>NC_071288.1:52659097-53389930 GCF_943734705.1 Anopheles coustani | reverse complement strand
GCATGTCTGACGGGGCTGAAAGATCGGATAGGACATTCGCACGCATATATGCGTCCCTTTCGTGCTATGCTCGATTCAACCATACAAAGCTGGTGGCCAGATTTAAAGGCCGGAAACATCACAAACCAGCGGTGAATATGTTCCCCCACGCATAGGGTGTTACGTACCTTTCCGATGATGTTGACATTTTGTGCTACCCGGTGTTTAGTTCGGCCTTCGATAAAATGAGATTTTCTTTTGAACAGCCACGGAACACTTCTACACACGCTGTGTTCCCTGGGAAGACTTTATTGCTCCTTTTTCTTATTTCACTCGAACTGAAGTAATCTATGAGACGAGAGCGCGAGAGAAATGCACCTTCTTTTCCACTAGGGTACTGGAATCAGCGTGAAGTTTTGCGCATCATTTTCTTATCTGTACCACCAATCGCGTACCGCAAAGACCTCTATTGCGGGGACACATCGAGCCTTGCACCAGCAGAAACTGCTGGCTGCAAGAACATGCAACCAAACGCTGCAGCACACAGAGCACACCTTCGAGTGGCACTGACAACTAACAACCACAAGCAAAACGCGAATGCCCGAAATAGTCGGGGACAGTCGGCCAAACGCACTATTTTTTCCACACACAACTCACAACCAGCACTACGAGCGCTCATCCATGGGGCTGGAAAAAAAAACACACACGAACAATCAGATTAAACGTTCAATGGCAAAGAATTTCCCTTTAAAAAATGTGCTACTTTTCCGCAAACCATCATTTTCCACAAACCATTAGAAATGCTGCACACGCACACTCAGAAAAACGGATGGAAACTCCGGAATAACTTCTTGGGGGAACACGCGCGACGCGCACCTCGCACCCTTTTTTCTCGTTTCAGGTCGACGGCCGGCAAAGCGTGTCAACGAAGGAGCAGAACAGATGGTCTCCGGTGCACGAATTCCGTACGCTATAGTTGAATTCACCAATTCTAAAACATTCTTCTTGCTTTCCACTTGCACTGCAAACTATTCTGAAATTGTTTTCACCTTTTTCCAATTTTTTCCAAGTGCCACCTAACGGGTTCCGAGACCGTCGACCGTCCGCCTTGAAGTCTTTTTGTCAACTGAGTTTCTGCGAACGCAATTGACAGCAGAGTTGCCTGAACGACCAAAACATTGACCTTATGACCAAGGTTAATTGAACAAATTTCAAACACCTTCGCCACTATCGTAAAAAATACCTGTAATCACCAATTTTTCGATAGCCTGTTTGTCCCTAAGCAAATTTGCACAAGCGCACATTTAAATGAATGGCGTTTTAAAGGCAAAAAGCTTTAAAAAGTGTTTTTTCGATCCATATCTGCCACGATGAGACTATTCACCTTGTGCTGAACTAGTGGTGCCCTAGAGGGAGTCGAATCATTCGAATAAATTCTAATCTAGGATTCGAATATAAGAACCCAATACCCAATCCGTCGAATAAATCCGACACAGCGAAATTTCAGCGAACTCTCTAGTACAGTCTAAGGATAAAGAAAATTTCATGAAGAGTCTCATTTAATGGAGGAAGTTGGAAAGGAATAGATTAAAATCACATCTTGAGTTGAATCCGTCCAATGGGATCCGATCCGAACGAACCAACCTTTGATCCTCCGAAACCCGATTCTGCCAACACTAGTCAAAACATTCGATCATTTCATCAGATACGTTTCGCGCTTCAAGTGTCCGAGAAATCCTGTGCAGTGTTCTGTGCAAAGTTGTGTGAATTATTTACTGCGTATCTAGATTTCTCTATTTTGCTTTCGATGGCTCAAACAATCTAGCCTTTTGACATCAATTGCTCGTGACGATGCTGAGATCGCTCACAAAACGAATGGGCGATTGAAACAAGAAAATAAACAATAAAAAATCAAGCGATCACACAACGATATGGCTAGCGAAACGAATTCATTGCCATCGGTTGCCGGCAATTTAGGAAAGGCTGCCGAAATTGTACAGGACCCGGTACGACCGCAACCGCAGCCGGATGATACATGCCAGGACAAGTTTCACAAGGTGCTAAGTGCGTTCCTAAATCGAGGCTTCAAGATCAACAATGATGTCTATCTAGAGATGATTATCAGCCACCTATCCGGAAAATACTGCGTCGGTAAGCAACTCGTGGCCCGAGCAAAGTTACGAAATACTGGCTTCCTTATCAACATCGCTTTGTTTGAGACTGCACGCACAGCACTTGTAAGTGGATGCGGAACATTGACAATCTGCTTTATTTTCCAGACCATCGCAAGATGGTAAAGTCTGCCGAAGTATTCCATTGGCTTGAAACCACCCTGAAGCAGTGGGAAAGTGATAAACCTCCGGCCACTGACATTGCCGCCTTTACATTGCAACTGCTGGCGATGATTGTCGAAAATGAGTGGGACTTTGCACGGATCCAAAACGGGAGCCGCATGCTCGACCGTTTTCAGCAATGCATTCAAAGCAATGGAAAAATGCAAAACCCTTCCATCAAGCTCGGTCACGTGCTGGTTTTGAAGGCAATTTCAGGCCACGCCATGGGTATGGCCTGGATAAAGCAATCGGGATCATGGAGGATTTGCCTGGATTACTACAACGGCTACCAGACGATCTACATCACTCGCGAAACGTCGCTTTTCATCTACGAGGTCCTTGAGCGCTTCTGTGTGATGGGCGACTACGACGAGGTGAAGGAAATCATTCGTACCATCTTGTCGCCGCTGATCGATTGCGTGTGGAAAAGCCCTGAGCAGGATGATGCTGTGTTGGTCAACGATTATCACTCTCAGAAGATCATCTCACCGTTGCTGAATCTTATGCAAACACTGTTCCGAAAGATCATCGAGTCAAAACAACGCACCCGGGTGGCCTACTTCATTCTGTATACATACAAGTTCGAGCGCAATCTGTGGAAATTCACCGATACGATGCACGATCACACGTACCTGACCAAAATTTGGCAGACGCATATCTTTGCCAACTGCGCCAGGCTATGCACGATGGAAATTCCTCCGGATGACACCGTAGCAGTTGATCTGACGTTTGATCGGTATACGATTAATTTTCTGAACTACGTAAACTTCTCCATCCGCCGTGGCAATGTGCAGAACGTGATGCTGATGGCGGAAACGCACCACTCCCTGTGGCGCATTCTGGGTGAGCGGGCGCCGGAAGAAGTCGTCCTGAAAAATCAAAGCATCCGATTCGGCGATCAGATCCTTTTGCTGCAGCTCTTTCCCGTTGTGTACGAGATGCAGTGCTTGGGCTCAAAGGAGCTGCCGGACTATATCGAAAAGTTCTGCACGAAGCTGTATGATATTGCGTGCGAGTTTACAATCCGTCTGATCTACGCCTGCCGGGACATATTCCAGGCGTACAATCTGAACGTGACGGAGTTGGCGTGCAAATCGATACAGGGAATTGTCACCACACACAAACTCCCTCGTCCTCGCGCGATTATCGCCTTTCAGGCGTTCGTGTACCTGTTGAAGGAGTTCCTACCGGACATGTGCTGCTCGGTAGAGGGACAGAAAATTGACTGCGGTAATACGGACCTCATTCTCAGCAAACCTAACCTCCTCTCTGCCATCATTAACGGGCTGATGTCACTGATTGAAAACTATAAAATTACCTGGAAGGAATGCATCGAATCGACGACGGTCGTTAACTTTATGCTGAATTTGCTCACCAATCCCAACCTACCATCGAGGGTAAGCAGATAATTTAAATGTAATAAAAGTGTGCTAATAATTCGGCCCCTGAGTACCGGACCCTTCCCGGTACGAGAGGGCTGACTATGCACGTACATATAGGGAAGTCTAGTAAGCCCTTAAAGCATAGACATGACTAAAGACTGTCGTCGACAAGTCCATTATGATAATCTTTAATACTCTCTTTTTCATGCTATATGGATTTTCAGCTGGTGGTACTAGCCCTGAAGCTGACGCAAATTTCGATCGAACACTTCCTGGCACCGAATCTGGCACTGCTGATGGACAATATTAGTGGATCAGGATTGGAGCATGTAGGCCACATTATCTACAAACGGCTGCATGATTTAAGCTGGGAAGCACGAGATTCGGCCCTGGAACTGTTGGCTTCCATAGTCAGCATTTCGGAAATCAGTAACGCATTCGTTCCATTCTTTTTTCCATTAATAATTCCTTTTCCACTAGTTTGATAACATACGTTTGTTTGGATCTGTTACGTGAATGTTTTATCATTTTCAGAATTTCCTGCCTTCCAAAAGCATATTCTCGATTGTGATATCATCCCTGTAGTGGAAGCCGCGGCAAAGAATGACACCGAGGCGTACGTTCGTGCATCGGCCCTGCGTTGTTTGACGCTTATGGTCAAGATACGCCTGTTGTGGGAACACTCCCTATCCAAGCTGTCGCTAATGGTAATATCCTTCGGTTGCAGGCGACCAGTTGCATCTGATGATACCTTTCCGCTTCTTTCCAGAACCATCTAATAGACGTGATAGACAACGAAAGCGAAGGTATTGTACGGCGCGAAGCGGTAAACACGGTCCGGGAAATCTACGCCAATCACAAAATTCAACCTCAATGTTTGGACAGCGTTTTCTCTGTTTTGGCGTACGCCGCCGCCAATGACCTATACTGGGAGGTAAAAGTTAATGCATTGCAATTTTGGCGCTTGGTTATGTGCCGTCAGTTTCAGCACCAGGGAATGATCGATGGCACCTTCCCGTCGGTAACTTTCTCCAAGGAGCACAAGAAGATCGTCACCCTGACAGATCGTGAAATTCAAACGCGGCTCATGAAGGTACTGAATGAACTCTCCCTCCGGGGATGTCTGGGGGTGCTGTTGGCCTGCCTCGGCGACGACTGTGATCTGGGTGTGGTCAAGGAAACGATAGCCATCATCAACAAGCTGATGTCGCACTTGAACAAGTACAACTTTCTCGACTACTACCAGAATCTCGCCGGATCTCCTCCCAACTCAGTGTCATCGACGGCTTCATCTACGCCGGTAGGATCGACGCAGCAACCATCCGGACGGGTGTCGGTAATCGATACAAACTACGCCGAAGTAAAACCTCCCGAGCGATCTTCGTTCGGTGCTGGAGTGTCGCTAAGTGGTTCATCATGGAACACCGACAGTTCAACAAGCACCGTCTCATCCGGTGGGACACCTCTTTCGCAGCGGCGCAACGATGCCGACTACAACAGCGGCAACGTGGCCTGTAATACGGCCAACGCGGACGAGATCATCGACTCGATCGTCAATCTCAACGACATGAACTTACTTTCCGTTACGTACAATCCAAACGTAACGACCGTAGCGACTACGTACGTGCGCCAGCAGCAGGCCGATGATTGTGGGTGCGATGCAATCCACCGGCATACCGATCTGTTTCGCCAGTATGCAGCCGTCAGTGCTGAGGCTTTTCTGAGCCGTGTTAGGACTCTCGATTTAGCTGCGATCATCGCGAGCCGGCAGCAATGGTTGGAAAATACGGAAAGTTTCAGTTCGCTGTTAGACGATGTTCTATTTTCCTACTACGCTGCCGAAGTTAATGATGCCGATTGTTACTAAAGGCTACAATTTGTTTTCAACTGAATTGATAAGTGAACAGAAGTGTTTCTGAGCTCAAAAACAAAATGTATACGTTTCGTTTCCCATTTGTAAGCATTGTATTAAGATTCCTCGTTCGCTTCTTGTTACACCTGTGGTGGATTGTGCATCAATGTTTTCTTTTAGCATAAACAAATAATGGTTTAAAATATGCCTTTCAAACCAGACTTGTCAGAGCTTTTGCAAAGTTTGCGAAACGAAACGATATTATATCGTACTTAATATAGCAATGCATAGTTATTAATTCAATATTGTTCCGTTATTCCATCTTAACCAATTCCAACTGGCACGTCAAACTATTGTAAAAATTGAGTTTAGTCCCGGTTCCTCGATTCGTCTTACGAAATCCATCCCTTTCACTCCTCCTGTTCTAAATGGGAAAAATTAATTATAATAATGATGTTTTTTTGTAAAGCTATCAGTATTGGTTTGATTTATTTATTCATTTTCTTACAATTATCTAATTGTTTTTTTTCTTCTTTTTCGTTATTCTTCAATCAATATATATAATCTTCTGCTGTGCTCCGATACATTACGATCGTCCCATATTTTTCTTTACAATTGCCTGGTCTCACTCTGATGTATCATTTTTACCGATGCTGGATGTTTCACTCTCGTTTCCTTTACGTTGTGTTACTTTTATCATGATTTTAATGCGCATCACAATACAACACGCGTCACCACCTTGTCGTTTTTTTCGATTGGACTGACCAATAAGGGAAGTTCAAGGATCAAAATCAACACCGTAATTTGAAAGGTCTTCCGGCAAAAAAAAAACAAATTAATTGCGAAAGCTCAAGCTTCAACTGATCAATCGTAATCCTTAGTTTCCACGATTCGTTGTACGGCAATCATGATAAAATTAGATTCTTCAATACTTTCTATTCGCCTAGTGCTTGGGTGTTTTGTTCCCTTTAACCAGAATTGGAAAAAGTACACTCTTGTTCTACAAGAAAATATGCATTGCCCTTCTCGCCCCGTGTATGATATCACCAGTGCGTTCTGTTCTTAACATCAGTCCATGTCAGTGTCGATCGTCTTAACAAAGCTACCAAGCAACCATCTTCGACGTATGCACACGGTTTCTGGCTATTGTTTCGTAGCACGCAACAGCAGAATCCTTCCCTCGTCCCTAGATAAACTTATACAGGTAGTTCCTACAGTAATTATGATAGTACCCACCGTCCGGTGCCATTCCGGGTCAACTTTTGGTCTCGAGATGCTTTGGCGCATCGGCGTAGGTGAACTTTAAGCGAAACGCTTCTGCCACCAGCACACCGATATGCGAATCCATCCAGTTGTGTGTTGGCAGGTTTTGCAGCAATAGCATAAGTCCCTAGCGCCGCCAAAGAGAAGAAGTAAGCTCGGTTAAAAACATGATATTGCAATGAGTGGAGTACATGACAAAACAACCATGCGTCATCAAACCGACCTGGAAATCCTTTTCCTGCAATAACTGATCACGCCAGTGAAGCAAAAAGGCAGCACAAACGTAGAGCTGAAACACGGCAAAGCCGTCCGATTCGGCCAAATATGTGTCCCACAGACGGATGGTACAGTAGAGTGGCAGTTCGCGGGTGAGAAGATTGTTCATCCAGCGGAAGGAGAACTGTAGATAGTCGACGCCGTGCGTTTGCAGGTGGCGATGTAGCGTACCTTTGAATACAATGAAATGAGTTTTTTGTTGGTACCAGAGATGCAAATTGACAAAACTTTGCTCTGTTAAAACCAAAGTATCGCAAAGACATGTCTGAAATATATTTACCATCGATGCGTTGGATAAGCTCCTTCAACTGGTTCACCTTCGCCTGTATGCCGAGCTGGGCGAATATGTAATTATCCTGGATACAATCAAGAAACTTGGACAAACACCAAAACGAGTCGGATTCGATAATATCGCGCTGCTCGATGCTGAGATCACTCAGTTGGCACTGCTCCAAATCTTTATCTGAAAAGAGGAAAGAACGAGATACAATAAAATTGCACCAACAGTGTTGTAAGGGCCGGTAACAATCGATTGCTTGCAAGGCCTGCTTGAAAACCCGACCATAAACTTACCAGCTCCCACGGCTTCTTGCAGGAAGACGATGAAGAATGGCGTCACTAAATCGTTGATGCCCTGCACATACCCAGAAGCCGGATGTCGGATGGCCCAAATGAATAGTATCCGTTCAAACATCTCCTGCACAAGCTGCTGCTGAAATAGCGATACGTGTGGATTCATTCGCGGCACGTCGATATGAATCTGACGGTACGTGTCCTGCTGACTTTCGTCACGACTGTCCGCATCGAAGTACTGCTGCACTAGCTTCCGATAGTCAACCCGTTTGCGCTCCAGCACGGTCTGTCGGCGTTCCAGACTGGTAGGCAAATAGCCGGACAGAAGCCGCCAGGTCACTGCCCGCATCTTTCGCGGTACTCCCGACCAGCTCAGTTCCTTTAGCGCTATGAGGTTCAGGAGCGGCGCTTCGAGGATGTTACTAAACTTTTCATACTTTGATTCACACTCTACATCCTTTGAGGCTACGTTTGAGGAAAGCTTCAACAGCTGGGGACGTCCAGGGTATGCGTGAAACCTTTGCCGTAAGCTGAAATCGAAAAAGAATTTATTTAAAACTTTTGTAGTAGCTTAACAGTTGGTGATAGCTACTTACCGATGATCATTCACATAAACCACCCCATCATTCGGCACATTTGCGTTGTATTGCTGTGGACGCTGTGGTTGCTGAATGTCTAGATTCTCTATTTGCGGACATTCTGTATCCTCCGCTTTTCCGTCGCATTGCTGACTATGATCCGTTGATAAAGTTAACTCCGTGTCTGAAGCGGCGGTGAAGTCCTGTGTTGTGTCCGCGCGAATGTTGGCAAACGATTTGCCACCTACGCCACTCTTATGTGTCTTTAGCACGTTCAAGGCTGCCGTTTGAGAAGCTCTTTTCGATATGCGCGTGTCCACGACACCGGAAATGATACAAAATTCGTCGTCTCCCAGATCCCATGCGTCGCTCACCGAATCCTGATAGTCTTGAAAGGACGAGCTGGCCCCGGAAGATCCGGACCCAATTGGACGACCTCCGCCAGTGCGATTGGCGACCGTCGTTGGTCGTCCTGGTATCGAGCGACTGTTGTTACGCCAGAACGACGATGAAGTGGAACCATCGGCCGTCGCAGTGGAACCACCGGTGTTGGTACTGGCGCTACTGCTACTCATCTCCACAACCAACCTCTCTCGTGCACTGGCGTTGGTGTCGGCAACGACGACACGGAAACGCTGGTCTGATGAAGTATTTTAAATATTCACTTCTTCGTACACGATTTAATTCGAAATTCTTTGCGAGTGTAAACAAAAGTGCATCCAGAAAATTGCCCTTACTGAACAGAACAGCTAATTGGTGTCGCTGTGCCGAGTTAAAAATATTGCCAAATCAACGGCCAAGAATGGCGTTAATTAGGTGAACTAAACGGTACGTGGTCGCACCACACTGTTTTGAACTATGCTCGTGTATCTGTCCTGTAGGTGCCTATCCGTGGGGTTGGGTCATTGCCGTTTGATATGGGAGAATGGAACCATGTCCAATTTATCTTCAATCGCAGCAAACATAGGAATATTAGTTCGATTTACTATTTAAATAGGCAAACTTCACATCGGTATTTGTGGTCCGGTAGTAGAACTATTTGATGCAATACTGTCCCTTATCTGCGGCTTTTTCTGATAGAAACGATAAAACTAAAAACGCAACACAAAATCACTGTCCCAGCAAATTGTTTCGGCACCTCACCGCCATCCTGTTCCAGCACTTATCCACCCGATCAACCGAAACCTGTGTTTTCTTTTTTTATTATTTGGCAGTTCCTTCGTCACTTGACGTTGTTGATGCTATTGTGTTTACAATATCGCCTTCAAGAATAGGCGTTGCTGAAAATCCTTAGAACAGGCATTCGGGTTACTCAGAAGATGCACTGCGGGAAACTTTGCAGTAGTAAACATAACTCCAAAACAGTGTTTATTTGCAAGTAAAACTAATGTAGAAAATACCCATAATTTCTAAATTATTTTCTCCAATTAAGTATGATGCCAATCAATTAATTCTACTGTGAACATAAGAAATAAAAAAAAACTTGAACAGAACAGACAATTTGTATAAGAACAAAATCTGCCATACAATGGATGCAATCACATTCAAATAAACTTATTTTGCTGAAATCATTTCAAATGAAGAAGTTTGGTGACGATTTATTTATTTATTCTCATTTTTATCATATTTTATAAACTAACTGTAAGAACAAAAAAGCACATTCCATATGATGCAGCTAAAAAGTTTCTTGGGAGTATGGAGCATTTAAAATTAACGTACATATGCAAAAGTTTGAACCGTGTCCTATGTATCGTTAGTGTGAGTGCGGTTACATCCAATTTGAGTAGAAACATAAAAGAAATCGTTTACAAATGCCGCACAGAATCCAGCTAATCCCTACGTTTCTTACGGTCCTTGTCGCGATTGCTGCTACTACCACTCCCACTACCACTCGGTCCAGCAGAAGAATCTTCCTTGCGTTTCGGGGCTTTCTTGGCCATGCTCAAGAACTGATCTAAACCGAATGGATCCTCTTCCTTTTCGAACTGCACCGGTCCCTGACGCGCCGCTTGGCCACTGCGATCCGTTCCACTGAATTCCTTGTCCGGCACGAAGCGATTAGTATTAACGATCTTGTCCAGATCCGCCCCGTAAGCATCGTTATCCAGTGCCTTGCTTGGTCGGTACAGATGCTGTCCAAGAGTTCCAGACTCACGCCAGGGTTTATCGTACACGTTGTACGCTTCATCGTCCCCGTATCCGGAGTCCATACCCTTCGAGGTATTAAACAAACGCTGATCAAACTGTGATTCGCCGGAAAGGTTTGTTTTAGCAGGCATTCCCAGTGCAATCTGTTCAGAAATGTCTCGTTCGCGTTCACGCTGCAATTTGGAACGTTTTTCCGGTGCAGCCCGGGCAAGGTTGCGATCACGAGCCCGCTCTCGGTGTCGTTCGGCACGGATTTCATCTCTTTCGCGTATCTCGGCAGAGGATGGTCCACCTGCTGCACCATCGCCCGCTGCATCCGGATGGCGAATTCCAGCACGTTCGTCACGAGCCCGCTGTGCCATCTGTCGAAGCATATCCTCCTTCTTTTCCTTCTCCTTTTGCGCCAATTTCTTCTCCAACTGAGCTCGAGCTTCTACGGCCTCGCGAGCCTTACGGTCGGCGATGTACAACGCTTCGGCCATTTTGGCAAACTTCTCGTTAATATGTACCTGCTGCAACCCACGCCCATCGGCAGCCAGACGCTTGTCAAGTGGTATAGTGTATCCCTTGGCATTTTTCCAGTTGGATATGCAGGGAGGAACTTTCCATTCTTTCTGCTCCTTTACCGTTACTTTCCTCGTGGGTGAGTGCAGCACGGGTGCGGGCGGTGATGGTGGTCCTCGTGGGATTTTTTTATTAATTCGAAAACGAGGTGGTTCCATAGGATCAACCTGCGCTTCTACCATACGTATGATGCGCTGCTTCGCCCCGGAATTAAACGCATCACCTTGTTGTGACGGTGTGTAGCGGATGTACTGGGCTGGAGCCTGCTTTTCTGCAGCTCGAACCGGCATTGCTGAAACAATCTTCTGGTTTGTCAGCTTTTCCAAAGCCATGCGAGTCTTTTCCGTGATGTCGCTGATGGTCTCTTCATCGGGCTTTTGCAGTTCCTCAGCATCTTCGGCCAGTACTTCGGCCGGTAGCAGTTGATTAATGTTCGAATAAACAATTTTATCCTTGGAATGTCCCTGTCGAGCGATAGCATCGTACTTAACCTTCCCCGTTTGATCCAGCTGAACTGCGAGCGCGTTCGATTTCTTCGACGCATTTCCGGGGGCACCCATACCTGCAATAACACACAGTCACAAAAGTAATACACGAAGAAACCAAAACAAGACTACAATTGAAATTTAGTACTCACTTAGTGGGTACTGTGCGACGTGGATTTCGGGAAAAGCTCCGCCATCGCCAAAGTCGGCTTCCGTCCGCGGAATCCATCCTTTTCGCTGTCCGTACGGAGGTGCTGCAACCTTCGCACTTACCAAGGCGCCCATCGATGGTGTTTTCATTTTGCGTTCATCGTCCCTATCCCATACGGGATTCGTCGGGGCAGGTAGCACACTTGAAAGCGACATGATGCTGTCGCTATCTTTAAATAGCGTCAATAGAACAACTTATAAACTCAGACACTTTTGGAAGAAGTGAAATTCTTCAACAAATGCCTCAACAAAGTCTTTTCTACGACGCACGACCTTTTCTTCGAGCAACTCTGGCGAATAGAGTTATTGTGCGTAATAGTGTTGGCATCGCGATTCCGAAGATTCTAAGACTTGCGGCTCGCTTTACGGATTCTAAAGGATTGGATCCCATCTGACAGACTTGAATCAAATTTCATTCGTTTGAGATCAGATTTGATTCGTTTGGGACTTGATTGATACTATTCCAACTTGATTTGATTCAGACGAGGTGACAATGAGTCAGACCAGGACCATGAATTTCATAGATTAGGATGGGGATTTGAGGATTCGAGTTAGATTCGATTTTCCCATCATTAATGCGTAACGTTACTTCGACGTTACGAGCGCTCCGATGCGCTCCTATTATTGGAACATTATTCCTGGAGTAGGATTTTGTAGCAAAACTATTTTTAAAAAATCGTTTCTCAGCGCAACCAATTGCTCAATAAATGGTTCTTTATTAGTAATTTCAGTTCTTGACATGACTCAACGTCATTGATGCTTTAATGGATAATAAAAAGTGCAAAAAAAAGTGTTTTACTCATCATACGAGTGCGAAGAACCGCAGGCGGCATTAGCAAGATTTTCAACGCTAGTTCAACTGGTCGGTATAATCCAGCTGTCAGCTTGACTTTTTTGAACCGAAGAAGAAGAAGAAGACTGTTTTGGTTTTCTGTCGTTTACAGCTCAACAGTTGTGTTCTCCCAAGACTAGCTTGGTTTATTATTTCGCAGCATTTTTATACTCTAAGTACTTTTAACCAATAGCTCCCGTTGATGCCACCGGTCATACTGCTTGCCTGCCATTCAAGCCATCGAAAAGCACTGCGCTGCTCATTCGTGTTCGCGGTCGTATCACTGGTGCGGAAGGTTGATGCTGGCAAAACCATTCTCAAGCATCGTTATCATTGTTCTGGTGTGGTTTTAAAATCCATCTAGCGGCTAGTGCTTTTTCTGAGTATACGAAAACCGCAGAGTGTAATCATCGACCGTCGTTTCACTGAGCAGAGCATTACATCCTGGAAGATTCTGTCGCGGCAAAGTGCTAGGTGGAAGGAACGCTATTGCTGAATGGCGAATGTTGAAAGTAAGTGTTATGTATTTATATGTGATAAATTTACTCTCACAGGGCCCTTTTTCATAAAAAATGGTTGTGAAAGAACTTGTTTAAACTACATCTAGCTGTGGCTTGCAGAATGATGTGTATTCTTCTTATTGTTGTTAGTTTCTTAATGTATGTTGTTGCAAACGACGGTGATCACGCTGAGAGAATGTTCTAATAGTTTGTATTTTTATTCTTCTTCCATCGTAAACATCGAATGCACAGGAGAAGATAACATGCTGAACGAGGAGCAAGAATCGTCCCAATCGAATAGCAGCAATGGTTCGAGTGGTGTTGTGCAACCCGCCGGTTTAACACTCAAATCGAACCTCATCCGTCAGTCCAATTTCGGAGGATCGTCTTTTCTCGGCGGTGGCGGCTCGTCCTCGAGCAACAGTATTTCGTCTTCGCCTTCGTTGCCCGGGTTGGCTGGCGGTGGCGGCGGTGGACCAGGAAGTGTGTTCAATCTTAAGCCAAGTGTGCTTAAACCTTCGCAACTTAGCTTCGGTGGCATTGGTGCGAACAAGGATGGCAACGGTGCTACGGATAAAAACGGCAGTGAAACAACGGCACCGGCATCGTCAAACCCGTTTCTGAAAACCCAGTTTAGTGAGGACGACCCATCTGAAGCGGACACGAACGATGCCACGACCGGCAGTAGCAAAGCGGACACCAACAAAGATGCAAACAGTGGCACGAACAGCAGCAGCAACAACAACGATCCCCTGGCAAAACTGAAAAGTTCCGCTCTGCCCAAATCGAACTTGTTTGCGAACGTTAAAAAATCAACGCTCAGCGAAGCATCTTCTGGATTCGTTTTTGGCCAAAATGTGCATGAGCGTGTGACGGGCGAAAATCTGAACAGCTCCGGTCCGGGCAACACTCTTCCGACGACCGGATTTTCCTTCGGTGCTGCAGCCACTGGAGACGGTAGCGCTGGAGCGGGTTCGGCTAACGCAACTAACTCCACTCCGGCAGCTACCGGCGGTACGCCTGGTAAGGATGGTTCCGATTCGTCTGATGGCAACAGCAGAGAAACGAAGGATCGCGAAAGCTTGGAGGAAGCAGCCCGAAAGTACGAGGAAAGCAGGGGCGCACTGAAACGCAAGTACGAGGAAGTGGAAACTATTACCGGTGAAGAGGACGAACGGAACGTGGTGGAGATCAACTGCAAGCTGTTTGCATTCGCAAAATCCAATTGGGAAGAGAGAGGTCACGGCATGCTGAGACTTAACGACAAGGACAACAATGAATCCCGCGTCGTATTTCGACAGTCGGGAAATCTTCGCGTTTTGATAAACACCAAGGTAAGCAGAACATTTTGAATCAGTTAAGCAAGATAAAGTGTTAATTATATATCTCATATGTTTCGCAAACACCCACATACATACGGCTTAAAGGTATGGTCCGGTATGGTCGCACAGCAGCCGAGTCAAAAAAGTTTACGCTTGACAGCCATTGATAGCACCGGTCAAATAAAAGTGTTTCTAGTGATGGTAAGATCGCTTGGCAACGACATTCAAGTTGCATCCAATTAGCTGAAACTAATTTCGTTTGCTTTGTTGCAGTCCCGCCCGGAAGTCATTTCGAAACTTCACAAAGAACTGTCGAAGCGCATAGAGATGGCAAAACAAAACGCCGAACAGGAAGCTGCGAAGGAAAACAAGGATGATAATAAGCCTGCCCTAGCCCCCGCATCCAACGATGGAGCAGAGGATGTAGATGATGATGGTTCTACCGTACCGGTTCCGGTGGACAGTTCCGAGAGTACTCACGGTCCCACGGAATCGGACGAACCTAGTTTAAAGAAGCGTCATAGCATATCGTCACCACCGTCCTCTTAAGTGTTAAGTCTAAACCTGATTTTGGCGACTGTTCCTCCTTCCATGATTTTCCATTTTCCGAGACCATATTTTGGATATTCGTCTTTTTAGCGATTCCGTAAAGCGTATGAGTCCTTATATAAGAGTTAAACGATCGCCCCCCCGCGGTCGTGAGTTTAACTTCTTTTCTCTTTTATTGCACATGCAACCTTTTTTGTCGGATTGGTTTATGAAGTAAGTGAAAAATGAAAAAAATCATCAAAAAGAAAATTCAACCAATAATCGTACTTTAAAAAAAACATAAAGCAAAATACATTTGGCTGCATGCATAACTTTAATAGATTCATCGTGGAATAAAGGCAAACTCTTTCATGTAGTTTCTGTAAAGCAATCAAATAAAATCTCCCAACTCAGTAATAAACAAAAGAAAGCAAATCTTCGTTATTTCAACCCAACAGTAGTAGCCTGAGATAGAAAGTGCAGTGGCATGTGTTTGTACTAAGTTGTATAAATCGTCAGATGACCACCGAAAATCGCTAAGTGGGAACATGAAACAGTAGAAAACAGGGTAAATATGGCAAGTCAATTTTTATGCTGAATCGGTTCGCTTTAGCCTGAACATTGATTTATCATTGTCGTTTGCTCCAATGCTGCAAATACGATTTAAGATTTACGGTCATACTTACGATTTATTTACCGCCGTTTTAACAAACTCCACAATATTGGACGAACGATAAAACTACTTTTATGTAGTTTGATAGCCTTTGTAAAAGTTCAGCTCGTGAAATGGAAAAATAAAGTAATACAATTAAAAACTACAAGAGGCGTGGGTATAAAATTCAAATTTTGAGGAATATCAGATGCTTTCAAAAATTTAACAGATACACAAGTTTGCTATTCGATCTCTATAATGAGATATTCTGCATAGTATTTTTATTTTGAGGTATACGACGTATGGACTCCCGCATCAGATTGGGGCATTTCTGCCCCGATTCTGGGCGTTTTTGTGCTGGGAATAGTTTGTTCAGTGTCCAGAAAACAGTTATTGTCATTCGCGCATGTTGGACAGCGTGTAGTTCCGTTTGATAAGTTTGTCTTTTTAGCTTAATTGAGCGTCTGACATGCATCCCATTCGTGCACAACACGAGGAGTAAACAGGATGGGGGCAATGAGATGAAATAAATGAACTTATAAACATATCAACAAAGTTCAGGTAAGATATGGCAAGTGGAGAACGTACTGTAGTGAGCGATAGGTTGCATTACCCCCTTTGGCCCGAGGGCTGGGGAAGAGTATAAGCTAAACAGATGTGAAACTACATGCAAGCTCATCTGTAAATGCCACGTAGCAACCTGAAAATGGGTGCTTCCATGCGTATTACTTAGGTCCTTACAGACCCTTGTTGTAGAACACGATGTCTAGTTCAGGGCGCTCTTTACGCAGTTTCGTACGCAGATCCTCTTCCAAGCTATCCACGCTGATCGAGGCCTTCTGGCTGAATAGTGCGCAGCAGAGTGGCGTAGCGAACGTGAGACACAAACCACAGAACAGTGTCTGGATGGGAGCGTTGGCCCACGGGAATCGGCGTAGGAAGCCACGCTTTTCCAGCGTGTTCATCAGCACAGGTGTGAAGACTAAAACAAAACACATACTTGGTGATCAAAAGCGAATGGAAAAAAATATTTAACTATGTTTTACCCATTCCTGGCATTGCCATCAGGATGCGGCTGAATGTGACGGCTGAAATTCCTTCCTTAGCGGCACGCACCGACTGACCCAGTTCCTTGCCATCCTTGTCCAACAGGGTAACGCCGTTTTTAATTTCTCTGCAAAACGAGAGAGATAAAGCAAACGTTTTGCGGTATAGATTTTTTTTATGAACTTCTTAAAGCATATGGCCATCACATGGAGGAGCGTCGTTTGTTTCGGTCCATAAATAACCTCGGTCGACCGACACGAACTTGGAGCAATGTCAACACACGCATTGTCACCAGGCCGGGCGCGTTTCCATATTACGCCAAACGAGAGATTCGCGTCATTAGGCGTTCTATTTTTGGGCCTGCCTGCCTGCCTGCCTGCTTGCTTCTCATTCTTCTCGGGCTTATTCCTTCCCGTAGTGACTCCCAAGAGTGTTGCAACGTGTGGGAATACGAACGAGGCAATACATGAAGCCAAATTCGTGCCAACCGAAGCCAAACGACGGACCAATGAATGGCACACTCAGCGTTATTCGATCGCTCCCTCGCGAACGCTACTTACTGTATACGCATCAATGGAATGTTAATGCAATTGGCCGCGGCGACGGCTGCGAGGGGCACAAGACGTCCGACAAGTGGGGGCGCATTCTAAAACGTTGCATTAAGTATCAGGACGAAGAAAAAAGATCAGAGTCTACTCTAGACGGTGGCCATCCACCAGATGTTGGGCAGATGCCAACAGACTGGCATCTGGGAGGAGAATCCGTCGGATGACGACATCTTACCCGCACGAGCCGATTGAGCGAAAGTGCAGTCACCAGGGCGCCACCTGTTGCCATGCAGTACGAGGTGAGCAACTGCTCCTGGCTGATCGGCGACGCACCGGAACGGTTCGTGTAATTGACCACCGCGTTGAACGACTGGTTAAACCACTGCCAGAAGATGACGGCTGGTGTCGACTTGTAGAACGTCATCATGCACCCGGTGATGGTCATGTTCATGGGCACCTGGGCCGACATGCGTCCCACCAGCAACATCTTCTCGCCCGTGTCCGGGTGGAACGCACTGTCGTACAGATACTTGGCGCTCCACAGTTCATCGACGCTACGCACATCCGGTACTGGTTTGCCGGCCCTGTTGAGAGTGGGCAATGAATGAAAATTTAAAAAAAACCTAGCATAAACAGCTGATAATAGAAAAGGCAAAAGGAAGCGAACAAGGTTCGACTTCAACGGGGCGAGGTCAAAAGGGTGCCGAAAATCTCAGACCTACCGATAGTCGCGCACGATCCGAGCAGCTCGGTCGAGCTGTTCCTCGGTGGCAAACGCATTCAGAGGGTTGGTGACGATAAGAAAGTGCTTTGCACGGTTCAGGTAGGTACTCTGGTCGTAGCGCGGCTCATCCAGGTTTACTCGAGGTAATTCGGTTGCCATTATGAATGCTTGCACGAAAACGTACTACACTATCGATTATATAAGCTCGGTCGATGGGTTGGGGTGGAGGAAGGCTGCACTTTTCCAGCTACCCTTTTGCAACGATGAAGCACTGCGACAGCACTCTAAACCATCCACCTCCGCTGTATTGCCGGGAAAGACTGACGAGCCTTTACCGCAGATCCCGCCGTGTGTGTCTCAAGCTGGATTTGTTTTTTTTAAAGCCTGTCTCCTCGCTGATAAGCGCGAGTGTTTGGGACTTTGCTCGAAGTGACCACTACGCACACCAGCACACTGTTGTCTCGTAAAAACAGAACATCAAATTAGCATTCCGCGAGCAAACGCAACCGGACACTACGACTGTTGCTTTGTTGCAAAGCTGTTTTGCGTAGAATCTATAGTACTGCTCGTCTATCCGTGGGCTGGACAGCTCTTGATTTCGATTGCGCGGTTAGTGACAACGATTGATTACTGTCCATATCAGTGTTCAACGAGTTTGGCTCGCGGTATGTTACCAGGTTGGTTGTTTTCACAATTTTGAGTCCGAAAACATTGATTTTAATAATTCCATCATATTAAAAACTAACGATTGATTTAAAATGTTTGTGAAAGATGCAGTTTTTGTTTATATTGTATGTCAATTTAATCGAGCTTACAATCAACAGAATAATTTACAACAGTGAACCAACAATCGGAAATGTTTAGTATTATTATTTACGAAAAAAACGAGTTATCAGTTTGTTTGTTATTTTCATATTCTATAGATGGTTTGGGATTCGGATTTGGTGAATCGAGTCTCCTATGGGAATCGATTTGTCCATTTCTTGATTTCATTTGACCGAAGCTGTCAGCTTAAAATCAACGAATTTAAAAAAAACCTTGGTCACAATTTGAAATAATGGCAAAAATAACCAATTTGTTACAAATCTATTAGTGCCTTAGTCAGTTAGGACATTAGACCACTCAAATGAAAGGTATTTTGATGACAAAAAACTTCTAACAACAATGATTTTTAAATGCTACTCTTTTTGGATAAAATTGAGTATATCAATTAGATTCTGTCGTTTCATGTAAATTATTCAATGAATTCAACACATGAAAGATCATAATCAGCAAGCAGAATGTGCATGTATGATATGCCGGATTGGGATTTGCTGATCCGGATCTCAGACCGGATTGGAATCGAAAAATTTTAATTTTCCCACCACTTTTACGATATCGATCGGCAATTGAACCGGTTTTCCGGTTCATTGCAAGCCCAAAAAGGTTATTTGAGCAAAGATAAACTTCAAAAGCTTAGCAACCTCGGGTTGTACCCGCATAAAAGTTCCACACAGCTTGCGTACAACCCATGATTTATGTTTTCAAAAATATTGCTTACAAACCTGGTGGTGCTATTTCAAATTCGTGGGGGCATTGATAAGAATAGTTATTTTTTTAAATCAAAGATTTATAGTAAGTGCAATAATACACTACATAAAGCAAAACGAGTAACACAACAATTTTAATAACAATAGTGGTCTTTTTGGCGCAACCGTGTTGGTCGTGGGTGCCCCGTTAGAGGTTTACTAGGCTTTTTCCCTTTGTTTACGTGGATAGTCAGTCCTCTTGTACAGGGGAAGGCCAGGTTGGGATACGAACCCACGCCACTCAAAAAATAATGTTATACGCGCGACTGTACGGTAATATATTACATTATATATAATGAAGGTAATCCATTTCATTTACTTTATTTGTTTTGGTAAATATGTTTTATTCTCAATTGACCATTAAAGTTGCAATATGAAAAAGAAGATTGTATGGGGAGGTAAAACTCTTGGGTCGTCTTTTATCATTACATTTTTATTTAACTTTTTCAACAATTAACATCTCATAGCATGAGCAGTTTGTTTGGTTTTAAATTAGTTTTGGTTTTATATTGTATATTTTTTTTGTTTGCTGTTTTGTCTTATGTTTCTCTTTCAACCCATTTACAAACACTTTCATGGAGTGGGAATCGGATCTACTTTTCGCGTGGTGGTTATTTTGTCTTTTGTAACCCAACATTGTTTCGTGAATTCTTTTGCTTTTGCTAGTTAAGGAATGGAATAGATGCAAAACAATTAATCACAAAGTGATGTTTCTTGCGGATGTCGATACAAGAAATTTGGTTAGCTTTCAATGGCAATGAGTTTTGTCCAAAGGAGTTTTGCATAATTGTTGTCTTTATTTCTTCGTTTTGACGGAGGTCGATCTCCATTGGTTTGTTGCTATACTCTTTTAAGCGACACGAGATAATACATTCCTTATAGTACATTCAAGGAAGGAGAAAACAATATGAGAACGATTATGCCAATAATATTTTCCACTGGCTTTTTTCTCCATCTGGGTCGTTTATGCATTTTACATTGTGGGTGGTGGGAGTACAATCGTTTTATATATGTTGTTTGGCTCGTATGATGCATTATTGTGCCTGGCATAATTACACCTGGTGGTCTCGCTACCTTTTCTTCGAATATTACCTACGTTTTGCGTTTGATTGATATTTCAAGCCAGCAGTTAGCAAACCATAAGTGCTCGATCATTTTATATCTGATAATCATCGCCAACGATGATTGTTTGAACTACATTCTTGTGTCATTTGGATCCTTAACATCAAAATAAATATAACGATAAGAAAATCTTAAAAATAGATAGAAACTAATGTTAAAATAAACAATCGAAATACTGAAGGTACATGCTTGGAAGATGCCTGCAACATTTATCAGTGGGAAGATATTGCTTTTATTGCTTTTCTAAAGCCGAACGATAATGTCGAAGAAACGTAGCCAAATGCGGCCGTACATCGTGGAACGGCAATATACCATGGGATCTTCGTTCAGCGGATATCTTGCGTTCAATCACCTCCATATTCGTATGTACACACAGTCTGCTGCTGCGGGATAGTTCTCAGTTTATTTTAACGATCCATGATCCTTGGGTTCCTTTGGAGCAATGCAATTGACACGAGATTCGTTGTATCCAATAAAGCCGTTGAGTGGGGCGCGTGGTCCGTGGTGAATGGTGTAAGGATACAATATCCAGTAGGATGAAAAGCGATCGGGTAATGGTTTTCATAGCCCACGGCGGTATGAACAGTCTCGTTGTGGCGTCTTTTGATGTTGGACGCTTCCTCTCCCGCTAAGGTAGGCAAGGGTTATTCTGGGAAACCCTTGAAGGCTCCTCCTGTGATACTTTTCCATCCGTAAACCAGATAGATATGCTGGAAACAGAACTCTTACAGTGACGGTGTTATCACTCGCTGCAAGTCACCGGTGACCGGGTTAGAGGTCAATTTAAGGAATAAGCTGTGCCCTCCTCTGCGCTGGTTATTTTATGTTTGAAACTATGACGAAATTCATCAAAATCCACTACGGTGCTTCATTTAGTGCTCGGTGCATCACTACGAATGTACGTCGGGTACGGCGCCAACTCCCATGGCACGTTGCACATTCTGTCCGGTTAGACCACATCCGGTTGGACCTGGAGCGTCTCTCCTTTCTGCTTTTGGCCTGATTTTACGCTTTTCCCCCTTCGAGCGAGGATCATCCTTTGGCGGGCTCTCGAGGGTTAAAGAAAGTGTCCGATCGCTTTCTTCTTTCCAAACGCAGCTAGGGAGAAGCTTGTCTTTTTTATACTGATGATGATCGCTTGGTTGCCGGTTTTTTTTTCCAAAGTCCCCCGAACGAAGACTAACCTTCCGCCGGTTGAGTTCTGGTTGATTCTAGGACACGTGCTACACTATCCAGATTACATCTAGAATCAACCGTTGTCAACCGCGTTTGCCTCCCTAGGAGGCCTGGGATCTGTGTCCGGTTGCTGTGTGCCCTACACTGGTGGCGTGCATCATGAAGGGGGTGCCTCAGAATCTACGAATTTTCCCTTGTTTTGTTGTTTGCCGGCGTGCGTCTCTACGTGCATGTGTTCTAGGAACGTCATAAAGGCTAAATACATGGCAAATGCATGGAACGCAGAAGGGACGTGTATTACGAACGATCGGAAGGATGAGACGGATGGGAAATGAAAATATTCGAAACGAAAACTCGTTAGGGGTTGGTAAAAAGAAAAATAAGGCGGAGCTTAGCCAATGGTGGCTTCATTTCTTTTCACTTTCCCGTTTCACGTGCGGATTTGTACCAAGGTTTATTTCGGCTGTTGTGTTTTTCTCCTCCTTTTGCATTGCGTTTTGCAATGGGCATTAGATGCGCTTTGGCGCGTTGTCGACCCGACTATAGGTTACAGCGACTTCTAAACCTCATAACGCCTCCGTTCGGCTTCGCTTCGCATGAAGAACGGTAATTATTATCAAGCATCCTAATTGATCTAGATTACAGTTAATTGTACATTTGCATACTGTTGTCAATGCATTTGCTTTCTAAAGGTTGATAAAATAAACCGTTCACCATTGCGTTTTTCGTACGTCGACCAAAGTACCCCTTCAATGGTAGTGCTGTTGGCAACACTATTGGCTAATATTATGGAATTAAATAAACAATGTAACATCACCGTAACTGTTGAGTAGAGCGAAATACTACAGCATCGAATCTTTTTTTTCTTTTAATTTCCCCCCGGTCCTCCAGCAATTACGAACAGTCAATAAATTTCGCTGGTATGAGGAAACGAGCATAAATATTCGATCGACACAGACAGCATCCTGATCGAGTTGGTTCGATTTACTTCAAATGGCAAATGCGAAAAGTTCCTTTTCACCAGTTAAAGCTAGTTGCTATTTGTAGTTTACGTGAGCTAGCTCGTCAAAAGAAAACAAATTAGGAATCAACAATTACAACAGCGGTACTAGCGTAGATACTTTTCTTTTAATACACATTTTGGGAAAAGGTGATTGAGAGAGAGAGAGAGAGAGAGAAACAGACAATAGTTCGAGTAGGGCACCTCTGCTGAGTGTTGCGTTCTGCATTCTGTGGGGCCAGTTCCGATGTGGTCATTGGGCATTGCACTATATCCTAATATATGTAAATAACTTTATCGCACTTAATTTATTTATGCTCCACTCCGGCAGCGCGGGTTTGGCGGAGGAAAAATGTGCTCCTGTGCCGAAGAAGCCTCAAAGGGGTTTTCTGTTTTGTTTTTCTTCACACCGTGAACCTATGGAAAACGCAGAATTCGGTAATGGCCGCTACCCTACCCAGAGGCCATCTCGGACAACTCAGCCGGCCGATTCGTGGATGATAGATACATGCATGTATATATTGTCTCTAATACTTATTAGTTTAGTGGGTGTAGGACCGTTGAGTCGGCTGTTTGCATCACGCACTGTTGAAAAGAATAAGGAGCCGTGCACATAAGCAAATAGCCCCCTCTCAAACCAGTCCCTAATTGCGAGACGACAGGCGGGATCGAGCATAGTAGATTGTACCCGTTTTAACGTGTTTGCGCATTTCCTTCGTTTCAGTTCCAGCGAACCCAATCTGAGAGGCGTTTCATACAGGATTGCAACGATGCTTTATACAGAACTGTCCTTTCTAACGTAATATGCTTTGTTTTTTTTGTTTTGGCTTTCCTTCACAAACATCGGAAACACTTCTGACAGTGGTGCGATCTGTGTATTTACACCTAGTACGTGAACCCTCGTGAGGTTACATCCTCTTCATTCCATTTTATGGTTGGCAGAATGCGTTTGATGAAATGCAAAATGTAGACTCGCGTCAAAGCTACTTTATGTACGCCATGTTTCATGCTGTAACATAATGATAACATGTTTCTGTGTTTCTTTTGTATCTTTCGATCGCTTGTGCGTGTGTGTCGCAATAAAAGAGTTCAAATCCGATGATGTGATCGATCTCGATAACGATTTCGATGGGACAAACGCGTGACTTTTAAAAGAATTTATTCGTCCCGCACCGACGTAATCCTATTCTTTTGGTGTGTTTTTTCCGTGTTACCATCATTTTTGGTCCTGCTGCTTATTTTGCTTTCGATTAGTTTTTTTTCTTAACCGTTTAGATCCTCTCTATGGATTTTGAATCTATCCGTTTGTCGAACATTACTCATCGAATCGATGATGCACACACGCACACACAAGTACATTCGATTAATATACCTACCCCTTGCAATAGCTACATTGAGTTAGATTAGAACTAGAATGAATATCGAATACATTAGGTCACTAAGCGTGAGGGCAAATGTTGCTACTTTGCTCGATTTGTGAGTGTGTATGTTGAGGACTAAACTAAATTCTAAGGTAACATAACGGAAGTAAACAGAACGTGACGTTAAACCATCGTAACTTAGCAGGTAAGTAGCTAGATTATTATGGCACAACTGTTTACTAATAGGTATGCGAAAACCGGTACCATTATCGAACACTAGGGGGCGCTCCCGATGCACGACATGAAGTAACACGATCGAGCTTCATTGCGCAACACCCCAAAGACGAGGTTTGTTGTATACTGAGGACAGGGCGTAGTGGCCAACAAGTGAATTCATTTGTGGACAAACAGACATACCTGCAGGATTTGTTTTTGATTTGGTTTTTCAAAGCTGCTTCTAACTAAAGTTTAAACAATGGAAGTTGAACGCACAGATCAGCACAGGCAGATTTGGGGGTTTGCCGGAGGAAAGTTTAACTTCTCTGGTGCTTGCCGACTACTTTTTGTTGGTGCATTTTGATGGAAGAACAATGCAATGCGGAAGATTAACGAAATGTGTGGGGTGGCGGTGGTGATGGTAGTGGTGTTGATGTCGAGGGTTTAATAGATACCTGGAATGAAGACAAGAGAGATAGAAAGACCAGATCATTGTTACCGTGAAGTTCAAGGTGGAAAAATCGTTTTTGCTGTAAGGATTGTAATTACACTTACTGGGGCATTCGGGAGGATTCAGCTGACCGAAGAAGTTCAGTTCGTAAAGCGATGCGACGGTGATGAAGAGCAGGTACCAGAACATCAGCACAATTCCGAGACGCTTGTCCAGCTTCCAGCCGTTGAGGTGCGTCGCGAACAGCAAGAACATCACCGTCGACAGCAGCGACAGCGTGGAGTACGTCAGGCCCTTCGAGATGACGTTGACGTGCGAGCCGGGCTTGATGATCGCGGTCTGGATGAACCAGGGCAGCCCGAGGCAGATGAGTATATCGAACACGTTCGACCCGACGGCGTTCGACACGGCCATGTCGCCGTAGCCTTCCTTGATCACCGCGATGGAACTAAGCGCGTCCGGGACGGACACACCCGCGGCCACGAACGTTAGTCCCATGACGGTATCAGGGATGCCGAGGGTCGAACCGATGATCGTTATCATCCACACCATGAAGTACGAGTAAAACGAGATCCAGATCATCGAGATGAGAAACGTGAATGGGTACCAGTTTTTGTACTTCTCCGTCTTGCAGTCGGGCATCGTGAGGCGGGCAGTGTAGTGGATGGGGTATACGATTGCCCACGATACCTGCGCCAGGATGCCCCCGTCGACGGGCTTCTCCAGAGGATTGTGCGAATCTTGTGGTCGCGGTTCCTTCGGTTTGTAGTAATCTTCACCAGGCGCCTGGGGTGCCACTGCCGTTTGCTGTTGGACGACTGCCTGCTGCTGCTGTTGGGATGCCTTCTGGCCACCGTCCTGGCCGTACTGATCCTCGTAGGCGTAATGCTGCTGACCGGTTCCACTGTTCCAGGCATCGTTAACATTGCCCACGGCAACGGTGTTTGCTACCGGTGCTGCAGGTTCACCCCAGGCCGCATTTGGATCCCAGCTCGAGTTGGGATCCATATAGGCTGCGTAGCCCGGGTCAGCCGCCGGCGGCTGCTCGGCAGGCGGCTGTTGGGCTTCCTGCTGTCCAGGCTGCTGACCCTGGGTATAGGTCGTCTCGGGCAGGTTCTTGTACGTGACGAGCGCGGACTGTTCCTCCTTCGTGGGCAGCTTGATCGGAAGGTTCCAGGTATGGGCCCACTTTTCCAACGGCGTATTGAAATGCAGTGCCACGCAGTACACCACGTAGAAGAGCAGCATGATTAGCGACTCCACCCACGAGATCACATCGTTGATGATGACGATCAGCATGACCAGAATGGAGATGGTGTAGAAAGTGCAGTCACGAACCAGTGGCCACCAGTTGAGCTGCAGCACCGTACCGGAGCACAGGGCGCACACGGAGATGACGAACATGATGTTGAAGACAGCCGATCCAATGACGCCACTGATGCCAATGTCATCCTTAGCGAAGAACACCCCGATCACCACGGTTGCCAACTCTGGAGCCGAGCTGCCGGCGGCCATAAACGTCGCACCAGCGACATCCGGAGATAGTTTTAATTCTGAAACCAGTCAGATAGATTAAATTAAATAAAGGATGGTGAACTGAGCTCTATGTGATTCTAGAACGTACCTTCACAAATTCTATCTAAACTCGAAACGAAGTAGTCATCGCACACGATGGCCAGTCCGAGGAAGGTGAAGACGGCCACTAGGACGTGTATGATCAAGCCGCCATGCTTCCGCACGTTGGGCCCCATCAGCGGCTGGGGGAACTGTTCGATGGCAGGAGGGGTACAGTTTTCCCGCCGTGGCCTCCAAGTGGGGTGCGTATGGTGCGGCCGGCTCGTCGGTTTCGATTCCTCCGTCGGGTTTACGTCGTCCGGTGCGGTTGTGTCGATTTCGCCGGACGTCTCGCCCGAGGACGACGCCGAGGTGGCGTAGAAGGCCGGGTTCGGTGTGACGTTGGACAGGTCGATACCGCCCAGCTCACCGCCAGCTCCTCGCTCGTCGCTCCCGCCACCGATCGACGCAGAGTACGCGTGGAAGCTGGAGTACACCAGGAACACAATGCCCATGTGCCAGTAGCGGCCTCGGCGGCCATTCCGGCGCCCCGTCATACCAATGGCCATCACGTGGAATACCGACTAGGCTCGTACGATGCAGAGGGCGTGCAATGGAGCTCCCTTATTCTCGGATTCCCTTTGAGGTAGCGTCTGTTGTGACGAAACCTGAGGATGGAAAGATGAAAGATGAAAAAGACGTTCCGCCAACGAATAGCGGTGATGGGATCATCAAACAATCATTAATATGACGTCTAGTGGTATTATAGCATTTTACTCTTTGCTTTCCTATTTACTTTCCCGACTCTGGCTGTGGTGAAACTCAACAAGCCCGCGCCAAGCAGGAAAGTGGCCCCGCACACAATGGCACTCGTCGCTCGCATTGCGTCGTTCATTTGATTGGTTTGTGTCTTGGGAAAAATGGGAAACGCGAACCACCCGCGCGAGAGGCTGGCGGTGGAAAATGATTGGAAAGCGCGATCCGACCATCGTTCGGCTCTCGCGCTCGTCCATGCATCCGCTTGTTCAAGGGTCGTTTGGCACTCGAGTTGATTTCATTAAAATGTTGAATAAACGTCCCGACCGTTCCCCACGGATAGTTTAGCCAAAGCGAGCTTTTATCAGGCCAGTTGATGGTTTACTCTGTCGCAAAAAGCGGTTCCCTTGGTGTACGGTCGTTGCAAAGGAAATTATGAGAGCAAAATGTGTGGTGAAACCGGAGGAAGCTGGGCGGCTGCGATGGGCAAAAAAGGGACGATAAATGCTTCGAGATTGGATAGATGGAGCGTTGGGTTTTATTTGGTTCGAGAATACATCAAGTGGCGGCATGATTGTAATCCTTCGATTCGCATGTAATCTCCGTTCTTTGAATTTCTCTTGAAACGACGATAGAGGTCGATTTCTTTACGAATATATTTTAGTTTTTGATGAAATGCTAGCAATTTAGTCGTTATAATAAGGATATTTCTTAAGATAAAGGTAAGAAGCCAATTTAATAGTCACAATCTTGAATTTTCGTAACTGAAGATTTTGCATACGTTTATTATGTATAATAATAATAGAACAGACGCATAAGACAACTCAGTAAATTTAGGATCCCATACATTGAAGACCATACAACAAATTACATTTGTTTTGTAAATTAATCATTTTAACTAGATTTAACGTAAATAATAAATTTTAGTAATAAATTTTCCAATAATTTGCTCAAAGGGCCTGTCGTATCCAATAGTTTATTAGTGTTTCAAGATACAGAAATGTTTTTCAACATATTTTTCATTTCAGCATAAAAAATGGTAAAAATTGAAAAAATGAATGAAAAAAAAATTATTATTTTATAAAAATTTAAAACTTTTCGGAATATGATTGGAAATTAACAATAGATCACTTCAAATACTTGTTTAATTCTTAACAATCAAACTCACTTTACATCGTTAGTTTCTAGTTTATTCTATGTTGTAGTTTCATAACGATGTAGCAAAACAAAATAAATTTGCAAAAATTTTCATTACTAAATTTGTTTAGTAAGAACCGTAACATGGACTTCATTGTGTATCAGCAACAAGGTTTTCGTAGTTATACAATTCAATAGTATTAGAATACTTAGCAAAATTAGAAAATAAGCAAAATATTAGACATGTTTCAGCAAATAAGTAGTTCCCACCATGGATGCTGCTCTCCACTGTATGCTGCATATATTGCGAAAGTATTTCCTCGGTGCAGTGCATGCATTAAGGATCTTTAAAACCAACGCAGCACAATTTTCCTTAACGAATTCACGGACCGCGATCATAAAAGCCCCGGCTGCTTAGCTGGCTCGGGCATGATAAGATGGAAAATTCCAGCATTATAAAATCAGACGCGCTGTCCGTACACCGATGCACCTCAGCGTCCCTCAACAGAAAGCAAACGAACTCGCCAAGGCATCGAAAACACAGAAATGCCTTTCCCCCTCGGTTTACCGACCACAAACCAATCATCAAATCAGTTCGATTTAAGCCGTTCTCTACCTTCGCTTCGAGCTTTTTCCGCTTTTGCGCCCTTATCTTCCGCCTCTTCAGCGGGGCATCCTAGTAATTTTTCCAATTAAGGCTTCCTCTTGGCGTTTGAGGAAAACTCCTTGTGCAATTTCTTTTCCAACCACTTTCCCGTTCTCGTGAAGAAGGATGCGTTTTCTTTGAAACATCATATCTAAAAGGCTTTATCGCAACTCCGTGCACTTTGCAACGGTTGCTTTCCTTTTTCTTGGCCCACCAGCCCTCAGGCAAACTGTACGGCCCTTAGGTTTCCCCCTTCGACCCCTCTCACACAGGTATTTCAATTACCTTGCAATGAATAATAAATGCCTCTCACACCGGGTGACGCGGTCTTTGGCGTTTTTATTGCACCAACGATTTCAGTACCTTCCCTTCCCAGGGCCCGCCATAAAAGCTTGTCCATGAAACGGCTGTACGTATTATCGGTTTCGGTTGCGAGCTACCCATCAAGGCATGGGCTCAAAAATTGCTCTATTTGTCGGCTGTCGTCAACACCGGATGTCTGCTTGCGTACGGGACGGACAGTTGCGGTCCGATGCACGAGCACGGAATACGGAATAGCTTCAATCGGGCGACGTGCTGTATCGAACCATGCGTCCTGAGCTTCTGATTTTTTCCGGCCGAGAGCGTTTTTTCTGTAGTGTAATTTTCTCCTTTTCCTTACGCACAAGCCAGTTTCCGGGAGCTTCCACCGTCGTTCTCTTCGACAAGCACACAATACGCAAAAAAGGAAAGGTCTGTGGTCCCGTGACAGTTTTCCCTTCGGAAAATGTTGTGTGAACATTTTCCATCTCGTTGTTGTTTTTTCTCTTTTTTTGTTGTATTGGTTTCATTTTCGATTCGTCCGTCTGTCGGTGCCATTTCTTTCCGATCGAACAGTATATGCAAATGAGGGCGTACGACAGTTCGGTGACGACGTTTGCGAAAAGTAAGTCGGATGTGTATATTGTGCTTTTTCTTCGTTTTATACCGTTTTATCTCCGTGACTTTTTTTGTTGTTGTCGCTTTTCCGAGTTGGTTTTTCCTTCTTCCCCGGCTGTTTTATGCGATCCTTTTGACCTATGGACATATTTGCACATCCCATGTAGCGTTGGGAGAGCAGCCATCTGTTGGGGAAGGAAACACGGTTCGAAGGAGAAACAATGTGGGAATTTATTGTGGCGTCAGTACAATCGAAGATGGTACGCGACGTCTGCCGGCAAGTGGTAGAATATCTTCGTTGGGCGCACACGCCATTAGTCATAGGTCAGGACAGCAGGATCCAGGGAGGGCGAGTTCGTACACATCCTTTCCGGGTGTTTATCATTTGTGCAGAGGTTTAATGAGATTAGAGCGAGCATCACTCGGAAAGTGCCATTTGTAAGTGCCCCCGGGAGTGAAAATGCAAATGGCTTCCGACACCCTCGGCGACGACTTGCCTACGCGTGGCGCAATCCAACATTACCAGCGGACGGACGGTGAAATTCAATTTGTGCCCGCCGCTAGCTTTAACCAACAACACAAACCCAACGTCGATCCAGGGCTTATCCCGATGGAAACTGGCAACGGGTCTGAGTTCGTCCTTTCTTTCATGGCGGAATCAGATAGAGAAAGTCATCTGTCAACGGAACGGCACCATTCTTCCATCCTTCCATGGATTGGACAATGTTTCAATTTAAAGACAAACAACCATCTTTCACTCGGTGCGTTGGCTTGGTAACACTTTTACGTCGCTGAATCCTCGCGTGCCCTCTGCTGGTCCTATGTTAATTATATCTTTCGAGGGAAGTGTATTTGCAGCTTTCGTGGAAGGGCTTGGATCCAGCCCGGTGAAGAACAGGAACAAACCGTAACCTAATTTATACCGCTTCATTAAGAAAGTTACTCATTAATGCACAGAGTGCCCACATTTTCTGCTGCGGCTGGACGAGCATAAACCCAACGTTCCTATGGAAGAACCGCTAAAACGAATCACAAGTATCCAATGTGTCGTTGCCCTGGCTGAGGTTTTCCCCACCGCCTGACAAGGACAACATAAACCCACTCACAAATGCTGCTGAAAATGCCACACTCCATGCACCACCACAAGCAGCTGCCAGGGTCCTCTTGCAGCGAACAGAGAAATAAAGTGTGCCACAAACAAACAAACCATGACCACGAGCCTTCACCACAGGCTGTCGATGGCGCCGTTACTTCGTGGTTGCCATCTTTGACGTTCGCGTCACCGTGCAACGCAGTGGCACCATACCAATTCACGACCGCCGGTCTCGATGTGCAATTATGTAATGCGATGTTCGGAATTTCTTTGCCCTCTCGGTGGCGATAGCAAGAGTTCTCCAACAGAATTTCCGTTAGAGTGTGTGTTGATATCTTCAATGATTCTTTACAACCGAAACTTAAACTTACTTTTGAAGACTGTGACAACCCCTATCCATGAACTATTGTTCTACTATAAAGGATCCTACTTGCTTTGGGAACTTTCGGAAACAAAATGCCATCTGCTAGTGGCTTAAACTTTCCCCTAGACTTTATGGAACGATGTAACAGGAATGCAAAGTTTCGTTGGTGTTGTGTCACTTTAGTGGTTTGTTAAATTGTACTATAAAATGCTGAACGAAAGTAAAAAGGATTTACTCGATTCCAGAAACTCAAATGGTTCCTGCGTGTTCATAGCACATTTCAATGGCTGGGCTGTTTCTAGAAAAAATTCTATCATTTCACCTCACTAAGCTTCATTTCCCGGAAGGACACGAACCATTAGTGCTCACAACGGGGTGTTCCTGTTTTGGCCCCAATCGGTGGGCGGTAATTTGTCAGGTTCCCGTGATTGCTTATTTTCCTACGAATCACTGCCACCCGTTTTTCTGCAGCAACAGCAGGAGAACCAGGGGCAGCAGGGGCAGGTTCGAACATCGTTTTCATCGATTGGCGCGCCGGAGAAAATCCTTTCTAAATCGCCGGAAAACTCCCATTCTCCCGGGTACCCGCAGCTAATAGGGAGTGTTGCCGTTTCTGCCGGATCTGCTGAGTGCGGTGGAGTGCAGAAGAAGAATGATAAAACCCATGTTTATGTGCTGTGTGCGTGTGCCTATAAAGAAGGAACAAGGCGGACCGGGTAATGATGGAGAATTATGGATACTAAGAAGCGACAGCACAATTGCCAAAAATGACAACAGCTAAAAAATATGTCCTGCGAAGGGTAAGATCGGGGGCCGGAGAGGAAAGTCACTTCCAATACATGGGGAACTAACGCTACCACCGTCCTCGATCGATCGACGTTGGATCGAATAGTAGGACGACAAAAATCCATCGAAATCGCACCCTGCAATCTGCCATCTCACCGAAACAGGATCCTGCTCGTTAAGGTGTTTTATTTCACGACATCGTCAATGAGCTCCGTAGCGGCTCTAGCGGGTGATGCCTGCGGTTTCAGCAGAACCTATAGAGCAACTGGTCACTGGCCTTACAGCTGACTTGTGGGTTTGTTTCAGTTTACTGTCCTGTTTCTCATCAGCACCGTCGTTAGCGGAATATCGATTTGGTCCCGTTTCCCGTTGCACGAAATGCGCGATTCCGAGTTAGCTGATGCTTTCAGGACATACCGAAAGGTTATAAAACACATCGGGGAATGGGGAAGAATGGCACCGGTTAAGGGAAATGGTGTCTATATACACATACTGTAGAAATGAAATTATTTAATCACACAAATTTTAAAAGGAGAAACGCCACCATCTTATTCCAATGGAAAATGAATTGAAATACCAGCTACGCCTGCAGAAAACAGTAGAAATGTAGATGAATTTTAACAACCCCGCACAAGCTGTCGATACGCCGAGCAGGAGGATGACCGTCGTCCCAAAAATGTAGGGCTCCTGATAAACGACCAGCCGCCGCGGCGCACGACGACGAGCTGCCGATGTGAGAAAAATCGTTACGGACGCGTGACGTAGGGTAAATGTATACTAAGGGACCACGGCGAAATCCGTACCGAACAGCAATTTCGGGAATATTCACTCACTTTCCAGCCACATTATTCGCCGCGTCGTTAGCCCTGCCCTTCCTACCAACTTTTCCTCTGATCCGTCCCTTCGACCAACAGCCCACCATCAGTCCACCACTTGCCCTTCTTTTTCTCCTCCGCACGCCGCACGCGCTCTTGAGTTCGGGTTGTGCTCGGCTCCATTCAAAAAAGTACACCCGGGTGTTGTTGGCATTGTCCCGGCTGTCTATGGCTGGTCGCAAAAACAACTGCCGGTGGGATGAGCGCTTCAGAAATCGGATATCGTGTGTTGCTAAATCTGGAGTGGAGCCGTCTGTGGAGCAGCAATACAGGACGGGAGACACGTGGTATGATTCCGAGGGGGGGATGGTTCGCGTAACGCTTCGGAACTCGCGCGCCACGATTGTGCGTGGAGGCACTCACAGCGCCACTCGCAACGTACGGCGGTCGGTACGCGTACTAGGAAGCGAGAATGTATGCCGGAGGCAGAAAAGAACATTCAACCTTCGTCCTTTTTAGAGCATGTAGTAAAGATGTTTCATTGGGGGTTGTGCTTTTTTCTTCGCTCGTCGCCAGAATTCCTAGTCCTCGTAGGACGCACGAATGAATGCTTGCCCTTGTTTCGCTTTTTTGGACTCGTCTCGGACCGCTCGGTGCGCTGCACCCATCGTGCAGATCATACATACGTCTGACCGACCGAGCTGGCTCGTAGCGCCTGGTGAGGAAGAACAAAATTTCATTGATTTTCTATTTTGGAAACCCCTTTTTTCCTTCGTCACTACAAAAATAGTGAGAACAAATTCCTCAGGAGACTCGGTCGCACCAATGTATGCCAACCGGGTCGGACGACGCGGCGTCGGAGTTTGGTTTACCCCCACAGAGGAATGTCCTATGATGTAAGCGTCGCCGAGATTAAAGCAATCGATGGTACAAGCCCGTCCCGAAGATAATTAGTATCGTGGCCGAGATTCTCCAGCGGACGTTCGTCGGAACGTGCGATTTTACGAGGATATTTTTCACCGGACCGCTACTTACTTGCGTCACGCGCACGGTTCACAAGACAAGTAAAACCCGTTCACTTGGTCGAATAATTTGGGTATATTTTTTATCTGTGTGAGCACTCTCTGGTTATTTTTGCAATGTCCGGTATCCCAAGGTCTCCGGAAGTGGCATACGGAAGACGCATTTGGTTATGAACACCGTTGAAGCTTGATATTAGCACAGATGTGTGGCTTTGCCTTCTCTAAAGCTCCGATTGATGTACAAATTTAGAATCGATCATTGCTGCTCGAATTCCATGCGATATTAATAGATTTGAGCACGAACTGTGACGTACAGAGAAAAGTTCACCTATGTGGTGCCTGGCGAATTAGGGCTCGTTATCGGATTAGGTAGTGTTTTACCGTTACTGTAACTTATCTACATGCTTTGCATCATTTTTCCAATAGCCTCCCATACATGCACACACACATACACCCACACGCACACGGTCACATGCACACACACATACAAACACATCCGCTCACACTCACGGAAAAGACTAATTCACACAGCGTGGATGGTATTTCGCCAGCACGTTCCCTTGTACCACCATAACCACTAGCTTGCCTACCTTTGGCCGCGTAGGGCTCCACGAGAATTTAATGTTGCTTTCTACTCCTTAGCACGGACGCAGTTTTATTGTGCCCTTTCTCACCCACAAATGCACACATACACACACGCCTTCACGTACATACAACGCACCACCCGCACACTCACTTGGCAGGCTCCACTGTATTGTGTGTCCCCCGTCGTATGGTGACACCGGGCCCGGGCACGAGCTTTAGCGCGAGTCACAAACGCTGCTGGACTACTGAACGCCGACGGTTCGTTGGCGATAGGCCCTACCAAGCGAGAGCCCGACGACGGGATTCTTTACCGTGGTTGGGCTCGTGGTCGGTCGCAGTTCATCCGAGCTCCCCATAAATGGCACCTGTAACGCCTATAACGCTTTCCACCGGACCGTCTGTAGCCGCCGTTTACCAGCTTTTCCCAAAAACACGTGAGTGCTGCTCGGAGCTCGTAGGAGTGGAGCCTTCGGGATTTTCTACGCACGCACCGGCGCAGTAGCCACCAGCTTGTATTCTACGCTGAGGAGTACGACGCGGCCCAAAGGTTAATCAAAAGAAAACTCGTGTTCCTATATAGGTTGGTAGGTAGTTCTGTCACATGTTACTCCACTGCAGATAGCGAACTGGACTAGGCCAGAGCTGGCAGCGTGTTCTACACGCCGGATGTTCGAGAGGTTAAGTGGTGCGTTGACAACTTTACACGTCGGGCAGTGGGATCTGGCTTGCTAATCCCTCACAACAGTTCTCAAAGCACGAAGCTGTCGACCGACATCCGAGGGGACTCCACTCTCCACTTTCACCGGCTCGAGTAGATGGTAAGCTGTAGACCACACTTCTAGCTGGTTATTTATTTACTTACTTTCCCTGTTTAGCTCGTCCCCAGTTCCCAGAGTTCCATTTTGTAATGGAAAGTTCCGGTTACAAGATCCTTCGAATACTGGTCCTGCACCTGTTGCCTCGGCGAAAAGCGACTGTAAGGATTACGTTTTTCACGTATTCGTAGCAATTTCTGTTCAAACTCGTGCAAAAAAAAGGATCTAAAAAGATGAAACACTTTTCTGTGAGGTACTGAAATATAGAAGGTAACTGGTTCAAGGCATCCATGTATCAAAATTAGAATGTATCTGGATGGAATTGTTTCGCATCCCCTTCCCACCGGCCATCTCCCTACGCCTGAGTGCGAAATTATATCAGAACCGCAAACATCACCTTTTCCCAGCGAGCAAATTGATTGCCTCCGACCGGAAGTTATTCTTTCCACAGTTTTACAAGGGAATTCCAAAAGTATAAAGCGAACGAAACGCAACCAAGTTGCGGTTAGAGGGTGACCGAGTGGAAAGCGTGCACCACGGAGAGTGTCATGATGCAACGACACGATGCACCAATTCCAGGGGTTCATTAATGGAATTGGAGAAACAAATTATTCGTTTCTGTCTTCGGTCTTGACCGGATACTCACATCCCATATAGCGCACCATACAGCCACATAAACATACGCCACGGGGAGCTGGACACTGCTGAGAGGGAAACGCAGCACGATCCAAACAGCAGGGTGGCCGCATACATGATTGAAAGTTATCGTTTAAACGCTACGAAAGGTGGTGCGCTGAAACAGAGGGAAGACTGAGCCACCCGCCGGTGGGAGATTTTTCTTTCGAAAGGAATTTTGCTCAACTCTACCAGCATAAGGACTAATTTGGCAAATTGGTTTCCTTCGAAGAAGTTTGCACGATATGTGCGAGAAACAATTTGTGCAATGCTTTTATCAAGTTGAAATCTTTTTAATGCAAGATCCATTGAGAATATTTTCAGGAGCCTACACCCGGGGTAATAACTGACAAACTGCATATATTATATTTTTATTTTTATAATAATAATATATATATTTTTTTAATTGTAAATCATCTACATCATAATTAGGGAATATATGCCACGCAAAAAACTAATTCAGTTTTATTGACAACGATTCAGAATCCAGTAGAACATGGATTTAACGTATTAGTGTTGATCCAATGCTGATTTTTTATATTTTTCCTTTCATAAGGCAAAGCAATTGCATACATTTTGTCTAATGCAAATGAGAAAACAAAGTTTAATACAAGAAAACGTTGAATTGGGGTCATGCTAGAATGCTTTCGAGTTAAATTTGCTATTCATTCTTACGCCAAAAGATGCGTACAAATGTAATAAACTGCAACCTTTTTAGTAGATCAGATTTAATGTCTTAAATGTAATCGTTGTAATACTTTCAAAATAAGTAGTCCAATTCACCTCTCTAAAGTATTAGGCGTTCAGCAATTCTGAAAGAAAAATAGAAATGAAAAGTGGCAAAATTGACCATTATTTCAGTTTTGAAGTATTTTAAAGTTGGAAATTTCAAAAGGGGAGCTCGTTTTTATTTGAAACCATAAATTACTCTGTATTAAAAATTCTCTGAGTAAAGATAAGTAGAAACTGTAATAAATCAAAATTAAAGAAATGAAACCTTGTATGTCAACCGATGGGTGAACAAAAAAAAAGACCAGACCAACTATCCTACAGGACCGGATGATTGGAAAACGACCAGAAAAAAATAAAATAAAAATTCAACGATCGATCAAAACGTCTTTCATGTGATCAAAACAACACTGTGGTCGCGTGTAATACAATTTCACGAATCTTTAAAACTAACTCGTATTATCTATTTCACTCTTTGATTATTGAAGTCAGATTTTTAAACTCTAAATCTAGCCTTAATAAGTGACAAACAATGATTGATCAGAAGTGAACCCTTCCGAAGAAGGGTTGTACCCATTCGGCGACGGATTGATTGGAAGGGATTGTAAAACGGCAGATGATTAACTGGGAATTTTACAAATTGAAAAAGGAACATTGAATTAAGCGGTAGCATTACGGGACTGTAATACATTGCGCCGGAATAAAAAATATGAAAGCTTAAGAATGGCGATCTTCCAATCGATCTTCTGAACTGATTAATTCCAGCGCAACCTTGTGTCAACAGCTTCAACACCCGGTGGTAGGGTTAGGATTTTTGGAGAGGGCAAACCTCTGTCACGTCCTGATATCGATAGCTCAAAGTAAAAAGTGGCACGACGGATCGTTTGAGCCCCGTGTATGCTTTCATAAGAATCGAGGGCGGATTCCGTCGGATCGGAATCTTTCTTTATAAGATTCGATTGTTTTCCTTTGACCTTTGCACGCGGATTCTGCGAATCGGTGCGTAGTGGTTTGCGCTTCGGGACAACTGGTAGCATCGATGGTTCAATTTTCTCGCAGCACCATTCTCGGAACAAAACACATCCAACAAACGCCCGCTGACAGCGCACTTACGGGCTGCCGGCTACACTTACGATGATGATGATGATGTTCCGACGCCTTTGTTGCGACCTAGGGCGGAGCACCTTTTCGCACCTACTTCTGCTGGGAGGACCACTTTAGCTCGATATCCTTTAGCCTACGCAGGCTCTTTACCCGTTGTTGTGGTGCCGCATTGTGTCCTTCTGCCGCTCGGCGGCAAACTGTCATCATGCGTCGAAGGGCGAACATAAATAGATTGGTGCTGCAAGCGAAATTTCTCATTTTCTGCCATACCTCGGCCCTGTCACCTTTGTCATTTGCCGACCCGGTGCCGGCAGTTTTCGTTTGTTGTTTTTCGGTGGCGTTTTGTCTTCGTCACTCGCCGTACAAAGACCCGTCATTCTGGTGCATCGAAACAATAAGTGCCTAAAACTGCACCAACCCGATCCATTCAATGTTCGAAGAACAACTCGCTCAAAGGCAGGGAAGGGACCGAGAGGCTGCGGAAATGACTTTTCTCTTAAAGTTATAGCTTTCGGCCCGAATGGGACGTGGCGGTGCTACTTCATCCAGGCACAACACAAGCCTTCGGCTCCGGGAGCCCGCGCGGGTGTGTGAAATCGAACTGGGTCAATGTCGGAGGTGTTGCCTTTATCCTGACGCTGTTTGTTTGCTGCATGCCCATTAGCCAAAGTTGACAACGAAAGCTCGGGTCCGGTTTCGGCTTTGATGTGGTTCCCGCTTACACGGCACTTAAAGTCATGCAGGGCAATTGTGTGTTGTTTTTTTAAAGATTTAACAAGAGGTAAAGATCTACTATTAAGGATATTTCGAATGGCTTCTGGTATTACCAAAAATCAATTATTGTTTCACAGTTTCTCACACTTCTTTACAAGAATTGCTTAATTTGTATATGTTATAAACAACCAAATATTATTCTTAACACTTAATTAAACTACTAAATGATAAAAGATACTCATTGTATAAGTGTAACGGAACACTTTCTTGTAGTAATGAACCCGTGCATAAAAAAGTTCTCAAGCGGTTGAGGATACTCAACGGATAAATGAATTAGGATTTTCCATTCCATGAATCTCTCGGTTTGTTCGCTCGTATGGCGTCGTCTATGGCCTAGGCCCAACCGATGCTGTTGACTGTGCCTGACTACATTAACTGCTTAACGCTGTTGTGCGGCATCGCGCGTGCTTTTGGCGAGGCGATAATCTTGTTTTTGATTCATTGGTTTCCACCTTTTTTCCATCGAATCTAACACGAACCTCGACACATCCATTGAAGCCACCAAGCGAGTGTGAGCGATTACATTGTATCTTGCCTCGTTGGTGTTTGCTCCGATTGTGTTTCAAGTGATTGCTGAATGTTTACTTTCGGCCATGGAAGCGTGTTGTAAATCAAACATGAATTTGAAAAATCATGTTATGCTTAGCTGTGTACACTTTGCATCGAATCTTGCTATTTGCTTGCAAATAAGTGTATCTGTGTATAATTTTAGGTAAAAGTTCATTTAAGCACTCGAAGGAATATTATTTAAGTATATAAAATTGATTAGTAAAGTAGTGTTTGCAGAATTAGAATTTTGGATACTACTTTATTAATTTCAGATTAATTATAGTAGTTGTTGATGGCTGATTTATTTTGCAAATTGAACCTCTTTATGTTATGCGATCGTTTGGTTACCTTTATGACACCTGTATTAATTCGAGAGGAATTTCTAGTTTATTATGAAACGTAGGTTTTTAGCAGTTATATATTGTCTACCTCGTGAAAATTATTCATAGAAAATAATTCCTTATTTCCTAGCACTCCGCATTCTGATGCATCATATTTTGTTCATATTTTTATTCAAAAAATCGTAGAAATCTTTTTTTATGTACATTTCGCTAATTTATTTTATATTGTTAACAAATTTTTGTTGTTTTTGCTAGTAGCAAACGACTATTTTAATTTAAGCATTTCTAAGAAACCGCTTATCTTGAGATTTTCGAAGTATGATATTTTAGTCGTGTCTGTTCATTCGATGAACCTCAGCTTTCGATACCTTTTGATGAAGTTCATGGTTGTATAAGTTTTTCGTTTTATTCTATTGTACAATTATTTTTCTGATAAATGTATCAGCTATAAGCACCTATAGAAGTTTTACAACATATTTGCATCTCAAAACATGATTGATACGAATTTCATTTTATCAAGCTATAGTTCATATATCATAAATGCATTCACCATCGTTTGCACACTCTAAAAATTATCTCTGTCCTCCTATCACACTTTTGCTAAGTATCATTTTGATAGTCTCCGTTAGTCGACGACATTTCTGCGCTCGTTACACAATGCATTTTGAAGAGGATCCTTTTCTCGGCTTGCATTTTTCTCCGGCGTGATGAAAGTAAACGCTCAAAGGTAAGTGTCAGGATTTATTCTTTGGACCAGACAGCCTGACGCGGTAAATGTTTCCTTCTCCCTCCTTCCCGCAACATTAAAATTGTCTTTATGTTTGACTTACTCTGTCCCGTCACTGAGTTCACTGTGGTTTCTTTTCTTTCATAACTAACCTCACCCAAGACAATGATCATTCTCGTCCTGGCTGCATTTATCTTTCCCCTCGTGTATCATTCCTGTCCCAGTTGAAGCCAATTGTGTCCTTATTTTTCACGGCTTCGCCATTCCACTCCAGATGCTTTGTCCTTCCACTTTGACGTGTCTTTACGCACTTTTGTCCCAAAAGGCAGGATCGCGCTCGTCTTCGGCTCGACGACACCAAATTGATCGGTCCGTTTTGGTTGGATTTTCATCGTTCATTACATTTATTATCCCTAAATGATACCCAAAGGAACCATGCGGTAAAATCGAGAACGGTCGGTCTCGTTGCAGCAAACGAGATAGGGATATTGGACGAAGCTAAAGAAGGATACGGCGTTTCTCAAATTCGTCTTATACCTTTTCTGCAACGCACACTCTTTGTAGTGCAATATATTTTCTTGCATCGCGTTGGTTGCTCGTTCTACGACATTTCGGGAAAATTTGTTGAGTGTTTGTTCCGCCAGAACACGCATGCCGACATTTGTTTTCCGACATCCGTGCACACCACAGGCCGACAATGATTGCGAAGGAATTGAGTTGTGTCCAGCATTCGTCACGGAACGTCCACGTTTGGATCGTCCTCCGGGATGCCGTGCCAGGACGTGTTTAATAAGACTGAACCGAAGCTAATCAGCTTCGGAACCCGAGTGGTTGGATAGGTGAGTTAATTAACATGACATTGCCACCCGATAATCCTACTAACTTCTATGATCCTTGACCGACTTTTTTTTAGACCCTGCCATCCTTCTAAACACCGGAACGGAGCTCAGAATTCATCCATTGCGAGGCCATCCCATTCATTCATTACTCGGACTGCCGTCGGGAGGACCACCGCCGTAAAGATTGGCACCTAATCTGGGTCGCTTTTTCACGGACTTGCGGCTCGAGGACGCACGTCGGGCGGTCGGAAAGTGCATTGAGTTTGGAATTTAGACGTCAAAACCATTTCACACTTCCCTACCGTCTGCAGAACACGGTTTGCTCGGTGGCCGATGAAATGAAGCGGAATAGGATTAACCATTTTGCAAGCAAACAAAAACCCCTTAATCCGATGGTCAAAGCGGTGGCCCAGAGAATGGCAGAAGAAATCCTTGTGCAAAAATAAACCAACACCCAAAATTGCCCTCATCCACTGCTCGACTTCTGCTGACTTGCCTGTATTTACCGGTATAAACACCCGTGCCATGTTTTGGCGAGTGCTTCGTTTCGGTTCAATTGGAAAAGTTTTGAAAGCATTTATGCTAATATTTGTTTCAATTTGTCCACACTCGTGCCGTCCTGTCGGGTGGTGTGGCAGAGCAGGGTCGTATGAAAAGTTTTTCGGAAAGTACGGTTGTATGGGTGTTCAAGTGCAACAAAGCGCATCCTGACGAGATCAATTACTGTGCTGAGCCAAAGTGCTGATTTAGGTTGACTTGTTTTCCGATGGATTTTATGTATAGCACATTTAGACACAGAATCGGTTGAATTGATTTTGGTTTTCGCAGTTGCAAACCTAATTTTAATGCTTTTTACGTAGACTATCTTAGCTTTGCCATTCATATACTGAAAGCGTTCAGATTTTCTCCCACATATCCATAGTAGATAATACACTTGTAATAGAGCAATATACTCACAAGATCGACATCTACCTTTACACCTTTGTGACTTCATGACAAGTCATATCGAACTAATGTTGCTAACTATTTATTTTACTTCTCGTATAACAAATAGGAGCAGAAATTGGTCAGACATTTTTTTTATATTCAAAATGTGTTATTGTGTAAGTTTTATCGCCTGTTTCTTTATTGAAAATGGCAAGCAGTTTTCAGTGACAGACTTGAATCGAATTTCGAATCGAAAATCGAATTGAATAATCAGTTTTAATGAATACTGTAATATACGTGACCACCATCTCGGGATGCTTTTCAACCTTCTCGCAAATGAAATAAAATTTTATTTTATTCACCTTTCGTTCCTTTTCATTACATTGTCTCATGGAAAAGCAACCAAAACTAAAAAAATACCTCGCTTGACTAAATTGTATGGATTTGCTTTCGTTTAAATTCATAATAACAGTCGATTATCTTATTCTTCGTTTATTTATTTTTTACACATTCATTATCAACAAAATATGATTCAACACCATTTGTAAGACAATTTTAAACCCTATAAATAACTATATAGGCAAGCAAAAGAGTATAAATACCAAATCCTATGCACTCTGCACAAATTCTTAAGAGCTACCGTAGTCAAAGTGCTCAATTTTTGTTCGGCCATTTTGAAACCACAAATAGCTAACAGAGCCACCATTATTGTTACGCTCCCTCTATCACCCCTCAAGGCGAGCAATCGAATGGTTTGAACGAGGGGTGCCTTTCAAGATCATATCCCTTGTTCTGAAGAAGAACAAACACTTCTACCACAGACAAACATCCAGCATGCAACACAAAAAAAACTCAATTGGTCATCAAATGATGCTCGCGGTTTCTACCCCGACTGGGGGAAGCACAGCAACATTTTGGATGGGACAAGCTGCTAGCGCCAAGAAAAGATCAAGAGTCGTTGCTGAACGAGAGGATATCTAGTAAAGTGAGTTAGCTGTGGCTCAGAACGGGAAGGGCACAATGCTGCTACTTCATAGTTGACCACCGGCTTGTGGAATCCATTAAGAGAATCGAGGATCAAACGTTGGGGTTGCAGGACACCCGGTTCAGTCGAACGCAGGCACCCGCCGTATAGCTGTTACTGTTTGATGCGACCACGGACCTTTTATCTGCCCGGGTGAAACGATTAATTCTTGAACATCAACGGATGGCAACTGTAGCAGAAGCTTAAAGTAACCGTCGCTTACAAACCCCGCGGACGCGGCAAACCACCGGGATAAGGGATCGAGGATCATCTGGAGGTGGCCACGGGCCGCCGAAGAGCCCATCCGCCCGTTGACAAAGTGTGACACATTATTTATGGCGTTCTTTGGAGGTGCCTTTGTTTGCGTTTCACGATTCTTCAGTATTTTCGGAACCAGGGCACGAAATATTGAGCCGCGGGGAAGCGATGTAAAGGAAAAGCTGGAAAAAACAATGACACATTAAAACACGCTTGCCTCGTGCTCTCTTCAGATAGCGTCGATCATACATAAGCGGCACAAATCAAAAGGAAAGGTGCTGACTTAAGGCGGATCGAGCAAGCGTGCCTTTTGGGCAGACGGTACATAGTACTGTGGGCTCATAAGAAGGTTTATAAGAGTCTAGAAAAAAATCCCAAATTGAAATTTGTATCCTTTCAACCTTTCAGGACACGTTTACTCGTTCATATTTTGCTAACCAAAGTTAGTCAAAGAAAACCCATTTTCATAAACTTACTGTAACTGTTTCTATAACCTGGGTCGTACTTCAAATTTTTCTACTAAAAACTGAAGACTGTAAATTAAAACCTGAGTATGTGACAATTCAAAACAATGAACAATGAAGACAATGAATGAGATGTTTTAAGTAATATAGTTAATCACACGCAATTTGAAAAATAAAAAAGCAGATTATATATTGATATAGTTACATGTTAACTTAATTGGAGGATCAAATGCTTAATCTAATATGGTTAGTACTTCTTAAAACTGTAAGAATTAAATTTGCCCTTTACCTGGATTGAATTTCATGTTGTCATCAACATTACCTTGAACACAGATAATTGATAAAAATAAACTGATCTTCGGAGAAAGATTCATCATAATATTGAATACAGGTAATTGATAAAATTTTGATTTGATTTGATTTGATAAAAATAAATTGTACTTCGGAGAAAGCTTCACCGCAATATATAAAAAAATTACGCTGTTTTTGTGATGATGAAAGATGTATGGTATGTTAATGTCAATTAGTAAATTAATGGTATGTTAATGTCAATTAGAGAACAAGTTATTGCTACTGTTAGTACTCAGCATTGAAAAAGAAGGAAATAGTTTGAAATGTTCCATAGGTTCGAAGTTTTAGTTAGCGTAATCAATCGTTTCTGCTTGCTGCAAGCATGTCATGGTTGCACCATTTTCCCCGTTTATGGTCCATCCTCCGCTATCGATCATTCGATTCCCATTTGAGGGAAGTGTCCGCTTTTATGCACAACGTCAGCGTGAACGATAAACTCATCGAGGGTTGTGTGGAATGTAAGGCCCGTCGGACGCAATTCGAATCTGAACTGTAGTATTTTTTTTACCTAAGTTGTACAAAAAAATAAGCCATCCAAAATGGACAGAAAATATCTGGATTTCGTCCTGATTTTTTTTTCGAAAAATGCGATCCTTTTTCAAAAAGGAAAAAAAGTTTTTCGCGTCGCCAGCCAAATCAGTGACACTTTTTTTTTCTTTCTCTTCATCAAATGCAATTCCATGAAAGAGCCAACAAAGGAAATCTTGGGTTCGTGGCTTGGGATTGTGCAATAAAAACCACTAATAAATTTCGAATAGGCAGCCGGCCGCGTGCTCGTGATCGTGAAGTATTGATCATTGTGTCCCGGAGGCAACAAAAGGAAACATATCTTGCCAGAACATAAAAGGCAACTGCACCGAGAGTTGGAGAGGATTCCAGTTCTTCGAGCAACGATCCGTCAAAATTAGCGCGAAATGTCTGCTGCGAAACCCTGGAGACGATGGTTGCGGCGTTGTCGAAAATGCGCGTACGCGTGTCTATTTTTGACGGTAGGGAAAATTGATCGATCACATGCGGTGGGACACGACTTGTAGGATAAAAATAATTCCATTCCTTTGTGTCCGTCTAATTCAACTACATTGAGCTGGCCTCCTTCCATCCTTGATATCTGGCCCTTCTCATGGTAGGCAGGAAGATTCACGCAACGAGACCTCCCGAATAGAAAAGTAATAGTTTCCCCAAGATTGCACATATTTGGATTGGGGAGGCAGTGACCCTCGTGGCCGCTATGGAACCATTCTCGAACCCCTTAGTTTGGAAGGATACGGTTGAAATGATTACGCCAATAGGCTAAGTACGCTTGGAGGGTAGCATTTCGTCTGTTGCTCTTGAGGTTTGACGCGTTGGGTACTGGACGTGTGCCTGTAAGAACGAGATGACAAACGCATAAAATGTATCGAATTGAGAGGAGGTGAAAAAATAACTGGGAGGAGGCTATGTTCGGATAACCTAAAAAGAATCCTCGAATGCCCTCGCTCGCCTTTTCGAGCCCTTGGTGGTGATGGAAAATCGAAAAGGCCTCTTTGCGCACCCCTCTGTTTGGGAAAGGACCGTTTCGTAGCTGCCAGACGTCCTGGCAGGCCCAATCGATGTCCTCCTCGCCATCCCGAAATCCTCGCAGACAGACTGTCTGTGTATTCCCGATCCCACCACCGGGATCGGATCGAATGAGTGACTGAGACAGAAAAGGGAAAACCCACGGATCAAGGGGTTTGGATCCTATCTCGCTTGCACTTGGGATCGTCCTTTCGCCATGGTGATGGGATTTTCTGTTAAATTTGTCAGTACCTCTGCAAGGACATCTCAGTCAGCACACGGCTTTTCAAGTGTTAACATCTCACCCGACATTTCCTCGGTGGTTGAAGAAAATTCCGTGTTTACCTTCGAAGTGCGTAAAAAATGTCGGCCAAAACGATTGCGCCACCGCAAACCTACTCGCGTTTGTTTCGTCCTTGGGACGGTAAGGAGGGAAAGTCGGCAGGAACTGCGTCGGAAGGGCGAGAGGAAGTGAACGCCGTCGGTAAATTCCGTCCAGTTTCACGAGATGAAACGGAATCGGACTCATGTTGCGTCAGTGATAGTGAAAGTGAGCATACGGTTAAGTCGGAACCATCCACGGATTATCATACAAGCCCAGTGAAATTGAACGCGAGCTTCGATCTAGGGCCACCGACACCAACCTCGGTCAACCCGTCCATGATGCACTACCCGTCGGCGGATGTAGCCGCATACTACCAGTATTGCTATCAGCAACATCAGCAGCAACTGGCCGAACATCCACTGCCTGGCCATATCCACGGCCTGCCGGATACTCCATCAGTTCTAGGTCCGTTTGGAGGACACACTGTTCCAGCAACGATCGATCCTTCGCTTGCCTTCACGTACGATCAGATGGAACAGGAGTACCTGCGAGTTCTAAGCGAAGACGCCAAGGCGAAACTGCTGGCTAGTCGCAAGCAGCGACCCAAGAAGTTCAAGTGTCCCCACTGCGATGTGGCATTCTCCAATAACGGCCAACTGAAAGGACATGTTCGCATCCATACCGGTAGGTTTCTTTGACTTCGATATCTCTTATAGAGAACCGCTTAGCGGATAAGCTTCTTCTTTGGCCTTTCGTAACTAACGGTCCATGTTATGTTCTCCACCATTTCGTCCTACAGGAGAACGTCCTTTCAAGTGCGACGACTCGAGCTGCGGTAAAACCTTCACCCGCAATGAGGAACTGACGCGGCATAAGCGCATACACACCGGTATCCGACCGTACGGGTGCCAGACGTGCGGCAAAAAGTTTGGCCGTCGGGACCATCTAAAAAAGCACACCAAAACCCACATGCCCCAGGAACGGTACACTTACGGGTTGGTACCGGCCTCCGCGGCAGCCGCAGCCGCCGCCGCCATGTTAATGCCAATGTATGCAACGCATGTCTTTGGTTACTAAAACAAACGTCTAGTTTCGACGCTAGAGGAACTGAGCCACCTCGAAGTCCGGGCGTTCAAAGGCCACCCAGTGATCGTTTTGTAAGGTCGTTATCAAGCGTGATATAGTGATAGATGCAAGACCTAGTAACGAGAGTGCCAAGGTGTTAGTTAAGAGCATATAAGACTACATCGGATAAAACAAAGATTCTATTTTGACAGCGAGTTTAGAGAACTTTTTATAAGGATGTACACAAGCGAATAACGCACTGTTTATAAAGCGTTCTAATAAAACAAATGATTTATACGAAAATTCTTCATCCTTTTCTGAATTTGGAATAGTTCTAGTTGATGACCTGTAGAATTGTATTATAGCAATTGTGTTTTAGTTTTATTAAAGGATTCTTACAAGTTAATTGCCTTATATTCTTCTTCTTCTTGGCGTAACGATCGTGTTTTGGTCATGCCTGCACGTTAAGGGCTTACGAGACTTTTTAGCTATGTGTACGTGCATAGTCAGGCCTCTCGTACAGGGGATGATCTGGTCTCGGATGGGATTCGAGCCCACGCCGTCGAGGTGATGAGCCCCGGCACTCATGGGCCGATTTTCTAACCGGCGCTACCACTCGGCTGTCGCGGACCCCCTTAACACTTAAAGTGATAGTTTACGGATTTGAAAAATCTTCAAAAATAGTGAAGTTATAGCGTTTTTAAAAAAAGGGGTCGCATTCAGGCAAGATTTCTAAAAAGCATTCGGGCAAGATTCATAAGCAATGTATTCTAGTGTTAAATATGTAGAAACAGATGTTTCTATCATCTATTCCTACATCTTTTGATTCCATAAAATGTGATCGGAATGAAAAACGTATAAATTTTTCTTAAAAGACTTTTTAACATATTTCAAATTTTTATTAATGGTTTGTTGTATCTGATTCAAAAACTTCAATGGTCACAAAACAAGTTCAACGAACATAATAAGAAAAAAAAACGGTACAGAATTTTTTAAAGATTAGTTTATACGGATGCATATTTGTTGTGTGTTTAGTATGTATGTGCAATTAATGTGTATTGTTTTTTCGTATATTAGAAAATTATTCATCATAAACAGCTTTATTTTTTTTTTGGAGTTTTAGTCTAATCTTTGACATTGTTGAATGACACATTTTTTTGTTGTGCTCTTTTCTACATTTTTTCTTCTATGTTTTCTCTTGTCGTTAAATTCTTGTTAAAATAATATTCCACTACTGGACACAAAATGCTCCAGCTCCGATATGATAGTAATAAGGAAAAACCATATAAACGTCTTGACTTTCGGGTTGCGGCTTGGGTATTGCTCAGCATGGTAGAACCATTTATTATATTGTATGGTCCCGTGCCTTTACAATTGGTCACTGCTACTGGAAAAAATAAAATACGCAAATATCACAAGGCTAGCGTAAAATTGGCGAATCCAATCTTGATGACTTGTTTAAGTTATTTTCCTTCATTCCATTCTGCTAGTTCTCGCCTCCCTGTAGGATTCCATCGGAGACAGCTACCAATTAGCCAACAAGCTTTTCACAGATGAAAACTCAATTTCTCTTTGGCACGCAAAAATGTTTTTAAATGTATACACGTCTCTGTTGTCTAAGGAATGTTGCAATTCTTTGAAATTTATGATCTCACCGACCGTACTTCGGAGGCATTTCGAATTGGGGAAGGATACCTGCCTAACCGTGACCAAATGTCGTAAAATAATCATCACTTCACCATCGACTCCTACGCTTTTCCAGTAGAACCCAACGCACTGCCCTTTGTTTTCAGGCCAGGGAAATTACTCAGGCGAAGGGTGGACGAGTGTCAGGCCTGGGGAAGGTTAGTCAATCATAAGCCAAAAAGCGCTCTCCGCAGGACAATTGCTGGGTCGAAGTCGTATCGGGAACCGTAACCGGAGTCGACATAAAAGAAACGGATCTTGCACGCCTTTTTATTATCACTCTGAATCCTATTATTCCATTTACCTGTCGTTTTACTTCACTCGAAGCTGGGAAAAAGGAGTCTGAGGTGAAGCAAAAATAAAATAAGTGAGAAAAGGACGAAAAGGACCAGCCAGCCGTTGCTAGGAAAGAAGAGCTAGGACAAATTAGCTATGGACGGCAGTGAACTGACAAAACTTTAACCAGGTTTCCCATCGCGACCGGGAAAGTCAGTTGCTCGAAACTCAGGTCCTCGAGAGCGCACTGTCCTTCACCCTGCCACACCCGATGTCTTTACCAACCCTCGTCCATCCTTCCGCTCATATGCTCCTGTCACCAGACTAATCTGCTCGACTCCCGTAAACGTTCGCTTTTATTTATGACCATTAATTCTGTTACTTATGACACCCTGAGCCCTCGACCCGGCGAGGATCCACACCGTAGGACTATTTGTACTTTGAGTGGAGTAAAAAGGTGTTGGGCAGTGAAATAAAAAAGAAAAGCAGCACCCAGCGAGGTGTCTAAGAAAACACCCACCGGTCAGGAAAGGTTAGCGGACGAACGGTGAATGATTGCCTAGGTAATGGGTAGGAGAACTTAGGCACAAACCGCCGAGAAGATTGGGAAGAAGCGGTGGTCAGAGAGAAGGAAAGGGGCATAAAAAAGGGCTCCTAAAGGGGAATTCATCTTGTTCCAAGGGCCAGTGGTGACCACCAGTCTGTCCGAAATTGTGAATGAATGGAACGTACAGAAGAAGAAAAAAAAACGGAGAAAGAGAGCATAATAGGTCAAGCCCAAGGCACCAGTCTAGGACACTTGCAGGGGCTCCAGAAACGCGATGAATGGGCAAAGGGACTTGAACCGACCCAGACAGTCTGTCATCGTGATGTAGATAGAGCTGACCGGGTGGGCAACGGATGGACGAACGGATCTTTCAAAGGTGATACACCTTCATCCACCACAGAGCACAGGCCGTGCGAATGTCGGCCCACATTCTTCCACGAGCACCGATTAGGACGAGTGTCGGTGTGACTTCCCGCACCGATTATCGTTCCAATCAGCTCATGGCCTTATGAATGGAAAAGCGAATAAATCAGACATTGCTGGAATGGTGGGAATATGGACCAGGTAATTCTACACTCCTTGCGCACGACATTTTTGGAGACAGTTCCCTTGGCCTTTCTTTCTTTCCTTTTTTTATCTTGGTTAACTGAATTCGATTGACAAAATTGGGCAATCGATTGGGTTTGCGGTTTCATTCATTCCAGGGATATTGCACATCACCAGAGCCAAAAATAGAGCCTGGGAATTTTTTTAAACCTTTCTTGTTTCTAATTCCTCTGAAGGACGGTTTGATGCTTTCTACGGTGCTCTATTTTGTTGCGAAGTGGCCAACGCGTGGAATCAGGTGTCGGGCTGATTTATTGGATTAGTGTGTACAGTGGTTCCACCGTTGGTAAGCGTTCCTTCTTGAACACGCAATCGGACCATGAGAACTTACATGCTTGATTGGAACAATCCAAGACAAAGACAAATCGAATACTACCTGTTTGAGGATTTTTTAGGTACTGAACAAGTTTATTTTGTTATTTGAAATCCTACATTTTTTTAAACGGTAATCTTTTCTCATATAATTTAATCTATAAACAATTAAAATAAATAGTTTATTCTTAGAATAAGTTACTGTGTTTTTTGGGTTAGCAAATAGAATGGATTACGTTTTTAGTAACCCTATAAATATAGAATTCTTAGAAGAGCAATGTCATTCAAAAATAAGCTCGTTTAACAAAAAAAAACTAAAAAAATCACGCAAATGAAAAGTTAAAGTTTAAATTTTGACTTATCCTTTATCAAAACAAACTTAAGTTACATTATTTCTCATTCAGAGCAACTTTTTCCTGTCCATTTTTTTCCTCGAAATTGGAAATTATTAGTAAGAAAAAAAAACAATGCAAGTTATATTATTATGCAAAAGACGAAAAATCGATAAATGATGTGGCTAACAAGAGCATAACTCCAATTTTGTTTTCATTTGATACACTATCAAATGCTTCAGTAACACGGTAACAGTAACTACACGGCACATTCTCATTCTGTTATCTTTACCTTGTTTTTTCACAATATTTTTAACACAAGAAACAGTAAGCGAGTGAGTAAGAGATTTCCATGAAGTAACTATGTAATCTCGACAGGGAATTATGGCATGTTTCATCTAAATCGACTCAGACAAACCAAATAACGTAATATCAAAACATAATCAAAAAGATGTAATTAAAATGTATAATTGTTAGTCCTAAGTATTTAGTACTTACAATCTTTTGTATTGATAATTTTTTTGAATTAAAATTACACGACATTGCCTTTTTTTTAGAGTACTACTGTATTTTAAATGCATGGAAATTCGTTTTTCAATTAATAAAATCCAAACGAAATTGTTATATTTTGTCAACCTCACTAAGTAAGTAAGAGAAAGTAAAAAGATTTTCTTTTTCCATTCCTTGGTAAAATAAGGGTCAACCGCTAAATCGTCTGTTAACTGCAACCGGTCGGAACGGCTTACACATCCTCCCCCTTTAACAGCATACAGGGAGGCCATAACGAGGCTCGATCTCGATTGTTCCATTGCTTTAAGAGCTCTTTTTCCGAGGGGTTAGGGTTTCAATTTAGTAGCCGTTTTAAAATGCCTCCGTAAGATCACCCTTCCTGTGTTGATGTCGCACGAAACTTCTCCATGCCCTGCCCTGGCTGTGAGCATCATGATGAAGCATTTTGCATCCAAACCAAACCCCCAAGAAGCACCCAGGGCTAACTGAAGGTTTTCCACCAGTCGGGAAAGCGTGGCCCTATTTTGCGAACAGTGAACGCCAACTACCGACCAATAATTTCAAACAGTATTCGAGGATAGAATCCCCTTGGTGTGGGTTAACCATCCAAAGCCAAGAAATTCTTCCTAAACCTGGCAGAAGATAGTCGGTTGCTTCGAAGGGTAATTTCTTCACGGCATATCGGATGCTGCGATTGTCGCTCGGTAAAATGTGCGCCTCTTCAGGCGGGAATAGGGCATGCATGCACGCACGCCATTTTTCAACTTTTCCCCCTTCGGGCGCGCAAAGGATCAGAGCTGTCACGCAACGACGCTACACCGCAAACATCCTCGGTCTTGTTCCCGGGCCCTTCGAGCCACGGAAAAGCGTTCCCCTTATCGGTCAACCATTATTCTTTTATTCTTTTCTGCTTTAGCAACTGACATCCCCGGCCATTACGCTCGATTCGCTCGCTCGAAAAGACGGGTCAAGTATTGGATTCGATCAAATAAATAATAAGCAAATGTGCGACATGCACTCATGTCCCTTTCCTGCTTAGGGGGGAACACTACTTGAGGCGGCTGTGGTTTGGTGGTGCGGTTTGTCATCACCTTCCCATCCTTCGCTCCGAAAGCCCTACAAAAATGGCAGTTGCACTTTATTCGCCTGCTCGGAAACTATCACACGCTCAAAGGGGCTGGCTGGTGGTTCTCGGGGGAAGTCCCACCAAATGGCGCGAGTGGAAACCCCTCGGGCACAATGGGACGAGTGTCGTCAAACTGGGTTGTCGGAGGGCGAGTAGAGTTTTCCTCCTCACGGTCGAGTCACGCGTGGAAAAAAGCGTGGAAAGGCAAACAAATGGTTATGGAGGTTTATCCAGAGGGTTCGCCGTAATGTGCATATTCAATTGTGACGGCAAGCGGGGCGCCCAGTAACGATATGATAAATTGCGTTTGTTGAATTTTCTAATCGTGTTATCCGATGTGGGATTTTTTTCTTTCTTTTTGCATGCCCTTTATACGCAAACCGCGCCTATCGCGAACCCCGGGGTTCCCTCGGCAATGATGATCTCAAAGAGTCGCCATTGTGAAAAAATACGTACCGGTGACAGAAAATATCACGCTGTACTGGAATATTTAGCACCCCGAAGCACATTCTACGGCAGAACACAACACAAAAGACGATACATTATTTTGTAAATTGAATTAGATACGTGAATGATAATTTTGCTGTTGCTCGTAGACATATATAAAAACTAGAATCGATAGTATACTGTAAGTTAAGTATGGATTGTTACAAGAAAGATAACATTTAATTTTTGTGTTTGTTTCAAGCCATCATAAAAATAATTTCGACTGGTAGCAGATCGATTTGGCCATCGTACCTCAACAAACCCCTAGTCATTTATAAAAGCATAAGATTTCATTATTATAAAATATCTTGGTGAAAAATTCCAGAAGAGTTTTCTAAAAATGTTAAGTAAAGGATCTTGTAATAACAAACTTTCACGAATAATTGAAAAATTGGTCAACGAAAATTATATCATGCCCGTTAATTTGCATAAAATCTTTAAATAACCAACGATATAAGAAAAAGTCTCTATAATAATAGCAACTGAAATTTTGTTAACCACTTCAATAGAAACACTTAGATGCAAAAACAATTTTGGACATACTTTTGTATGCTTTGTGAGGAACCTTTTTCTCGAGCACAACAGCAAACCAGAAACACGTGCTATCTGACTGCCTTTATCCAAGAATCAAGCCTTTTATCTTGTTTCTCACATTCTCCCGCCAACGAATGCTATTACAGTATGCTTTTTCGAAGCATCCAGCTGGCGTTAACGTGGTCTTGCTTTAACAATGTATAAGATTCGCGGGTGGTAAAGGTGGGGTATTTTTTAGGTTATGTTTGGATTAACGACCACAGGACATATTGCTTGTGCAAAGAACTGACCGATAGAAAGCAAACCGCATTGATAATCGAATACACGTTTGTCCAACACGTAGGTGTTACGTTGCGAGTCAAGAGCAAAGGAAAGGCACACTGGACGGGAATCAGGGTCATTGTGACGCTGTCATTTTGAGATGGGGTACTCTTTTTACATGCACCTCTTACGCCAAATGATGCAATTAACAGACCAAAGTTTCCGTAGAGCGATGCCATCGTTGAAATTGGTTAATTTCATCAGAATTAACGATTTACTCCAATGGCGAAAGGTGTTCGATTTGGAGAAGAAAGGACAAGGCTCAAATATTTCTTATTGTTTGCTGCAAACCGTTGAATATCGTCAACCACCCAAGCGGCGATCGGCAAGAATAACCCAATTGAAACGATCGATTCAAGCAGATAAGAATATTTTTCGAAACAGTTGAAACACGATCGATCTTTCATTCCCTCTGGTTTGGGAATTGCAGAACCTTTTGCTTTAGGATGCTACAGGTCTAATCTAAAGACACGTGTTTTTTGAGTGGTACATGTTCCTTTACAGAACATGGGTTAATTCGAAAGATGTATCCAAGAGAAAGCCGTGGAATAATTCGAAAGGAAGAAATTATGGTATAGCACTGTTTTGATGAGGAGATAGAAATAACAGATTAAGAAGACGAAATCTACTCTTAAAATAAGACAAACGCAATCCGAGAATAACAGCAAGCAGAAAATGCCATAATTCTTCATGATACGAGGATCGACAGACCTTTCTTCACACTTTCACCCTCGTCGAGGTTTTCGGGCATTTTGCACTCGATTCAAGAGTAAAAGGATGACACTTTTTCTCCGGATCACCTTTTAGACCACACCATCTCGGCGGAGGCACCGAATGGGCAAAGTGTCAAAATAGACAAGCGATACCGGAATTGTTTCCTTTACAATGACTCAATGTTCGACGGCATGAACGATCGGTTCAGATTCCCAACCTCCCACGGCGTATATTTTTCTTAAACCCGGCCCGAGAGATGAGTGAAGCAGGCAACAATACTAGACGGCATGGCACCATGGAGGTTTAATTGCTTCCTCAGGAAACTGCAACGAGGTCTGATGAATTAATTATCGTAGATCTTCCAAATTGCCTACATACACATAAACATACACATAGCCAGCACATACCAGGCACGACGAGAGTGCAGGAAAATGCAGTTGTAATTGCCTTTCTCTCGCCCTAAGTGATTAGCGCTTTCAAGACGTCAAAAAGCCCACCCTTGATCGGAAGTCATAAAAACAACAATATCATCCGGATACCTGGCCGACAGGAAGAGCCCTACGCTCGAGGGTAAACAAACACAGAAGGTGGTGGCACTATCCTTTTATTTCCTCAATGCTCAACGGGGGGCTAAAAGGGATCTGGGCCACAAAACGCCTAGCGTCTCGAAGAGCTCGCCCTTTTTTGAAGGCTTCTGTCACTTCCTAGACCTAAAGTTTGCCACATTATTAGATTGCATCCTATTCGACCGTTCCTGTGGACCGTCACTGGTGGGTTGGGTTTTTGTGTGATGACTTCGATGGACAATCGATCGCACTTCCGTAGGTGCTCGTATCCTCAATGTTTGAACTGTTGTTATATTCGAAGCGCGATCGATGATATTCGGTGCGATCTTCATACGAAATTGAAACCTCCCAGCACGACTCGGACATTCAGACGAGAATTCTATGGAAGCTGGAAAACGCAATGAGAATCGTAATCGCAATTGCCCAAATACATTAGTATAGGCCCAGGATGGCATCAGAATGGACGAGAAGAGAGGATCAAAAGCGAACAAATGGGTCAAACGAGTATGCGACAACTTCTTCCGGATTTGTGACAGAGCCAATCACAGAGATACGTTCGACTTCCTCCTTGCTTTTCATTTTGAAACTTGTCATGTTGTCTGAATGGCTTTTCTTACATGAAATTGCGTGCTTTGTTTGACATAAATTTATCACAAAAGAATCATGGTGCTGGACGCATTTTATGGAATAAGACGAAAATCCTATCGCAGGTGTGGTCCATTGGTAGGTAACATATTTAATGTATGCGCTCTACGTACGTATTCGCAATGTCCATTGAAAAAATATCAAATGAAGAAGAAGATTAATCACTTTTACATATTCAATGTAACAACTGATCATCTAATTGTAAAATCATATGCTCTACACAATGGCAACAATACACAAGATCAGTTTAGTATTTTGTTTGGTACTTCTAAAGCTGCAAGTTATATTTCAATTGAGCTGCTTGAAGTTATATTTATTGATAAAATGTGTTTTTATGGTGGTAGAGGAGATAAATAAAGTGTATTCAATTCGTGCAAAACATTCACAGCAAAAATAAAAATCCAGAATATTAACAACACAACATAGCTGTAGGAATGAACGATATTAAGTTATGCGTACAGAGAACGAATCGAATAAACTTTAGTTTTTACTGTAGTTATTTATTTTACTGTTCTAAGAACTAGAAGAAAGAAATGTGTAAATTTCAAATATATCCATAAGGAATCGAATACGTTTGAATAAGAAAATCTACTTGAAACTTGTGAATTTGTTGAATCCAGTTTAGTATAAATTCCTCGTTCGTTCTCGCCTTGGTGGGCTGGCTTTGGCAAAGTGTATCAGCTGCTACACGCTGTTACTGATAACCTTTTTTTTACCTAAAGGTAAAAACATACGTGGACATAACATGCCAAGTACAACCATTTATCCCTACATAGATGATTTGCTGTTTTATCAACAAAGTTCATCGTCATATATCAAGCTGTAGAATTACCACATGATCGAGAGGCAACGGAGATTATTTGACGTTTGATGTTGCAAAGAATACAAAGTTTTCAATTTAATCTCAACTTTAATTGACCCGCCGGCTAGAGTAAACCACGAAAAGTCTTTATTCCATCTATTTTTAGCACTATCGCCTATTGCACCCAAACAAACTCTATTTATAGCCGTCCGATGCTGACGGCTGACCTCCGGAATCATCGAATCTTACAATCCAGCCGGCCAGTCGGGATGGAAGTTCCATTACTTCCAAAAATCTAAATGAGAATGAAGCTTAGAAACATCACATGTTTTCTACATGAATTCTATAGATTCGAACTATGAGCATTTGCACCGTTATGTTCACCGCTAGAATTAGAAGCGCGGAAAACTAAACATGTTAAAGTCGAGTCTCATACCCCAAAATGATAGCCTCACCCAGTTTTTTCACTCATATGCTATTTTAAATGATCGCAAGGTAAAATAAACGACAGAAACATATTTCTTAATCTAAAAGAAATGTGTTTCACTTCTAATTTATCAGAAAAAAAATTTAATTATAACATTTCGGTCAAAAATTAAAAAAATGGAGTGTCCCATAATGATAGCCTCACTTAAAAAATCATTCAAATTAACAAAGCAACGTAGTTCCTAGCCACGTCATCAGTTGCCAAAAGTAATTTTTAAGTTCTCTTACTTTAAATTATAATTTAATTTGAACATTGGAAGCGAAAACAACTCTAGGAACGAGAAAAAAGTCAAATTGACGCTTATCGCTTTAATGGCAAGTCAAATCGTGAGATTGGTGTGCTAATAAATAGATCCACAAACGTTATTAACGATTATGTAAAAGATTCCAGTTCTCCTGGTCGTCTTCAAAATCTTTCCTCGCGTGATAATCGGAGGATTTTTTAAGTTGCTTTCAATTCAACCAAAGGTTGCCGTAGAAAAAAAAACGATTTCTGGTTGAATGTGCACAAAAATGATGTGTTGCGAGCTTTGAATTCATGTTCCGATATTGTAAGAGAGTCCATGAAGAAAGATTCTGCCCTCAAACTTCACCAAAAAGTCGATAGATTGGAGTTTGTTACAGAACATATGACATGGAAGAATGAGTGGAGAAACGTAAGTTGTCACTTTGTAGTCTTGTTCAAATTTTAAATTAATAATTCATGTTAGATGGATTATAATGATGAAAAAATGTTCAATCTTGATGGACCGGATGGAAACATCCATTACCCGAGAGATTTGAGACGTTACCCACGTTTTTTTCTCTAATCGCAATTTTGAAGGTGAATCGGTCATGATTTGGGCTGTGTTCAGCGATCTTAGTAGAAGTGAATTGGCTAATGTACCAACATGTATGAACAGCGATATGTTTATCGATATCCTGGACAATCATTATCTGGAAAATCAAAACACTCAACAGGTCATTTTTAAGCAAGAAAATGCTGCCGTGCACGCAAGCAAGACAACAAGAACTCACCATGCACGATCGAGTATCGAAACAATGTCTTAGCCAGCCGTTTCTCCAGACCTTAATCCAACAGAAAATGTTTGTGGAAGGCTAGTTCAAGAGATTTATGAAGATGGGAGACATTACGAGACCATATAAGAGCTTAAACTTGCTATCCGAAATGCATGGCGTTTCTTATCAGTAAATACTTTAGAAAAATTATCGGAGAGCATGCCATCAAGAATTTCCCAAGCAATAAATCGTAACGGAGGACCCACTGATTATTAATTCATGACTTTTGAATCCATTTATGCTATTTTTGTTGATAATTTAATCAAAAACCTAAGTGAGGCTATCATTTTGGGACACCACTGATTTTAGATTCTTGGTACAAAAGGGATTGTTCATTCGTTTTCTTCAACAATATTTATGCAAAGTAGTCATTGTATACTTAAAAATATTTGTGTATTTTTTTGAAAAAAATTATATGCTCGGTATTCGCCCTGCATAGAAAAAACTAGGTGATGCTATCATTTTGGGGCGCAGTGTACCTTTAACGCCATTTTGACAGTAGAGGGACATGCAATATTGAACGAGTGATTCTGGATTATGAGTAGTTGAATAATTGTACTAACGTTTAAAAAGCCATTTCCGAAATGGAGTCAATCGTTCTTAGCACGATGACTGCCATGTCTCTCGTGACTCACGTTGACTGCCATCTGCACCAGTAACATTCTTTTGCACAGCGGTTGAATTTGAAATAAAAACTCAGTAATGTTATGGCTTGGAGAGGACAGGATAATAGACGGAAATTACGACCACGACTCATTAGTTCCGAAAATCTCCACAATATTCTGACTCTCTTCATTCATATCGTTTCTTCGGGGTGCCTTCTTTAACTTTGAACAGTGTGAGCGCGGAAGCGAGCCTGCGGTCTGGTATAAACTATATCGAATTCGATTAATTTTCAGGATTAAATGTTTATCTGGGTTATTTTGTTAACATTATTAGCCTTGCGGTGCATCATGTTTTGCTTGGCTTTAGAGGCCCGCAATGTGTTTACGGATTGCACTGCTGCATTCGGTCAATTTGTCTATTTTGCAATTTTTGTCTTTCAAAGTTGCCTCATGCCTCATACAGCATTTCCCAGCTTTTTATTCCAAAGTCCCATCAAAACACTAACTAGTACCAGGTTTCATCTGACAAGATGCGCTCTATAATAGCCTCTTTGCGTCCACGAATCTCCAAGATTCATGAATCGCAAAGATTTACGAATCTCCAAGATTAAGGAATCTCCAAGATTTATGAACGGGACATACGGCCTTAGTTGCCGGTAATTAAGCCTTAGGGGTCTACATCACCAGGTTAGCTAGTGAATGCCCAGGAAGCTGGATTCGTCAGCCTTACTGGTGTAAATCCTCGCGGACTAAGAAGAAGAAGAAGAAGAAGAAGATTTATGAACCTCAAAGATTCATGAATCTTGGAGAATCATGAATTCATGAATGTTGGAGATTCGTGAATCTCAAAGATTCTCGAATATCCAACATTCATGAAACCCGGCTTAGATAGAATTTAAAAAAGCAGCAAGAAAATGAGAGAGGACGTGTTTTGACTAGCGTTTGTGTGTGAAACTGTTCTAGTAACGGCATTTGCTTGTGCGTGGTCAGCAGACCAGGCTGGCTGAGCATTGCTTTGACGAGCACGGCTATCAGAACACCCAACAAAAAACGGCCTGCTTGAAAATATGAACAAAATGGGTGTGATAGCCAAATACAGTAGTGCCAGACAAAAGAGAATGAAAAAAATAAAACATTGGTTTCTGAGGGGTCCCTAATTATTGGTTTAACTAAGCAAGTGGCTATTGTTAGTGAAGTACAAAGTGTGAAGCTAAAATTTTTCTTTCCGGGTTGAAAATTGAGGTTTACTCTTGAGTGTTGATTTATCAGCTTTATTCTTTGCGCTGTATAGCATCAGAATGTTACAAAAAATCTATGCCAAGTATGTCTGGTATAACGTAATTGTTGCGAAGAATTGTAATGTTACAAAACTTATTGTGTTTTTTAAACAACACATTATCATTGCTTTTGTTATAGACACTTAAATTGACATCCTTATACTAGCTATGCTGCACGTCTCTGTGTTACCAATTGAAATAAATTTTGATCATTTTAGAATCAATGGGGGCTGCATCGCTGGCGTCTGCTGAGCACCGCACATGCGATCTCCAGCCACCCCGCACCATCCACAAGACCCAACTCACAGACCAAAAAAATAAAACGAAGCAAAACCCAATCCACATTACAACATATTGAAAACAGTAAAAACTTCTCTGATAAAGTACTATTTACACAGTCGATCGGCAGACTGAACAATGCGATTGACAGACACATTACTTTCCATCTCGGGATTTTTGCTTAGTTAGGCATGTTTGGTGACTTACTTACAAAACCAGCTTGAGAGAATATGATAACTTCTGAAACCGAAGTTCGAAAGTTTTCGACCTAAATAATATTTTAAATATCACAGACAGTTACTATTTGCTAGACTTGGTCTTATTTGCGCAGATTTTTTTCAAGACTGCTCGGTGAAAAATATTTTTTTATTTAACTTTTTAATTTTTGTTATTTATTTTTTAAGAGATACTTTCTTAAACATAACAAACTTTACGGCAACTCATCTGATAAATTGTATTCGACGGGTAATTTATTTACAAAAGGATTACAACCTTTTTAATTCAATAAAAATAAACGTATATTACTTTTATATTATAACATTTTTCGGCGTTTAGTGCCATTGTTGCAGCACGCTGTTAACAAGCATCGGGATGTTATCAGCTATTCGCTCCATCTCATGAACAATACTCACCATTTATAGAAGGAGAACAGTTCACAATTTAGTAACGTTGCATTCAATGATCAAAACATGTTTAAACTTGATGCCACATGTATCCATGTATTATGATGAAGCCTGGGTACTACAACGACTTTTAGAATAGACGATTAGTGTTTGAAGCTGTCATAAGCCTGTTTTACTCCTACCGTTTGAAAATAACAAATGAGACAAACAACTGGTTGAACCATGTTTAAGATTGAATGCAACTTTTTTGAACCTATAATGTGCTCATTCTATAAATGGTGCACGTTATTTAAAAGAAAGGGCGAATTGCTGATACCAGCTTGCAACTGCAACTTTGAAACTATACTTCGAGAAATGTTTTATTGATGAAATCCAACTAAACAAAAATTTCGTCATTTATGAAAGTTCGCAGTTATCAACATTAACCGAATGAAAAAAAATTAAAGTCGTGCCAGAAACATATTCCTACTAGGCGTTAACCTATTTCAATTGAGGTTGATTTAAAAAACATGTATAACCTTGATTAACTCACGAAGATACATGAACAGATGCAGAAAACTATCACTCCTGAAAACCGCTATCAACGCAACCTAACCCTTCATCTTCGGACTCACTCGCATCTTCATCATCATCATACATGCCTGGATAGTATTCATCCGAGGAGGATGCATCGAAATCCTGATCATACTCATCGTCCTCGCCGTATTCGTCAAAATTGATCGGGTCTAATGGAACTGCAACTCGTCTTACTCTTGGTAAAGCAACGGCACCTAAAAATATATATCTAATAAACATCAAGCTTTCGATCATATTTGGAATTGTATTGTTTCTTTCTAACTCTATATAGATAACAGGATAGTAAGGGATATTTTACTAATTTATTTTACATATATAACAACATTTCCTTTAAATATTCATTGTTAGAACTTATTGTTTTAACAATATAAACTTCTTGTCAAACTATCAAACGCAACAATTGATGTTGATATAGAAAATAATCACATGCATAACTAGCTACCAACTACCATTGTAGACTACGTAATCCTTATATTTCGCTGGACTTTGGGTTATTCTTTTCGTTCGTCTACTAGTATTAATAGAAGAAGTAAATGTATTATTATCTTTAGGAGCATACTTACTCGGATCCGGGTGCTGGTACTCTTGGAAATGCGATGGATTTCTTCTATAACAACGGGCACCGAAAGGGCAGAGCGGTGCATGTAGAGGAGCCGGAGGAAAGTTAGGTCTTCGATAGTCGGGATCTCCCGGATGCGCGAATGATGTTCTATGATCATTACCGCCACGGTAACATCGTATACCAAAATCGCATGATGGACGGAGTGCGCCGGAATCAGCCGGACTTTTAATGACGATTCCTGAACCCGCATTTGCAGCACTGGGGCCATCGGGATCTGATTTTATAGTCACTGAGACGGCAGATGTTGACGCCAAGTTTTCCTCATCGGGCTGTGCCGGACTAAGGACACTGCTAGCGATGGATTTACTATTTGGGATATGGGCGTCGGGATCTGGTTTAATAGGTAACAAAGAATCAACGACTTCAGCATTGGTTGATAGAGATGCATGTGCTCCAGCTTCGGACGATGAAGATGGCATTGGTTCGTCGCCATCGACCCGGTTACGTTTAGCTCCATCCGTTGCGGATTCATCTTCATGCTTTCGTTTTAAGGAAACCTCATTACTCGAGGCTTCCTGTGCAATTTCAACCGGAACGTTACCAATTGCTCCTAAGTCTTCCATTTCTTGAGTTTCTGTATCCAGCATTTCTGTTTTAACTGTATCTTCTGTTTCCACAATCGATAACCATTCGCTATCAGGCGTTAAACGAAATTTGTCTCCGGTTGTTAAAAATATACTTTCATCTTTCTTCAATACGGAGTTGTCACTGGTAGCATTTTGTTTACGATAGAATATTGGATTTGTTGGATGTAACGCTTTTATGTACACTGTTATCTCTCCTGCCGCCAATTCGGTTCTTATCACACCATGATTTTTCGACACTCTCTTATCATCACACTGGAAAGTACAAGATTAGACAATGTATTTTCATGACACAACATATGCTATATTTGCCCAAAGAATTCTCATACCTGTAAGAAACCTCGCCCTATGATCACATCTTCATCCGGGACAACAAATTGTGCTGTGGTACTTTCACATTTCACTGCTTTAACCATGGTGCTTATTGGTTTCCATAATAAAGCAAAAAGATTATCAGTTTATACTTGTTTAATGTTTAGATCAGCGTGCATTAGCAACTGCGCACTTTTAGCTTGTGGAAAACCAAATAAAGCGCGAACTGAACACGAAATACCAAGGTGATGTACTGTGAGAGGTGAACCCCTTGGTTTTGCTGCTACGACCAAGGTCACTCCTTGTCACTTTTAAATAAACTGTTCTCTCCTGCCTCTAACTCGGTTCTTATCAAACTCGGATTTCTCCATAGACTCGTATCATCACACTGGAAAGTACAAGATTAGGACATGTATTTTCATGACACAACATATGATGTTGTATTAGCTCAAAGAATTCCCATACCTGCAAGAAACCTCGCCCGATGGTCACTTCTTCTTCCGGGACGACAAATTGCGTTGTATTGCCTATGATACTTTCACATTTCACTACTTTAACCATGGTGTTTATTTACATTCATAATAAAACAAAACGAAACTCAGTTTATATTTGCGTCATGTTTAGTTCACCGTTCGTTAGCAACTGCGCACTATTAGCTCCAAGCTGAGGCCTAATATAACTCGGGGTCCACACTACAGCGCGACGTCCCGTCACGAAACGCGACGTCGCCTGACAGGCGGCCGAACTCCATACAAAAAAAATGTCGCACAAATCGCGCTAGTGTAGAAACAGCGAAAAACGCGACGTCGCGCTAGCTCTTGTCAAATGTCAATTCGAAACGAAAACAAGCCGACAGCTGGACAAAACGTAAACAACCCGAAACACAAACGCGAACAAAACGAGCAATTGAGGGTATTATGATCCAGTTCCGCGTTATTGCTCGAAAGTTTCCGCATATTTGCTCGAATAGCAACCTGGGTATTTATACAAGTATTTCAAGGTATATAAATATATAGTTTTTAACAAGTTTCGAGCACTTTGATTTTTAATCAATTTTCAAAACGATCGAGTTATTGGTGTGTTTTATACTATGGCTAAATGGCTAAATAAATCAAAGTGACTTGTCTAAACACAACGTTGATATGAAAAGTGCATCCTGAATTATCATGTTCTTGGTAAATACCAAGATCCATAGAACCCACATATGCTTCGGACACATACGGTCTATAGAGATCCATCGACCAGGAGGTGCTTGAAACTGCTCGATGATAACGACGCGCGTCGTTTCGTATCCGCGCATCGTCTCGACACGCAGGTGGCGTCGTTTTGGATCGTCGAGACGTCCAGCCATTTTTTCGCTTTTTTCAAAGTGTTGTTTACCTTTTGTATGGGCCAGCGTCGAGAAGTTTATCGTTTCCGCGCTCCCAATCATAATACCCTCAAATATTCTCCACGAAACATCAGAATTTTCGTTGTACTACTTATTTCTAGCCTTCACAAATTCAGTAATTCAGTTATGAAACTCAGTTTTAATTGATATTTTTAACAAAGGCCTAATTTTTGTACGGCCCGAGGCAGGCTGAAACAAAAGTAGGAGTTCAAAATAGTAATTCTACTCGAAAAGCTGATCGAGTGCTCGAAAAATCCTAATTTTGTCCATTTAAATGTCTAGCGGGTGAGCTTACCTCTTTTTGAGACCCACCTTGGATTTTGTATGAATTTGACAGAAGAAATCGGTAGTGTGAAGTTTTCGTAGGATTATTTCACAGTTGTTTCATTTTATTGGATCGCTGCATGCGTGAATAAACTCTAAATTGTGACTTTCATCTCTATGTAACAAACGAATACATTAGAATTTCATAAAATTCTACACTTACAGAAATATCGCAGAATATTTTTTTTATAGCGGTAGGTGTATGAATCTTGTTTACACCCTACCTTCATATTTACTGATCTACTTTCTTGACAAAACGTCAAAGTTTGGCGCAAAGTGATATTGAAAGAATAATAAACAGAAAGAACAGTTTATTTGGCCGGCTAATTGACTGCGAGCTCTTAATTTAGTGTTAAACAGCAAAGATCGGCGTAAACCGGACCATGGAGGCCAATCCGGAGGAGGCCAAGTATTCGGCAGAAGGGATAGAAAGTATGTGGCGCACACTGATATCAACACTCACCGAGATAGTGAACGAAGACAACAGCTCTAGAATCGAAATGATCTTGAACATGATTCGTACCGATATTACCTATGATGATCCTGGTCTGTTTCCATCGACACTACTGATATCAGACATCGAACGGCAAAAGTGCCGCACTTGCAATTTTTGGCTCATTTATCAGCTACTTCGGATCGCATCAATGGACATTTACGACAGGTATCGAAATGTGCAATACTTAATTTGTATCGATGCGTTACTCCCTTTATGTTTGTCATTCCGTTTCTTCTAGCATTGCGAAGAGCTGCACCGAAGTGCTGAAGGAAATAATTACTGCGTGTTTCATTAAACAGCGATGGTTGGCACAGGAAATATGGTCCAAATTTGTCGAACTGCTTGAGCAAATGAATGATCATCAACCGGACAGTAAATCATCGTTAAACGAGTTCATCCAGTTCCTGGTCAACGATAATTGTATCAGTGATTGCCATTTTGCAGAAATAACTATCAACAGTATGGCATGTTGCCGCAAAATACGTACATATTGTTTGCGCGTTCTAAGAAATATAATATCGATCGTGTTCGATGGAGAAGACGAAGCATCACTGCAGATTATCGCCGGCAGTGTACGTGCAGTATTGCGGACTTTATCAATTGGAAATATTGATGAAAAAATGCTGTGTATGGTATTTTTCTCCACCTACTTCAGATACTCCAACCAAGCGCTAACTTCCGAAGATTCCCTACAAACAGCAATCGACGTTATGAACATGACGGCAACCTCACTGTGCCGTTTGAAAGCTTGGCATACGGGTGGACTAGTTACGGCGAAGAAAGTCAAGGTATTTTTGTTGGCAATTACAGACCTGTTTAGTACGCTAAGCAATCTACACCAGCTGTCCTCCTTGGATTCTTCTTGGAAAGAGAAGCTCAAAAATGCAGCTTGTAACATAATGCATCATACGAAGGAAATCCATCAACTAGACCGGATCATGCAGCAAGAGGAAATGGATGCTGTGTTGAGCAATTATAAACACCAGCTGGTAGAACTTATACGTAGACTAAACCCATGTACAAATGATGCTGGAAATTTACTTGCTGCCTTAGACCATTGTCCTGAAGCGCTGTTATTATTGGAAAATGCTATTTACGATGAAGCAATGCTCAAGGCCAAGAACATGGTTAAACATCGATACAAATGCAGCACAATCGAACGAATCAACATGAACGAAGGCTGCCAGCCGATACCGATCAGTGAGATCAGCACTATTTGGTCCATTTTACTCGAAAAGATCGAACGTCAGCAAAATCTTTTTCAGTACGTTTTAGACCTTGCTAATAAGCTAAATTTTAAATTTAATCGTAATATGGCAACCAGCCATAATCGGTCCGGCGAGCGGCTCTACATATTCTTGTGGCGGTTCGATTCGAAACTACCACCCATGGACGAGGACAACTTATTCAAATGTTCCGGAGAAAATTGGTCCGTACTGCTCGATCTATGTTTCCACATGATTCAACTGACGGATTTTAGGCGTATTGGCAGTGAAACACAGCGTTCCTTGTTGAACGTGTTGTTCTCTCCAATCGAAGGAACATACTTGAAACCCGAAGGTTTCAGCCGCGAAAAACAAGTGCACAGTAAAGATGTTAAGTATATGGAGCAACAACGTGAGCATGCCCTGGAGAGACTGTGTGCCATACAAATGAGTCATTTGGAAAAAGACTTTCCTGAAATTGAATCGTACCTAACGGAAAAACTTCTTGCACTGCTAGAGGTCATTTTATCGGAGGAAGACGGAATCTTAAAAACCGTTGTTGCTAAACAATTCCAGCAGCTTGTACTATCTGCGAAAATTCCACTAAAAACGCTGTTTGAGCGAGTATTTCTGCCATTATTATCCAACGTTAAAGATGTGCGCCTTGAAAACATAATTCCTGCATTGGGCATACTGTACTGTATTCGAGCAGCTACCAGTGATCGGTTCAAGGTATACCAATGCACAGAAAATCACAGGAACTTCCAATGTGGACACTGTTTGGAACCAAAACAATTTACCGGATACGCGGATGGAATTTATCTGAAAACGGTAACCGAAACTTTGGTTGCCGCTGGACTGTCACTAGAGCTGGATGCGAAGTTTCGTAGTATATTACCCCATTTGAAAGACACTACCGTTGAAGGGCGGTTGGCATTTGTAAAGTTTCTTCCCAACGCTCTAAAGCACACGGATTTGCTGATCAATGAAGAAATAGTGCCTTGTTGGGTGAGTTTGTTTAGTGATCGATCCCTCGAGGTCTGTCAGGCAATGAGCGAAAATGCTAGAGCGATTCTAAGCACTTTGGCCAATCGGTTAGCAGACAACCCGGAATTGTACGACAAGTACATTGATCTGGTGCTAAAGCAAGCACTGGCAGCTATCGAACAAAGTTTTGCGGGAATTCCTTCCTACGACCATCAGAGTGCCATCGTTCGAATGATCATAGAAATTGCCGTTGGCTCAGCTCGAAACAAAGCTCTATCTCAAATTGCACCACAAAGACGTGACGAATCGCTAAAGCAGTGCGTGCGAATGATGCTTTTTCTGCTTATGCAACCGGAATCGGAAGTAACGTACGAAGCGTCTCGTGCTGTTGCAGAAATGTGCGCTCGGCAAGATGTTAGCCCGTGGAACATTCTATGCTGGTACCGGCATGACATTATGAAGCTGATGATGGGCCTCGCGGTGAGCAACTATTGTTTCTCTGGCATCTCGCTGGCACACTCGTTGACCATCGTTAGTCACACATTCGAATGTCGTGATCCGGCCGATTTTGTTGGCAAACACTACAAAACCATGATGGCCATGCTTTTGCCCTGGTGTCTACGTTTCCCGAAGTGTGACGACATGCTTTCCGAATTGGCAGCCATCAGTCGCAAGGATCTAGTGACGATCCTGTCTACGTCATTTTTGACCATCTATACGTATCTGTTCATCAGTGAAACGCCGGAGGTAACCAATCGTTGCATCGAGTACATCATGAAACTTACCGGGAACAGCTTCTTCGAGCTTCTTCACTCGGATATAAAGGTAAGTTTTGCTGAAAATTGCCCCCTTCATTGAACGGATTGCAAGCAGTTTAAAAAAATTGAAAATAGGTGTTATCTCGAAAAATAACGAAATAGCTGTTTTTAGTAAATAGTTCAAATGGCAGCTATATTTCACATCAACTTTCAAACCTTCAAGCCTTCATCAAACCATCAAACCATCAAACCATCAAAAACTAAAAAAAGTACTATTCCAACCTCCTCTCTCAAAGTCTTCATTGCAACTAACTTATTTCTTGGCTGACCTATTCTATCTTATCCTTCTTTGATAATATGTTTAAACTTTTCTGGCAGCGCTAACACCCCCTCCCGTAACGTCTCTCGGGTTCTAACGAAGACTTACGAAATCTCCAACGTTGCCAGATGGATGGCTGCTCGTCTTACGATTTTCTTATTCGCTAGCTCTACATCCGCTTGTCTAACCCTTTTGTCTTTACCTTTTATAACATTTACTACTTTCCCTCTCATCCATTCATTTCTAGTTTTTCCTTCAACGACAAAAACTAGATCTCCGATTTCCAAATCTTTTTGGTCCTTGAGCCATTTACCTCTCTGGTTCAAAGATGTCAGATATTCCTTTATCCAACGCTCCCACATTCTATCTGCTAAATATTGCGACCTTTTAAATTGGTTCCTAAGTCCCTTGGCTAAATCGTATGGTTCACAAGTCGCAGTGTAAGCCCCTGGTACCCTTAGGAATTGATTCGGAGTAAGCGCTATTGGTTCTGATGAATCTTCAGCTACATATGTTAATGGTCGCGAGTTTATCATTTCGCAAGCCTCCGCCAAAGTGGTTATTAATATTTCGTCTGTCAGTGTTCTGTTGTCATTTAGGACTCGCATCGCCTCTTTCACCGAACGCACCATTCTCTCCCAAACGCCGCCCATATGTGGAGTTCCTGGTGGATTAAAATGCCAGGATGTTGAAGTTGAGGTCACTTTTTCGGCACACACGTAGAACACCCGTTTCATCTGTTGAAGTTCCTTGTCAGCCGCTTTGAAACATGTTGCATTATCCGAGTAGATATCGTTCGCCTTTCCAAACTTGCTTTCAAAACGTCTAATCGCCATCAAACACGACTGAGTTGACAGACTGTGAACTACCTCGAGATGTATCGCTCTCACAGCCAAACAGGTGAACAAAGCAACCCACCGTTTTTCCTTTCGCCGTCCAACTGTAACTTCTAGTGGTCCAAAGTAATCGATGCCAAATGCGCTGAAAGGACGAAGATTTGGTGACGTCCTCTCCACAGGTAAAGGTGCCATCCTTGGAGTGTTGGGCTTGCACTTATACACTTTGCACCAATTGCACTGACGGCAAACCGTTTTAATTGTTGCTCGAAGTTTCGGGATCTTAAATCGTTGTTGTATCTCGTTGAAAACTGTCTCACTATTAGCATGACCATAGACTTCATGATAATGTTCAACGATTTTCTTGGTGATGTTATGTTGTCTTGCCTTTATAATTGGGTACCGTTGATCGGATGGAAGATCGGGGTTGTTGGTCAATCTGGTATCCATTCGCATTACTCCTTGGTCGTCTAATATTGGAGAATATATGTACACTGTGCTTTGCTTTTTAATCTTTTTCATAGCACTTGATTCTGTTTTTTGCAAGTTAGCTTCTAGAATTTCCATTTCGTCCGGGTAGCTTTCCCACTGAGCCTGCCGTTTTAAAATAGTTTCCGCACTTCTCAGTTCTTCTCGCGTGATCATATGCGCGTAGCCCTTTTTCTGGTAGTCTTCGATTTGTTGGCATAGGTTGTTCATCAATTCAGGTCTTTTCTTCAATTTCGATTCAAGTTGTCTGAATCTCTTCGTTGCCATGGAGTAGCTCTCAGGAAACTTTCTTTCATTTTCTTTCCACAAAAGCCCTGTTTCGAACTGATCGCCTACTCGTTTCGTAGTTTCTTCCATAATTCTTTCAGCTCTTTTATTTTCAGCTGATTCATTGGGAATCGAAATGACGGACTCTTCTAACTGGTATTGTTCTTTAATGAGTTCGTACAGATGTTCGTTAGTCACTCTTTGATGAAACCCTATATGGTTGGTATTTGTGGTGCCGGATTTTGTGTAGCCATAAACTGCCCAACCAATCTTTGTCTTGACGGCTATTGGATCATTTTCTTCTCCAGAAACTACATCTAACGGAGTGAACATGTCGATGTTGTTCAATCCTATCAACATCTCGGGTCGTCCTGTGTAGGATTCCAAAGGAATGTTTTTCAGATAGTCGTACCGTTCTTTTAGTTTTCTAGGATCCAGGCGTTGATGCGGCAGCTCCAACTTTTCTACGGTATGAACATTTTTCAATAGCTGTCGGTCTGTAGAGTCCTTCGATGATATGGTGAGACTCAGCTTCTGAGTCCCTTTTTCTACACGTTCGATACCAGCAGTCCATGTTAATGTTAGTTTCTCTGGTACTCCAGTTGCCCCGAGACGATCCGCTAATTGACGTTCGACTAACGTTATAGCTGCACCTTCATCCAGAAAAGCTAGTACCGTTAGTTTTCGACCATCATGATGAATGTCCACAGGTACTACACGAAATAACATACTGTCGCCCGTACCAACATGAGCACTGAATACGTTCACTGCTGCATATTGTGCATGTTCGTGTAGCAGAGGATGATTCTTTTTAATACAACCATCAACGTTGCATTTTATGGGTCTTAAGCATGATCCATAGTGAGCGTTGAGACATTGCTCACATAATTTGTACTTTGTATTCATTCATTAAATGACGTACAATTACGCAGTGTTTATGATAACACTACTTCACCGACGACGACGACGGCACCAAGGGCCGGGGAACCCCGGGCCGCCCCCCTCGCCAGAGGACGCCTACGGCGTCGAGTGAAACTCCTAGGGCGAGGGGGGCGGCCCGGGGTTCCCTGGCCCTTGGTGTCGTCGTCGTCGTCGGTGAAGTAGTGTTATCATAAACACTACTTGAGCAAGCAATCAATGCTGTGTACATTGTCGTTATCAAGTGGTTTGTTGTTGAGTGGAAATTTCCATGAGGTGATGATGAGTGGCTTATCAGTACACGAGCCACTTGAGTGTACACATGTGCGCAGGGAGAAACAGATTATTGATATAGTTCGATCGAATGATTATTGGTATAAAAGGGGTGTACCAGTGGTCAGAGAGTATATTAACACGTTAAGCGCTATGCCCAAATTGGACTGCTTTCCGTTCTGCCAGCAATTCGTAGAAACGCCGGCCTACCTAACGGGTTCTGTCGGTCTAAGCAGACCGACGCCGGCTTACGGGGAAGAACACTGTCGGCCCCACGGGGCCGACGTAGCGCTTAACGTGTTAAGCGGAGCCATGGAGTTCGAGAGCCAGTACAATCGTGAAACGACTAGCGACGACGTTGTGGAGTCGCCAATAGATATCAGTGAAAAAGTACTTAGTGCAGCGAACCAAATCTGGACATGGATCCGCAAGAATCAAGAGCTGATGAACAACTGGTTGGCGCAAGAGGAGCTGGAAGCCTCGGAGGAGGATCCCTTATCGAATCCGGTGACGATGACGATGACTTCGGTAGCACCAATACCGGAGAGTCTTCACCAACACTGGAAGATCGTGCACATGATGGTCTCCGAGATGAGCTTCAGGGAGAGCGCGCCTATCTCCAAAGAGGACTTAAAGAGCTTTCTACAAGACGTGATACTCAATACAGGTATTACCACGCAGGCGTTTGGAGATTCGCTGATGTGGCAGGAACTGAAACACTTCTTGGCCTCATCGAAAAAGCGAATAGAGACATCCGGATGCTTTACATATTCCTCGAACGAGACCACCTCCACGTCGTGCATGATTGCGCCTACTCAAACTCGTCGTGCCGATGTTTCCGCGTTAAAACTCTTAGAAGAAGGAGTAAACGCCGGCAGCTACGAGAACTCACGAGCGAGGAGATCGATGCCATCGTCGAATATTACTTTGCGGTCGGCAAAATCTGTCTCTTCGGAAAAATACGATTTCACTTTAACTCCCACTATAATGATAGAGTGCTATATCACCGACATAACATTGCTAATATGATCCATATCTGTTAGCGGGCAAAACGGCACTGATTTTTTTTTTTGCCAGAAAGACTGATCCCCCCGTTCACCACCCTTGAATTCAATAAATTATTTTGAGGAGCCAAGGATTTTATCAAATATACAACAGCAAAATAAATCCGCTTCGACCAAGTACAATGTTGCAATCCTCCGAATTTGGGAGAAAGTAGCGATGGAAGTCTTGTGTGCAGCATGAACCTTTTTTGTAAAACGTTTGAACCTGGTGCATAAACTGGTTGCAGTACGATTCCATAACATATTAGCTACATGATCTATAAAAAATTAACTTTAAATCAAAAAAAGAACAAGAAAATGCTGCATAGTCTTATGAAACAATTTATGTTTGAGTTTATATGAGAATATATTGGACACCCTGTAGCTAACACAGCAAATGTGTACTTGTCCGAATTGCAAAGTTAAATGCTCTTTTTTCTAAAACGTGTGAGATTCATTTCTGAAAAAAAATGATACAAATATTTGGTACCCTGTACATTACTCAAATTTAAATACTTCAAACCTTTGCTCAATTGAGAAATATTGGACTAATATGCAGCGACAATTATAAACATCCTTTATAATGGCCAGAACTGCGCCATGCATTGTTAGGTAGAAATGGAATTGGTTTACAAAGATGGACGTTTAAATTAAATGTTTCGTTTAAACCTTTCTTCGTTCCTTCTTTTCAGCGCACCGTATCAGAAATACTAATATTCTACCACTTCAACGCTGAGTACGTGATAAACGCGATTCGAAGCTTGCTTTCGAAAGACAGTGACACCGACCAAGTCCCCACGGCCCGCATAGCCGACTACATTGCGACCCGATTCCTTGGAGTGCTGGCCAACTTCGAGGCAACGTTGGTTAATGCGGATGGTGAAAAAATCGTTAAAAACGAAGCGCTACTAAGCCTGGGCGACATCATCAGGCTTCTCGGTGGAGAACATATAACCCCGTTCCGGTTTAAAATAATCGCATTGCTGCGCACCGCACTGGCATTGCCGGAGGGACCCACCTTTACCCGCTACTGTGTCAACGTTTGGCGCATTTTCGTGTGCACCGTCGAGGTGAGCGTCCTGGGGCCGCTATTGAGCACGGTGTTTGTCACCCTCGAGCCGCTGCTCGCCTCCTATCCCGATGATGTGGAGTACATCTTTCGTTATCTGGTGCTGGAAAACAACAGCCTGCTCGGGAACTACATCGGCGATCTGTACTTTCTTGCGGACGCACCGGGCATGCCGGAAGATATAAGGAAAACCATAAAGGTGCGCATTACCGCACACAGTGGACATGCAAGCGATCGGTTTGCGGCTCGGCTCGAGGAACTGCTGCGACATTGCAACCATGAGAATTTCACCGTGCGTGCTTTTGCCCTGACCCATCTTTGCCGGTTGTTTGAAGCCAACCGCAGGGAGTTGAACGAAGCCATTCTGGGCCAGCATCAGCGTGTTAGCATCGGCACCATCGCAACGATGGTAGAAATGTTGAATCGCGCCCTCGGAGAGCAGGACACCAATCTGCAGCTACGGGCGGCCGAATGTTTCGGTGAGATGGGAGCATTTGCACCGAGCCATCTGCCCCCGAATTATGCTCCGTCGGGGCTTGGTTTCGCGCTGACCATCCACTCGGACGCGTTCGCCATATTTGCACTTCGCGAACTGTGCCGTGCGTATCAGCGCCAACGGGATTCGAAATTTGTCGACAGCTTTTCGCTGGCCATTCAGGAAATATTGAGCGAACGCGGAGTATCCCCGGCCAAGGGCAAAAAGTGTGACGTTTGGGAGACCATCCCGGAGCGCTTGCGTCCGATCATGGAACCACTGCTCACGTCATCCTATACCACGGTCTCGATCGCGAACCCAACCGTGCTGCATCCGGTGTTCAACAACGTTCGGTCCAGTTTCGAGTGGTCCTACCAGTGGGCCTCGCAGATGATTGAAAGCATTGGCCAAGAGGCCACCCGTAACCTGTTGCGTGCCTTCAAACCGAGTTTGCGCTGTGACGCGGGAACTCTTTCCCTTGTGCTGCCCTACATATTGCTACACTCCCTGCAGCTCTGTGAGGATGTGGGGCAACGTCATCGTATAGCGGACGAGTTGCAGACGGTTTTCGATGCGGCCGTCTCAGGCACCCAATCCCAGGATGGTGGGCTGCTCGCGCCGACGGTGAACGACATCGTGCCGACGGGCACTGCGACGGCGGTGGGCAGCAGCATAGTGGAATCGCTCATGTGCGATCAAGAGACGCGGGACAGCACCGGTAAGGAGCTTGCGCTCGAATGTGCAAAATATGCTTTTGGACTGTTCGATTTTCTCGAGCGCTGGAAGCGTCAACGGCTCAAGGCGGATCGTACTGCGGAGGAAAAGGAATCGAATGGTGGCAGTGCGAAGGTAGTTGATGCTTTTCTCGACCATTTCGATCCGGACCTGCTGGCACGGGTAAACTTTAAGTGCCACGAGTACGCACGTGCCCTGCAGCTGCTTGAGCATCGCTCGATCGGTGAAGATCGGGGCAAGCGATTGCAGGAGAAGTTACCCTTTCTGGGAGAAATCTATTCGCGGCTCGGCGATACGGACTCCGTCGAAGGTGTGATGGCACTGAAAGCTACCGAGCCGACCTTGACCGAGCAAATTCTCTACCACAACACTACCGGCCGACTGCATGAGGCGGTGGCTTGCTACGAACGGTTGTTCCAGGTGATGGGTGCCGGCGAACCGCCGAAGCTGGACGACTTGAACAGCATGATCGAATGTTACCTCCGGCTCGATCAACCGGAAACGGCCTTACTGCTGGCGGAGAGTTTGCTCGCCCGATACCACGATACGGCTCTGTGTGAACCGCTGCAGGACATCCAGGCAGAACCATTGTATCGGTTAGGACGCTTCGAGGAGCTACAGGACTTGCTAGAACATCGACAGGCCGCTCCGGATGAAACCCGCCACTGGGGCATCATTTGTGGATCACTGATTGTAAAGTACCGCCAGACGGACTACGAGAAATTTTGCGCAGAAATCGTCCATGCCCGGCAGGAGGTGGTACGGGGCAGTGGATTCGGTACCGGTCGCAGTGGAACCTCGCGTACCCTGGACGAACTGGGAACGTACGAGAAGCGATACGAGCAGGTGCTGAAGCTGCACATGATCAGAGAGTTTGAGAAATGTGGTCACATTATGCACCGCTTGCGGCAGCAGCGCAAGGACAAAGACAACAAGCTGATCGACGATGTTCGGCAGCTGGTGGACAATCTAAACACGCGCCTGGAAGTGCTCCAGCCGAACGCAACCACACTCGAACCGATCATCAGCCTACGGCGGATACTGCTTAAGGAAATGAAGCGTACAGTGGATGAAAGGCAAGGCGCTGGATCGACGGTGAAGGAACTGCGCCAACTGTTCGACCGACTGATCGGCGAGCTGTGGATGAAGAGCACCGAGCTGGCCTCGAAGGCCAACATGTACCAGCAGGCGCTACTGTACATCCTACACGCGGAAAGCTACCGTCCGCAAGATCTTTTCATTAAAAACGCTAAGCTACTGTGGGAAAGGCGCGATATAGCTGGCGCACTGAAGGTGTTGGAGCGTGGGGTGAATGAAATTGTCAACGAATCCGATGCGAACGCACTTAAAACGCTCCCGAAAGAGGATCGGCTAGTGTACGCTGAAGGTAAGCGGCTTATCGCTGCATACAATGCGGAGGCTTCGAACATCTCGACCACTCTCAACCACAGCTACTTCAAGGAGGCGGTGGCCGCAAACCCGGAAAGTGAAATCGCACTGGTACAGCTGGCGCAGTATCTGGACAAACTGTACGGTTCGTTCCCGAGCAACGAGCAGGACTCGGCGAAGGGCTGGGATTTGATGCTGGAAGCGATGGTTGCATACGGCAACTCGATGCAGTACGGTTCGAACTACATCTACCAGTCGATGCCACGGGTGTTGAGCATTTGGCTCGATTCGACGGCGAAGGCACTGCTTAAAACAACCTCGACCACCAGCTCTTCCTCCTCCGGGCAGATCGCCATGAGCCGGAAAGCTGCCCAACGAATGAACGCGCTGGCGCATAAGCTTTGCAACACACTTTCACCGTACTTTTTCTTCACCTCATTCTCGCAGCTCATCAGCCGGGTCGCGCACCCGTCGGTGGAAACGTACCAAGTGCTGAAGAGCATTATCGTGAAGCTACTGCTGAACTACCCTCAGCAGACGCTCTGGATGATGTTGAGTGTGTACAAATCGTCCTACCCTAACCGGGTGCGGCGTTGCGTGGAGATCTTCAACGATCGTCAGCTGGCCCAGACAGCTAGCATGGATAAGCTCATAAAGGATTTCAACGCCCTAGCGGATCGTTTCATAGAGCTAACGAACAAAGAAATCCCCGGCGGCGGCAACAGCAGTCGGTCGGCGACGGTGAAAGTGACGGTGTCCTCGCTCGTCAAGGCACTTCCGAAGCTGCTGGCGGACCGGAACTTCTCGAAGGTGCTGATACCGATCGAGCGGTGTATGCAGCTGGTGCTGAACAAAAGTTCCGGCACCGACTTTAAGCCGTACCCGACCAACGATATCTACATCGCGAGCATCGAGGAGGAGGTGACGGTTCTCCATTCGTTGCAAAAACCGCGCAAAATTAACCTCCGCGGGCATAATGGGCGGCTGTACACGATGATGATGAAACCGAAGGATGACTTGCGCAAAGACTTCCGCCTGATGGAGTTCAATGCGGTGGTGAAGCAGTACCTGGCCCAGGATCCGGACGCGAAGCACAGGCGTTTGCACATTCGTACCTACGCCGTGCTGCCACTGAACGAGGAGTGCGGCATCATCGAATGGATCTCGAACCTGAACACGTTCCGCGCTATCGTGTTCACGTACTACAAGCAGCGCGGGCTCGGAATAGCAGCCAAGGAGTTACGCAACTATAACTACGCTCGCACAGATCCGCTGACGAAAAAGCGCGATGCGTTCCTGTCGATCCTGGTGCCTCGGCATCCGCCCGTGTTTGGCGAATGGTTCCGGGACTGCTTTCCCAATCCGCACAACTGGTTCCAGGCACGCTCGTCCTACATCAAAACGACGGCTGTTATTTCGATGGTCGGATACATCCTGGGGCTGGGTGATCGTCACGGCGAGAACATTCTGTTCGATTCAACCAATGGCGATACGGTGCACGTTGACTTCAACTGTCTCTTCAATCGGGGCGAAACGTTTCAGATCCCGGAGGTGGTACCGTTTCGCCTGACGCACAACATGGTTCACGCGATGGGCCCCTTGGGGGTCGAAGGTCTTTTCCGGCGGTGCTGTGAGATAGTGTTGCGGATACTGCAGAATCAGGCCCCAACGTTCATGTCCGTCTTGAAGCCGTTCGTGTACGATCCAATGGTTTCATGGAGCAAAGTTGGTGGAGTGGGTAGTGTTGGGGATGTCAGCTCACGCGACACCAACACGGAACGTACGGACCCGCAGGCGTGGCTCAACGTTCAGAACATCGAGGAGCGGCTCAAGGGTTACGTGAAAATTAACGGTAAACCGTCATGCATGCCACTGTCCATCGAAGGTCAGGTCAACCATCTCATTAAAGAAGCGACCGACACGGACAATCTCGCTCAGATGTACATTGGTTGGTCGGGTTATACGTGAGAGTGGATAAGCAGTACGCATTGGTTAGAAATTCTTGAAAACTTGGTTTCATTTTTATTAGAAAATGCAGTGTAATTCGATATGCAGATGCCGATACATAATAAACTTTGATAAAGAAACAAAAATGCCTTGGACTCTACTTTCCCAAATCTGAATCGATCTTCTGTTCTACTACTGTTCCGCTATCCATTTCATTTCATTTCATTCTGTTTATTGAAAACAATGCTTCAATGTTATTAGAAAATGCAGTGTAATTCTATGCAAATACCGCAATATGATTAAATTTGATAAAGAAAAAACTGTCTTGGACTCTACTCTCAAAAGCTGAATCAATCTGCTTTACTACTCAATAAATTTCATTCTGTTTTCAAGTTTAAGTAAATCAAAGCTGATTATGATCATGACTTCTACATGACTTCGAAAATCAATGCCTCCTGAATTCTATGCCACCTGGAATCCATTTTCGTTCGTCTCAAAGATATGTTTCAGTGCCAGTGCTCGACGCAGTCTATCAAATTTACCATCTTATTATTAATTCGTCCTTCTAATAAAATGCTGCATCTATTACAAAAAAAATCTGATAGCACACTTCGTAAGTGCGAAAAATTCGTTTATCCCTTTTTAGTTTAAACTTTTTAAGTATCTTCCGTATTAATTTCTTGCTTCCCGAAGTTCTGATCTCTACTGAACCTTTTTTTGCACTTCAAAAAATCGGGAGAATTCGAGCTGATTCTGATCACAGCTACCACATAGATGGGGTTCTCTTTCTTCTGATGCAAAACGATTATTATTATTTTTGTTGTGCTGCCTGCTTAGGTTGTTTCTGTTTTTCATCGGCCATACTCTTGAGGAGTGCCTCGAGTTTAATGGTATCGTGGCCTAATGTCTGCAGCACCGGACTAAAGTATATATCGCGCCGCTCCTTGTTGGTTATTGCTGCAGCTAGTTTACATTTGATATCGGGCAGTTTAACCGAGATGGCATTGGAGGATAGGTCGGACGCGGATGCCTTAAAGTTTTGAATAATTGCCGACGAGCGCGGGTACGAGAACGTAGGTGATTGTTTTACCATCGGTCGGCCCTGAATAACGATTCTTTCGTCCTGCACTGATGCTGTGGTGTAGTAAACTATGACGTTCTCTTTTGTTAGGAACCATCCATCTCGCACCCCTCGTTGCAGCATAAAATTTGCATTGACCTGCAACACTACTCCTTCCTCCTGGGAAACGACAATTCGGGGGTACTCTGGCTGTTCGAATTCATCATCGTCAGAATCTTCACACACAGCTTCCAATGCGCTTTCTTCTACCAGTTTACGAACCACTTTTTCCAACGGTTTTCGAACCGTGTAGGCAATACCTCTGATGTGCCGAAGCTTACTCTGGAAAGCGTACCGGTTGTTTGGCCCGAATTTGAGCACCTCGGGTGCGTAATGCAGCAGGTTGTGTACGGTGTTGGTAAGATGGGATTTGTACACTTCGTCGAACTGTTGGACAAACTTTTCCAATAGCTTCCCCGCGTACTCCCAATGCTTCTTATACACTTTCGATGACAGGAGTGTCATTCCGCAATAGTACAGTGTAAAGTGCTGGTACACGTTAGGCTCCATCTTGTCTTTTAAAACGGCCATGCTTGCGTGGTACAAGAATGTGTGCAATTCTGGCCCAGACCAATACGGCGCATACTTGAACGGGCGCAAAGTTCTTCCCACCTCGGATGGGAATTTTATGGCGCATAACTTTCGACTCATTCTTTTCTCCAGTTCCTCCGACCAACCTGGGTACGTTGGCTCCATATCATTCTCCACATAGCCTTTCAATAACTTGCGCATCACACCAAATTCATCTCCAATCACTACGTCTTCGATCAGATTGAAGCGGGCTAAATCGAGCAAAGGCGTTGACGGCGTGTAATTTGCACCGTATGCCCTGTTCCGGAACTGTTCGGCTGTTCGCTGGACTCCTTTGACACCTGGTAAGATTACTTTCACATCCTCTTTGATGAACTTACCAATGCTTGTGCATTTGTAACATTGCCGTGCAGCATTGCTGTAGGCAATACCTGGAAAAGAAACACATAGTTTGTTCATAAGCAGCTCATTCACCAATACCGGTTAGGTTAGGTTATGTATCCTTACCGTTCATGAACGCTCGCGCTGGTGCGTCGGCGATGATGGAACGTAGGCGAATAGGAACGAACTTTTGGAAAGTATTCTCTCGGCGGTGTAGAAAAGGAATTGTGAAACTAATCGGCACTCCCGTCTCGAAAAGTCTATTCAACTCGGACACTAACGGCCGAAGAAAGCTTTCGCAGTTGGCTGGCAAGGGCGAACCGTAAAATATGCCAACAACTAATATCGGCTTTTCTGGGAGCGATAGAACCTGCACCAAGATGGGCCACAGTCCGGCGTTGTCTTTGCTATGCATGGTTACGGCTTCCAATGAGAGGTCTATTTCTAATACGTCGACAGTTGGCCGTGCATGACTTGTGAAAGAAAAAAAGAATATACGGAATAGTGGACACCATAATTTGTTGACCGTAGAAACACTTACCGAAAATACCATTGAAGGGTCTTTTGCACACCCGGATACCAAATTTGTCCATCCTCTATACCGGTATGCTCTATCAAACTGACGCCATTTGCCCGAGCAACATCAGCAGTAGTTTTCTGGTGAATTATGTCCAGAAGTTCGTTCAGCTTGTCTTGGGTAAGTCCGGATGATTTCACCCATGAGCCTAGCTGTTCCTGAAGCGGCCTTTCATCTTCGTCAGTTTCCGAACTACTTCTACTTACGGAACGACTTGGATCATCATTTAGACAACATGTGTCGTCTACTAAAATATAACGCATTTCCTGGTTTAGTTCCACTTCTTCTGCACCAACCATGTCCACATCTTCTGCAGCTGTAACATTCATGATTTGGTTGTAAGCACGTTTACTAATAACGTTAAACTAAATCCAAACCAGCTTTACTTACCTTTCGTGGGTAATATGGGAGCACCTGATTTGTCTGCCATGTTATTTGACGATTTAGTTTACCAATTAGTATGGATAGTTGCGCAGTGAAAATCGCACCAAGCGTGTTACTCTTCCGCGAATCCCGAAAGAAATGAATCTTAATGCGGCGTGCTTCTGGGCTTCTAAAGCAGTTATCGAAAGTTCTCCACCTTTCGTGCGGTTAGGTGAATAAACGGGAAGTGCGGAAAGTGGGGGGAGGCAGAAAGAACTGCAATAATATCTTGAGCAAATTTCACAATAAAAAAATCTGATTGGCCTTGAGCAGCAATTTTGAGATAAATTCACAAGCATAAAATTACTACGACAAATGTCCGTTGTACGAAAATAAATAAATAAATTAGTCACCGTGTTTTTTCATGGAATAAAAACCAAACAAAACTTTCACGTGCTTAACATTATCAATAGTCAACAAATAATCAAGTTTCTTCATACAATTCTAAGTGCTCAACTCCAAGATCATATCAGCGTACCGTGCACAAAGGTGAATGTCTTTTGTAAGTTATTTTAAAAATAAAATCAGATTATCACACCAAAAGTAAAGTACGTGTTAGTTAATGTTAAAGTTAATGTGTTGCCAAGTCCGCTCGGTTGAAGCGCCAGCTAAGGAAGTGTGGACCCTTCTTTACATAACGGACATTTTAAACATTCTAGTTATAAACGGCGCTGTGAATTACTGAGTACACTAGCCGGTGGGAAATATAGACAGAAAAAAGGGAATCAGAGCCGAGAACGAATCCTCTAACCTTCCGAATTCCGATTCTGCACACTAGCATTAATCACTAGTGTTGGGAAAATGGATTCCCGGTTGGGATTCCAATCTTTCGATTCGATTTAGGGAGCGAGTCATCGGATCTTCAGATTACCGAAACTGCCAACACTAGAATTAAATGAAGTTTGGTGTTTACGTACTCCAGTAAATATTTATTTTGTATCGATGTGATACCTAACTATTCTTGCTTTACCAAACGATTTATGCCACATTTATATTTGCTTAGTTATTTTGTATCGTTCGTCCCTAGAAATCCCGATTTCCCAGATTTCCCAGATTCTACAAAGCAGTTTCCACCTAGTTACATGTAAATAATTTTGTGAAGTTTTTTTTTTGAAGAATTATGAGGGGTACTGTGATGTGGGGTTTATTTTAACAGCAAAATGTATTCCTCGCAATTGATTGAAAAGTTAAAGGTATTTTGAAAATTTTCCAATAGCGTCATACATAGTATAATCTAATCTTGTTTACAGTTTGGCGAAAAGTATATCCTTGCCAACATAGTAGTTGTTCCGATTTCGAAAACTACCGAAGATGAAAGTTCCCATGAGTTTCCAGCGCGCAATAAATACCTGACGCGCGATATATGGCAGTCCTTCGTCTACTGCAAGCTGTATGATTTGTTTCGCAAGCACCTATCGGTGACCGGCCTGAACAGTGAGAAGGATAGTCCATTTCAGATGAATCAAGAGTATCGCGTATACTGTCCCGAGCGACCTTATCTACAGATGAAGTATGAGTTTCGGGACAAATATTTTCGCAACAGTTTAAACATACTATTTAAAGAAAAACAAGCCATACTGCATGAAAATTGCATCTACGTGGAAATAAGCGATCAAGGACGTATACTATTCGACAAGGTGGATGATCGCGAAAGAACCGTATTGCGCTTGCTAAAGGAAATCGACGAACTAAAGGCGGCAAATGCAGATGAGAATAAACTTGCTTCATGCCTATCTTCCGGCGGCAACAGCACTGGCAGGCGAAATAAGTTCGAGTTTGAGGAATATTGCCCTGAACCGGTGAACAAGCAGGACAAAAAAAGCTCGGTCGAAGAATATGTCCCTCTGACGCGGAACGGGTTCTCACCCGGCACCAAGCGTGCCTATAAACCGTCAAAGATCACAGACTCGGGTAAATCAGCCAGCCCTCCGGAGCCAGACCCTTACACGCCTGGCGCATTGGACAAACCGCTGGCGGCAGCCTACGTGCCCACGTCTAGTCCGTTGAATAAAATTGCGAACGGAAGCCCGGTCAAGGGGGGAAAAGTGGGACGTAATCTTTTCGGATCCGACGATGATGAGTACGTACCTGCCGATGGCAAAGCCGGAAATGTTCAGCCGAAATACGACAGTGAAAAAGACATGTTTGCCGACACCGAACCGGATTCTCCGCACCGATCAGATCAACCAATCGAAGGGGAATCTTCAGAAAACGATGCGGTCCGTTCATCGATTGCCAAACGGGAAATGCTGCCTCGGAGCAGTAAACTTAACTCGCGACCGTTACTACCGGATAGTCCGGAAGAGAAGCGAAAACTAAAGTTCACCAAGAAAGTTGTTGCGTCCAGGGCGGACGAGAATTTGAACAAACAACACTTAAGACTGAAAAACGGAATCCGTAAAAAGCCTGACCAGCGGAAGGAAAGCTCACTGCGTGGGCAAGGGAAGCTGGAAAAGTTGTCCAATATAGCGAAGCAGTTGTCCAAGGTGGAATTGCTGTACGTTCGCAGTATGCGTAACGCACGAAATAAATCATGTATTTATAGAACATTCCATTTTCTTTCAGCGACTGCACTAGCTTAACAAAGGAGGAAATCCTCGACACGTTCGGGCGGTATCGGAAGGAACTTCTTGAAATATTTGTCCGCTACAAAGACCGCACAGAGCGTCAATGGAAAAACTCCGGTGAACTTTGCTACTTCACCGATCTGGCCAATGTGATGGATGACGATCAGAAGTTAGTTATGCTGCACCACCTGGAGGAAGAGTTTGTATCGGAGCAAGAGCGAGGAAAGGTAAAGGATGACACACAGCCGAAAGAAATCGCTGCGTTATAATAAGAATGTCTGCTTACACTGATCACTAATCCTTACAGTACACTGAATTTTTCACATCATCCCTGCTGATGGAATGGGCGTTGCGTATTTTCATGGAGCGACATAAGTTCGCGAGTCGGCAGGCGGCGCTGGACCGTATCAAGCAGCAAGAAACATCCTACCTAGCGTCCTTGCCGAACGAATTTATGCTCAAATATCACTAAGTGCCGAGTGAACCAATTGTATGATACAGAAACACCGTACCGATTATGTTAGTGCTGTTAGTGTAAAGCATCGTCGACTTCGACCAATTTTTATTTTATTGTTAGTTTCAAATAACATTGTTTTATGGGTGCATCGAACGATTTTATTTTTTATTGGGTTCGGTTGTTGCAGTTAATTCTAAAGCAAGGGTAAATGTAATTTCTGCCATTTTCTATGTTTGATGACAAACACGTATGTTTCTACGGATAGCCGTAAAGTATTTCATTCATCCATCCCATAATCTGCCTCAAAATCGTACGCTTCTTTCTTCGACTTTAGTCCCTTGCTTTCGAGCTTGTTAAGCAGCTTCTTACGTTTTTTAAGCTCCTGCTTCAGGTTTCGGTTAGTCGTTTGATTTCCTTCCAGCTTAAACATGGGATCCTTCCGGTACCGTTTCTCCTCCTCCGCATAATCGTTTACCTTACGCTTGCGACCCCTTGCATCGCTGGTACCGTCTTCCATCGGTTCATCCCGCTCGATTATTTTGCCCTCTTGTCCCAGTAACTTCTCCAGCGCACCGTCAAGGTAGTCATCCTTGGCCAGCCGCATACTGACCGGACCAGTGGTATCCGTTTCCATCGTAAGAATGTCCTCCTGCTTAATGCCCTTTTCCATACCGTCTTCGTCTTTCACCTTGAAGCTTGCGTCGTACTGCTCGCTAAGCTGCGCCACCACTCCGTTCAACTGCTCCAGATCAAACTCGGGAACATTCTCCGTGGACGTGACCAGCTGCGCATCCAAATGCACCTCATCCGCATTATCTTCCGGTGGGTGGGTGCAGTATTTGATCTTTCCACAGTTCCAATCCTCGATAAGCGTTCGTGCGGCTTTCTTTACGTCCGGAACACCCTTCTTTGCCAGCGCTCCCATTTGGATCGCTTTCTTCGCCAAAAACTCATCCGCCGTGTGATACTCGCTGATGTCGTACAGCTTGCAGAAGTACATCGTAGTACCTCGCTTCAGAATGTCGACCGCCAGAGGGTACGGATCTTGGATTTCGGTTACCTTCTGTGCGTTCCTTAGTGCAAAGAACCTGTTGTGATCCTGTTCCTTTGGCCGTTGGAACACAATGCCAGGACTGTCGAGCAGCTTGACGTGCGAATCAATCTGAACTTCCTGCATCTGTTTTGTTACACCAGGCCTTGCTCCTACCATACAGGCGCGCTTTCGTTTGAGCGAGTTCACCAGGGAGCTTTTGCCCACGTTTGGCAACCCAACTACGCCTACACGGATTGACGTGCGGATGTTATCATTGCGACAGTAGTTAGCCAGCAGTTCCTTCAACAGATCGGCACCGATACACGGGGAACATTCGAGAGTTTTTGCCGATTTAAATTTCTTGTGGCCAATGTTGTGCTTCTGCGTTTGTGTCGTCGCCTTGAAGGGAATCACAGGGCACTTACGGCGTAGATATTTCATCCAACGTTCCAGGTTATCGCGGGGCACCAGGTCGGCTTTGTTCAGAATCAACACCAACCGTTTCTGTCCCGGTGCTTCGCGAACGATTTTTTCCACCTCTGCACACCGGGTACCGAGTGGATCGCGAGCATCTACCACCTCCAGCACCACGTCGGCGGCATCGATAACTTTTTTAAACTCCTTAAAGTAAGCCTTTAGCGAGTTCTCCTTGGCGTTGCTGGTGAAGTTACCGTACTTCTCCTCTTCCTTTGTTTCCGGGTCGAACTGATCTTGACGCCTCTCCGCCTCCGCTACCATTGACTGGAGCGTTCGCGAGCGGAGTGCTTCATGCCGCTGCTGCTTCTCCGCCTCACGTTGCTTGAGGCGAAGTTCCTCTTGCTTTTGCTTGTACTCTTGCACCTCGTCGAGAACTTCCTTCTTGAATGGACAAATGTTCGGCACCTGGATCAACCTTTGCTTCTTGCTCTTCAGCTTTGGCAGCTTCTTTGCTTCCTTTGCCTTCTTGCGCTTGCTGTCGGCGATCTTCTTGATCACCTTGTATCGAAGCGATGCTTTTTGCCGTTTCGACTGACGACCTGTTGTAGTGGTAAAAGAAATACGCTATAAACAAATGTTTTCATGTAAAATTCGAGGAAAACTTACATTTCAGCGCCTTTAAGGCCATTTTCTACAGTTTTTGTGTGTTTTCTGATCGCAGGTCAATCGGCAACACGTTTTTCAGATGATCTGGTTGGCCGAACAGTATTTTGACATTCGTTGACAGTTCTACCACGAGGCAGGGAAAACACAACTTACAGCATGTTGAACTTTTTTTCTCCGAATCTTGCATTGTGTTTTATTTCCCGTTAGCAACCCCCGATATTACCAACTTCTTCACGTCATTTGATTTGATTTTTTAATATAGTCATAGTCTGTGAAATATATTTCCAATCCATCCAGAATCAATCAAATCTAACAAATGTGGAACGAATCACATGGGATGGATCGGATTGGAATCCGATAGAATCAGTCAGGGGAGCGAGTCTTCGAATCATCAGAATGCCGGTTCTTTGACACTAACTTTTGACAAACCAAAACAACGCGCTCATCAAACGGCGTCTCGAATCAGTAATCGTAGAAGTTTGTGAAAATATCGATATAAAATGTCGAAAGCACATCCACCAGAGCTCAAGAAGTAAATATTTGACTAACCAATCAACTGCGTTTGTAAGTCTTATGTGTAATCGGCTTTTTTTCGTGATTCTAGGTACATGGACAAGCGGCTTTCCTTGAAGCTGAATGGCGGAAGAGTAGTTTCTGGTATTTTGCGCGGCTTCGATCCGTTCATGAATGTCGTAGTTGATGAATCAATCGAGGAATGCAAAGATGGAACCCGAAACAACATCGGAATGGTGGTATGTACGGTGCTCAGTGTTTCTTATCTTCTCCATTCTAGTGTCTAACCGGGTCTTTGCATTTTCATAGGTTATCCGGGGAAACAGTATCATCATGGTGGAAGCATTAGATCGAATATAAGATTGTAAAATATAAATCAATACAAGGCGAGAAGTACTGCAAAATTTAATGAGTGCCTTTAATTCACTTCTTTTTGGCGACTGTTAATAATTCAATATTGAGTCTTTTTTTATATTTTTTGTGGACAATACTCATTGATACTACTCATCCAAATATTCTACCTGCATTACGCTCTCGGTATTTGTGTTTGAAAACTTTTCTAAATTACGTCTACTACCTTTAGCCAATGCGCCATGTACCGTTTGTGCGTGTTGATCCAGTTGAAAGGCATAAATAAACTCAGCATTGCACATTGCTTGGTCACATTGGAATCGTTCTCCTGTATGGCGTCGGACGTGTATCTGCATATCGTAACGTTGAATAAATTGCTTTGGACAGTGAGGACATTTGTAAGGCTTTTCTCCCGTGTGAATTCTCTGGTGCAATTTCAAACTGCAGAGCCTGAAGAAGCTTTTATCGCACAAGGTGCAGTGATGATTCTTTTTGTTTGTATGATACTTCTCGTGTACATTTAATTCCGATGAACGGGGAAAGGCTACAAAATATAGAACAAATGCTTCAATGGGGGATATAAGTCACGCATCTTGATGTTTTTCATGCACTTACCCTTCTCACAGTAACGGCACATGTACGGATTTTCTCCTCTATGACGCCGCATGTGCGCAGTAAAATATTCTTTGCGCTTGAAACTTTTGCCACATTCCGAACACGGAAACGATTGCGCTGGTTTCGCATGTTCTCGACAATGGGCCATGTAATAGTACTTATTAATGAATTGTTTCCCACAGTCGCCGCAAATAAACGATTCTTTTTCGCTATGAATTTCCATGTGTTTCTTCAAATTGGCTTCTGTCGCAAAAACTCGACAGCAAGTTGAACAAACACGTCGTCTATCTATCTGATTGGAAGATTTATGGTGTCGCAACAAATGAGTCTTCAAGTGCTCGTCCCTTTTAAAAGATTTGTTGCAAATATCACACGAATACGGACGCTGCTCACCATGGATCAACATATGCACTGAGAGAATGTCCAACCGACCGAACGACTTTGAACATATTGTACACTTGAACCGCTTGTCCCGGCTATGAGTAAGCATGTGGCGTTTAAGGTGACTAGGCTTGCTTAGTACCCGATTACACAGCATGCATTGGGATTTGCTTATGGTAGTGGTTTCGATATTCGTCGCTTCGCTAGCTTCATCCGCTTGGCCATGGTCGTCATCAACATCCGAAGCGCCTGTATCATCAGCTTGTTCCATAGTCGCCTTAATATATTGACCATATTCGTCTTCGCTCATGACTTCTAAGGCTTTGTCATCAAGTGCTTCAATCTCCAGGAATTCCAAATATTCATCATCTCCGTAAGGAACATCTTTGCTATTTTCCTCTCTGAAATCATGTCCCACAGACAATCATGTTTTGTACACCTAAGACAACCACCGAGAAGCATCTTACAAGGCATCGTCGTCAAGCATTTGAGTACCGGAATCCGGATTTGGGGCATCCATCAAAACTTCACGGTTTTCCTCCGTCCATTCTGGAGATTCTTGTGATGTATCTTCCGAAAAGTATAAAGATTCCAGCTTGCAATCATTTTCACCGTTGAGTTGTTGCACACACTTCAGCAGAGTAATGTAGGAACTAGAGCAAGTTTGTTGAAATCCATACGCATTGCGAAGCAATTCTGCACAAGAGTAGCACAGCTTAGTCGGAAAGTTATCGTGGGGCAAAATCTGTAAAGAATACTGGGAGTTTTAGCTACTAGCGCACTAATGCAACATTAAACATTACCATATTCGAACTGATGCTGGTAATCATTGCCATCAATGTGAGATCATATTTTATGTCCTTCGTTCGCACGGATACTGTGCGCGCGGAAACGGACAAACAGGTCAGGCAAACTGCATCCAAATCCAGGTTAATATCCATTGTGAAATTAAAACTCCATTCCTAGAATCAATTCAAAAACTCACTATTCTACAAAAACGTAAACAAAACTATTGGCTTCACAAGGTTTGCACAAAAGTATACCAGTTTTGACAATTTATCGTTTTCAAGATGTATATAGGATTCGTGGCAACAGCTTTTATACCAGTTTCATAAATTCACAAAATTGAGCGGATGCATTGCTTTTTCGATGGCCAGTAATACTTTCATACCCGGTTCCGTTTAAGGTTCAAACAAATATTTTATTTATGTATCATTCAACATGCGCCTACACGAATATACTACGATAGTTCGTTGCTAAGTGAGCTGATGCCGCTAATGCTCCGGGACATTGTCGCCGACCCGACGGGGGTTTTGTCCTCCAGTTTGTAGAACTCAACTACCTTCGCAGGCGGCTTGCTCGACATCAGCTCCGAAATCTGAGTAATGAACCATTTGCCTAGCTTTATAACGGCGACATGTGCCGCAAACTGAAGTATCATCGCCCCGAACCCTTTGTACAGGCCGGCGACCCCTTCGGTGGCTACCGTTTGCCGATAGCAATCCATCACACCTTCGTAACTGGTCAGGATGGGAACTACCGAGTAACCGGAGTCCAGGTTATCGATGATTGTGCGTGTACCTTGCAGCTGGATGCGGTGTAGGATAGTTTCGAACGGATAGAAGATCATCTCTGTGGTCATCAGGGAAATCATGGTCGAGTAGACTTCAATAACCTGGCTCTGTGCGGCAAAGTCCCGTGTGCGTGCGCCCCTCTTTTCCTCGTAAAATGTTACCCTTCTGCACATGATTCGAGTGGAAATGCCACGAATGAACAACCTAAACAAACAAATAGATAAAAACTCTTTTTTGATTTACGTGGCACTTGAAATGTGTTTGTGTTCACTTACTGGCAAATGTATTTGGATATTCCAAGAGATATACTCGGTCCTACCAAGGCCCACACAGGAAGCATCCGTCCCTTCTGCGGAACACTCCAGGAAAGCAAACGACTAGTGCCCTCCCGAAATACATCAAAAATACCCGGCTTTTCACTGGCAATGTCGCTTTGGACGGTTTCAACGAGCGACGCGGTGTAGAATGGGACAACTGTTGCTATGCTAATGCTGTAGATTAGAAATAACAAAGCTTAAAATTAACACACGAAACCAATCGAATTATTACACCATGTCCATTTACCACTTCAGTAGTATATGTTGACCGAATTGCTTGAGAGTCGTCTTTGTATTGATCTCCCTAAAAGCAGAAAATACCCAATTAAATATGGCAATGGTGTTTGTAGTACAAATTGATAAAAAAATACTCACTTTGGCCAGGGTGTAAATTTGGATATCACATCTTCCACGGCTAACGTCATGCCGCGAACTAGAAGCACGCTTCCAATACCTTTCCATAGCGTAGTGACTCCTTGCCGTTGATGCAGGTGCACAATTACCGGCAACAGTGTGACCGGCAAGACGTGATATCTTTTTGACGCGTGATGCACCTGGCATTGTCGCCGCAGTACCAAAAACGGATGGCATAGCAGGTTCTCCGTTATTAAGCTGATGAGGTTCACACTGGCCCCGAGGTATTTTCGGAGCGATATTTCTGCATATATGTTTCAAAGGTAGACAGTAAACAAATTGTACGGCAGAAATTCCCGGCCGGGTGTGAAAAGAACAAAATTGCAAGCTTACCATCTTCGGGACTTTCGTAGAGCGGTTGAACATTCTTGTGCTTCTGCAGAGGCAGCGTTAGATCCCGTTCCGAGTTGATAAAATGGTACGGGGTATCATCTAGCGTCGATTTGTATGCTGATAAAAACCGTGCATTATCTAACTCATCTTCCTCTTCCAGATACCTGCACAACAGGAGCAGGAAAGAACGACATTGTTATGATCAACGAAACAAATGAACACAACTCCAGAAACATACCTCTCGTAGTCGTCCAGTCCCGCCATTGGGTTGTACATTCATTCGCAGCGTCAGAATAGCCCTGAAAGTTATGAAAATACAATATTTTCACAGTTCTGATCATCCGTGTTTTCGCAATTTTTTTTGCACTCCTCCTGCTTGACTAGTGTTGGCAGAACCGTGATTCGGAAGATTCGAGGACTCGCTCTCTAGGCGGGTTGTAAAGGATTGAGTCCGTTTTGACATATTCGGATAAAGTGATTTATTTAAGATTTGAATCAGATTTGATTTGTTTGCGACTCGATTTGATTTGATTCTGACTTGATTTGATTTAGACAAATTATATAAAAACTGTATAAGTTCGATGTACACGCATGATCTTAAAATGGATTTGCAACGTAATATTCAAATCCCTTCATTTGACTTTCCCAACACTATGCTTGACATTAAAACTCAAGATAAATACACACACTCTTTTTCCAATATTGTATACACTTTGTTCAACGAAATCGTCAGATGCAAGCAGTTTCAAACTGCAATACATCAAAAACCGTTTCTCAAATTGTATTGCATTGTTACCAAAGACAATTAACAGACAGGTCGCAGCATACCATGTAACGAGCCGAAAACCGTGGGAAAATTTTTGACAGTTGGTTAAAATTTTGTTTACTTCTCACGAACAGCGAAGAAAGTGGGGTAAAACTGCAAATTTGGTATGTTTCATCAAAAGAACAAAGAGTTGAGGCGTTCGAAATATGTTCTGGAGGAAGACTGGGTATAAGGCAGACCAACACACTTAATTTCGGCAATCACAGCGAGCTATATCACATGATTTCACACAGAAGAGCAGTTTCTATCCGCAAGACCATGGATACTGTGATCTAGAATTACCAACTACTTATTTCGCGAAGATTTTGGCGGAGATCTCCCACAAGTAAGCTGGCATTTTTTGGAAACACTTTTTTAACCAACTGTCACAACAATGGCGGAGCAAAAAACAGCTTTGACCCGACCTGTCTGTAAATTGTCTTTGATTGTTACCCTTCCAGTTTATTCAGATTAATTATTTTAGTCGAACGTTAAAATAAACGAAAGGATATAAATCAATTCATTTCACCTGATGATCATGATGAAGCATATATTTAATGAAAAACAAAATTCCTAACTCTAAAAGACCTCTCTACATACAACACTCTACGAAAATCTATTCAAAAAATCATCATGCACTTGCGATTGTACATTTATCAAGCCTTATTGCAAAGTATGGAGCAAAGTGCAAATGGAATCTACTACTGGTGCCTTTATACTACAAATTCGACAATTTCGCATTGTCAATATTTTATGAATTGGCTTCATACTCAAAGATAATCGTCACGGAAAAGTAAGAACGTTTGAAGTATGCCCCACATGTTTGAGTGTTTTGCGAGAATGGCTTATCTTATCAATTTACCGTTGGTTTGTCCGTTGGTCACGTACGGACAGTTATAAAAAAAACGCAGGTTACGCGTTGACACTTGCCCATTGGCCGAAGCCCCTCCTTCTGGCCGCTCCAAAGGGAAAGGGGTTAAAGCGAATGGGATGAAAGAATGTTTATATACCTGCTATTACGTCCCATATTATTTTATTGCCCCGGTAATATTGCACGTTCCTCTTGGGTCATTCCATTTTTTCCTTATTAATTTGACCGTAAGATGAATGCCAGCGCAAGGTTGCACATGGTGTTTTAACGAGCGCATTTGCCCGTTGTCCTCCAACTTACCGACGCAGATTATTAATTTGTTTGAAAGAAAACCCTCCTGCACCAGAACGGGATGAGTGCGTCACATAAAAGCGTATATTATGAAAGTAATCGCACGCACCGAAGGAAGGATGGGTTTTCATTTTCTCATAGCTTTTAGTAACTGGCATTTGCTGAATAGGATAATTTACTGTAATGAAATTTTATCGTACATGACGTGAAAAGCAGCTTTCCAAGTCAACGTCCAGTTTGTTTCTTTGAGTGTTGTGGTAGAGATAATGAATGATTATATTACTTGACTATTTTGATAAGAGTAATAGTGCATCATACAACCTGAAAAGAGTTTACAAATTGACAAAATGAAGTTAAAAAATAAGTAAATTTATCGTAATCTCTGAAAAGTTTAAACTTAAATTCGCACATCACGCGGTTTCCATTCATTCCACCAAAACATTTTGGCGATAAGAGTATCGAACCTGTCGCTCAATGAATATCCAATAACATACCCTTTTTCCACCCGGCCATCCTATTCCATAAATACCATCTTTATCGGCCCAGTACCAAGCGGCAAACTGTACCCTGAATTCCAAAATCGAATATTCACTTTGCATTTTCACATAATTTCACTGGGCACTGTGCTACGTGTTTGGACTAATTATGATTCAATTAGTAGATTTATCGTTGGCCCCGTCTGTCCCGAGGAAACTTGTGCAACCGTGACTCAAGGCAGGAAGGGGTTGGATTCCCTTCAGGAGATCCTTGAAAAAAAAACGAACGAAAACAATCGGCTCGTTGCAATAAAGAACCCGGCATGGGCCAGGGAAAGCGACCATGAAGAGGACAAAAGGAAGGCAGTTTTCTATCGTTACAAACAAAACTTTTACCCCTTGGCATTACCACCGGGCCACTAACCTTCCCCCGAGAGAGGGGGTGGATGTTCAAAGTCTCGAGTCTATTTCCCTTTATGTCTCCCATCTAATCTGCCCCCGTGGTTAAGCCGGCCATCATTATTTACAGACGAATGCGATCATAATTCATATCGATAAATTTTAGACTCTCACCCTTGGAGTGTTCCGGTGTTCGGTCTTGGTGGGCCTTGCTATTACCAGCCAGCTAGCCAGCCAGCCAGCCAGCCAGCCAGTCGGTGGTCAACCCCTTTTTCCCGAGCACGAAGTAAAACACCGCTACAGAAAGCAATTTGCCATTTTACCTTGCTGAAGCCCCGTGAGGATTACGCCGCATGGTAGGGTCGGTTCAGTCCTCACCCTGGCCGGACGGTACAGTTTTGGTTTTTTATTCTCTTTATCTTTCTTATTCCATTTCAATGTCCGGCTATAATGGAGAAACACGCCAATCCGCCGGCTGCCAATACCGCTTTGGCACGTCGGCCATATAGCGCCAATAGCACACCATCCGAGCGGTGGTTAGGTGCTGTTTCACTTCTTTTTTCGTGACATCCTCCAGCTGGGATCAGTTTACTGTTTTTTTTTATATATTCGATTCGATTATTATTAAAAATATTTTTCCTCACCCCTCCTGGACCTAAAGTGATACAGAAAAATAGGGAAAAAAGGTGAACAACCACCACCCCGAAAAACGGCCTAGCTACGCCGGTTCCATTTCCTGGTGTACCCTTCGCAACCGGTCGAACTCCTTTCGGTCGAATCTTTGGCCAGTTTTTCATACGAGGGCCGTAAGTGCGTTATCTGGCAACGAACATCGACGGACACTGGACACTGCTGCCACCGTGTACCGGTGACTTATTATATAAATTACCTTCAATCTTCCCACCCGCTCGGGGACTCGTACTCGTAGAAGTCCGCTCTGCGGGTTGAGGAATATAAACACGCACGCATATTCTCCCGGTGAAGCTGAGATCTGACCGGGCTGCGGTGGGTCGTTCGTTTTCCACCTCCTTCCGGTGGTGGTGGTGGTGTAGTTGTTAGTCCTTCTTTGCATGTGGAAATCAGACGACGGTTGGGACGGTTATCTCCCGAGCAGCCGTTGCCGCTGGACGCGCTAGTAAGTAAACGATGTTTTCGTCGAGAGGGGGCGAGGGTGGCAGCATACATTCTTGGCCCGAGGGTGCTCACATTCATTTTGCATAACACACGCGCGCGTTACGGAATAAAATGGAAACGAATGGGGAAAGCTTGTAATAACGACACGGTGGTGATGCACGGGGATCGACGCCTTTCGCGACGGACAGAAACAGATACACACACGCACACAAACACGCATAGGCAGTTTTCATCTACGAGATGTCCTTACGCATTCCGTACACCCCTCACCGGCTGTGTCCATCTCGAGTTTATCTCGGTGGGCACTTGGTTGGCGAGGAAACTCTTGGGGGAGGTGGGCAATCGAAACGAGCATGGAAATAGAAATTTACATAGTCCGGCCGCCACCAACCGGACAATACAGCGAGGGCTACTCTCCCGGCACTGTCTTCGTGACAATCTCTGCCAACCTCCCTCTCGCTCTAGTTTGCTTTTTTCTTCCTCTTTCCTCTCAATCCCTCGCACAGGACGTTTACATACACCTGTATCCTCGCGCTAAACCCCTGCCCAAAGTCCATCGACCGGGTTCTAAAATATATTCCAATAGGACACCATAGCCTACACCCCCTTCGCTGCCCGTTTGGGAAGACGTTTCGCACTGGAGATTGTACTGAAACAAAGACCACCGTACAAGCTGACCGTATGTGAGATGTAGGAAGGCTTGCTCGGGACATGTATGCGTATGGTTGGGTTGTTAAAACACGGAGTGGCTGAATCGATTGTTTTAACTGAACTTGTAAGTGAGTCTTTCGCTCTACTTTTAAAGGCATTGTACAGTTTTTATTTAATTAAAATAAAATATTTGATTTTCAAGATCAAGTAAAAAAAGATCATTAAACAAGACACTACCAAATAATTTATTTTTGTAAACTCGTACACACATATACAATCTTTTTACATTTTAAAAATGTTTAAAGAAGTTTTCCTTGATATTTTATTGTCTTATCAAATGCTGTTTAAATATTTTCGTTTACGATTACAATTGCTGGAAATACAAATTATGTTACCGCTGGTGAAAGTTTACCTAGCAGTAAATTTCGAGGAGTTAACCTTAAACATGGAATAAAAGATACAGAATCGGGTTAGGAAGAAATTAGGACACTACTTGCTCCCGGGTTACAATATGCATACTTTTGAACATAATCTGTAAATCATACTTTTAAAAGGAATATTTCTTGCAAGTATTACTTTCTTATGATTAAATTTAACAATTTACTGAGATAACGCAATCTATCATTATTCAATATTCTACCGGAAAATCTACAGGTATTAGGGACATAAAAAATCAATTTGAATGTTTCATTTGTGGCTTATATGTATTTTATTGATATGTTTATTTCTCATATACATTTTATTGATACTTTCTCAAGAATAGCGCATGTTTTACCTAACTGTAATAGAGAATTCACGAAAGAATGTAACGATCCTTCTCAAAGAAATGTTCCACTAACATAAGAAACACATATGAACACAAATGAACAGAAAGAAGTTCCCAAAAACTACAACGAACGGCAGACAAGAGTCCAAAACAGATATATCACAAACAAAAGGTACTTGCCCTAAAGAAACATTTTTTAACAGTATTTTCTATCGAAACCTTAAAGCATGTCTTTCATTTTCCTGTCTGTTATAGATAGAAAGTTTCAGGGAATGTTCGAAGCTGGAATCTTTCTGCAAAATGAATTTTGTCCTAACTCATGGATCGACTTCAGGGAGTGTCGTGTTAAATTCTACATTCTGCAACTGACGTAAAACGTTTTTGCAACCGGTGTTGTGTATTCTCATTTCCCCGTAACCCTTTTCTTATGTTTATGTCTTCCTAGTAGAGTTCAGCGCCGGGGACCGGAAACACTGTGTAGGAGTTTCCAATGGGAAGAACCGAGAACATGGACAACAGGCAAACGGCTGTTAAAAATCTGCCTTTACAAGGACACCCGTCTCGTGCGAACAAAATCTCAAATCTAGAATTTGTAAAACCTTGTCAGCTTACGAGGGCGTGTGTATGTGTGTGCATTTAGGCAGCACATTTACATCGTTTTGCTTCCACAATCTGGACCAAGCTTTTTAGAAACAGCACCGACTAGGGGCTGGCGGAATCCACGACTCGAAGGCCAGGAGGTGCCAAACAAGTCCAGCACCATGCTGGTTTTGGTGTATTTATTCTGAAAATCATCATTATATCTCTCTCTTCACTATGTGCCTCACGAGTGGGCAGCGGGAGTAGCACACACTGGGCGTCTTCCCACATCCGAGCAGTTCGCCGGAGCTAAACACTTTAGAGCGAAACCGATGGTAACGTTTGGCCACAGCACCGGAACGCCGCCACACCGTCCTATCGGTCCGGTTCTGGTCGTCTTTGGATGCTACCGTTCTCTGGAAAAGTAGACAACACCACGTACGCCGACGAAGACGCATGGGAAAGCCTTCCACACCATCTCGTTCCATTTTTCATGGTTTTCGCAGCCTTCCACACTGCTCGAGCCGGACGCTCGAGCCCGGAACAGTCGGTACACATCCTGAAAAGTTCCCAAAATACCCCTGGTGTGGCCGTCGTGGGAGTGAGTCCGTGTAACTCGAGCTCGGACGTCGAGATGTTTGGTTGCGTAGGGATCTGCCACCCCTTCGAAAGCAGCTTTATCATAGGGGACTTTCAGGCCGGTGAAGAGGGAAAATGCCGGTGAAAAAACGAACGGCAGCACGTTCGCATAAACACTCCGCCACGCGAAAGTATCATCGACAACTGGAAACGAGTGAATGGGAAGATTGGAAGATGGGCCAGTTATTCACACTTGCTGGTGAGAAGTAGAAAATATTTTCTAGATTTTTTTAATTTTAGTGATATTTACGCGGGTGGCGCAAATGCCACTATTTTTTTATTTCCAGAAGATTTTAAGCATTTAATTAAAAATTATTTTTTTTCTAAGAAGGCATACAAAAATCATCATTATCCTTAGACAACTATACAAAAACCCTCAAGATAGAAATATTCAAATTTTTTATTGAATTCAAAAAAATCCACTGCTACCACCCACTGTGGCGGCGTTAGCGCGCCGATGTAGGCCAGGGCAAAAGAAACGCGCCAAATGAATGGCCAGCTGAGAAAGTGGGAAAGATTGTAAGCAAAGCAACAGACCATCCTTAACAACCGCCTAGTCATAGACACATTTGGCCAACGCGAGCGAACACTACTGGGGTGTGTGTGTTTATGCTGGCTTACTACGGCTGCTCGGCGCTGGCTGCCCGAATGTCGGAGTGGACCATAAATAACGATATGTAAGAGAGCGCGCAGGCCGCCGGTTTGGGAAGCTGTACGAGGCACGCACGGGCACACAAACAGGACACTGGCCGGCCGGCAGCAGCAGGAAGGGAACGGAGGTTGGAAAGGAAGTCGGGAAGCGGAATGGGGCCGGGGAAGCAATGTCGAAGCGAAGGACACGCGGCAGCGCAGGACAACGAACGGCTTTGCAGTGAAAGGGTGACACGCATAATTTACTCTCAACTCCCAACCGTGAGGCCCACCCACGGTCCTTTAATGGTGTGTGAGGAGAAAGCAAAGTAGAATTTTAGAGCAAGAGTCTCGAGAGCGCGGGATTGTTGTGTGTATATTTTACAACATGCGTATACATATTACGTGCTGTACATAGGGCCCCCATCTGCCGGGTTTTCCACCCCCCGCCGAACATTGGAAAAACGAAAAAGTTGATGAGAGAGAAAGAGAGAGATAGAGAGAGAGAGAGTGATGGTAAGGATTGGTGGTAGCAACGAGAAGCGAGGAAGCCAAGGGAAAGGGTCGATAGATGGTCACTGTACGCTCGGTCCAGTCCGACGAAAGCGAACGAGGCGAGCAGGAAAAAGGGGTTTTCAAAAGCTTAAAACCATGCTCTGCTGGTGAAGCGCTGGGGCTGCTTTCTTTTGGTGGCCAAGAAAATGCCTACTGGGGGGCGGAAGGAGGGTGGCGATGGGATCGGCGAGCGGAGTGTTTTGAACAGCGGGGACGCACAGGGGTAGAAGGGGCCGTGATGCTGGTGCTGACGATAGAGCATGGAAGCATTACATAGTCGGCCCTGCGGGGGAATGTAAAGCGGTAAAATTGAAGCCCAAGGTTTTAGGGATGCTGCACAAGGTGACCGGAGGCGGACAGGGTCGTATGTGTGGTACTGTATGTAAGGAATGCCGAGCGCCTGGACACGCTCGGTATCGGGTCTTTGCATTTTGGACACGACTTTTCCCTTTTTGGAAAACCCCCTCCTGCGGCCGCCCTTGCGTTCCACCGCTGACGCTGAAAACGTTCTAAAACCAAACATTCTACCACGCGGAGCCCAACGTAGCCTTGGTTTGGAGATGTGGTTGTTCGTTTTCCCTCCTCCGGACATAGCACCATGCAGGTCCGGACTGTCCGGAACGGGCGTGCATAAAATCGAAAGTTAGTTTCGCTTTCGTCGACCTCTGTGTCGGTCTAGTTGAAAACGAGCTTGCCCTTGATACCGGGAAAGCCCAACGAACTCTACTTGCTTCGTAATATTATTGATCTTTCTCTATTAGAATGATAAAAAACACGTCGCCTATAGTAAGCAGATTAAGCGTTTCTTGTTTGAAAATAATTTGAGTACTACGATTGAATATTGAAATGATTCTTATTGCATGAGACCAAAATCTCATTTCACATTTGAGTTTTATTGATTGAAACACTTTTTCATAGATTTTCATTAACATGAAATTTTATTATTTGAAACAGTGATTCTAAGATCTTTGAAATTTTAAATGAATTACATTGTGTGACATGAGCGAAAAAAATGTCGCAGTTCCCTAAGTCCACATAATGGTTTGGAGTTGACTCATGGACAACACATTTCCTGACTGTTGTTAGCTCCGGGTAGATTTTAAAGTGAAAAGTATCAAATAGAACCTCCTTTTGTGAGAGTTTTGGAAATAACAGTTGTGGGAAGAGGAGGTGGCTATTTGTGTGATTGCTTCACGGTTGACCACGTGTAAAGCCACACTTTTGCAGTCTAAAGAAATACTACAACACTTAGATACGTAAAAGAAAAAAGAACTTTTTGATTCATTTTAACCAATACCCGTAGACTAGGTTGAGCTTAAACTATACCAATAACAGTATAAATAAGAGCAAAATTAAATAATTCTCTTTCTTGCTGCTTGGACATCGTCGTCAATTAGGTTAATATTCCTACTTTCGAAACAACGATCCGAAATTTCGCACGGCATCAACATTAGCAGGAATCAATTTGGAAGGTTTGGAAACAGGTTTGGAAAAGCCAGCTAGGAAGTATTTATTTAAAACAATGTATTGAAATAATAACAGGTTTTTATGTTTGTATTTTTGATTCAACGACTAAATTCAGTAGTTTGCAAGTAAATTTGTTACTTCTCTTGATTTATATTTTGTTTAATGATTGTTATGCCAAAGAAAAAAGCGATGACATGTCTCTTGAATTCTTGATTCGCGTTCATCTGTTTAATCTAATCTACTATCTTCAAGTCGTACAAGGAACAAGGCGCCTCCATCGTACATAAATGGTCAAAAGCTATGCAAGAAACACACCTTATCAAACAACATTAGGTGTTTACAATTCTATTGCACCATGCACAATAAATAGACAAATTTGTAGCAAGGATCCTACAGTATCGTACACAATGACTGACAACAAATGATAATTTTAGAAGTTAGATCCGTGAACAGAAATTTGTTCTTGGCGCCTCAAGGTATGCAATGGGCAACACCTTTATAAAACGATAAGTTGAAAGATAATTTAACTTAAAATTTCTACATCAATTTCCCACAAGCAATCCGTTTATTCGTGTTGAAAAATGAACAACGTACCATTCGCAGCATTGGTAAACTTTTGAGGCAATTCCAAAACTCATTTTATATTTACAACCGATAGATTATTAAGGAGCACAAGACAATTTCTAGGCAATCAAGCGAGAGCCGCGGAGAAGTAGTAGTCAAGGTTCTTCGAGCATGTACGACAACTTCAACCCTCGGTGGTTAACTTGAAGATGGTACAAGAATGTCCCCTGCAGGTAAATATTCCCACATGCATACAGTACGGGAGGGGAGTTTGCACAATCTCAGCCCGTATTGAACGTCCAACGACCGTCCTACACACTGCTCACATGTTCTACCTTTCCCAAGCCCATTCGCGAAGGTATTTCAACCGACCGGACCACCTCTTCCACCGCATTGCCACCCGTTTATCCATTGTACGGTGGATAATGAATTATTTAACAGCGAAACGTAGCCGCGCCTGCCGTTGACATGTTGTCAACGTAAGAACATTTTATAGTTGCTCGATAAATATTCAAAAACCTTTCCCTTCGGTGCGGACGCGCCTCCGGGAGTGACACTTTACCTCCTGTGCGTGTTTTTTCACCTTTTCTTTCGCGCTGGTGGGAAAGTGTTTCCAGGATGTGCGTGCGTGCGTCTTGACGAGGGAATGGCAACAACAAGAGCGTGGCCAGCTACTAATTACCATGGACGTCAATTTCAATTCGGTGCTTGTCAACTGAGATTAATCAGCCCGTCTGCTACGGCACTGGAGCTTCATTGGATCGTAGCAGTTAGTGATATCAACGGTTCTGTTCCTTTGAGATCGGACATTTATTAGTAGATCAATCCACTCGAGAGGTGAAACCATTATGGTGCCTAGAGTATGCTGTTGAAAGGTTGGTGTGACAAATTAATTATAAACTGTATAAAATAAATCAAAATTTGATTATGGTTTTGATTTGGTTTTGAACTACATAACCAGGCCAATAAAGTTTAAATTGCTTTGTATTTTTCTTATAAAAAACGGAATGTTTAGAAAACACATAGAAATGAAATACAATTCAACACATCGAAGCATTTGAAAGACTAAACCTTTGTCTTGTAGATGTGTATCTTTTAAAGAGATGTGTTAGATCTTTAATTTGTTATGCTTCGAGAAGGACGAACGGTACTTTCAAGAGGTTTTTTGTTTGAACCAGCATGACATAACTGCTGCCCTTCGTTCCTTGAACGGCTTCTCCTACTTATGGAATAAATTACAAACGGTGCTCAAAATTTGCAGCACCGAAAGGACGCAGCGGAGAAGGAAACATATGCTATGAATAGCTTACTGCAGAGAATCAGGGAGTTCCTCGAAGAGCCGTTTATTGCTTTATGGTCTTCTATGCAATTATGCAGCAACTGCAGCACTGGTGAAAAGACGTTGTAGGCACTATCTAGTCCATGCCATATGCCTCGTTCTCGGGCGATAATTCATTGTGATTTAAACTCAAACAAAACGCCAACAGATAACCGTTAGCCACGTTAGCATGCCGGAATGCACTTTTGACTGCCCCGTTCGTGTGGGTGCGATAATCGTTGTTTAAACGAGTAATAATACACGATAAATCGGAACGAATTGTTGACGAGCTAGCGGTTGGTAGAGATGGAAATGGTTTCGAATGAACTAGGGAAAACTTTACCGAGCGTTGCAAGTAATTTCAAAACCTTCAGCCCGAGGCTCTCTAAGCATTACCCGGACGCACTGGGAAGGGAACGTACTTGCGTGTCGAAGGTCCATTTTAGGTCCTGATGGTTGCGTGACTGAATCAGGGTGAGCCTTTTAAACGCCGTGCCTATTACATGCACGCCCGTGGGCTTTGGGAAATCAAAACACGGATCACAGTAGACGGGACGGACGAAGTCGTTCCGATCGTAACCGAACCAGAGTTAATCCGCCCTTACCACCGGAAGGCACACGTTGCCTATGAAGTTTCACACGATTTGTTTTCATTTCGGTCTGGTCGTAGAGACGATGATCGTACACTCCACTGATTCGTGTTGTTTTGTTTGGTTTCTTTTCGACATCGCAGTGAGATGTTTGACACAGTTTAAATCGAGGAAATTACACGATTGAATATGTTATTTCACATTTGAAGAGAAATAGCATTTTTATTCGTGGTAAGCAGAATCGGCCAAAGAATATTGAGAGAAAGAAAACCTTATGTTTCAAAGAACACCAAACAATATTATGTAACTCTTGCGACGTGTTCGTACTTTTGATTCCATTGGTAATGTTTTGTATTCACACCGTTTATTAAATGGGTAATCTCTTGCTTAGAGTACTTTCATTTCAGTGACATGTTAATCACGCGTTTTAAACTAACATCGACGATTGTTTCTGTGGTTATCACACAACAGCTCTGCAAGACACGATAAAAAGTAAGAAGAAATATAAAAAAAGTATAAACAAAGGAAGATAATATAAAAATCTAATACACCGAATAAAACATGTTACATTAACGATCGTGTCATACATAAAATCGTAAATGACAGATTTTATTTGATTTTCCATCTCCTCCACACATGTTGGTGTAGAACGTTAGGACATTATATTTGTTTGCCTCCTGTCCTCCACTCCGGTACAAATCCAACTATCGTTTCCTGTAGATATCGAAACGTCCACACCAACGTATGCGCTCCGTTTATTGTGAGGCCTATAAATGGCGGAAATTTTATGCATCAATCAGTGACACGATTTGCTGAAACGCATCGTTCAACGAACGACCAGATTGATCCGAGGTTATTGATATTTTTAATGGACGTATTTCCAACAACACCCTCTTAGTCGTGATATGGTTTTCCCCACTTGGAACCTGCGTGTCCTCGGTGTGATTTTTTGTCTCACTCCCTATTTGGTTGGGCTGGTGGATAGGCTACTGATAACTCCTGTCCACATACCGCCTCACGATAAGCAGCATCGAAACATAAACGGAAGCTCAGAGTGATGACAATTTTTATTTAAACCATTTCGAGCAAATGTGCCACTACTTCCGGTGGCCCATTAATGGGGAAGCGGATCCAATATCCGCTCGTTCCTCGACGTTTGTCCGCCCGCGCCAAGCAAATGCCAATGCAACAAAATCAATTTAATAGTGAAGGTGTGCAGTGAATCCTACGAGAGGTAGCGGATTTTTTCCGGAGGGGGCAGTGATTTGCCAAAGGAGCAAGAAGGAGCGTGATAACCGCAATAAACCGGGAAGGACCGTCATAAATCTTATGCTATGGATTGTTAGGATTTAGGCAACAGGTACAGGAATCACTCTGGAGGTAGATTTGACAAACATTGTAAGCAAGGGAACACTTATGTAGGTGTAAGTGGTTATGTTATTGCTACGGGCAATACTTTCGGCAGATGATTGCATTCGTGACGGTAGGCGACGATCAATAAAAACGTGCAAATAAAAACGGGCACTGAACAATCCGTAAATGTAACCCTTAAAATTGGTAAACATTCGGAATTATACCGGGAAAATTACATCGCTCAATTTGTACCCTTTTTGCATCTAAATTGAGAGGAAAACCCAACAAAAACATAAAGACTAAAACAACGAAAACAATAAAGATGCTATCATGCATCGTAATACAAGGCTACAATTGATCAATAACAAAGTTTAACCAGCAGAAAACAACATTGTTATAATATTTTCAGCTTACTATATTGCGTATGTTTAACATGTCTACTAGCGGAAACTTTTGACCCAGTTACCACACGTCAATTCGATAAAGTGTTACATGGTTATGTTTCCATGTTCCTTCCATGCAACAATGTAGTCTTTCCACAGCAAGAAAAGAAATTCAAAGAAACTGTTGCATTTTCAGTTTATTCCAGTAGGAGTGAACTACCAACTAGCGGTTATAGGTAAGTTTGTCTCATATCAATAATTTTCTCCGTTTCTTCGCATTATGGGTGGCCTATTTATAATTTCGCAAATTAATTTTATGGCATTGAATTGATCGCAAACATCGGTTGTGGTTTAATTTTAGATCGCTTGCTAAACGGCTCGGACCTATGCGCTTTAAAATGGCACAGTTTTTCCGTTCAGTTTTCCCATATTTCCCACTGCTTTTGGCGCCTCAAATCGATCGATGTGTTTGTGTGAACTATTTCAACCTTCCACCGACCGGGCAAGCGGTTCCTGTAGCAAACCTGCGCCACCCGGAAACCCAATCGATACGCTTCATTTTTAATGACGGCTCGTTGGCACATTTTCGGACCAGTTCGCCAGCGCGCTAGGACTTCCCAAGCCTTTCCGAGTTCCCGTGAGCGTATTGGTTGTGTTGGTTGTTCCGGTACGTTTAGCCTTCCGGTGCTGAGCGGTTTCGGTATGGAGAACGGGTAGGAAAGCAGGCGCCCGGTGGCAGGATTCGATTTTTCCTCTGTCAGCACCAGTAGCCTTCGCGAGGGGTCGCAAGCGTTTTCCACCTTCGCGTCGATCGCGTTTTCGTGACGCCAAACGCTCACTACAGTGCACAATAGCGAACCCCCTCCCGGAAACGAGAACGACGAACGCGAGCGAGAAGATGCATTTGTAACGTTTCGAGTAACTCTTCTACCGGACCGAAGTGGAATATTTTAACGAGCTGACTGGCAAAATGGCTGTGTAATGCTGTTCCCGACCGAAAGGGAACAGTGTGTAGTGCCAACACTTGCCGGAAAATGGGTGGAAACTTTTTCAAGAATGTAAAACAAGTCGCAAGTGAAACACGCAGCTTTCTTGTTCAACTTTTCCAATTACTTTCGATCACTTCGAGGTGGAGGTTCTGCTCGGTAAAGTGACCCACTTATTCACTTAATAATGGATAGAAAAATACTGAGGCAGGCTTTCCGAAGAGTTATTAAGGACTCGCTCTGTTTTATTATTATTGTATGTCAACTTTTAACGCATCGAAACAATAAACTATAGTCTTTTTAAAAACATGAACTATTAACAACCTTAACGACGACTTTAATGTACAAGACTCCATTAAGGAAAATGAATAATTTAGGTTTTTACAAATGGTTACGGCTTCAAATTACCAACAGTTAAAACAAAACAACATCTAACAAACGATAATTGATTTTCACTTGGAAGAGTCCGCTAATGATTCGCATAACTCCCGTTGTGCGCGGACACACCAGGTGTGCACTTTTCACCACTCCATTCGCCCAGCATTATTCTCAAACCAGGACCGAGAAACAGGAGCGTGTGTGTTTGTGTGTGTTTGTGTGTGTATGTATGTGTCAGTGTGGTAATCGCTAAACCGCCAAAACGAGCTTAAAATAACTTCACATCTCGCACTTTCGCCTCCAATTGATTATGCATGAAAGGATAATTTTCCAACAATCTTCAAACAGCGCTCCCTCCCCAACGCCGACCGGATTGTTTGTCGTGCTACCAGCAACCGATGATTCTACCCCACCCCTCCTACTGAGGGTTTGAATTTGGGGTGTAGAACTTCTACTTCCACCCCTCCCCCAAACAATAAATAGGGTGAACTGAAGCGATTGTTTAGCGAACGGCGAACAGTTCCGAACGATGGAGGAAAGTGGGAAAACGGAAACCCACACGCCCTCTCCCGCCTCTGGCCACGCGGTGGAGTGGGTGGGAAAACACCCGCGAGGTGAAAACTCGCGGAAATCAGCGTGAAAATAACTTTATTCGGCACCCGGCACCCAGCAACCACCTTTAGTCCCCCTCCCCTTAAACCGACGCAACCCAGTCCAAGGGGGGGTGGTGCTGGCAAAGTGGCTGTTGAGCATAACACCATTTAGAGCCATAAAACCATAAGCCCAATCGGCGCGACTGCACAGTTATGATCCGCCACCGGAACGGTGCGCCACGCCACGCGGTACGACGGCTCCTGGTGTGCTCTAATTTTATGTTTTTTCGCGCTTTTCCACGCGCTCTAGTGCGTTCCGTGGTGGTTTAGGGGCGCGGAAGTATGTTCAGTTTGTTTGGTGTGTTTGTGTTTCGCGCCCGCCGAAGAATGCTCGTCGATAGTACAGTTCGTGCCCGATCCGATTGACTTCTCTCCCGGTGTGGGAAATCTGCCGACGAACAGCAGGCAAGTAGCTGCGAACGATTTTTGGTGGAGGATTTCGATGCCGGTGCATGGTTGGTGGTTCGTTTCGGTCGCAAGCAATGTCTCTTGCCATGAATTAAATCCTAAATCAGTAAGGGGCTGGCGTTTGGAAGCTGTTCAATTAGAATTAATTATCTACCCGATTGAAAATTACCTCTAGGTCGTACACAAGCTTACCCAAAATCCCGATGGGAAGAGGGAAACGAAAGAAAATTGTGGCGAACGTGGGCGAACGCAGGAAGGCTAAGGAAAAGTTTTTCCTTGGGAGAAAAACCAAGCGAAAAAAAGAAAATCCCAGATCGAGATAGAAGCAACGAGGTAGAAGCGAAAGAAACAAATACCAGTTTGCTAAAGTGGTGAAAGAATTTCCAACCAGATTCTGGCCACGCGGCGTTTTTCCCTGGACGTAGGCATTCCCTTTCATCTAGTGGGCTTCGAAAGTGGGCAACCGAGAGACATTTGGTTCCCGGGTGGTCTCGCAGCGCAAATTATAAGGTAAATTTTTAATCAATCTCCACCTTGGGCCGAAGATCTCAAACAACTGAACGGAAGAAAAGGAGCAAAAGGCCCCATCCGCTAAGTCGGGAGCCCGGGAACCACCACGAAGCAACCAAAAAACCGAAAAGGGAGGTGGATAAATTATTTTGGGATTTTTTTCCCCCTCCGCATCGACAATTTCGCCAAACCGCCGTCGCGCGCTTCGGAAAAACATTTCTATTACCATTCGGTCGACCGGTTGGCGTTTGGCGCTATCAATGGGTGGAGAATTCGCTGGTCCTGGTATGCGCTGGTTTGGATGAAAAATAATCAACTGAATTGAATCTTAAAAGCTTCGTCCATAATTACGATCAAATATTAATGAAGTGAGCGCAACGAGCTATGGCTAGATTCTTCACGCGGCCAACATTTCGTCGTCGAAGAAAGTGTATGAATAAGACGCCGGAGGATGTTATGCCACCGCTGGTTTTATTTTACCCAAGTTGCCATTTTAAACTTCGGTTGGTTCGTAGCCCGACGAGGGAAGGGGGTGAGGCACGAAAACTTCAAACAAGCGATGAACGGTTAAAGCCATTTGGAGAGCTTTATGTAATGATGTTGTTATTAAAAAGGTACTCTTAACGTCAATGACTTTTTTGTTTACTACACGTTTTTAAACGCGAGATTTGTTTCTTTGCAGGTCGACGTCCTTTATGACAAAATTTAAAAACAATCATTTTATTAGCAAAATTTAAATAAATCATTGGTCCATTACCTTCGGGTTGGAAGAGTTTACGACGATTAAAATCGTGAAATCTCTAGTTTTGAATAAAAATCATTTATAAAAAGAAAACATTTTCTATATCTTCTCACCGTTTACTCAAACTGTTTCTATTAATTTAACAGAACTTTTCGTATTTTACCAAATTGCTTTTAAGCAATATATTTTATTTTTACAACGTAAGGAATCGTTGTAGCACAATTATAATCTTTTAGCTTAAGATTTAGTTTATTTTCTTATACTTCAAAACCTGAAGTTTTGTTCGGGATTTTTTTTAAATCTTTCGAATGTTTGTACACAATACAAATTGTACGTCTGAAAACTTTAATAATAATTGATACATGCTTATGATGAGAGACGAAGCACATAATTCAATCAATGTTTATGTTGAATGGTATACACATTGATTGAATTATCTGCTTCGTCTAAGTTGTTTGTGCTATCATCAAATGGCGCATGTTTGACCTGTCATTAAATAAATTTTAATCCTTTATTTACCAGATGGTTACAATTTAGACGAGATTTTTGTATTTATCACTATTATTTAACCTATAAAACGTCGGCAATCCAAATTTAAGAAAAACCATCGTCATATGAAAACATCATTGCCAACCTCTCCAGCTAATGTCACACGGCGGGAACCTTCGCTCGTAAAGTGAGCAAATCGAGCACGCGACATGTGGTCGGAGGACGTCTTGTTCACTGCAATTTGTAAGAAAAACGGGCGGGGAATAAACGGATATTTAATCCTTCGAACGCAGATTCGAGCGCAACCGGAAACTGCTACTCGAGCAAACTGCTTTTCCACTTCTGTAGGGCAGTTGGAACCCTCCTCGACGATACCGCGGCGTCTAACAGTATCATTCCCCGAGCAATAGTTCCGGCATTTAAGGTAACAGTGATTTTTATTTCTCACCTGAAGCCGTCGGGTTTTACCGGTCGGAGGAATGGACCTGTGGACGGAAATGAATATTTGAAGGAATAATTCCCGCCACCTCTCTCGGTGTGACGCTAAACGGCGCAAGGTAGCGGGAAACTTTTCACACCTCACCGGGTCGAAACGCGCACGACCGACACGGGTTCCTTACGAAAGTTCCTTTCTTCCGGTGGGATACACACTTACCTGCCGGCATAAAACTCATCGTAGCCCGAAAGGATACCCGGCCCGGGGGTTGACGCTGACTTCCCGTCGACCGTATCGATGATGTTGAAGTGGAGAAGATGATGATGATGTAGCGTAAATTCCCTTCGGATCAAGGAGCTTCGGTGGGATTGATTCAATGGCACCACGCCAGCAAACGATAAACGGGGCCCGCGGTGGAACGAACCTAACGGGCGAACGCTTCCGGATAATGGCATGTTGCACGGGAGCGTGTTTATGCGAAAGAATGGAAAAATCCGCACAATACTTGCGCGACGTTACAGGTTGTTTTTGTGGGCCATCGATTTTCCCAATGTTATTTTCCCATCCCATCCCATCGTAGGACGATTGCCGCCGGGGAGGGGGTGGCGTTGAAGTGTTTGTTATTGTCGTTCACAACACGAATGGTATCACGCACCAACAGCAAAAAAAACGAACTCACACTCAGAATTCCCCTTCGTTCATTTCCCGCCGTGGGGTGGACGTGCAGGGATTAAATGAGTTTCTTTCTTGCTAATTCGCTACAGCATGGGAAATAATTACCGAGAATCGATGAATCCTGGAACGTTTCCCAATGAATCGTTGAAGTAAATGACTGGTGGTCTTTTAATTGACTTTTATGTTTCTCGATTGGCTGTTATTGTTGCAGATTGAGTTATGACACTCCTCGATTCCTATGATACGTCAAAGGCCATCGGAGAGACATTTTTATTTTATGCGTTACGAAATCAATTCGTTAAGTTCTCTTCACATTTCAGTGTCGTAATACAAGAGTTGAAGATTCAAGTTTTATTTCTTCAACAGTTACTGTTGAATTTAAAATCGACAAACTTATTTTTACAAGCTTTAATTTTAGCGTTCCTATTAGGTGCATGTTGGGCCGAAAAACGCAGGTGATGTCTATTTAATGGAACCCCAAAATATTATTTCAAACCTAAGAAACCTTTTAATTACCAACTGCTCTGCGCTCTATTCCTTCGTCCCTTGTCAATCACGAAGAGAAGGAAACGAAAAATGCTTCATAACTATGAGAGGCATAGATTGACTATTAAATATTTCTATTCGAAACATTCTATGATTAGCAACAATTATGTTGTCATAAGTGGACTAGAGCAATCATCATCCGACGGTAGAAACAAAATTTGGTTTAGTATGATTGTCGAAATGGCATGGTTATAAATAAACAGCAGGTGTCGTTTAAACAGCAGGAATTTTTTAGGCAAACTCATTAAATTGCATTTTCATGATGAGTTAAATCTTAATTACGGTTTGCTTTATATAATGTTTTTGCTTCCAAAATATAAGAATCAATGGCCAATGTTTTTGAATATAGCTTCCATCAATCACATGATTCGACAACAAAAGTTGGCATTTTGCTTTCGTTCTATTGTTTCTGCTGGAATAGTAGCTAACAGATTAAATAAATCGGGAAACCATGACATCTGCAAGGTACATAAAATAGTAAAATCTGCACCGAATCTGTTTCAAGTGCATTCATGTTGCCCTACACACTGTCGCACCTGCACACATAAAATGCGAAATGAAATGACTTTTCTCTTTTTCCGTTCGTGTCCTTGCAAAGCGTGAGAAAGTTTAGTTCTGACTCGGGCGTTGTTTTTTTTTCATTTTGAGCTTCTACTGTTGTTATTGCTCTTCCATTCCGTATGATCGATGTGATCCTTTTCGTACATTTCCTGTCTGCCGTTTACTTTTCATCCTTTGAGATCGATTTGCCAACTCGACCGAAAACGAGGACTGAAGGAGAAAAGAAGGTTACTCTTCAAACGAAGCAAACCAAGGCAAAGTGCACTCTAACGGAGATGATCGACAGGAACGATCATTTTTCTGTTTGGTTTAATCCTCGCGTATAGTTTTTTGTTTTGTTTATTCTAACGGAACTACCCATCGGGGTTTCGTTTCAGCTAAGCATGAAGGTAAAATTGTGAATTTGTACGAATTCTCCCATCTTCTATCAATTTTAGAACTAAATTCCATTACATAGTGAGACGTACTCGCTTTTAACGGCCCTTTAAGTCAAATGTGTTCACATTGGGTGGTTATCTGATAAACAATTCTCTCAAACAGCGGATTTAAAAAATAATTGTCCTTTGTTTTCCCCGTTCTCATATATCATACCATTTTTATATTTTGCTGGATTGTCGTGCCATTTCTTTTTTGCGTTCATTTCCTACGAAAAATAAGTTTTCTACTTTCCAGGTACCATAATGTAAGCTTTCTCTGTTTGTTCCTGCCAATATTTATAATTCCTCTTCTCCACTGCTCTCTTTCGGTCATTAATTTATCTTGTTTTATTACGTTTTGCTTTCATCTTCGCATTTTCGGCTTGCTCTACTTTGCTTGCATTTTTCCCTCCGGCAAGGAATCACAATACTTCTGCTTTGCGTTAAACATTTGTAGGCGAGCGTACCATATGCAGCATAAGAGCAGCATAGATTTTTGCGATGTCTATAGATGGACTCAATTCTTTCATACCTTCCTTCTCCTTTTTTCTGTCGATCTAGATGGATTGTGATGCTGCACTGTTTCAACCTTGTATGACCAAGAGCCGTGCTAGCAGTTTTCTCTCTTGCTTCTCATTTTGCTTGTGCCATCAAAAATGTGTTCCATTTCCAAGAATTCTACCCAATTCCAGCTGCCGTGCACTGCAATGGCTTATTATTTTTCTAGGAGAATGGAACGCCTGAACAAAGCATAACAGAAGGCTAGAAAACAGGGTTGTATTCATAACATAAAAATATGTTGCATAGATGTATGAGAATAAAATTCTAAATTCTTTACAGGAACCTTGTATTTGCGTGAGACCATATTTAGCGAAAGTATAATTGTTTGTTGGGATGTCGTGCCACATAAAAAAAAAAAAATAATAATAATTGTTTCATAACTTCATCAAAATTAGAAAACTAAAATCAGTATTAATAAAAAACTTTTTTTTTAAATATTTACATTTTCCAAAACTACATCCATGTTACAGCGATTCGCATGTTCTATGTTTTATTCTCCTATTGCATGGTATAGTCCTGCGTACGTACCGTAAAGCGAAGGAGAACAAAATCACGTTATGCTTTTATGTTTTCGTCGGCGACAACGGTCTAGCCAAGCGGAGAAGCAAAAAGATGTAGAAAATGATATTTATTATTGTTCTCTTTGTTCTCTTCCACTCTCTTACCTCCCACGATTTCCCATTTTCAATCCCAAACTCCCTTCGTCCTTCCTGCCGCATCCATCCTGCGTTATCCGCACAGCAGAAAAAGCATAAATTTCAAACCGACACCCACAACTTCGAAGCCCGCATTCAAACACTTGTACACACCCACACAGATGTGCATTTCCGTGCAAGCGCATCCTAGCGATGCATTTTATGCACTGTTTTCTTTCCTTTCCTTTGATATGCTTCTTGTTTGCCATGGAATTCGATCTAAAGCGATCCTTTTTCCGTTTAGCTTTTTCTTGCCGCCGCATCGCCACACGAACGCACTTTCAAACACATTACGTCTACCTACACCATCACAAAAGTCCCGTAAAAGGATATATGTTGTAAAAAGCGGAGCGAACGGAGTTCTGAAGAAAAATCGGCAACGCATCGATCGGAGAGGAGGAAAACGATAAGAATAACAGCACGACTAACGAACGAAAATGGTGGAAAAGCGCAATTGAAATGGGAAATGTTGGCCTTCAAGTAGGAACAAGATTAAAAGAGCGAACGAAGAGATAACCGCGAATAATCGTGCAAGAAGAAGGAAGGAAAAAACACATTAGCACAGCATACACAGCATTCAGGATGGTCTAGGACGAAACAGAGTGGAATGAAGGAAACATGAGTCTGTATAAGAAGATCAACACAAATCATAGAACAGGATAAAAACTCGGTAAGAAGAGAAAAAGAGAGACAGAGAAACAGAGCGTCGAAGTGCTTCGTGTGGTGCAAATAAAAAAGTAGGACCAAAGGAAAAACATGAGAACCATGGGAAGCGTTTCGTTTGGATGAAGAATGTGTGTTCTGCACAAACCGAAAACCCTTGAAGCAAAGAACAAAAGCAGTCGGATGAGCGACAAGGAAGAATGTGTACCAGATTGAAGATGCGTATTGTTAGACACAGTTTTCGTACTTTTGGCAGCAATGTTTACTGAATGCGTCCGATTCGAAATCCTCGCACATTTTTTAGCTGAAGCCTCGAGTTTTTCTTTGCTCATGCACGCCATTGACCAAACGACTGTTGATCGTTGAAATTTAGAACAAATCATGACGTACAGCAAAGTAAGGCTTTTTGCAAGACACGAAACAATCTTGAATGTGCCTGTTTAACACTGTTCTGGCCTTGTACAATCTCCAGCAATGCGACGCAACAATTTGAAATGACTGCACATGAGCCAAACTTTCTCAGAATGATCCTGCCACATGAGAGAAGCATAAAATTTAATTGCTAGTTTCACCGAATAATATATTGCCCTCGAGATAGTGTGTTGCTGGATTCCTTCGTACCGTTCAAAGGCACAACTGCAAATGAAGGTTCTCATACACGGCACGGAAAAGAAAGGTGACAGATTGATGTAGTGCCGGGAGAAGAATGCGAAGAAGGAGAAGAATTGATTGGAGGGAAAAGAAAATTATTAAGCTGGAAATTTTTCCATACTCCCGAGCGTCACAATTTATGTTGTCGGATTACAGAAGTGAAGAAAAAGAAAACGAGTCAAAATAAATTTCCATGTTCCTTGCTCATCGTCACACACCAGGTTCGTATCCTTCACCAGCGTCGCAATCGTTTTCGTTCTATTTGCGCCAGGTGAGATGGACCGAAGGAAACATTATGTGTAGAGATTGTTGGCGAGGGTGAACGCTGATAGAGTATGGCTCGTTGGAAGGAGATTTGTGATACGGAATGATCAAAGGACCAATTTGAATTTGCTTCATTCGATTTTTCGGCTTAGTGAATCAGCATTCCGCAAGCGAAGGGAAGGATATAAAATGGTTAAAAATGATTCGTCCATGCAGCGACTCTCAATTTCGCATTTATAGCACTCCATTAGTGTAATACGATTTCGCGGCATGCTGCGTTCCACTGAAAGGGGCAGGTGAATGACGATGGCTCATCAATCGAAGTTAAAGTAGATTTCGAAAATTTCACGACTTTCTTCTTATCAATTCACTTGATTGTACCGGCTCGTCGTGCGTATTGTACTTCGGAGAAAGGGAAGCAAAGACTTTATTGCAGTCATTTTTGGGTTTGCCTACATCTGTCCATCATTGACCGTCTTGTTTGCTCAATGCTATCGACGGTCGACTTCAAATAGCTTCTTCATTTGATTTTTTTCCCCAAAGATCTGTCTCGTCGCTAGTTTGTTCCCGGAATAGAAACCAATCGAACCGTGGCACAGCGGGATTTTGACGCCGGCTTTTGTTAAACTCGTCGCCGGGTCAGGATTTCATTACAGAACGTCAAACGCTCACGGGGGAGGAAAAGGATATTGGTGAAAGGGGAAGGACAACTTGGACGAATGGAAAGTGGATATGGTAAAATTGTATCCTTAAAGTTTGAGAAGGGAAAAACCATGTTTGTGGGACATATTGAGTCATGGAAGCGCCGTTGGTGTAGCATAAATTCATTTAGGAATGTTGCAAGTTAAAAAATGTCATTGTGTACTGAAACTTTTGAGGAAAACAGTGGGGGCACAGTGATGCTACGATAAACATATTTATTTATAGATATTTATATGGTACATTGCAGTAGAGCTATGGCTCATGATACTTGGACATCCTAAACAATCCTGAGGACATAACAAGGCACTGTTTGTAGACATTGACAAGCAAATAAAAGTACATGTTCAAAAATGTATTTATGAATTATGCTAACATGACATAGTGTGTAGCAATTTTGAGCTAGCGCATTGTATGTTTTTTTCAAATGCAAGAAAACTAGTATTACTATATCTCAAAACATATTGTATGTTTCAATTGTTTCTTTAATAAAATTTATAATATAATTAATATTATAAATTAAATTAATTAAAATAATTTCTATTAATTTTGTGGTGGTGTAACCAAATTTAAAATCAATAACCTAGTTGAAAACTTTTTATTGGTATCCAGGCGAATTCTCATTCATTCTGATAACATCTTTAATTAGAGGTACGTTGTTTTGGAAACGTATCTTGTTCGGTTCACATTATCGAAGGTTTAAATTTCTTTCTCAAAGAAAAACCCTTGCATAGAAACCTAGACTAACACGTCCCACATTCAACTTTTCTGCTGTCACCGGTTCTTAATCCCATTACAATCACGTAAATCCATCGCTATCGAACCAAATCTCTCCGGTGATGTAGAACCACCGTGTGTCCATAATTTTCCCCCCTGGAGAAAAGTCACGCACTGGCTGGACACCACCATTCACGTGCAACGGATAGGGGTGAGGGGAGAAAGGCTGAGTAATAATTCAGCCCCTGCACGGCACGGGGGGGTACAAGTTAATTTGATCTCCCGGCGACAAGTCCACCCGTCCGAGCACTCGGCACACGAGAAAAACACATCGCGGAAAGCTCACTTTCCCGTGGCATTTTTCGACATATCACCATAAATGTCACCACCGCCGTGGACGACGTGCTGGTTTGTGGCTTGGTAGGTAGCAACTGGTAGCTTATTGGATGGACTAGGAACACACACACACACACAGGCATAAACGCGCGGACATTCTCCTCACCACGAGAGGCACAGAAAGCCGTGTTCCGTTCGCGTTTTGGTTACGTTCCGGCGGGCCGCGTATCGTTTTATTTTACACACGATCAACCACGGTTGTAGCAGCAGATTAAGATAGTCAGCGCTCGATAATGGGAGAGAAGGCTTGCGGCCTTCCCCTCCCTCTCCTCGTACCCGTTCCATCGACGAGCCCGACATTAAGCAGCTCGGATTTAATGGACCGACAGACCGATAGACGGGCGTGGACACGGGCCGAGTGCGAAGCGAGTGCCGGGGATTAAGACGACGGGGGGATTGCCGTGAACAACCCGCGGACCGAGCGGGATAGCTGCATCGACACACATACGCACGCGAGCACATACAATATATGGGTAATCTGATATCATTGATAATTTATATTCGGAACCGACACCATCGACTGGGGCTCCGGCAGCAACTTCAGGAGTTACATTAGTCGCTGAGTCGCCGGCTGCTGATGCCGGTGTGAGGGAGCAGACGAGGACAAGAAAACGTCTCGACTTGCAGCAGCAGCAGCAGCAGCAGCAGCCTCCCAGGAGCACGGCAGCCTAACGAGGAGGCTTTTAGGAGGCTGCTACTGGCGGGATCCCCGAACTGGTCAAGGGAAGTCTTTGCGCTCATGTTTCGTGGCTTCAGACTGTCGTCTTGAAAAAGTCGTCGCGGAGGGGACGACAGTTGGTGGAGGGTTTGTTGTTTTTGTTTTCGATGGGTCTTTCTATTTCTGTTCAACAGAGTCAAGCTATAGGAACTGGGTTCGTGTTGGAAAAAGTTACTAATTAAAAACATTGTGGGTATTTCAGAACACACAAAGATTAACATTTTCTACTGTAGGATGGGAAAATGTGTTGATCAAAAAATGTTCTACTTTTGCAATGAAAGTCGTTTGGAAAAATTCTAATGTTAGCCTCAACGATTAGAAGCTAGCAACATTTACCATCACCTCAACTGCACAGCTGATTGAACAGCCACAAGAAAGCTTTCGAGCCTCGAGTCGGGTGGAGTTTGATTTCAATCAAGCTGTTCGCGTACCGAGAAGTAACGCGAGCCGGACCCACGCCTCACGGTAGGCGATGGACGTACCACACGCGCTGCAACCTCAAATCCTCGCACCGGGCTGTACGAGCGTAAGCGTCCTCCGATTTGATCGGGAGGTCGCGAGGCAGATGAACTTTAAATTTGTCCGCCGTCTATTGATTGATTGACATCGGGGCAAATTTGGAGCAACAAGTCCGATAGACCCCCGTGGATGGCGTCTCGGCGCTTGGTGTTCGGCTAGTATGCGAAATTAATTCGTCACATACCCCCGTGCAGCACGAGGACACTCCGGTTGCTCGACATGCAAAAACTGACGTTCGCCATTTTTGTTCGGGACCAAACGCGAACACTTGGTGGCGGTGTCCAGTGTCAGTCGCGGCTGTGTCGATTATGATGAACTCCACCTGTACGCTGCTCTGCTCCCTGTTCGTTGCGCACATATTTTCACGACGCGCTGTCGGTTTTGATTTCCTTCCAGTGACAGGAGTTTAGCCTCGGGACCCCGAACGCCAAACGGGTGTTCCGATCCGGCGGGAGGATCCAACCGTCAGGAGCCCATGTACAATGTTGTGCCGTCGAATGCGTCTGACCGAGCGCCATCTTCAGCCGCCCCGCGAACCACTGGAGGGCCCGATCGTGCGTCCGTGCACCGCCCGGAAACTGCTGAATCTCGACACCGGCCCGGGCAGTACCAATCCACCTCCGTCGCCACACAACGCCATCTCGCACGCCACCATCACCATTCCGACGGGCGACACAACGGAGCCGGCCTACGAGGGACAACCATTTTCACCACGTGGTTCAAGGTAGGTGGCACTCATTTCCGTCTGCTTTTCACGGGGTCTGCTGAGTAGTTTTCCCATTGCGCTAGCTAGTTTTTCAAACGGTAATCCCTCCATGTGGACTACCTGCGCATCACCTGCAGTTCGGAGGTACGTACCTGCCCGTCAGGGCCCTTCCTCAATCGAGTTCGTTATTGGCTCTTTTTTTGTGGAGTTTACGTCTAGTTCAATAATGGAAATCATCACTTTCGCTCGTTTCCGTTCTGAGTTTTCTTTGAAAAGTTTTGCAATTCTCAAAGCCCTCGCCCGGGTGTATTTGGATACGGTGACCGTTTGTGTCAGGGGATTTAACGCATGTTGCGGTAATGAATCTTATTCTACTCCACATGACTTCAAGCACCAAAAAGGTTGGAGGATAAAACAATAACCCCATACAAACGCTAACAACAAGTAGAAATTGTTTTTATAGAAAGAAAGGAAAAACTCCATGGATTAGGATGAAACGTTTTGGAAATCTAATTAAAAATGTGAAAATTAAATGTCACATTGAAGAAAGTTTTGAAAAGCCTTCCATCGCCTTCAGCCTTCTATCGCCATAAAGCAAACAGCTGAAGGCTTCACCCAAAGCAGCGGCCACCGATTGTGCCGATTATTGGCTGCAAAGCTAAACCCAAACTTATCATTATTATGCTAATCGGTTTATGGCACCGACCATAAAGGTGTAGCGAAATTTATGAGCCGCTTCTACCAGCCCGGAGAACTGTAGCTCCGGCTGGCCTTCCCCGGTGGCAACGCTGGTGGTGGACAGCAATCAACTTTCGTACGCTGGCCACTAAATTAATTAGACTAGATTCATATCGTTCACGGTGCCCGGAACCATTTCGGCTCCGGCGATATGATCTGTCGCTTGCGTCGTGAGAGAAAACGAACGTTGGACGGGCAGTGAAGTGCGATAGTGCATCGGTAAGCCGAGCAAGATGGATGGCGTTTTGCATGCCCTCCAATGAGAATCGGTTCCCCGGTTGCTGTTAGGTAACTCGACCTATGCCGCAAAACGTAACAATAGAACGATAGATAACGGCGTCGGTTGTCGTAGATCATAAGGACAAAGGTTAACAATGAATCTGGTGTCCGAAGTAGGGAACCATCGGTGAACTATTTACTGTTACGTTTCCGAAAAAGCGGGTTCCTACAGAAATTGATTTACCTTTTTTAATGATTTCAATGCCACTGATAATAGGCTAAACCAAGTTTGTTCTAAAAGTATTTTTTTTAATAATTAGTTGGAGAAATAAAAGGCTGCCATATCGCACTAAAAGTGGTAAACATTTTTCTAAGGACTAAAAATCAGGATTCAAGGACTAAAAATCATTAGGAACAATTTAATTTTTCAACCCCTTCCCATTCATTTGATTCAAACACAAAAGCACTTGCACAAAGATATTACCGCATTTGTGATAATGTTTGCTGCATTTAGCAATAACAAAATTTGAGATCTCCTCAGAAATTTTAGCATGCCGTTTTATTATTTATTCTAAAGGGAAATGTTTGTTGATGTTTTTAAGCAAGTAAATCTTCGATTGAGTTGCCATTTGTGGCCATTATAGTCTCCATACGCTTTCGGAATACACTGCAGGTGTTAAAAATGTAGCTTCGATAAATTTCTCTCCAAAAACTGGTCAATGATTTCCGGAGGCTTGCCATACTTGGGTGGCGTTTAGAGTAAGCCTTGGTCTTCATAAAGTGCTGTACTGAGTAACCAGAAATCCATGATGTCTACCACATATCCTTCAACCAGTACATAAGATGTTACTGTAACTAGTTTTGGGTGCGTTTCGATGTATGTTTCGGAGCTCACCTTTTTGCTTCTGACCGTAGTCTTCACTTATCCACCGAAGGAAATACTAATTAAAAATATCAATATGTTCAATATGGACCTCCATGTTGATTTTTTTCTGCATGTACAATGAATAACCGGTCAATTCACAACCATTCCAAACACCATGACACTAGCAGATTGATTCTTCGATATCTTCGAGGATAATTATCCAACCTTTTCCCTGTCTAAGACCCAAAGATTTGTATGCTCAGGTCGAACGAGAACCATATTAGTACGATGGTGCAATCATTATCACGCATACGTTATATGAGCAACAAAAACGACTATTTTGAACTGGGCACATTTAAATAAAGGTGGCACTCTCTACTTCGTCTTGTGGAGAGAGAGGCTCGTAGAATGTTTGATTAAACTGACGGTTTATTAACGTAGATCTGTTTAATTAAATTGGGGGTTGTAAGCCACCAATAATTCATCATCAATGTTTTGATTAATTCAATCACAGAGGGTTTCCAAAGATAATCGAAAATCTCGATATAACAATCACCGTAAAATAAATCCTGACATCCTCAAAACATATTTTAAAACTTGTCAATCATCCACTTTGATGACCGTTCCAATCCTCTGCTTATGCAGATTTATCGCCGACCTCTTCAAACCATGTTAGCTGTCCAGCTTAGTTTTATGTCTTAGACTCTCATCGACCCGAAAGGAGCCCGACGCCGTACGCGCTAATTTCAAAGATGCGTTTTTTTAAATATGATCTGCCTTGCATCCAACAAAAAATTATACACAAACACATCTTATTTGACGATATGACTTTCCCAAGATTTTCCGCACCTCACACCACCACCGCCCACTTCGGGACTTTAATTAGACCCGCGCATAAAATCGTCTTGATGGCCAAACCCTTGCCGAAATCCTTCCCTAGACGTTGTACGCCAGCGGCTGGCATCTTCCTGGTTTCCTTTTTATTCGACCGAAGATTCGGTGGGCTTTGATTTCGCATTTTCCCAGATCCCGATTGCCATCTCCCTCGCATTGGCGCCCGGGTCCGTCGCGCGAGTGCCGTATGCGAATTATCCAATTTCGCTTCATTTCCTGCAATTTATTAGCCACATCATAATGCGCTCCCATGGCTCTACAAATCTATTTCGGGCAGTAAATCAAGCGGGTTAAATAAAGGGTGGTGTCTTTTATTTCTTGCCCCGAGTCAACGCCTCCTCCCAAACTGCCCCCCCACACTGCCCGGGTGTCAGATGCCGATTTTAGCCGATTCGCTTGCTCGACCGAGCACAACATCTGCAAAACGTTCCCCTACCAGCTCGCTGCCGGAGACTTGAAGTTTGGCCGCGGGGCCAACGGAGGGTGTCTACAAATAATAAAATAAAGAAACATACCATTTAACCACGCGAGTCGCCCCAGACATTCATGGCCCGAGAAGGAAGGAAGTAACATGGTCTAGCAAAAGCGGTACAGCAACAGCAAAAAAACAAAGACATACAGCCAACAGACATCGTAGCCACAAACATATGAGGTCGCGAAACCACTCAACACGCCACGCAACGTGACGACGCGCCAAGACGCGAAAGCGCACGGTGAAGAACTAGAAAAACATATCTATAACTTCAGAACGGCATCGCGTTTTTCCCATGCGCCTCTCGCATGAAACAGCGAGCGGGAGGCCGCGGCGCAAAATGGGGCGGCATCGTTTGATTCCCAAAATTTGATATCCAATATAGCGCATTCATATAATTAAAAATTTATGTAAATAAGATCCGACGCTCGCGCAGCCTCTCTTCCGATATCGTGTGAGGCCAGTTGCTTTCCATCGGGCCCGCTTCGTAAGGAGGTGATTTTCCTTGTATATTCCGTTTCCTTTTTTTATGGATCACCCCTGCAGGGTGGCTTGTGTCAAGCGTCTATTTTTTGCTCAGCACAATGATATGCTCACACCCGACGACCCTCGGGAGTTTCAGTTCCATGTAGCATCACTCATCAGTGATTCGCGACGTTAAGGTTTTGTTTTGTGTCTTCGTTTGGCAAACGTTTTTTGTTGCTGGTTAGTTTTAGCGCATCCTCTGGCGCACTCGTATATTTTTCGCGATTTCTCGTGCCATTCCCACCGCTCGCTTGTGTACCGTTTCGCGCATGAGGCGCGAGATTCGGACCCCCTATTCTCGATTCCAAGAACGGCTTCGGGATGCGCATCCCGACAGCAATGCGCATCGCGCAGGCTCTAATGCTCTAATGAACCTAGGATTCGGCCAAATTAGAAACGTCTCGGACGACGGAACCCAAAAGGCCGGGACGGGGAGACTCCCGAAGGCATCAAGCCGCCAGCGCCCCCCATCCCCCCAAAAACAAAAAAACCTTTGGCTTGGAATGGATCGCAAACATTTTTGGCAAAAATAATAATAGCTCCAAACAAATGTCAGTCAAATATGCTTTTTGGCATACTTTCCGACCAAAAGGGGTTTTGTTTTGGGCTGCTCAAAACAACGCGATGGAGTTCGGAGTCGGGAACTTTAATACGAGACGCTAGACATTACATTGAATAAACATCATAGGATGCATGCAATTTCATCCTAAAGAACGAAATCAGAAATTTAAAAAAAAAATTTTATAATTGTTTCCGATGACAATCTGCCAAAAAAAAAGTTAAATAGTGTAGTTACCGTATCAAGCTGCCAAAGAATAAAATAAATAACACTGCACGAAGCAGAATTTTCTATTCATTGAGGGTTTTGGAGGGTGGTTATAAAACTAAATTTTCCTGAAAGTTAAGCGCTTTTTATTCTTTCTTTAAAATATTCTCTTCATCAAACTACGCCGTAGTACGGTACAAAGAAATCCGTGTTTTTCTCAAAGCATTTACAACAGTTACAACTTTTCAATGAACGATTTAAAGCCCTAAAAATGGTCCTCCTTGCAAACTATTTAACGACACTTCCTGTTCAGCTCACCTAATTCCAACGAGCTCCTTCCCAAGGGCCACCCGATTATATCACACTGCACCGTTGCATTCCTGCATCCCCAAGGCACCCGTTCGAAGAATCGGCCTACAAAGACCAAAGCACACCAGAGAAACGGGAATCTCGCGGTATTTCGTTTTGTTCTCCGTTTCTGACCAATTTATATGATGTCCCCCCCCCCGTACTGCTGTCGATTCGGCAGTATACACCTTGAAGGCGTTTCAGTTTTCTTCCCTGCGCCTGTGCTTCCGCGAGTCCGCGGCTTCGTTCGTAAATTGTTCCTGTCATCAACATCGTTGCTGTCCTGCGGTGTCATTGGATGAATGTGGAAGCCAAACGGAGTGAGTCGGGGCGAGGAAACGGAACGGTTGGAACCGTGAGTCATTTGGTGAGGATCGCGAAACCCCAAAAGCTGCTGCGTATCAGCTTGGTCTGGTGTGGTCCTTCAGGCTTAGGCGATCTACGTTGGTGGCTTAGAGGTTGTGGTTTATTTTTTGTTAAAATGTTGGGCTGCTTGTATGAGTGATATGATTAAAATGACAACAGTCCCTAAGGCGCCTTGCAAGTGACAAGCTTCATCGTAACCAGGACGGCAAACATCGTCAATTCTAAACAGTTGTGGATCGTAATCGCTGTCCGGATGCGTGGTACCATAACTCTCCACCCGAAGCTATTTTTATCGGTCTCAAACGTTGAGAACACCAGAAACATAAATGCTCACTACTGTCGGCGACTTCTCCGCAGCGCCAAAATTATGTTCCCCCGTAGTTCGCAACGCCGCGGAAGGGTGTGAAGGCGCTAGAGAGCTTATTTGCTGTTGATTCATAAAAGTTCCAAAACAAAAAGCAGCACAAAAAATACAAACAAGAGATCCAACGAGAGACCACAAAATAAAACAGAAAAATTAAATAAACCCCTTCACAGTTGGAAACAACTTTCACACGCTATGGAAGGAACGATCGCTTCGCTGCTGGGTAGATCATCTCCTTCACGAATCACCGTCGCTGACTGGGAGCCTTGAATCGCTGGGGTTTTCCAGAGCCAACACGGTTCCGTAGAATCTGCGGTCCCGGAGACAAAGCGGCCGAGCGATGCTCTGCACACCTCCGAAGCTGCGCCCGATCGTTTGCTGTTAATTTATACATTTTTCTTCCAACACATGCCTCTAAGGGAGGAGAGGAAACCCTGGCTTTCTTGATCCGGCACGAACTCAACCGATACTATCGTGCACTCATAATTCGCTCGCAACAGTCATCGCCAGTTTCAGGCCGGCAAAGGCTCGTCGCCGCCCGGCTGGACGTCATTATAAGAGACCCTGCACACTCACACCCTACCCTTCTGTTGTCTTTCCAAACAGGAAACCGAACGAGTGCCCCAAAACGCCACTGATGATCGTTAATTTAAACATTCCGCCTGGCACGGAGACGCTGGCGCCGAAAAGCGCATCCCGAGCCGAGCGCCACAAGCTGCCACCCTTCTGCGTGCAGTACCGCAACCTGACACGCTTCTGTTCCGCGCCCGCTGCCAGTTCCGGTGTTCCAGCGACCAGCGGGGCCGGCACCACCCCGCACATCCTCGGACCCAACGGTGGAACGGGGAGCGGTGCCATGATACCTCAAATCTTCATCCAGAGCTTCGAGCTGCAGGATCGCCGGGCTGCGGACGGGCAGGGCCCGGTGGCGGCAGCGGGCGCCGATGGCCAACCCGGTAGCCAGCAATACAACATCATCACCGAGAATGACGAGGACACGTTCGCCACGCTGCTGCTGGACAACATTTCCAACATTTCGCTCGAAATGATTCAGCGCCACCAGCAGAAGCTGCTCGGCACGGCGGGATCTTCGCTAACCGAGGGTCATCTGGTGACGGGGGCTAGCGGGGGCAGTGTTGGGACCTGTGTCCAACACGCCGACGGCTGCAGCAGTATGGAGCGAACGGAGAGCAAGACTTCCACCGACGGAGCGCTGGCGCTGGACATGCGGATGGACTCAACTGAGGAGGGCGAAGGACGACGGGGGGAGATGTCGGCTGGACAGCGCCGGTCGGGGGCCGTCCAGGAAGCGGGAGATGAGCAGCAGTCCGACATTCCACCCGGCTACCGGTCGCTGTGCTATCGTACGCCGAGTCCCAAAACTCGCCAGATTATCCGCGTGGACATTGTTACCAGCCGGGAAAAGTATTGAACTCACGCATCCTTGCGGAAAATGCCACTGCGATGATTGTTTGAGAAAGCCGTGAAAAATCATTTAGTTGTTATGTAAAGACTTCAGTAAAAAGTAGAAAAAAACATCGATAATAAAACAAACAGTTTGTTTCAAAAGTTATCATTTAATCAACAGTTTATTGGCGAATTCTGCATAAATAATATTAAAAAACTCAAGCAGGTATCTTTCGGCAGGTTTTTTCCTCACATAGAAAAGTAAGAACATGTTTCTGATTTGTTGTGGCATATATTTGCAAATAGAACGAGCTATGTCACAAAAAATATCGCTATCGCAAATTCTCACCATTCGTCAATAACTTTGTGTTCTCTTATTCGAGTCTGAATTTTATGTAATTTTTCCACATACATTAGCTAACATACATATCGCATATTAAAAGCAGCTGTCTGATTATGGTTATATATTATTACCATACAAAATTAGAGTGATTGATTAGGAAAACATTATAGCACATTCACTATTTTCATTGCTTCATCTTCTTTAAAAACGAATGATGATAACTCAAGCTAAAAAAGATATGTTCCTCTGGGAATTTTTATAACTTTATACTGTTTAGAATAATCTACCATCTTTTTTAAACACATTTATACAAATATCTTAAATGCATCAACAATATTTACCTTACGCACCACGCAAAACAAACTCACCGAAGGCTGTTCCAGCTGTAGAAGGAGCATTTTAGAAAGCGAAGTAGATAGCAATCGGCACCAGGTGAAAGCAAAGACCTTGAGCCTGGCTCACAGCTGGAACAGAAAATTGCAGATCCCAAGTCCAACCAAGCCAGCTGGCTGGATGCAATGCACCGATGCAAACGCCGAACCCATAAAGAAAAGCTAAAACCACTCCTCTCACCTAATTAGTTTCCCATCCAATCCTACGACCCATGCTCTGATCCATCGACGCGGACCGACTTTAAGATGCCGGGCTTTTGAAAATCCAATTTGTATTTCGCATTTTAAAACTGCATCTGAATGGGCTCGTACGGCGTAAGAGTGTGCTACAAATTAACCAAAAGAATGGCAATAAAATCGAGAATGCACTACATTGTCGCACTAATGCTCCGGATCGATCGCTCGTTGTCGGAAGGTGGCCGCCGGGCGTCGTCTGGAGTCGTAAAAATGTTTAATAGCGGAAACATAAAAGCCAGAAAACACGGCCACCGACGCGCCGCCTCGAAGGCGGTGCAGCTTCTTTTTCGACAAGTTTGACATTTATTTCATCGAACTTTACTTCCGTAAATTAGTTCATCATTCATGTGAACAAGTTTTTCTTTATTAAACTATTTTAATGATTTTTAACCTTCTTTTTCTTTAATATGTCGGACTCTAGATGAGACGAATAAGCCCCTCAAGCGATGATAGCATTGTTAGGACCGCAGGCATAGCTTCATCTTCAAGAGGTCAATCAACTTTCCAAGAATTTCGCTCTGCACACAAACTAACCGTGCATGATTGGCGAATGTGTATACTGTTTGGACCGCTCGTTTTGTTGATTATTTTTTCCACATCGGATGTTTTCTGCAGGATCGTACCTTTTCGCCGGGGGTTTCTAATCCAAATTGGCAAACATCGATCGATGCACGGATCCGACCTCGCGCTACCCCTCGCCTTTCATTCAACTTCACCCGAAAGGTGCATACAGTTCTGGGGTGGAATTATGGACTGTCCTCTGCAAAAGCCCTGATCTCGAAAACGGTCCAAAATGTAGCACGCAAGAGCCACCACAACAAGCGAATACGGGCATGAGCCATCCAGTGGTAAGAAGATATAAAAATAGCACCGAGGAACCAAAGGAAGATATAAAAATAAAAACGAGAAAAAACCCCGTGCAACCCAAAATCATAGGGCTCAATTTCGTTCAATGGGATAGGTGGTGGCGTTTTTTTTGTTTTCTTTCATCCCTTTCTCTTCCCAATGTTTGAAAAAGTTTTGTTTTTGCTCGAAATCCGACCAACGGTGCTGTATTTATGAGTCCTAATGATATGGGCCGACAAGAAGATGCGCCATTACACCGTAGCACCGCAATATGGGGATAATTAAAATAATATATTACCCAAACGGCCACACTGTCCATGCACGAGCATACAACCCCCGTCGAACAGCATCGACAACGCGACGTCAAGTTCAATCGGCCGATCGCTCGACTCGATCAATGGCGGTCGGCTTCCGCCAGGACTTTGGAGGCCTTCAGTTATGCGTACAAGAGTTCGATAGCAAACGCAAACGGACCAGAGGGGCGTCTACATCGGACACCTCTCCCAAACTCGCCCGCATAGATAACCCAGCGAACCGACGTCAGTCGGCGCTATGATATCCTTAAGTAAATGACAGTTTCAACGAGCGGTACCGGGCGGATCGCTTTGTGTTTCGTGTGCCGCCTGCGTTCTGACTACATATCACGCAGCGGACCCCCTGCCAGGAGTGCCGGCGCCTAGACAGGGCTGTGCGAAGCCGAAAGCCACCGAAGGGTGCCTCTTTCCACCTCATTTCGCCAAATGCTACGGCCAACGAAGATTCCGGCGTCCAGCATGCGTGCATGCCCTCGTGAGCTCGTGAGGAACCTAGCAGAACCTTTTACGTTCTCTACTCTCCTTCGTACAGGGGATCTCCTGGAAAGGCTCGCTATAGAGATCTTTTACACGAGATCGAAATCTTGGAGATTACGGAAAGGCTAAACTGCTTGCTACGCATCCTTTGGTGTTGGTATTTGCCATCCCATCCAGGTCGATCAGGTATCGCGGAGTTGGTGTTCAGCCACGTGGATCAAGGATCCCGGCACCCATTTGGACTGGTAATTTGCCTTAACAAATAATACCTAATGAAGGATAGATCACAGCTCGATCCCAAGAGCCCGACATAAAACGTAAAATTTGCACTTCATTCAGAAATTCAGAAGAACACCCAGTTGAAATTTGGGTCTGGCTAGACTCTTGAATAATTACCTAAAGTACCTTTGGCCAATTATTAGAGATCCCAGATATTCTCTAATGATTCATATTTTCAAGTTTATCCCAGTGAGAAAGATCATGAATACAGCAAAATATTTGTAGATAGTCTGTTTGGCCACTATAACAAATAATAGGTGATTGTAACAGTTACCAAAGGTTTTAGTTTAGGCATAATGCGCTTTTCCAATGATCTGCGGAGTCAATCAAACACATCGTGAAACTCCATACTTGACTTTAGGCATTCGGTAAACTTGTAGAAAACCAATTTTGTTGAAAAATATATGATGATCAGGTATACTAATATGTTTAAAACAGTAGTGAAATATGACCATGACATAGTGAACAGTTTTCCGTAAATTCACTGACAAAGTTTTCTAGCCATTTAAAAGGACAATCATCGTTTGTAACTCGTCAATGATCATTTGTAAAGAAGATTAACATTCCATCATGCTTGAAGTACTGCCTCTCATCAACTTCCCCATTAGATCGTTGGCGTACCATTGTTGACGTACGAAAGCAACATCAATTGTTCCAGGCCAAGACTTACTCTTGCCTGCTGCTTGCTTTTGCAGAAATTGGATTTAACATATTACTAACGATGTTCGAGAGGGCAAAGAGTGGGAGACGTCTTACAAAAAAACAACGACTTTACAACCAAAATAACCAGCGATAAAACGAACTCTCGACAGCAAAGTTCCGATTCATTTCGCCGTGGCTCGTCAGCAGACAGCACTCAATACGATGGCGGTGATGGTACTGCCGATGAGGCTGCTGATTTATGACTGCATCATTGCTACCCCGCGCGCTTTGCTTCTTCTGCTTGTCATTTAACTCCCACCTCCCTCTCTCTGTTCGGCATTACCCTCAACCCTCGGAGGAGGAAACGAACAATTGGTAGAGAAAATTCGTTGCACTAACGATTGGAACGATCGCTCATTTTCCCTGCGGCCAGGCGAAAACAATTTGCCGAAGGCCAATGGCGAAATAAACAAACGATCATTACTCGCGGGCTATGGCTCACCAATGCGGAATTCCATTTCGACGCACATTTACGTGCTCAGTTACACGGTAAACGACATCGCACTGGCCGTTAATTTGTTTGAATTTGTCTGTTCCCGGCTCGACGTCGTCAGTGCTGTCGCAGACTTAATAAGCAATAAGACATAATTAGCCCGCAATATTTCGCCCAAACGTCTATGTCCCTGGACTCGCCCCACGAACAAGGCAGTTTGTTTCGTGCAGTCTTCTTCTGCTACCTCGAAATCTTCGACACCCATCAATCCCAGCTGATCCTGGCCGGCCGGCTCGAGTCTACCTGACCCAGAAGGATAAGGTCCACTAACACCAGCCATCCAGGTATTTGTTTCATTTCGTCTCTTTTTTAGGTGTAAGTCTTCGTTCTGCTTCGGAGCTCCGTTAGTGCTCCTACACGCCTATGAGCTTCAGTGCATCAGACACATTCGGTATCTTCGTGTCTATGGTGCAAATCACCTCCCCCTAATCTTTCTAGATCTACCTGAAGGTACCCTGATTTCTGCCTATGCTCTCAGGCTATGGGTTCATTAGTTTCTCTAGCTCCCTCCAGGCGGGTCTGGCAGTGGATAATGCAGCTTGTCGCGGGTAAATGATCACTGCTAACGATATTTGGCCAACAGTTCCTGTGACCTGCACTTGGACTCGCGCTAAATGCGATCGAGCTGACCCCGTCCAGGCAACACTGTGTCTACGATCGTTGCCTTGCTTGCATGGTGGCAGGATTATTGGGATTTCAACAAACAAACAAAACGAAAAATACCATCATCTCGGGCAACCTTTTCAAGCACACAACGAGCATACAGGTTTAACTTTTTGTCGCTCGCAAACTATGCTAATGAAACTATAATGATAGCTTTGTGCAACTTAGTTTTGCCGGGGCGATCGCGCAGGACGATCGTGACCGAACGGACCTACAATGTGGGTCTCCGTACGAACCTGGTGCAAGCAATCAAATTGGCACGATCTCCGCAATCATCGTGTGCCTCGAAATGCATCAGCAGCTGCCTCGCCAAAGTGATGCTGGTTCCCCTTTTCCATCCTATCGATGCTGCTCTCCGGAGACTGTTCCAAGTGCGGTAAGTGTTACCAGCGTTTTCGTCTTCGGTGGATGAAGGCGCGGAGTCTGGAACCAACCCGCAACATAAAACACGACCAACCGAACGCACCACCGGCTCACCAGCGCACATTTACGGCGGCTTTTAATGGCATTTTAAGACACAAAACACCGGCTGGTCCCGCGGACGGCTCGAGCACACCTTGTTCGACATCGCGCCGGCCGGGGGCGATTAGTGTGGGGTTTAAATCATTTGCCTGTCGTTAGCAGTTGATTGTCCCGGCGTGTTGATGCCGTTGATAGACGCTCATCTTGCGGACAGGCCGAGACTAATTGTGTTAGATCCTTGGGATCCGATTCCAGGTGACTCATGGTGAGAAAGGGAAGGGAGTTCTTTTGATTGGTCAATGATTTGTAGCACAAGAGAACTACTCGGACACTAAAGTGTAGAACGAAATTAACATAAATTTCGTCGATGAAAATTGAAACGAGAGAGTTGATGGTTATTGTATTGTACTGAGTTGAAATGAAATTCGAAAAAAAATGTTCTTTTAAAGGAAATATGTTGAGTAAATCAATGAAATGTATGATCACATTGTTCAATGGTCCTGTTGATATCATTATTCGTCACCACATGTGCACAGAACAAGAACGCCGTCCAAGCGGCAGCTAATGAGCAACAGTGATTTCCTATTACCACATCTGCTTATTTTCATTTTTTCCTTCAATTCTTCCCTCCACTCGCGAATTGTTGCGCGAATGGTAAACGTGTCAACTTGATAGCTTTTTTATAACTTCATTCCGTGTTTTAATTTGACTCCTTCGTTTAATTAGCTCGCCTCCGTTTCGCAACCGAGGGGAAAACCGATTCGCCGCAGCGGCGATATGTAAATGCGGCGTTTAAAGAGGGGGAAGCAAAACCCGTCGGGTGTCAGCACGGATTAAACGCGCGAATCCTATTATGCGCCACCAGCAGCAGCATCATCAGCGCAGCCATCGCCATCGACCGGGGGTTGGATCGATACGCCGCGGAATGCCGGTCGTCTGCGAACGGGGAACAAGACCCGGGCAGGGTGTTAGCATTGTCACACGCACCAGCTTCGGTGGACGAATGGGTGGCGAGGTCACCTTCCCGTGTGAACTTACCGATTCCGCAGAGTCCGCGAAAAACGTGCGAACAGGAGGCGCGCTCCTGCGGGCAGCCGGTGCAGGGCTTGGGACCGACGGTGTACACCGGTTCGGCGACGATGTTCCCGCGGGGATAGTAGTAGCAAACGACCAGATAGCCACCGTGCATTTCGGCCGCACCGCACCCGACGAACTGTGTCCGGGCCCAGATGAGTTGCGTGTAGTTAGACACGCTTGCGAATGACGTGTGTGTTAAAAAAAAATAAAATCAAGCAACGGTAACGGAGGGCAGGACCGATGTCTTTGCATACACTTACTCTTCCTTCTGTAGAGCGTTGAGTGGAAGGTTGGGGTTGTGATGTTCCTTCTCATTGAACCAAGTACTTAAAGCAAGCGCTTCCCAGTGCACAAGAGGCGGTTTAGGATGGAAGAAAATGTTTTGTTCGATCTGATAGAACGGATCACCTAGAGACAGCGAAGATTTTCATTAACATTTCCATCCTCCAAATTGAATTTCCGATTTGAACTAACCAATAAATTTGCATTCATCATATTCCACGATGCACTGGCGAACCCATCTTTCAGCCATGGCCTGCAAATCGCTATCCCAATGCTAAAAATAATATAAATATAAGAAGAAAATATGAAAAACATGAATTCTTCCAAAAATTAAATCGGTACCACTTGTTAGTAAATTTTTAAAACCAATAAATGTATTATTGATGAATCTCTATAATAATTGCAACTAATGCTTACCAACAACTGCATATCGAGAGCAGGTCGCTGGGGATTCGTTGCAACTTTATTGCGTAGCCCGTTATGTCCCATCATGAAACTTTTTATACTTTTCTCATCCAAAACCAGCGGTTTAAACTTCTTGCACCTCGGATGGGTCTGGTTGGCCTTTCGAAGTGCGTATTCCAATATGAAAAATGTTTACTTCGGTCAACCTGCTTGAATGCAAGAACTTACCTCGTAGCACATCGTATGTGGACGTCCATTGCAGGTGTTCCTATCGGAGCAAAATTCTATGTGATCCTGATCAAATATGGTCCACTGGTATTGTGCTTCGGCAACGGTAAGGATTCCCAGCAGCAACAATAAGCTCCTTGTCTTCCTGGCTTCTTTCAGATACTTTGCCATTTCTATATAAATGTGTGACAGTGTGCTGCGATAGTAAATATTAGCGCTGGAATAATCGCCGAGGCCTACTACTATTGTTGTTTATTTGTGGGAATAAAATAAGGAGGGCTTTCGGTAAAGTGCCAACAAAGTCTCCGAAAACACACACAGCAGATGTGTGATAAATGTTTAATCGCACGCGGTGTTATAGTTGCACATAAACAGTTTTTATTACCGTTATTACCCTTACCTTATGGACGAAAAGGAACGGTACAGCACCATCGGATAGACAAAGCATCGGTGTTTGCGAATTTATTACCAAAGTGGACGGACTTATCTACCTCCATTCCGCTTCACTACTCTCCGATGTTTTACTTCCGAAAGGATGAGAAGTGTAATGGAATTGCATCGAAATCATTAATTCTCCTTCCAGTATAACAAATGGACAGCATCATAAAATGTACGTTCGAGAAAAAACCATCACGAGTTGAATGATTTAATTCTCTTGCACAAACAACACTAGACTTTTCCTTTACAGTTTTATTTTGTGGATGCAAATTTTCTTCAACTTTTTACAAGGTCGATCTCGTTCTCGGAACCGTTTTGCTTCGTGAAATTATAAATGTCTCTTAAATTGGGTTTTTTGCATCCTTTCCAATTTCAGTCTATCTTTATTTCATTTCCTTACCATATCCACCCACCTTCACCGGAAAGGGGAAGACCTACCGTTATTGCAAACATTTTCCCACCAAAAGCAACACGCTTCTTCTCTATTTTACGTTTCTAAACCGCTGGCGGCACGATAAAACATATTCACGAAACCAGGATTGAACTATCGGTTCCAAGAGCAGCCAGAAAGAGGATACAATAAAAAAACTCCTCCTACCTATTTATAATTCGGAGTATTATTATTTTATTTATCTTTATTTCCCTTCGTGGCGCTTCTTTCTTCTGCTGCGCCCAGGAGATCGCAAAGGAGTGGACGCATGTGAACGACGGCCAGAAGGAAGCGTTCCGTCCGGTGGACGAGGGGTGAAAAAGGCAACCGGAGGATGGGAATAGGGGAAAAAAAATCAAAAGTATACTATATATCACCAACGATTACCCTCGCGCCATGGTCGCGTTTTGATGATTTATCACGAACATATCTGTCTAGCGGAGTAGATTTCGGAAGGTTTCCTTTCCCGTTTACCCTCCGGAGTCATCAGGCTGTCTCCGGACGAGCCTAGCGAGCGCTAGGCTAGCGGGCCTTCTCAACCCGTCCAATGAGTGTCGGGCCAGTGCTGCGATTATGAGAGTTTATGTTGTGCCAGCGAACATAAAAGCGTACAAGAATGAAATAAGGCAGCTGATGAGAGAATATGTTGCGCCCCACTCCACACTAAAGACCGCATGGTGAAATGAATAGTCTGATGAGCAGATGAAAACATTCGCAGTTGTTGCACGTTGCCTTTTGATGCTGGACAAAAAATCGGATTAACTATCATTTCCATGTTTTGTTGAACCAACAGACTCATATTTCCTTGGCAACAAATCATCCCGATCATTATTGAGAATTATTTAAAAATGGTTCACTAGCTTTCATTCAGAGTATCGTGTGTTTTATTTTAAATAAAAATGGGGAAAATAGATTATTTAAACGTATCAGAAAAGCTATGATATCCTTTCCTTAGAAATTTTCTTCAATAAACAGATGAACACATTCATTAATATTTAATCTCCAAACCTTTGTTTGTCGCCAGCTGCACCCACTGTGCGGATGCTGTCGCTTCCAACCACATATCGTACGATAGAAAAGATAGACATTAATAACACCCCATCTGCGTTGCGACGATTGTGGCGTTGAAGACCATTCGGGTGGTTTTTTGCTTCACCTTCCTACTCCACGCCCGATGGCGGTCAATTTTCGTGGCAATCACAAATCAAAACGCAAGCGCCAACTTATGCCGCGCGTCCACCCATTTAATCGCCCGACCCTTCGTGAGCCACCCGGACCTCCCCCTCGGAAACCCGACGACTTTGAGCTGACCAGCGCAGAGATGGTTATTATTTCGGTAAAATATTAATGTTCCAGCGATACCGATCGAATGCGGTTATTAAAATGATTCGTGTTGCGTATTTTTATTCCGAACACAGTTTGCGCACGCCGCTTATCCCTTTTCGGTTTCCAATATGTTAGTGGATGGGAAAAACAACCCGTGTCGCGTATCGCACCGGAAGCTTGCATCAGAGACCGAACCGTATCGATCGATGCGTTTTAAAGACCATCCGGTGAAATCTACAAACCGAACGCCGCTCCCGGAGGGTCCGATTCGATGCGAAACTATTTAAATAGCATTTAATTAAACGCCTAGAAGAAATAGAGGGGTAAAACTTTCTATAGGAAACATTTCTCAGGGGATTAATCGAATTGGAACAAACCTGCCATTAGACGTCAAACCATTTCGAAAACCCATTCGTTTTATAGCTTATTCTAGCGATGTTTGTGGTATTTGGTAAAAATCATGTTACGAGTTACGTTAAAGATGAGTTATTTTCAACGCGGGTCAACGTTGAAAATAACTCATCTTTATCGTAACTCGTTTCTTCTGCAAAGCACGGTAAATCTAACTCGTTAAGATGTAAATCGAGGCAGCAGGCAAACATTCACGTATAAAATTCGACCGGACATAAATAGCTATTTAATAGGCTTCCAGGTTTCATTATCGTAATCCTTAACAGCTAATAGGATTATAAGCGCGAGTTTAATATTCCGATTTGTAGCTCCAATAAAGACATCGGTCGTTTGTCCATTTGTCTCCAATTGTGGAAGCTAGTCGATGGACTTGCAACATGTTGTTGTGGTATACATTACAATAATAGACCCAGTGAGTTGTGACTCATTAAAAATTAATTATGTTACGAACATATTTACAAATTGAATTATTTTATTCGTTTCTGATATGTATTAAAACTTGTGAAAATTCTTCATATGAAGATTACCAAGCTCCTAATAAATAAATGATATTGTTTTTCTACAGACATGCTGGGAGTACCCCAATACCGCTGGCTTCATCTTTCCAGGCATTGTTTCCTGTCCATCACAATCACCGATGGCCTGCGGTGTGTTTGTTCACGCTGAAGGATCTCTCTATTTGTTTAGGATCAGACACAGACTCACCGGGTCAATTTTATTAATACCGAACGCAATTATTATTGACTTTGCGGTCACCGCACGTCTCGTCTCGACGTATGAACTAAGCGTAGGGAAGCAAATATCGATTGTTTCCAAAACCTTCCTCGCAAGGGAAAGCATACGAGCATAGATCAGGATCGCCGTACGAGGCCGGCTGGTTTTGGAGAGAAGAGTTAAACCAACGGGAGGAATTTGCTAGGAAAACAGCCGGAAGGATGCTTCATCCAATCAGACTATCTTACCTTTTGTTTCCACTCGGAGCAGCTGCCAGCAGAAGTGAACTTATGCATAATTTCACCGCGCATTTCCTTCTCCCTTTCGATGCTGCTCGTTCGGAATGCGTTGAGTTGTTTTTCATAATTTTTAATCTCCGGAAGCGACTGTTTGGATTCTTGCTCGAGGTGAAATCACATCGGTTTCCACAGGTGGTAGTGCGTATTGGTATATTAGCGTTTATCGCTTCCATTATCAGTCACCACCACCATAGCAGCTAACGAATCGATGGCGGTTGGATAAACGAAAGACTTCTGCCGGCTCCATGCTCGAACCTGGTGTATTTTGTAGCTAGACCCGCTGGACAACTCATTCCGCCTATTTCCGCTACGTTCACTTTCGACTAAACTTCAGCCATCATTTTTCTCTGCTCCCACTCCCTTCAATCCCCCCACGACGTCGCGGCCAGTCGCGACATCATTCCAAATCGTGCCGTGGTTTAGAGACAAAACCCGAGCATTCGTTCGGTACTTCCGTTCACGCCGATTCAGGCTGCCGGGCAATTAGCATAAAAATGTTCCCCACGGAACGGCATTTACCATTTTGCTAGTTCGAAGCATAAGGAAGCACTCGGAACAGGGGCCACAAAATGGGCACGGGACAACAAAACGATACGACGCGATATTTAAATAAAACGCTCGTTATCAGATGGAGAAGACGAATTTCCTGTGCGTTGTGATGTTTTTGATAAATAATTAAGCTCAATCAATGCCGATAAGCTTCGCCTCGCGAGAGAGAACGAGGGACCCGGTGAGAAGGAAATGGAGGCGCATTTTTTTTTATTTTCTTCCATTTGGTGTTCCATTTGGGAAAGTTAAAACAACGAAACTGAAAGAGAGTAAAACAAACTGCACAAACTTCCGACCGGGCGACCGTAATCCACACGAAACCGTCGAAACACGTCGATCGTGCACCCTAACGGTTCGATTCATGGGAATTTATTTTCGTCGTAATTTGTCGATTTTTTTTCTGCGTCGCTGTTCCTGTTATGATAGAAGTGCATCCGCATCCGATGACTTTCTTCGCCGGTTTCCTCCCCTAAAACCATCCTGCGGACCCGCTACAGCATCCCGTCGTAGAACCGATTAATAATCCACAATCTTTCGACTCGGTCGTTCTCCTGTTTTCCTTCCTTTTCTTCGTCTTTCCCAGGGGTGCAACATTCGACACGTTTTCCGAGATCAGAACCGCACACATCACGATTTCAACTCGCCGACCGAAACGTGAGTGAACGGTGCGACCTTGCATGCGGAACATGATCTTTCTACTCGCTATCAGGCGAAGGGCACCGGCGTCCGATTGGAAGATCCACTTCCGAATGGCAACGGGATCACAGCTGGAGTGATTCAGCGCAAAACCTAAGGCACCCGAAACGGTGCGATCAAAATAGCAGCAACAGGAGCAGGTCGAGTAGGAAGATGGACCACATCAAAGTAAGCGGTAGCTTCCAGCTTCCGGCATCCAGCAACCGCAATGTTGTTACGTTCATTCCTTCCGATTGCTTCGATTTTACCTTGTCCTTGAATTTCTCCCCAAATCCGTCCCCGTGTTTTGCACACAATCTTAAGGGTGTTTGTGTGCGGGTCTGCATTATATTTTTTTTTGCTTTTATTAATGGAATGAATCTCTCAGCAATGTTAGCCGAAAAATTCCACTGAAAATGCTCTCGAACGGATGGATAGTTTTTTTTTATTTCTTACCGAACCGCACGTTGTTCTGTTAATGTTTACTTGCCATGAACCAAACATCAGCATGCTAGACATCCTCCTTGGTGGCCTTAAAAAACTGGGCCGCATCCTTTACACCACCCTTAGTCTTCAATCTTCTCATACTCGGGCATCGCGTGTTCCTGCGAAGAAAAACGCTCCTTTAAAGGCTACCGAGTTCCTTTTGCAGTACCTTTTTTTTGTTGTTTTGGTCGACTTAAATGCACGCTTTCTCTTCCCGGCCAAGAAACTATGTATACATTATAGGCTCGTATATAAGACTAATCTAGAAACCCCTTTCTGTCTGGGCAATGCTCCCTTTTGCTGGGGTGCAAGTAGAGAAGAGTGTGGAGTAAAGAAAAATGAAAAAAAAAAATAACACTACAATCCAACCCCGAAATCTAACCCTTTTGACCCTGTTTTGAGCCGATGGAAAATGGGTATTTCGCAACCGTATTCCATTCTATTTTTTTCTTATTCTTCTCTTTTCCTTATTGCCCTTCGACCTTTCTCTCCCAATTAGAAGCTCGGTGGTCCTTACCTTTTCCCCGTTCGTGCCATACCGCCGTCGATCAGGGGACAGTGTCGCGCTCTCGTTCGCACACTTTCACATTTTCTCTTTTGGCGCCACCGCTGTCGAACGTCGAAAGGATACCAACGTTAAAGGTTCGGATTTAAATTTTAAAGATTTTCTTCAGCTCGAAACAAACGTATGCCCATGTGTAAACCATAACGCTCCCAAATTAAACTGTCATCGAAAGGTAAACCCACGACCAACACATTTGGTTTGTACATTTTATATAATTTTACTTTATTCCAGTTTTCCATACACTTTTAACCGTTTTGGTTTTTGTTTTAGATGATTTTGTCCATGTCGCTTCATTCGGTACCGTTCAATACATGTTTAGGAATGCTTGATTTAAACTGTTTATTTGTTTTCCCTTCAGCCTAATATCTCAACCGTATATCGTTTTGATTGCCACCCAAACCCCGCTCCCTCGCAAATCCGTCAGACCTGAGCGTGGTTGATCATTTCCCTGATGTGGTTTTTATTTACCGTGTTTAGTTTCTTAGTTCTTCTTTATAAAACAATCATTAGTGTAAAACATTCAACTAAAAACTAGCAACTGGCAACTAAATGGCATCGTGTTTTAATCTACCATTGTAAAGAGCGTGCACCACGGCCACGGCGGTGCCATAAATAATATCTATGTGTGTCTGCTGGTACTCTATGGCAGTAAAACTCAACATTGGTAGAACCGTATATGGCAACGTAATTCATTACTCGACGATTGCTCGACGATCTTGCGATAGAAGTCTGCCTTCGCCGGCCGGCGCTGAAAATCGTATTGATTGACTAAAAACCAAGTGGGTAGGCTCACCGGCACGTGACCTTTAACAAAAATTCCAAACAAAATGAACAATAATTATAGACTGTTAACGATCGGAACGCATAAAGGATTAAAACACCGTTTTAAACCGTAGACATAAACTAGAGCACCAGTTGGAATTCCTTTTTTTCATTCGAGGACGCTGGCCTTTGGCTAATCAAACGCGTCAATCCTTCAGTTGATGTTGAATAATTCAATCGTGTAGGGGCACTCAAGGAAAAAGGAGGTGTGTAAAAACAAATGCAAACATCATCAGTGCAATTTGACTAAAACTTTCATATCTTTTTTAAACGTTTTTTCTATAATTGGATCGGGTTTGAGTTCCCTCTTCGCTTACGTTGTATGTTACAACCGGGATATGTTGCTTCTCTTAATTACACATTTGTACGTTTGGTTATTGCAAAACTTTGAATCGTGATATTTATTGTTTTCATCAGAGATATGGAACGTTTGCTTGAAACAGTATTGCTGATATTACCGATTGGTTTTCCTTTTGGCCCTGCTATGGCAACAGAGCTCGTTACCGGTGTTTACAACTTTTATTTACTTCAATCTTTTGTTTTGTTTTTGTACCGTTCTCTAGACTTCCAGTTAGTCACTATCGGTTTAGATTTGTCAATTAATTCCAGAGATTTTTGATATATATAATTTCAGTTGATCATTCCATCAATCTATACAGTTGTCTTATTCAAATTTCTTTGCTACAAACATTCGTTACGTGGAACACTTGCATCCACTTGCTCGTATATGCGCATGTTTGTCCGCCATCGGAAAGTACTTTCTTTTACTTAACGATCTATTTGTCTCTGATTGGCTCAAAAATACTGCTTGTAACGGATTCTCCAATTCCAGTTTCCAATTACGGTGTAACAGATCGAAATCATTGTTTTTTACGCTCGAATGAATAGCACTACTATATAGGTTCAACTCATAACATTTAGTTATTCTAGTGTAGTTGGTAACTTGAGATGTGCTTGTATTTACCGGATCAATCCACGCGCACATTACTGATTTGTAACAAACGAATAAAATATAAAGTAATAATAAAAAATTAAGACTTATACAAAACTATGGTTCATCAAAAGGATAATACATTTGGAAGCGTAAGAACGATCTTATAGACCTCCGCGATCCCTGGTTAAACATAAACCTTACTTCGGAAGATATGTTACTGAATCGTAAGCTGTATAATGATAATCGTAAGTTTTCCACCAACTTCGATCTTCTTTTCAATCAAACAGTCGTGCATCATGTGAGGTTTTCGTGTATAGACTCTAAATATATCCTAACATTAAATTCTACGAGTATCCCTGAGATTCAGCTGGCTTAAATGTTTTGTCATGATTTCTTTTGTCTTTTTGCTAACAATTCTTGTGAGGATAGTTTTTGTGGTTTGTAGATATACTTTTGCGTTTCGTTTCGTCTTTCTTACGATTCAGTTCCTAGCTGTTGCAGTGTCGGTTCTGGGGCCTCGTGCAGAAACCACAGGCTGGCTTAACGAGCTGCACTCAAGCACCTTGACCTTAACGCAAAGCAGAAACAAATACCAAAATGCAAAACAAACTAAACCATCATGGCAACGGGTTCCGGAGAGGGCTGCTGGGATCGTAAGCTGAAGCCGCCACGAGTGAGAAAACTAATTAGTGGGCTTGACGACCAGCACCCAGCAGCACCACCACCATTTTGGGGGCCATTTGGGCCAGACTCGTTAAAGAAGAACATAACGAACGCAAAACACGAAACATCAAACGATACTAACCCATTTTAGCAATTGCAACCAGTGCGTGTATAGGAACGTGACAGCAAATTAACGCTTTTGCGGCAGTCGAATCGATCAAACCGATGCATTCGTCAGCTCCGTCGAGACGAGCTTGGTAACTTTAGCCATGTTTCAGGTCAGGTCTCCCACGTCCTGCACTCATACGGAAACGTTCGACATTGGAACGTTAATTAATCTAAACACAACCATGCGCCCTTTGAAGTACAAATCTCTCGAATAAAATCTAACACACCGACGAACGATCAGGAAAGAGAGTAAACCTAAGTAAATGTCTTTTGCTATATGTTCGTTTGTCTTCTTCTTCCCGTTTCGTCTTGTACGCTTCATCTTTTCTTTTTCTTTGCTATTTGTGCTACGTCTAGAGTAGATTAGTTTGGAATCGACTCGACCGACACTTTCTGGTCGCGTTGGAAGTTCTGCACGGCGAATTCTTTTGGTTAAGTTCGATGATTGAAATGTGCAGCTTTTATCGTATCCGTGCGTCGATTCTATTGGTTTCATACACAGATTCCTTCGAAATCGCACCCATTCTACCTTTGTGCGATTTCACTCGTACCATCACGTATATCGAATACTCTACTTGCCGATCCTTTGGGAAACGGCGGCTATTTTTATGAACATTTGAACCACACCGATTAGGAAAATATTTGTTTGCTGGTTTTGTGTTACTCATTAGTATATGTTTGTTTTTATTTGTAGCTTTTACGATTTTTGCATCTCTCCGCTAGGTTTGCCCTTGATTTGTACATTTGTTCGTCAATTATTTGTTCAATTGAGTGAGGTTACTTTCGTCATCTGCTTGCCTTACATAGTTATATTTATTTACGTGTTTCCATCCATTCCAGTAAGTTTCAAAAACTACACACGCACACACACACACGCAGAAAGAAAAGTGATTTGGTAATGCTGAGGCAAGAGCCTCATACGTCCTCCATTCTGCTTAGGTACACCATGTTTGTAGTTGATTCATCAGATCCGGGTACGAATGTTTTGCCCCAAACTATTCCCGGAGAGATTTTTAGACACCCAATTCCTAAACTGTTACTCTATGATTATGTTACATACATGGGTTGAGCTGAGGTTTGTTTTCTTCAAATTTCGTTTCGCTTCTTTCTCTCATTAACTACTTTACGTTTCAAAACGCTGCGATTCGTTAAAAACTCCATTGAAAGTCAAGAGTACGTCTACGATAGAGTAGTTTTATTGCTTTAAAATTGTGTGGTTTTCCATCCAATGTAATGTCACATTTACCGTCTATTCACTGTCCTCTAGGGTAGTTTTTTCAATTCTTTGCTATACTGCAGTTTTTCTACGATATATTATCTCGATTCCATAAATATTGTTTAATGTATGGAGTTGTAGGTTATATTTCCCCAAGAAAACTCATCTGGGATCTGGACCGTCCATGGGACATTCCATTCTCATTGTGGTGCTCTTGTTACTCGCTTACAGCAGTTTTCCAACTCTTTATCTTCGTCGCAAGCCCTCCCCTTTCGATTAAAATAAATCGAAATAAAAATCCGAACAATTAAACGAACCAGCAGGTGAAACACATATAAAGCTGAAAACGGTAAAAACAAATAATGAAAATCTGCTGGAGAGCGAATATTTGTAAGCTTGGTACAAAATAGTACTGGAAATATCTGTAAACATTTATGCAACTGTTTGAGGTAGAACATGTTAATGAGGAATCTGCGTTACTGCTATCACCGCTACACATACTGAATGCGTGCATTTTCTAGATACTGTAATACTTATCAGGTTCGCGTACGTATTTCTCACTATTCTTGGTTGCACTTTCAACTAGTTATCCCTTGTCCCTTCAAAGAGTGTCGCGTTTTTAATGGTTTTGCTTTGATTGTTTTATTAATCCATTTATGGCGCTTTGGCCGCCTTAGAAGCGGCTGAGGTAGCTTGTACATGTACTTTCTGGTCTCGTCCCTTTTTGGCTAATACCCGTGGTTTATGGCTGGAGGATGGATGGTTACGAACTTACGCTGTATGGTATGATTTAAAATTTAATAGGTAACTCTTCACGCTCTGGTAAAATTATTCTTAACTTAACATAAACTCCATAAACTTTCCCTTTTTCCCTCCCCTGTTTCTGGTTTTGTGTATCGAATCGGATACCTCTTCCTTCTGTACAATCGCACTCACATACTCACACGAACCCAGCCTGGCATACCCGATAAAATAGAGACACAACTACGAGGTGCAAGGAGAGGCCAATTCAGACAAAACGAACCTGAAAACGAAAGCTTTTGGCAAGCGACTCCGTCAAGGAAGGTCAAGAACTCCTGAAGATCGTCGAGAAGTTTGCCTGGTTTGCTGATCGCCGCCTTCCGCCTACTGTTCCGGTGTCAGACAGCGAAGGTTCAGCCATCGTCATTCGTCCACCATGGCGCCTCCTCCGTCGTCGTCCTCCTCGTCGGCGTCGGCGTTGCTCGCACGCCGTTTGCCTTTCAGCCGCCCGACCGCCATCTTGCCAGCCGCTCGCTGATGGGCCCGCTCGGATGCGGCCGCCGCGCTCTTCCGGTGCGTTTCGGCGTGCTTCATCATGTGGTCCTTGCGGATGAAGCCCTTGCCGCACTGCTCGCAGGCGTACGGCTTGGAGCCGCTGTGCAGGCACATGTGGCGCCGCAGGTCGGTCTTGTGGTTGAACTGCTTCGGGCACTGCTCGCACTTGAACGGCTTCTCACCGCCGTGCTTGGCCAGGTGCTCCTCGTACGACTGGCTGCACGGGAAGCGCTTGCCGCACCGGTGGCACTTGTACGGCTTGTCGCCCGAGTGGAACGTCTTGTTGTGCTGGGTGAGGTAGCACACCTTGTTGAACACCTTGTCGCATTCGACGCACCGGTGGATCTCCGGCTCGGAGCCCGTCTTCGGAGGGACCCGGATGCGGGGCTTGGGCCGCGGTATGAGCCCGTGTAGCGGCCCGTTCGGATGCTGCGGCTGGGCCGTGCCCACCTCCGTCGAGGTGACGCTGGGCGAGCAGGGGGCCGGCGAGATCGAGGGTGCGATGGCGGCCAGCTGTGGTGTGGCCACTCGGTGCAACAACTGCCCCGGATAGCCCTGCGGATTGCCGTAGTCGTGATACTCGTTCGGCGTGGTGGAAGAGGTCATCTGGTGCTGCTGCTGCTGCTGATGGTGATCGTCGAGGATCGTCATGATGACACCCTGGCTGCTACTAGGACGCTGGTATTGGTCCGGTACGTTCGGTGAAAAGGGGGGCGCCGTATCGCCCTGATATATCTCGGCGCCCCCCGAGCACCGTGGAAACCCCAGCGATCCGAGCCCGCGACCTCCCGCCGTCGTCGTCACCGGCGACTCAATCAGCAGTCCGTTGTCCATCGCCCACTGCTGTTGCTGTCCGTTGCTGGTGGCCATGGACAGCATGTCTCCCCCATCGGGCATGCTCAGCATCACCATCGACGTTTGGTGCAGCTGCTGCTGCTGCTGCTGCTGCTGTTGATGCTGGGCCTGCTGGTATTGGTGTGGCGCATTACCAATAATAAGGTGATAGCTCGGCGCCTCCGGCAGGATGGTTTGGAAGGATGGAATGCTGGTGCTGATAGTTAAAGGATTGGAGATGGTGTGCATTGTGGTGGGGTGGTGGTGGTGGTGGTAGGGCTCCATTGAACTGATGGTGTGCGGCGGCGGCTGCGGCTGCGGCGGCGGCGGCTGCTGCTGCGGCGGCTGAGTGTCCGTGGTGAGGTGCGTGCGGGTGGGGTGGTCCGTGGGGATGGTGAGGGTGCTGGGGGTGTAGATGGTGCCCTGGGTGTCCACCGTGGAGGTGATGATGGGCGGCAGGGTGATGGTAATGGTAGGATGGGTGGGTTGCTCCGTTTGCTCCAGCGCCATGTTGTGACTGCTGCTGCTGCTGTTGCTGCTGTTGTTGTTCGAGTAGATCTGCAGGCCCCTCGGTGGGGAGACTTGGACGGAGGGACCTGCTACCCCGTTTGGGGGAACCGCTGAAGAAGTTGAGCTGGCTGTGTTGTGGTTGCTGCTGCTGTTGCTGCTGGAGCTGCTGCTGCTGGAGCTGTTGCTGGTGCCGTTCGCGGCGCCGTACGGGTGATGAAACCCCGGCGACTGGTTCGAGCTGACCACCTGAGCCGACGCTCCGGCCCCGGGAAACCCCGCCGACGCGCCCATGCCGTACTGCTGCTGCTGCTGCTGCGCCCCGTACTCGGGGCTCCTGGGGGGATCGGGCGGTGGTACCGGTTGCTGTATAGGCTGCTGCAGCTGCGAGTTGGCGCCAGCCGAGCCACCGTTGGCTCCACCGCGGCGACCCTTGTTGGCGTAGTTCGGGTCGCGACCCGGGTGATGGTGAACACTGATCGGCAGGGTGGCCGGGTCCGGCTGGCCGCTCGACTTGACCGCATTCTTGTGCAGCGTGGTGTTGTAGTGGCGCTTCAGATGGCCGGAGCTCGTGAACCACTTGTTGCACGCGGTGCAGTTGTACGTCTTCGGACGGCGGGCCTCGTTCGACTTCCACGCGGTGCCTTTGGTGGGTCCGGGTGGTCCGGGCAGCGAGGAGGTAGCCGGCTCGAAGGTGCGATACTGGGAGCCACTCTCCTGGGGTGTCGTCGTACTCGGGAAGTCCGAAGGGCTCGTGGCCAGCTGGTTGTCGTGCATTTCGTCCGCGTACTGCTTCATCGATTGGGCGTTCGTGGGCTGAGGAGCGACGGCTGGTGGCGGCAGGGTCGGCGCGAGGCTGTACTCGTTCTTCACGCCCAACGCTGGCCCACCGGTGCTACCGTACTGGCCAAGCCCGCCACCGACACCACCACCGCCGAGGTACTCCGACTTGATCGATGGAGTCGCCGAGTACTCCGACTTGATCGGATGGTGGTAGTAGGCGGCTGCGGCGGCTGCTGCTGCGGCGGCTGAGTGCTTCATCTCGGGGCCACCGTGTGGATGCGGCGGCAGAGGTGGCGGTCCCATGAAGTTGTGCGGATCGTGGTGTGGCCAGGCCATCATCGGATGGTGTCGCTGCATCGACTGGAGCGGATGGAGCGAGTTCATCGGAGGCAGTAGACTAGCGCCTCCATCAGCCGTCGGCGTATAAACCATCTTCTGCGAGTCGAGATCTAGAATGTCCGACGCTGGTGGTTCCTCCTTGGGGTACTGCGGAGTTCCAGCGCCCCCGTTTCCACCGTATGGGTAGCAATTGCCGCCCGCCTGAAGATCCACCTGGTCGACGCGCTGTTCCTGTATGCCTGCCGGAGGCTGAACCGACGGCTGACCGCTCCCATGCACCGTGTTCTCGTGCTCGTGCAGCACCTCGTCGGATTCACACACCAAACCGCACTTCTCACACTGGATCGGCGAGGGAGACGGAGTCGGTGGGATGTTTCCACCCGACGAGCCGCCATTCTGCGGTGAGTGCGAGGCGGCTGAGGTGGTACTGGCCGCCACAGTCGTCGCGGAAGCCCCACTCGTAGTCGTCGAACCACTGCCTGTGACCGTCGTAACGCCATTGTTGGAAGAACTTACCACGTGCGGGCTGAGTCCGGCCGATCCTCCGCCCCCGTTGCTGCTGACCAACGCCGGCGAGGATCCGTCAGGGTTGCCCGTTCCGCCATTGCTGCTGCCACCAGAACCGCCACCACCGTACGGGTGGTACCGAGCCGACGACACGACCGAGGAGGTCGATTTGTAGTCCGCCGGCTGCAGAGGCGCTCCGAGAACGCTGCTGCCGTAGTCCAGCCCTGATCCGGGGCCTCCCGCGTAGTAACTTCCCGGATCGTACCCGGGATGGATATAGCTTGGGTAGTGCATCTCACTTCCTGGCCCCCCTGGGGGCAGTCCTAGCTGTTGTTGCTGCTGCTGCTGTTGTTGCTGCTGCTGCTGTTGCTGCTGTTGTTGTTGTTGAGAATGATATGGCGAGGTTCCTCCCGCACTGTAGCTCTGGGGAGTTCCCGGTTCAGCCAGATTCGGCTGTGGAGTTGGCGGCTGATTATCGCTCGAATCGGCCGCGGCTGCGATTGTCGTATGATGTTGCTGCTGTTGCTGCTGCTGTTGGTGAGGCGATATCACCGGTTTAATGCCAGGCGTATGCGTCGGTGTGTGCGAACCAGGCTGGTTGTTGTTGTTTTCCGTGTCGGACGAAGTCGGCGTCGTGGACGACGGTATCGAGGGGCCGCCACCGGGCAGCTCGCCGTTGGTGGTGATGGTCGCTGCCGTCGTCGTCGTTGCAACTGCTGTCGTTGCTATTGTTGTACTGACCACCGCCTGCTGTGTGCCCCAGCGGTTCATGCTGTCATGCTGATGGTAGTGCATATGATGCACCTGCAGCGACGATGCACTCTCAAAGTATAAGCCACACTGCGTGCAGATATGCTGCTGATGATGGTGCTGCTGCTGTTGCTGCTGCTGCTGCTGCACGACACTCTGGGGAACCCCGTGTAGAGTCCCCCCATTACTGGCCATCACTCGATGGCACTACGGATGGTGATATGAACACGGCTGCCTCTGTCGCAAACAGTGGCATTGAGCTGGACACCACTCGTGCAGACGAACGAACTCCCTGTTTTATTACTCCCAGGACAGACGCACTTGTACGCCGTGGGACGGTTCTGTTCTTTATGACGCCTGAGTATACTCGAACCCTCAGTTTGGTTCCTTTTTTATTGCGCTTGTTGGTGCAGATTTGTCGTACCTCACGCATACGTTCCAACTACCCTCGCTGGGTGTAGGAGTTACCCGCTGGCTTCACGATCCTTGGAGGTAGTCAAAAAGGCTTCTTTACGATCACTCACTCCCTAACACTCACACACAGGATGGGCTAATTCTATACCCGCGCACTCCTGAAGTTCCAAAACGCACGGTAAACGTTACCTAATTTCCAATTCTGTTTTTAGCATCGCCCACTGGTAGGGAAGGAGTTCTGGGTTATTTTTTTGTGTCTGGTTTGCTTCACATAAATCGCGCCTAATTAACACGGCCACTAGAAAAAGCTTGCCAGGTCAGCAGATCGTTCTCAAGGAATGCACCTCGGGCTGCGATCGTACCTCTGGCGGATGGACAACGTCACTGCACATCCACACAACAAGCACCACACGCTTCGAACACTCCCGCGATCGTGCGATCTCCGTTCGTCGTGCGCTAGAAGTACGAGGAGGAGGAGTAGGTTGAGGATTGCTTTGTTTTAACCACCCTCCGGGTGTCTAACCATCTATTTCGCTTTTCCTTTCCACACGGCAGCACTAAGCCGTGTTTCTATGCTGCCTATCGGGGGCTTTCCGGCTCCGTCCACGGGCATCTATGCGTTCGGTTCGGTTTGGTTAGTAAGTTTTTCCCGCGGCTCACCGTCAACACCACCACCACTACCACTACCCCCAGCCACTCGCGCGGGGTGACAATCGGCAAATTAACATAGATTTTCAATAAATTTTAATTATCACCGTTTTTGTTGTGTTCCACTCCGCGCGCTTTCGGTTGTCTTTTGGCCGTATCGGTTACTCTCGAGCTGTTCGCTCCTCATTCGCGTGCATTAATTGGTGGGTTTTTTTTTTGTTCGGTGCACGTAGCCACCGTAGCACAAAACCAGCACAACAATGGGGTCTGATATGACAAGTTTGAGGGCATCAAATTATTTCTTTGACTTGTATCGTGTGTCTCCTAAGTGCGCCTTACTTGCGTACTAAGGTTTGCCTACAATTGGCACCCTGTTGGTCAATGTCGATGGTTGGCACTGTTTAGATGCATCACTTTTCCGCACCGAACGTTCGCGACGAGCACGTGTACCTCACGGCGGCTGGGAGGTTTGTACTTTCTCCGCGCGTTCCCAACGATTGCGCGCGCGATTACACGCTTTCACTAAACGCGCACACGTGACTGCGCGACGCGACGATCCGGATTTGACGGAAATTGGGTTGGTCTGTTTTGTGGTGCACCGAAACTCACAGTGTGTGTTTTGTAAAACTCCGCGATTACCGAAAACCTTGCGTAAAAACTCAAAATTCACTATTTAAATGGCTCCACTGGCATTCCACTGTTGACCCCGCGGATTCGCGAGTCTCTTGGCGGAAGAAAAGCGAATGGACCCTCCTTGCTGGTCCGGAGTCTCGCACCACGAACCCGACGAACAACTGGCGACGGAAGACGGCACGCGTTCGCTTCGGTTGAGGACGCGTTGTCAAATGAAACCGAACTATTCCGTCCCAAACAAATAGAGCCCAGCAGTGCGCGAGCCTCGCAAACCGTCGTGCAGCGAATCCCACACACCACCACCACCACCACCACCAGGGGTTTCCACCTCTTCCCCAGGCGAATAACTGGACCGGACGGACGACGGACTTCTGTCCCCTACCGCTCCCTCCCATCCGCTCTTCCTAGTGGCATTCGTAAGCATGTAGTGGTCCGAGTGGTACCGTCGCCACCAACCCCTCTCCCCGCCCGGTGCTTAAGGATTCCTCACTGGGCACTTTACGAAAAATATGTTTAATCTTCTCTACAGCATCTCCTCCATCGTCGTCGTCATTCGCTACGCATACCATCGCATCGTGCGGCGACCCGCACGAAACACCGCACCAAGTTCCTTTCTCGTTCTGTCGAATCCTCGGAAAAGACACTCCGGTCGGCTCACTCTGGCACGTCTTGTCTCCGGCTTCGGGCGGTCTCTTTCTTATCTGCCGCACAGCATCTTTTCACTCGCTTTCTGCCTCGCTTCGGCCGTGAACGTGCAATCTCATCTCCCTCTGGCCCGGTCGAAGGAAGGGATGGAGAAAAAAAAGACGTTGAAAAACATACACACAAATCAAGAACACTCACAGGCACCCGGCTCCGCCAAAAAGGGGTAGTTTTACAGTCGGGCCCGGTTAAAGGAAACTGCCAGCAAGCAAACCAGTGGCCAGCGTCTTTTACATAGGCACACACTGGCCAACACGTACTGGTACGTGTGCTATGTACGGGAAGGGTGGGGGAAGGAAGATGCGGAGGGCAATCGACACTACCACCAGCATCAACAGGATCATCAGAGGCGAGCAAGGATGGTTGGTTCGGGGCCCGTGAGCTGGTGAAGAAAAGTCCGTTTGCTTTGAATTCGAACGTATCCTCTACCCGCCATGGCAAGGATAATACAACCATACAGAATGTGTGTTGGAAATCTAAATCTTATTGAATTGGATTTTGTTTTAAATTTATTATTTTGGCCTCCGTTTGTCCTACATTGTCCTGCGGCGTTGCAAAATTATGGATAAATCGTATAAATTTCTTTGGTTTGAATTTCTGTGAATCGAGTCTAGAAATCCTTTCCGAACGCAACAGCGCGATGGAAAAACTTGCACTTGGCTAGGCGTCCCGTTTTTCCACCCTTATTCGCAACTGACAGCAACTGACAGCATGATCGCGCTTGCTACGATCGTCGCCCCATCTTCCCCTTCCAGCACCTTGGTGTGTTGGTATGCGTGCATTGAATCTGTGCAACGGAATGGAGTGGTGGATGAAGCCTTCTCTGATTTCCACCACGGACTCGGGTAACCGGTCGTCCTGCTTACTCCTCCTGGTGGTGGCTTCCAGCGCCCAATTTACCACGCTTCCGAGTCACTATGCTTATGCTGCCGTTGCCGCCAACAAGCAGCGATGAAGATCTCGTCGTGTCTCCTGGCGTACAACGGGCAAAGCAGGATAGAGCAGGATATAGCAGAGTTTCTAAAATCGAAAAGTATTGGTTCGGTTTCTAAACGAACTGGCTCGCTTCGGTCGAGGGGGTGCAAAAATTATCCTTTTGCTCGAATAGCAACATTTTCGATTTTCTTAATTAAAACACGCAATTAACTTCGATTTTATTTTACAAAGGCTTATCGTTGATTTGCAAAGCTATAAGCATTCTTTGGGATATTTTTGTGATTCTTGCATCAAGATCATTTGGTTTAATTATCAATCTATTACACCCCTGTAACTCCTCGGCGTTTTATTTAATTAGCATAATTTTAAGGATAAAATGCATTGGAAGCATTCCCTTACCATATATTTCTACACGTTTAATAAACTGGCGAGGTATACAACTATTTACATAATGTTGTTTCAATTCAAGCGTTGTGGTTTTCGTAAATTAATGTTTCGTCATTTGCGCAAGCACATTCTGTGGCCTGTTTCTAATTTGAATAATATGCAAACGATCTACATAGTTAGGTCATATGCTAGGCTAACTCTATCGCATTGAGCTAAAAACCGTGCGATTGTTCGTGGAGCATCACTAAATCATCTGTTGCTCTTGTGACATTCCACAAACATCCCAGCATCGATACGCCGGTTAAATGAAGCATACACGAACGCGGCCTGTTTTCTGCCCAATCCGAGCCCAAGGCGGGATCGAGCGGAGTGCGAGCGAGCGAGCGAGGGTCTGCGAAAATAGGAAGCTACAACCTTTTAGTTTTTTCCGTGAGAACCCCGACCAGTGGGACAAACTGTGGAGGACACATTTGCAGCATCAAACAGTGCGACAGCCTGTTGCGCTCGGTACGATTCACTAGGAATGCCATCCGTCACCCAATCCTTGGGCACAATTCAACCGCCGAAGTAAAGTCGAAATTCGGTATCTCACGCGGCATCGCACCAAAAACCAAGCGAAATGCTGAATTCCGGTTCCTAAGGTTGCTCCTCGTTGGCCGCCACCGACGCCACCGACCGGAAACTATTTGCTAGCGCCAACCCTGCTCGATCTAGGGCTAGTTTTCTGAGACGATTTCTTCACATGAAGCGCATCGACAAACTGGCGGCGTTATGGGTGAATACATTATCATGGAATCCGCGTCAAGCGCGCAGGGCGAACAAGCAAATATTCGAGCAATGTTTGGAACCGCCGACCGGCTCAGAAGCAGGAAAAGCGAACCGAGGTACATTCATACGATGCGGAACCCAACCATGGGAGAAATAGTTTCACCATCGTTCAATAAATTTCTCCCACCAGCCTCATCAAACGCACGCTCTAATTAGCGCAAGGACAAGCCGGTGGTATGTTAGGCATGCTTGGTTGAATGATAAAACCGAGTGATAAATTAGTTCTCGGTACCGGTAACCGGGCGATGCTGGCGATTCGATTCCAAGGAATATGAAATCGCTTGGCGTGGTCGAAAGATGTTAATTTTAATACTGTACATAAATTAAGGCATATTTTAACAGAAACATACAGAATATGGAAACTGCGATGTTTACGGTAAGGAAGCATTTTGAAGAATGTTCGATCGAAATTGGCAAATAAAATATCAAAAATAGAATCGGAAGTCTGCGTTTGAAAATTTTAATTTTATTTATTTTCGGCCATCAACATGTTTGAGTAATGGATTTATACTCTTAAAAATGAAGCTTTATGAAAATTAAAGAAATTACCACTTGCCTACGTGAAACCGAGTGGGTTGTACTTTTACATAATGTCGTGGACTTATTCCTTTTCTTATTGACTTTTCTGAACCAACTTTTTTCCATGAATTACTCTTGATTAAAAATGTGATTCCCTTTCCTCTAAAATTAATCCTTGTTTCGAAATAATTTCCCATTGTTGCCTTGAAAATTGTGCCTTTCTCGAATCATATTCAACTCGTTGATTGATTCACCTGGCACGGATTATGCATTTCCAAGCCAAAGGTTGTGTCCCTTCTCTGGACGGGATCGACGGAACGAAGTGAAAGTTGTTCAAGCATAAAATCCTAAGTGACGCCAAAATCATACGTCCTCGGTCGGAGGGTGCGAAAAATACAACGCCTGCACGGGCACGAAAATAGCTAAAAGATTTATACCTGCACTTTTCGGACTCGAAATGGGAACTATAAAATGGTAACTCTATCAATCACTGCCCTCTCCGCCCACCAGATACCAGAAGGCAACGACAAAGGGCACCAAAAAAAGTAAGAAACGAACTAGCAGTCGTAAAAAAGTGCCCACAATTCACGTTCTTCTCTCGGCCAGCGTGCCAGCAGTACGTGACGGAAAAGTGTTTGTGTATTTGTGTGTGTGTGTGTGTATGTGTGGCCGCACACAACGAGGACAAGCAGGATACTGCAGTTCGTCCTTTTGTACTTAGGTTACCGTGGTCTCAGCGTTCTTTTCGCCTCCCGTTTTCCTTTCGCCATTGGAATTCGTTTCGTTTAGGGATTTTTGTGGATGAGTTTTTGTCTACCTGCGTGCAGAAATGTGCATGTGCATCACGATCGGGGTCTCCTCCTACGCTTTGCCAAGGACTCTGTTCGCTTGTTCCCGTTCTTTACATTCCCTTTGTTGCGCCCCGCTACCCGATGCGCTTGCCATGTTTCGGCTTATGTTGGAAATGGGTTTTTTCCTTTTTCTTCTGCTTCTTCGCCATCTTCCTGTACCCTTGTCTCCGCGGTGCTTAAAGTTTAGTTTTATCCCACACAGCATTGCCTGCTGCCATGTCCTGCTGTTTATGCTCGGTGCAGCGTAACCAATTTTCATCCTATTTGAGTATTTTCCTAAGTCTAGTTTTTATGCCTGTGTTTCTTTTTCATTTCGTTTCATTTCTTTTGCTGCCCACTTTTGGCGTCGTCGCTTTGCTTCCTTTGAATGTCTACGCTTTTTGGCACATTTATTATTATTTTTTTCTTTCGAAAAGTGACTCAGTCTTTGCAGCGCATATGGTACGCTTTGGTTCCGATTGTATTCTCCCGCTTTTGAAGCATCATTCAAATCGGAACCAATATTTTCTTATCATTCTAGTCAATGTGAAGGGAACGACAAAATGAGTCGACAAAACTCGCTCGTCAATGAGATGTAAAAGATCCCTTCGCAAATGATCGTTCTGATTTGAATCTTTAGTTGATGAATGTGAGATACATGTCTTGCCATTCTTGCCCTCACCGGAGGTCGCAGTAATTAGCAGCAAGCGTATTTCCATAAAAATACGGCACGGCACGATGACGAACCGAGCTTCTTTTTCCCCCTCCGCCGTTCGCAGCCCAAAACGGGCAGATAGTCGCGCTGGCTGCATGTATTGGCTCATTTATTTTTCTTCTCGCTACCCGACAACAACCTCCCCTCCTCCTGACAAGCAAGCCCCGGTGGAAAAAGGCACCCGGGCATTGGGCCACTCGACCGAACCGGCGGAGCAAACCTACCATCCTCGGGTGGAGGAAGACCAAAAAAAAAAGGATGGGTTTCACAGATGGAAAAAGGATAGTTTTCCGTTACGATATAAAACCGTCTGGCCCCTCGGTGGAAGGGATCCGGAACCCTCGGAAGTTGATGAAAATGTTAGCCGAGGTTAGGGTCAGACGAGTCCGACCTCCGAAGTGACACAACTTTGATCGTTGATTGATTCAATCCCGGCGCCTTGCAGTGCAGTGCAAGACGGTCGACATTTGCTTCCAGGTTGTAGACGGGTAGCTTTTTCTTCGGTTCCGATGCAGCAGACCGGGCCGACCTTGCTTTAAGTCATAAAAATGTCATTTGAATTTCATCTACCACGTCAGGCGTACAGTGCCGGAGTCGAGCGAGATAAAACCTCAACTTTTCTGCCGTACTCTTCAACAACCTCAAGACGAAATCACTTTTCTCACGTTCATGCATGTTAGCCCATTTGCCAATGAAAAACACAAGATTTCAAAAATAATTTATGAAATGTTTTTCTTCTCAATATCCAGCTCTGTTTAAGGAAACAAAGGAAATGAATTTAATATGATGACATTGAAATACAACAACGCACAGCCCAGCCTCTTTCAAAACGTAAAACTTTCAAGCTAAATCCCTTTCCAGGCTCTGCTTGCGGCCTAAAACAGGCTCAAACAAAATCAGTTTTTTATTCAGTTCTCGGTAGAAACTTTCTCTCGTTTTACGCCAACGAATGTATAATTTATGTAGATAAATAGAATAAAATCAATATTATATTCTCGCCCTGGCCAACCCCCTCCCCGGGTCCTAAGCGCCATAACGGCACACAGACGCACCGAAGGCGCACTTTTATGTGCGAAGAAAGTGTTTATGTATTACCATAACGACTGCCGGCCGGACAGCGCCGGACAAACGCTTCAAAGTTGCGCCCTCGTGCGCATACACATGCACGTATTAAATGTGTTCACATATGTGGCGAAGATGAAGGGTCGACCGTTCCGGGGAGGGGGTGGGGACGATTTCGCCAACTTACGCATTTTCATCTCACATAAGGAGAAGTTTACAGCAAACGGAAGGTGGCTGAATAGACCGTTTTCAACCCTCCTTCGTTCGAGCGGGGCATCGGGGCCGGGATGGCAGAAGGGTTGCGGGGAACGTACATCACATACGCATATTTAAATCGGCCATCCAGCTGTTCCCCTCCCTCCAAGCCGACCGGACACCCACGCACGTCCTTTCTTTTGCCAGTGGCATTATCTCAAAAAACTCACCCTCCCTCGTTTTTCCGAGATACCGTGGTACTACAGTGACCTTTAAAAATAAACAACAGGTTTGCTTGGCGATGAAGAAATATCAGCTATGTGCGTTTGTTATGGGTTGAATACAGAAATAATGCATTTTATTATACTGTTGATGGAAATTAAATTAAATTATACTGTTCATGGAAATTAAATTAAAGACTACATAAACCTAAATTTCCAGGGAATAAAAGGATTCGGCTTGTTAAACTGGTTAAATTTCTCAACTTTAATGTACACTCTTAAAAGAAAAATATTTCGACCAGTGAAATAATTTGATATTTTTCATGAATCCTGAGCGATGAATTTTAATGTAAAAATAGTTGATTAATTATTGAGAAAAATAAACAAACTTATTTTTTTTTCAAAGCATAACTGTTCGTTGAAATTAGAACGTACTGTTTTGACAATTTGATGAATTTTTTAGATGAATACTTAATGATGGATTTTAATGTGAAATTAGTTATTAAATAAAATAAACGAACCGATTTCTATTTCAAAGTACGTTGAAATTGGAACACACTGTTCTTTACTTTCGTGAATGTAAAACTTGTATCGCGCTGGGCAGCACACGCACATTCATTTTCCCTTTCGCTGGCCCGGAGGTTTCCTCCCTCCGTTCGCCTACCACCCGTTCACTGGACAGTGAAAAGCTGGCCAACACCAGCAAGTAAACTTTTCACTCTCGACCACTTTTCGCGCACGCTACTCGACCCTTCCATCTTTGCCGTCCATCTTCTTTGAATTTTCCCGGTCAAACAAAGCCACACTCTCTTCCCGGTAGCAGGGTGGAAAACAGGCGACGGCGAGGAAACGAACGTCCTAGAAACGGCTGCATCATCGGAAAGGAAAGCAAGCCAGCGGGTTCCGAGGTGCGTCCGCTTGGACGCTTGGATGGTGAAAATTCACTCAAAAGCCTGTTGGGGGAGGCCAGAAGGAGGGGAGAGGAAGATCTGTGAAAGAAAGGAGCAATATTTACCAAACCTCACCCTCCCACCCGATACACCCTTCATAAATAGTACCAATAGCAACAAGACTAGAAATAACAACATCGACAATAACGATCCCTCAAAAGCATTTTACGTCCGGCGTCCTCCGAAAGGACGTCCACAAATGTCCGGCAAGTACACTTCTTCTTCTTCTGCGTCGGAACAGGCAGCCACCTCGAAACGAGAAAGTGAAAAGGACCCTTCCCTCCCACCAACCACCCACGGCCCTGCATGAGAAAGCAAAAGTTTTGCATATATTATAGAATATATGGACGCCGGGGTTTTCCTGCACACGCTACAACTATACACACGCACACACGGAAGGTCTGACCAAGCCGGTGCGGGTGGTCAGCATCCTTCCAGCTACGATCCCTTCATCCCCCCCTCGTTACCTTTCCCCTCGTGCGAGTTCGTTCCGGGTCCAGTTTTCTTCATTTCCGCGCAAGGAAATGGAAATAACCACGTCCTGCAGCGCGCGTGTGTATGTAGATATATGCGCACGAAAACGAGCCCACCCCTAGTCGTATATCATCTCCGTGGCCATCTCGTCCCTCCCGACGTGTCCGTCCATCCATTCCACCACATCCCCGCTCCAGTTTACGGAAGCTTCGGAAAGGGGCACAATTCTTGGACATTATCAAATATTCTCCTCTACGTTGACTCCATGCTTCTCGCTGCCCGATCCAAAGGATGGGGGATTTGGGATCCCAAATAACCACCATGAGCACGAGTGTATGTGTGTGTGTTTGTGCATGTGTGCTTTTACACTTTTCCAGCAGCATCCTTCGGTGGGAGCGAATGGAATTTTGTCTACTCGGCGCTTAGTGACCATCACGTCGGCCCAGGTACACAAACACACGGCCCCATCCACACGAAGACCGTTGATACTTGGTTTTGACGATGGAGTGCCTGCACGGACTACTTATCTTTCCGCCTGGCTTTCCCCTGGCGAGAGGGACAATCCGTGGTCCGGTTCCTATCGACGATCGGCCCGGGATTCTTTATCCACCCGGGGCAGCAGGTGATTCGTTTTGTGGAATCGAACAGGATTTTATGAATCCTATATTTTATTTCCCCCACGCCGCCACTCCGGCCACCCCAAAGACTGCCCACCGTCTAAACGAAGCTTATTTCACCGGGCAACCCGAGTCTCGGCAATCCCTCGAAAGACTCCCTTTTCCCGCGAGCGTTGCATGTGTGCGAAAAACTTTTTCCCGTTTCGCCAATCTGCCCCTCCGCGGATTGTATGAATGATCGGATTTTTTTTTGTCAAAGATGACCGTCATATTTTTATTCATACACAGTTGCGCCGGTTTGCCACGCGGCACCTCGGAGCGGCATGTAAATTGGACCCTGGGAAGACGAATCTTTTTCAATTTATTCCTACGACTCCAACGCCTAAATGGATATGAGATTTATGTACCGACTGGCGGGTGCGCAGGAAAGGGGAGGGGAGGACTGAATGTCCGAGCGGTAGCGATAAGAAGACCCGAATGAGACTAATCCCGGTCCGGGCAGCTTTTTGATATTCACTGTGTCCACACACAATTTAGTATTACACTTATTCCGTTTTGGGAGCAAGATTTAATATACCTTTTTTTAACAACCTTTATCGTGTGCTCTGCCTCATATGAAACTTAAAAGAAAATCACTTGGCAGTAAACTATCGGTCAGTAAAAATAATGGCCACAATAATTTTCGTAAGCAACCACATTTGGCCACATCATCCCTTTATCGGCGGATTTCGTGACACCTATCGGGTTGGCTCGTTTTTCCCGGAAAGCGGCCGCCACTTGCGGAAGGATGGAAAACACATCAAGTTCGTTGAATGGAAAAGCTCAACGGACAAATCCGGACACAACGCTTAGCACATAAATCCATTAGGGCCGTCGATTCCGGGGGGATCAGTGTGCAATCAAAGTGAATGGAGTCCAGCTTAGGTTTACATAGCTAAGCCCAAGTTACATACAAATCGATGTTTCTGTAACATTATTAAAATAAAAATAAACATGCGTTCTCGAAAAGAATAACAACGACTATAGTTCAACAAACGAATGAATGTTCCAACAATTGTTGTGTGAAATTAATTTTAAATAATTAACCATGTTTTATGTCTTTTAATGTATTATCTAACAAACACTTTATTATAATAAGTTTGTGATACGAATTCAAAATTACCAAACCAACTAATTTCTTTTTACGCTTTCTTCTACTTTAAGTCGAAATATATTTATAACAATAAAATACATTTAAAATTATGTCGCTTTATTATTATACGGCAGTTTCAAACTTCATACTCGCCATTGAGCTGCAAACTATTATTCGCTACCGGAAAGAAAATTAAAGACAACCGCTTTAAACTTTCCGAAGACGAACCGTCCCTGCTCGTCCCTTCCATGGTCGGCCTCTTACCACCCCCGGGAGCCTTCGTTCGAATTTCTCATTTGTATGCTGAGGTAATGAAAATAAACGTATTATAAATTAATGTGAAAACGAATCAACGTTGGCTTCTCATTTATTTCCTCGTCCCATTCCCGGCACCCGACCGTCTCTGTATTTTCCTGCGCTTCGCTTCAATCTCACTCGTCCCAACTGGCCCACACGATGCTTCCCAATCCCCCATCCCATCGTATCGCCAGCCCCATACACATGTCCGAGCCCGAGCATACGAAGTTTGCGAAAGGGCTGAATACAAATTCGTGCCCAAGATGGTCGGTCCTGTGTTTAACTAACTGTAAAGAACCAAGCGCGGCCGAACGGCTGGAACGCAGAAGGGTTACCGGTGGTTGGGGGCTCAATTTAATGATGGAAAATAGTCCGGCCACGGCGCATCTCTTATCGCAGCACGGGCACACGGACACTTTTTCTCTACCCCGACACACACGCGGCACGCACTCACTCGAGGCTCATGTAAAAGGGCCAACTCGGCTGCGTCGATCTCGTTAGTCGCCGTGAGATACGGCTCGGTACGCATAAACATTCACCATAGTACATAGGATGGGCAACGGTGCAAAAAAAGAGAGAACGAGAAAAAGCTACAACAACATCGCATACCGAAAAAAAAAATTTACCCAGAAAGACCAACGCAAAGTTAAAATAAAAGTTAAAAATAAACAAGAGAAAGGCACCATCGTACGGCAACGGGGAGAAAATAAGAAAAATCGAAAAGCTGACCATCGTCCGCTTCGTACGAGCCACCAGGAGCCTCCATCGGTTCGAACGCGCTTTAAATATCAAATATCCTACTCGCTCGTTCGAACAAGTGGTGGTTGGAGGGGTTTCTCATGAAGTGAGATAACTCCCAGAAACACACACTCACACACACTCCCATACACACGCGCACACGGAGGAAAACAAAGCACGATGGGGCACGTGCGTTGTTCAAAGCGTCTAGCGAATGCCGGACGCTCTCGAAGTGACCAACAGCAATAAGAAAACGAATTGAAAATTCTACCACAAAACCCTCTCACTTACCGCTACTTTGCTTACCATACCGCCCGTTTTCCGCTCTAGGTTCCATCGCACAGTGGCCCAGCTGAAGGGGCAGGCCGGTCTACCAAAAAATGTTCAACGTTTCTTTTTTATTTTGAGGAAAAAAAATGTTTAAGACCTATTTTTTTATAAATAAATTAAAGCAATAAAAAATATGTGTATGGATACGGGGGTCCGCGACAGCCGAGCGGTAACGCCGGTTAGAAAAATCGGCCCATGAGCGCCGGAGCTCACCACCTCGACGGCGTGGGTTCGAATCCCAACCGAGACCGGACCCTCCCCTGTACGAGAGGACTGACTATCCACGTACAACAGGGAAACAAGTCTCGTAAGCCCTTAACGGGCAGGCATGACCAAGAGGTCGTTACGCCAAGAAGAAGAAGAAGAAGAAGAAGTATGGATACAGCTGAACCTGCCTAACTTCAATTCATTCAACTTTAAGAGTAAAATATGTCAACCTTTCATGCTTAATTGGAGAAACCACAACTGTTTTTGAGTCCTAATATTCATCATGTAGATTTTTTACATTCTCATTACAATAAATTATTGTTATAGCAACGTTTTTCATACTTGATGAGAATTATGGAATAAAAGTCAATTAATTGCAAATCATCGATACAGTACTTCAAACTGAAGTGCAATAACTTTAACGTTTGACAACTAACATAAAATATTAGCTGTTCTAAAGCCCACATTTAAAGAAAAAACTGTAATTATAAAGAATCATTCACCACTCCAGGATATAAAATGTGTATCATCTGTAACTTCTTTTGTATTCTTTTCATGGCGTTTACAAAACTTAAAATGCCCTCACAAAACTGCAAAACTAATTCAGTTTGAAGTGAGTTTATATTATTTTTGGAAAAGTTTCTGAAGATTGACGATTTTTTGTCTGTCCAAATTTGATTTTTTCAAATGTAGCACTATAATTTTTTAGTGTACTTGTAATCAAAATAGTGCTTTAATTTCAAATTAAATTATACATTTTATAATAGTTACACTTTACTTCCCCATTTATTCAAGGTCTTTTATTGGATAAATATCAAAAATTATTGTTTTTAAAAGTCTGCTCACGGAGCCACTGTGCTGTGATGGCACTTCCTTCGGTGCAAGTTCCGAGTATCTCTCTGCGGATGGAAGCAAAAAGAAACCCCCTATTCCCCACCTTCCAGCATTTCCTCATCTTCCAATTCATGCGTGCATGCGTTCGTGCGTGACCCTCGCTGGACGGTACGCACCGGTGATGATGTACGCTGGCCGAAAAACATTTTCTTTTATGTATATTCTACATAATTTTACATCCAGCGTCCGAGCGTTTCAAGTATCGCGCACATCCGATCCTTGCGCGGTGTGCAGAAAAAGCAGCCAAAAGACGACCCAACTGGGCACGAGTTTCGCGAGTCGCCAACAACGACGCAATCCGGTCAAACTGGTGGTGAGGTGTTTCGGAGCAAAAGGAAAAGTCGACCACCGAAGGTCGGCTCGAAAAGCGTTCCTCGAAAACTGGCCAACGAAACCAGTCCTGGCGGACCTGGACCGGCCGGGAGAAAAAGGGGTTCGTTATGTATGTAAAATACATACACCGAAGCATTCAATTTCGGTCGATATCTCAAAGTCCACTTCGGTCCGCGCGCTCACGGTTGCCTCACGTTCGGGCAATAAGAAACGGCTGCCTTTCCGCTGGAAGCTGGTTATAAAATCCTCGTTCTCGTTTCGCAAGGACGACGATGTAGCGGCTGACGAGCGGGTGGGTGGTGGGTGGAAATGGCCATTAAGAGTCCAGCGATGGCCAAGAGCGTCGTCGGCAGCGATGACCCTTTCTTGTTTCGTTTTCACTTTCATCTCGCTACTAAATTTCACCCAAAAACGACGACGCAGACGGAAATGGATATTTGAGAGAGGGTGGGAGTGAGACAGATACATGGCCATAAGGATGCTGACCAGTCACACACGCTCATACACACGCACACATTGGCCAGACGTACTCTCCTTCTGAGAGCTGATCAAGATTCTAAATTTTCAATGTGCTTCCTCTTTTTCGTACTCCGACTTTTCCTATGTTTTTCTCTCATTCTTTAATTTTACCAACCCTTTCCGAAAACCCAGCCAAACAAATCCTCTAAATCTCCCCCGCACGTGGAGATGATTCTGGTACGTTACTTCAAACCGATTTTCCTAAGTCTACATTACCCCTTTCGATCCGACATACATTCTACCGAGCGTGTGTGTGTGTGTGTTTCTTCGTCTGACGTCAGCCACTCCGAAAGGCCAGCGCCGACTAAACACTTTTGCCGGTCGGCCACGGTCCGGATCGCTCCGCGAACGATCGTACGAAGCTCGCGAACCCACACGAACGCTATTTCCCACCGAAGGAAAACTCGGGACACTTCATCTCTCTCGCACGTGCATTTTACACCGGCTTCAGTTGTTGTCCCGTGCCATTCTCCACAAGCGGAGAAAAGCGTCTCACTTTTTCCACGACTTCAACGGTCGTCTCACTTGCTCACGGTCGTGTTTTCACTTTCTCAAGGCTTTCCACCGCATGCCACGGAATGTTTGGAAAATGGAAATTTTTGCGTGCGCATAGTGACGAACTCGATTTTCCGCCGTGCCCGGCCGTTCGCGGATGCTGCCTTTGCTTTTGACCGTTGGTCACTCGGTGAAGGGATAAGAGGGACGGAATCAGTGGAAGAATCCCGCGGGGAGCAGAAGGTTTCGTTCGGGATGTTTGGGGTTGTCAGTAAACGTGGAAGCGATGGGGTGAAAATGAGATTCTGCAGCGAAGTCGTAATAGTAGTGTTGAGATAGTCAAGGTTTTCCGGATGGCTTTCGCTTTTGTTTGTGGGTTCCTTGGGTGGCGGGCGTTTTTTGCCCGACAGCTGATTGGAGTAAACATTTGTTTCCGGATCGCAAAGGCACAATCAACAAGCTTTAAAGGTTTAGCAAAATCGTCCACTATTGTTTAATTTTTAAATCAATTGTTTCGGCTTTTTAAAAATGTTTTCTATTGTAATATTCTTTGAATTGAAATAATTAAAAAACTTCAAAATTAAAATTAAAGCAAAACTTCTTCTTGTAAAATAGTCGGCCACAACAGATTTCTTAAACTGAGTAAACATTGTAACTTTTCTTGTTTCATTGGTTCATAAACGTCGGAGTTTGCTCAAAGAATAACCCGTTATGTGCGTGCGAACACTCTCTTTCATACGAAAATTTTCCAGAAAAATCTGCCTCCACACTTACACTTACTCCAATGCTCCTTAAAAATGGCGCTTAAAAACCTCCCCAATCGATTCGCTGCCCAGTGGTCAAGCGTACTCGTTGCCAGCTTCGGCCAAGAGAAGGAACAAACAAATAAAACAGAACAAAAAAAGCACCATAAACCTTACCATGCATGGGTGTGCGTGATGGCGAAGTTGCGTAGCAAGGACCTAATTTAAATCCCCAATTTCAAGCCACCCACCAACCACCCTCCGACCATCTCACGGCTTTCCATCACCTTCAACGCATACCGCATCGCTGGGGGAAGGATGTAGAATTTTCCCCTTTTGCTTTTGACGGGGTTCGTTTTTCCCGTTGGTTTTTGCTCCTCTTCCGCCAGTTCCTTTTTTTATTTTTATTTTTCTGGTACTCTTACGAGCCTATCTGGATGACCGCCTTAAGTCCATCAGGCTACAAGAAGATTTCTAAATTTTATTTTATGCCTTGTGTACTTTATATACAACCGGTACAGGGCGAGCGGGCACGTTTCCGCTTTCACCCCCTTCTTTATACGCCACCCGCACACCATTCCTCCTGCCCCGGGTTCCTCCGGCGCGCTGCTATCCCCCGGTGTGTCCATCAAATGAGTTTTCTCTTCACTTCCCTTATCGCGTTCTGTTTACGCTTCAAAGCCGTCGTCGCCACCGTCGGGGAGTGGTGCTTCTTTTTACTGCCACTGCTGTTGCTGTCATTCGCCTTCCCGGACTGTCCACTAGCACACAATGACACGCACCTACACGCACGCATTAGCCCATACCGTAGCCACTCTGCCAATCCAGAGGTTCTCAATGTACGCTTGCAGAAAAGAGGTATATGAAAAACAAATAATGGTTTAGAAATGGTTAATTATTTGATGAGAAAATTTAAAAGCATTTGGAAAAGCATATTGTGATTCCTCTCTGCACTTTGCAATGTTTTTCACTTTTATGACAAACCAAGATTAAAATAATAGCTTATCGTGATCGAGATTATGCTTGAACATTCCGACTGTGAGAATTAACAACTATGTTTACTCAAGAATTACAAACTGATCGATTATTTATTAATTTGTATATATGCTGAGCATATTTCCCCATACTTTATACAATTGCCATCATCACAAACATTCTGACTCTGAATTATTTCCGTGACATTAGCTAAAAATGTGTTTCCAATAACTGGTTTTAGGCTATTCACATTTGAGATATTGTGACGAAGTCCTTCGACAGTCTTCCTCCTTTAGTAAACCATATTCAATTTTTATAATAATAAGGGGCGCAACTCCTTCCAAATACCTAGTCTTTTTTTATAAAATTGACAATATAAAAACAAATTAGTTTAAAAGAACATTTCAATTTTCAAACTGTAACTAGCATAGTATCATTTGTTCCAAATATTTCAGTAAATATTCAATAGTTGATCATGTTGGCATCGTTATATGTTATACACGCGTAAATTGTTCAACATTCCGTAAGTGTGGCAGATCAAAACTTGAGAATCTCTGCTTTTACGACGCCGTACATTATTCTTGACAGCATTTTTTCTCTTGTTGCTTAAAACCTTTACCTACCCATCCCCCCTTCCAAATTCAAGAATTTCCACAGCACCCCCATTACCACGCCCCCCTCACCACTGCGCCCCCACAACCATCCGGTGCTGTTGGTCATCCTTTGCTTTATCGAATCTCAACCCCTTTTTTCGGCCCATCTTCAATTTGCACACACTTTTTTCCTTCGCCTGTGTGCGTATTACTTTTTTCTACTCACTCCCCACCTACTACCCTCTTTTCGCCATTCCTCCGTTTGCCGTAAAACTGGCCTCATCCCGTTAGCGCACACACGCACTTTACAGACTTTTTTTCCCCATTTGCAACCCCCTTTATGCTGCTCTGTCCGTGGTGGGACGAGGAAAGATTTTACCTCCTTTCTTTTTGTTGTACATTTTCACGTTCTTTACACAGAGTAACCCTCACACACCGTTCCCCTTTTCCTTCCCTATCTGTCTATTTATGTTTTCTTTCATTTTCGCACACGCACGAAAATTCAAACACACTCACACCCCATTGCCCACTGATAACTCCTACGCACTCGCCTGCCGTTCTGACGCCGTCGGAAAAATACTCCTCAGACTCCGAGCCGCGCGTTGCTGCTGTATTTTATTTTTCCATCCCAACGGTGGTGGTCCCATTTTTTTTTCCACCAACTTTTCCCCTTTTCTCGGACAGTCTTCATTTCATTCACGGCAGCAGCAGCAGCAGCAGCGGCACTAGAAACGCGCCCAGCATCCCTTATTTTATACAAACAAAACACTTTCACTACCACCGCGGTCAGAGTGTGCTCTCTTGCTCGCTCTAGCCATCCCCGCATCTTGCCGCCCGCGTGGAAAGTTGTCTTCACCAGCGCCCAGCGCCACCGTTAAAGCCTTTAACGAAAAATCGCCACTCGCTCGCTCGCTTTTTTACGCATAAAAAAGACACCCGCCTTTTCGACCAGCGCAGCCCCGTAAAAAAAAACCCCACCCGTGGATCCCTCCGTTCGATTCCCGTGTCCTGTTCGCTTTTGTGTTTTTATTTTCCTACTTTTATTCACCTCTCTGTCGCTCCTTGCGTCGGTCGAACCTCTTTTTCCGGTCACTCCGTTGACTTCTCACGAACGTTTCTCTTAAAAATATATAAACCGCCTTTACGGCGGTAGGAACGTGTCCTGCTCCGGCGGGTGGGGGGGGATAGCCGTGACGGTAAAACCCCGGGTGAAGCGAGCAAAGGGTGGTGCGTATTTGGTGCGTATATATATTTTAACAACTCATTCCATTAGCCAGCACCGTCGTCGTCGTCGTCGTCGTCATGCTCGTCGTCGTCTGAAATTCTAAAATCAACTGAACAACTTACGTATGCTGCGGAGCCGTCGTTGGCAGCGTTTCGGGTGTCTCCCCTTCGATTTTTCACTGACCATTTCCATGACTCGCAGGGGCGCGTTCCAAGCGCGTTACCTCTTCTCCACCACTACGTCCTCCACAGTGTGCTATTCTTCGAGAAACCATTCGCGTGCAATAGCCGAGGGATGAAGGGTTCACGGTGAAGGTTGCGGTGTTCAAAGGGTGAGCCAGCATCCCAAAACCCCGGGAACGCTCCTTGTCCTGGCTGCGTTCGAAGAAGTGAAAGTTTTCCTTTTGCTTCCTGGTTCCACTTTCGAATCGCCAGCTCAGCCGTGGTCAGCCGTGGTCCTCCGACGTGGTGGAATTTTCCAACCCGATTGCATGTGTTTGTGCGCGGCACTAGAGGGGACGGAACGGGCACGGAGGGATGGTAGGGTAAAGGCATCTGCTCTCATTCACAACCATTCTTGACCAGTTCGCGCATCCTTCTCGCTTGCAGCTCCGGATCGCTACCGTTCTCTAGATGCCGCTGATGGTTTCATGGGAGGGGAGGGGGAAGAAAATAAATTCAGACTGGAAACCGGGGAGGGAGGGTGGGGGCGGGGTGGTTCTCTCACCGACTATACATAAAAATGCTCCGCACCGGCACCGTTTTTCAGGGCGAACGACATTAAGGTCCCCCTTCGAATCACCTCCATCGGCATCATTCCTTGGCCATAGTGACGGGAAGTGTCCATGGTGAGCGGGATTTTCAAAAAATGAAGGATTGGGCCTCGTTTCTCTCCTCGAGGGAAACCGAGAAAATAGCTTATTGAAGGAGGCCGATTGTTCGAACGAAAACTCTTCACCAAGTGACACAGAAAGTTAGAGCGTGGGCGATGGAAAACTTATCGTCCACAACTAACCATAATTCATCATCACCCGCTTGCCAGGGGTTTTCTCAAACGAAACTCAATTTATATCTATTTATGGTCACTTTGATCGTACTTTAAATCACGCTACCGTTTCGGCGGCAGTTTCATTTACTTGCCATTTCACTTCAAACATTTTCATCCTTCATCCGGCCCGGACACGCACTCGTTCATTCGTCACCCGGCTCGCTGACCGGCGGCCAGCTCCGGTTGCTGCATTGATTAATGATTGTGCCGGAAAAATGGAACGGTGAAGGTTTTCCCCGTCAAGTGCCATACCGGGATGAAGGAAAACTGTTCACTAATGGTTTGCCGATTCATGTTCCTGTCACGTGAGCCGAGGTGGATGTGTGGTATTATTTTCAAATATTTTTTTGTTTTGTCACACAGCGAGCATAACAAATTATCCACATTAAGTGAAACACGAATTTATGATTACTCGATGAATTGCAGCCATATATTTCTGTCGCTTTACCGCTTCGTAGAGAAACATCGTAGCCATGGTTTGCTCACAAATCTGTCACTGGTTTCTTTAATTTACTAGCGTGCCTTAAAATATCCCTCCATGGAAAGTGTTCCGGTTTTGAAATATTTTAAATATAAATTTCCACCATAAAACTGCCAACGTGCTATCTGAGCAATATTTCCCAGGAGTGGCTCCGGTCGTGCCGGTGACTTCCATCCTGCGTAAGGTCACTTTTGGAGAACTTTTGTCCTTCGCACACCGTCACCCAGCTCGATGAGCAATGAATATTATCCTTCCTGTTGAAGTTGGGCCTGCCTGCTCCCGTTCGGTCGTGAAGTGGAAACGGATGCAAGGTCGGTTAAAGGCGGAAGCTGGACGTTTCTACGATGCGATCCGGAGTCGGTTCGGGGCCTCAACAAGCACGAGCTTAATTAATCTCCTGTTTCATCCAGGGGGGCTGCCAGGGCTCCTCGGGGCATTATCGTCTGCCGGCATTTTGCACCATTAGGCACGACGAGGCACCACTGCGGGCGGCACCAGCTGTTTTTGAAAAGACACTCTTACCGATTTTCCCCGAGACGTCCTTGGGAGGACTTTCAATTTGCCATGGCGATGGGAGCGAACCGGACGCGAACGGTGAAATACTATTCTATAAAACTTTACGATTATTTCTCCATTTATTCGCAACGGAATCGGGAGAAATAGGGAGGTGGGGAGTTCACGATGGAGCGCACGTCCTAGCCTCTGGATGATTAGACCGTTGCTGCTACGACTCCGGATGGACATACCCTGCCGGCACAGACTGGTCCAAACACTGGTACAGTTTTCGCTATGAAGTCACGGTCCAGCGACGGAACACACGACTAGCATGGATTGTATTAAACCCGTTAATTATTTATTAATTGTTCTACATCGGAAAGCGAGAACGTTACTTGCTTCCACAACGGAAAGTAATTGGTGCTGCTACACTTAAATTCGTGGACAATTTCGGTAGAATGGGGTGAAAAAATCCACAGGAAGTGTTACTTAATTATTGCAGCAATAAATTCGGTCCTACTTCCCCTCAGGCATGAACATCGTTCGTTGCGTTCGTTCGACTCGATACAGTTGGAAGGTGGCGGCAGCTGTTCTAACAATGAATGCCAATAAAAAAACGAGTTTTGAAAGTAGTTTTTAAACTTCCAATCCGTTGTGAAACTTCATTTGTATGCTTGGTAAAATTTTAACAATATGGTATTTTGTGTAATTGCACTTCATGACAAATTAATTGGCAGTTTGAACACATGACAAATATAGCGCTGCATGCAAAATTTATTGTAAAGGCCACATATGCGCTATAAGTAAATTATAAAAAAATAGTTATTATGAATCAAATTCATAAAATAGTTTTGCAAAATCTGATATCGTAAAAAAGGTATATAATGTTATTATATATTTGACAGTACATAATTAATACCTAGGATATCTAGGAAAGAGTACTGATTTAAGGCAAAGGAGATTTACTAAGGATTTTGAGCGTGAGCTGTTGATTCAAATTTTGAAAAAGGATCATTATAATTTATGGAGCTGATCCAAAAACTGTCGTATCTATTTCATTTTTTTTTTTTCATTTTAAACGCTTTGCATATTCACTTAAGTAGTTTTTTGGTTTTCTAATTTAATAAATAATTGATTAAATTTGCTTTCAATATGTACATTTTGATTCAGTTCCGTTGATTTAATTGTTGGTTGTAAATTAACTGTTTACTACGAGTAAAGGAATATTCCGTTTTGTATGAATTGATCAAAAGTTTTTCCCTCAGAAGACTCCGTAATGTAACATTACAGTTCTTGTTGCTCAATTTTAAATGATTGTGCTATTATTATTATTCCCCATGAATCGACTCATTTTCACTTCCATTAGATAGAAACAACGTAGCTTGCCCACTTGGTGTACTTTTATTAAGCGTACAGTTGATATACGCACCGGTCACCTCACGGAAATACCATATCAAAAATTTATTATCATTTTCACGACGGCTTGGTCAAACATTTGCTCTGCGCTTATTAGCTGTGGCAAACAGAAACCTTTCACCTACTTTTAAGGTTCGCTTTCCGAAAGTGCCGCTCTCGCATCTTCATCATTCTGTTTTTTGTGTGTTTACAAAAAAAGGATCCGGGTTTGCGCTTTTTTCTACTTGCATGCCTTCCTTTCGAACAGTGTGCCTCGGCCCTTAGCTTAACCTTGTTTTAATGAGCAGTTCATAATCTTTTCAGCTGAATATTTGTCATTAATTACTGCAGCGTAAGCAAACTGTTCCGGTTGGGAGTTGGCGAAATAAAAAATAACTTCGTTCCCCAGGAAATATGGTGAATTTTTAAATTTGAGTATCTTTCTCGAAGCTCGAATTTCTTAAGGTACGTTTACACTTCTTAAAAAAATGCTTTCAATCGTTTCATCAAGTATGCAGAAAAACAAATGTTTTACATTTTGTTTCATTAAAATTATTTCGATTTTTTCTATTTCTAGTTTGTTTCTGTTACGCAGAAACACCACTTATAAGTTTATGTTTGTTTTTTCCTCTCCTTAGAAACATATTGTTTTATGTTAGTGTAAATTACTCCTAAGCATATCCACCTTGTTGCACGGCCCGGAAAGGCAAGCAAACGAAAACGAACGACGTACTAAGTAACCGGTGAAGTTAAGTGAATTCAAGACTGACCGGACCCGCCAATGAATTATGCAAAGACGCAGCACATGAAACAATACGGTGTGGGTGGGCAACGCGAAAGAACAGTTTCCTACTCCTTCGCCTCCTCCTCCTGCCCCTCATAAATGTGCAATGTTGCCTACTTTCCCATCCTCTTTGCATACACTTTATTTTCAATTAACAAAACTGCTGACTTCCATCGGTATCGGTATGGTGCTGGCGAAAAAGGTCATCATTCAAAAACAAAACGGAAAATGGATAACCCATGGTCCCCGGTGGATGACCCACGTGTCCGAGGGAGAAGAAACTGGAGGGCAGGGAAAACACTTGCCGGTGGAAAGTAAGAATTAGAAAAAAAACATACCCGAAGTGAAAAACCTAAGACCGGTAAGGTGTGTGACTCAATGACTTTGTTATGCGGCGGTCGAGGATGATGGTTGGATAATTTTTAAGCTAATTTACATCCCCATTCCTGTTGACAGACCCTCCGAGCGAGACGATGGGATGGGGAGCGTGATGATTCCGGGCGGAAAAGGAAAGCAATCCTAGGGTGTGTTATTAATTTTCACTTTCTCCATCTCATGCCAGGATTTGCATGGAAGTTGGTCCAAGCCACTTTGTTGTTTTTCCATGATGGAAGGTTCGCTCAGGCCCGGTTTCAAAACGAAAAGATCCCAACCTGATTTCTTGTCATGTAAAGCAAAGTTTTTTAAGGAGAGAACATCTTCTTTTTTAGTCTTCCTTGGTCGTTATGATAAATTCATGAATAAAAATTATAGATTCATTTTCATAACAATTTGGACGATGCTGCAAACGTTGAGCTGGTTCTAAGAGTAGAACAATATTTAATGAATATTCTTTAAAGGTAAAAAATAGTGTTTTGAGAGGAATAACCCAAAACTAAATTCAAGTCAAACTCAAGGTAAAATCAATTTCACTCAATTTCTGTTTCACAAGTCCCTTAGAATGACCGACCAACGAACAAACAATTCGTGGGATTCGTGCCTCTCAGTAATGCAATCAAACTCAAACACATTTGGTCGCTGAAGGAGCCCCGGCCAAAAAAAGTGCTGTGAAATTGTGGGAAGAAAATTCGTTTCAAATCACAACCGGAAGAAAGCCCCCACACCCTTTTGCGGGAATAGTTCGTTCCTCTCCCGTTCTCATTCCGATGGGTCACGTTTACGGCCAGTTTTCCACTCTCGTCCACACTTATTATCGGTTCGGTTCATTAGGGAGTAAATCAAATTTGAAGCCCAAAACTGCGTGCTAGGTGGACGTTGAATCCGTGCAATGGATTTGTGTTCAAACACCGCTAGCCGGGTACACTTGCCATCGTCAATCTGTCGTGCTAATACATCCACGCCCCGAACAGCTACAGATAAATTCGCAACCAGTTGTGGTAAGATACGCTAAAAGTGTAATCTGTGGTGATGAACAAAAAAAGTGCTGTGGGTGCAAGATTTTTTCCAATCCAAAAAATGAAGAAACGGCCAGGTTTAGCATTCACAATGAGATGTTGCTCAGGGTATGTACCTACGTATATGTGGATACGTTTGTGTGCATTACTGTGTGTATGTGTGAATGCTGAGAAAAACGAAATCCTAAAGACGGCCGGCCGATGAGGGCCCCGTTCCGATGCGGGTTAGCAGGTCCGAGCGCTGGAACCGTCTTTAGGCCGTGGGTGAGAAAATCTCCCTGGAAAAAAAAACCGGACAACGGGACAAAACCGAACCGGGGTCGGCAGTGAGGTGTAAAAAAGGTTAGGTTCTCCAGTGTTTATTTGATTACACCGTTGACCGAAATCAATTTTACCACTTGTTAGTGTCCGAAGAATAAATTCATTTGCTTCGGTCGTCGCTTTTCAACGGGTCGGATGGGACACTATACGCCAACGGGCACTTTGTTTTTTTACAGCTCGTCTATCCTTTTGATTGTTGCGTTTTTATTTTTTATCTTTCTTAGAAGTGTTGCCATACACACGTGGCTAAGCCGTTCTTGGAGCAAATGACAATAAATGGGAGAACATGAAGCACTTTCTGAAATTATTCAGCTTACTTAAGCGTTACGAGAGTATTTTTAACACGGAATGTGTTATTAACTATTAACGAAATAGTTTGGTTTACAATCAGTCAATCACAGTCAGACAGGTTTACAGTCAGACAATCAAATCAAATTTAATAGATGATTTTCGTCACACCAATATTAGCTGAAGTTTCTTAGTTATTGCACATAAAAATAATTCAGAAGAGATGAAAAGTTACAAAAAGATACAGAAGAAGTTTTGCATGATGATATGCAGCAAAATACAACCTTTAAAGTATTTTCGACTGATTGTATTAAGGTGATTTTTCAAAAACCATCGCATTCAAGTAAATCAACGTGTGCTGATGGAGACGCCTGGTGTTGATTAAAAAACATTTGATTTGAAAAAGGCAGTGAACTTAAAAGTAGTAAAAAAAGAAAAAGTAAAAGAAACTGGTTGAGTAAGCCTGTTAAATACAATATTTAAATGCGTTTTATTTTCATTACCGGTAATATAAACACGTTTATTCCGTCGACATCTTTTCAAGAACCCTCTCGTCTGTAAAATATTCCTTAAAAATGTGTGTGAAATTGACTCCTGGGTGCGATATCCAACATGAAAGCAACCGGACCGATAGGACCCACTTCAATTCCATTCAGTTTCCCGTTTGATTTCCACAGATTTTTCAACGAAAAAAAAACCAGATCCACATGTCAAACGCAAACAACCGGACATTGCAATTTGAGCCATGGTAATCGAATGGATTTTTTTCGTCACTTACAACATTACGTAAAATCGTACACAAAATAGATTTGCACGATAGTCGAAACGGATGAAGGCAAGAACTCTGGAAGGGGGGACACGGTTAGCGGATATTAGTTCTCACGCAACCGTATCCTGTTGCCTACCGGAGCCACTCGCGTCGTCAGAACAACCCTAGCCGAGAAGCATTCTTTTATCGCTTTCATCTTGCGAATGTAAAGCGAGGGGAAGGATTCTAATGCGAAACATACGCATCCCTGTCAGATGCTGGTGAAAGATGACTGAAGGAGTTGAGTTACACGGGCACCCTTTTGGCATTCATGTGATTCTATCAATGACCATACGCCCTACAGATACCCACATTTCATCAAAGCAAGTATTGCTAGTCAACATATTGTCAGGATTTTACAAAAAGACATCATAAAAGATGTCTTCAATACCTAAGAAGAATTGAAAATGACAAAAGGAAAGTATGCTAAATCCCATCCTTTACATGCGTTTTTCTTTATTACATTTTTCTTTTTCCACAAAGTTTTAGCTTGCATGGTTGGGCAGCAGTGATCTAATAAACGAAGTTCATCAGTTACACACTTCCGACGATATTGTCCTACATGACTGCCATTATGTTAAATATTTCAACTCGAGAATCTTATGAAATGTTTCAATTTACATACATTCCAATGGCATGTTGTGCGGACAAATACAGTTCACATTATTTTCCTCCAGCAAGCATACATACACACACACATTGGACGCTGCTTTTCTTGCCCATCCTGTCCAAGACTCATGCATGACCATCGCAGTAATCAGCACACCCACACACCGAGGCTGCCTGTTATTCCGGAATTATTTACATTAATTAAATTCACTCTCCGTCCACTGCCCGCAACCGGGCCCAACCCGATCGCGGACCCCCGCCCGCCCCGGGGTTTTCCATTCTCGTTAGAAAACTCAAAGACCCGTGGCGAAGTCGTTTAGCGAACAAAACGAACCTGATACATCGCACACACATCGCAGCGGTGGAAGAAGAAAGTTAATGCAATACCCCGTGCACCCCCTTTGCCTCGTGGCTCAGCCCCTCTCGGTGCTCAGCCCACCCTATCATGCCACCAGCCCAGCACGATACCCCTTGCGCTCCGGCTGGCGTCCAAAGAAAGTGCGGCATTACAACGGAAAATTCGGCGTTAAACAACTTTCCACCAACGCCTAACGCCAGGGCGTCCCACGCGGAGCGCGCGGCCGCTGGCTATTTCTGTGTGGCGCAGGTCCCGCAAAAGAACGAACTTTATCGCCAAATGCCGGGCCCCGGCCGAGCACCGATCCCTCTTTCCCTAGCACGTGCAAACCGAGCACATACACACTTGGGCCCATTGTACTGGCGAGGCTCACGTACGTCCTCGTATTCCGTGGCATCCGTGTCCAGGACGAGGACTCACCCTTGCACTCTTTCTCGCTCCCTCTCTCTCCCTCTCACACACGCCATTTCTCCGTATCTCGCTCCATCGCGAAAGGATGCGACGCAACTGATCCGGTTGCTTTCGGCGGATGGCGACAGTGATAGCGGCACCAAACGGCAGCTTCGGCGTCTTTCTTAGGTGAAAATGTAAAAAAGCAGATACACACATGTCGTTCGGTGGCGGATACTTTGGGGGAGCGGCCGTAGATGGCCGACCGGGGGAGGTAGGCATCAGGAGTAATGGAGCTACGGGTATGGAACCGAGGACTTGGAGATTGAATGAGAAACATCGAAGTATGGTATCGTTTGTATCGTTTTAACCAGCGAATGAGTTTTCCACACTCCGACAAGTATCGTATTACCTGCATGCACAGCGGGAAGCTACAGTTCGTGGCAGAAAACAGAACTATCAAGGGCCGATTGAGGGTGAAGCGACTTTTCACACCATCGAGTTTATATCAAACATTCCTTGCAAAACAACTAGTTACAAAGCATTTACATTTTACACTGAAAAAGCTAGAATCGAGTAACAAAGTGAAAGATTGAACTTTTTGAAGTTTTGGATTGAATTGAATGGTATTTTTAAATTCACACGCAATTCAGAATATTTAATTATACAAACTAAAAACCATTAAATAAATATTTAACTTCAATAAATAAGACGAAGTATGCATGAATCAAGTATGACATTTAACATACCAAAAACCAATAACGAACAACAATTTGTTTCATTTCAAAACGAGCAGATTCTTAGTTAAATGATGTAATAAGACGATAAGATAATATCTCGAAAATATTATTAACCTGATTGAATTGTTTGTTCCGTACAAAACTTTATAGCTTTCAACACAAATTGGAAACTATAAAGCCTATTAAACAAAAGGGCAGAAAATGGAATAGACTGTTCTATTGGAATGTAATGGAATTAGGCTGTAAGGTTTAGTAAAATTTAGAGAAATGATTTTTATAATCACAATGAACAATATTTATCTTGATTAAGTACAAAAGTTAAGGTTTATATAGAACAGTTCAGTACAATATAGACGAATTACAACTATTCTAAAACGAATTATAATGTTTTATGTATCATTAAAACGATACGAATAAAATATCCTAAACGTTTTTATAGGAAAAATAAATGAAAGGCGTTTTTTTGTGTTTCCCTAATGTTTATAGTTTGGTGCGTTACAACAGACAAGCACTGTGCAGCTCACGGCTGACCCTCCGTATCCTCAGCGGCTCGCATTACTACACGAGCTCGGCAGAAACATTCAAAGGAACAACATTTTCCCAGCAATCGTCGATACCACGTCGGCCACCGACACCAGAACAGACACGGCCAGGCATCACTATCGTTGGAATTTTTCCTCCCCTCGCTTCTGGCCACCACCGCAGCGCTTGCTTCCCACAGCGAGCATGGCTAACGGTAAAGGGTTCACGAGGAGGCATTTACCCGCTCGGAAGGACTTTCTCCGGGGCGTAGCGGACACGGAAGGAAAAGGGCGCACGGACATAAAGATGGAAGAGATGAAGGCATTATGTTTGATATTAGATTTGAATTTTCCTCCCCTACCTCGCTATCCCACCGCACACACCATCGGAGCCGTTCCCCGTTCCATGCCGTCGCTGGACACTCCGGCCCGTCCTCTCGGTCCAACAAACTTCGCAACTTTCGGTGGGCGTTTGGGGCGCATTTCGCCGATTAAGCATCATACATGCACGTCCGCACGGTGCGGGGCTGCCAGTGCTGTTGTTTTTGTTGTTTCTGGTCGCTGTGTGGAAAACCCGTAATCTTCTCCGGCCACGAAGGATAATTTTCGTGGGCTTTCCCATCCCCCTCTCCCCGTGGGTGGTGGAACGGTTTCGAAACCGTTCGCGTTCGCTCCGCATCGCTCGGGCGCGCAACTTTCATATTCTTACGCAAATATGACTCCAAACGGGATCGCCATGGACACGTTGAGATGAACTTTGTTTATGAAAGTGAAAGTTATAGCTTCACACGTGGGAACGTTGCGCTTCACCTTTCACATTCAGCTGATGGGGTTTTATGATTTTTACCAAAAGTTTTCAATACCTGCTTTTTATCGGACAAAAACCGAGGCACCTGATTTATTATATGGCCAGTTTTATCGCCAGTTTTTCAAGTCGTGTATACTTTTATAACTTGATCAACATAACTCGTACACCTCCAAACGGATTGAAGCGTCGTAAGCATCGCGAGTCCGATAGACACTAAATATGAAAATACAAAATGCGATTTGAGTTATAAAGTGATCTTATAAGGATCTTCACGAATGTACCTTTTTATATTCTTTCCTTTATTTGTGACGCGATCAAACTTTGTCGACATCAAACCAATCAATCTTGTTGCTAGCGTCATTAAACCCGTTTCTGCTCATTTTAAATACACAAGAATGCTGTTCGAAGAATGAAGTAAACCCCTTTGCCTAGCAACCAAGTCCAAAATCGCCAACGGCCATTCGACCGAACATTTTTAATTAATTTAATTGAGCCATGCCGGCCGAAGAAAACTCCTTCCCACCATGCATCGGTGACACTTTTGCTGTAAATTTTTGCGAACTTCTCATTTATTGTTTGTTTCCCCGAGAGCCTTCCGGCTATTTAAAAAAACTTTTTATTGTGTAACAAACCGATAGCCGTTTTTTCACATCGTCTCTCGCTCTATCTTGCACTCTTTCCCTTTACTTTTTCCTTTATATTTTTATTTTCGTGTTATCTACCATTGCCTTGTCGATTGCCACATAACAGAGCCATCACCATGGCAGGGCGTAGAATGTGGGCAGTTTTTTTCGAAATTGAAATACCAATATGCTGCTATGCTCTTTCATTGCCCGCCCCGCAGCTTCCCTCCAAAATACACCTTCTTCCTATCGATTAATGCTAATTTTTTCCACGACGTGAATAGAAAATTCTAGCGCTTCTTTCTTTTTTCGTCTCGCGACATGGCATTTGCAACCCTTTTGCCTCTTGTTTCTTGCCCCTGGTCACTTCCGTCTCGGCCTGTTTCATCGACAGTAAAGCCCATGCGCTTCGAAGCCGCTATTTACTTTCGCCCTTCTAATGATAAATAATTAGAAAACGAACGAAACATGGGACGCAAAAAAGTTAGGTGTTGGGGGAAAAAAACAGAAACATCTCCGAAAGTAAAAGAAAGCAAATCATGGTAATGAAGAGAAAAAAGAAAGTCCTAAACACCAACAATACACTCAGCCTCCCTCCCTTTTTCGAGATAACTGATACATAATTAATTATTGATTTTTTATTTTCCCCCGTTTCATGTTGCTCCTAGCCTAAGCTCTTTTATAAAGTTTTGTTTGAAAAAATGTCTTCCAAATACTTTCCTCGTGGCTGGCAACCCTTTTTATACAATCTCATTTATTCTTCTTATGTCACTTTGTTCGATTTCAACTTTCAACTTCGAGATAAGTTTTATTTGGCTGTAACATTGATTTTGTTATTACACCATTAATATGATCAAAACTAATCTGAAGTTATGTAAAAATATTGTTCTGAATGGTTTAAAAGAAGACATAATTAACAAGATGCATTTTTGAGAAAATTACGAAAAATCCATAGCTCAAAATCATTTAATGTTATAAACAGATGAAACATTTGTATGTCGTAATATTTTGTAACTTTTGGTTATGTTATGTCTCCAAGACTACTAAAACTTTTATTGAATTTAATCAATCTTTTCGATTTATTCTTTTCTAGTTCAGTTTTTTAAAATGTTTTTTATTTAGCTCCAATCCTTCGAAAATTCGAGAAAGAATTGCCATGTATAGCAACACTTTAAGTCAAACTGAATTTCTGTCCACTTTAGCTTAGCTTACAAACTTTCATGCTTTACTTTTTCGTTTCTGAAAGCAATCATCTCTTTCTAACCCGTTGCTTATCGTTCACACCCCTTCTATTTATCGTTCGGTTAGCATTTCGGCAATTAAAACGAAGAGAAAATAATTATGTACAAGAACCAGTGCACCGCGGCCCGGGAAATCGGGTTAAAAAACAACGAGATGCCCAGCAAGGTGCTGGCCAGAAGACAACAACAACAACCAAAAAACAAATCTTTTCAAATAACTTCCCCCAGACTCCAGCCGTAAGATTGGTGACTCGTTTCTCATCCGTTTCCGGCTCCAAGTGCGTTTAATGAAAATTGAAAAAGAAAGTAAGGAAGCTGAGATGCCGATTCGAACCCAAGTCGAAAGGAAAGCGGAGCTCGAGCCGCGCTTTCCGTCACTTGATTTCCTTTCGGCCTCCACCATGCATTTTCTTATTAATTCCTTAAGTTTTTTTCCACTCCCGTTCGTTGAGTGTCAAAATGAGCCTCGCGCATATAAAAGGATATAGGCGAGATGGCAACACTTGAGACGGTAAAAATAAACTAGACTAGATGTATAAACCCGAGCAGGGCACAAGGAAAGCAAATCGGAGATGACAATAAAATTGATCAAGAAAAGGGTTGAAATTTAAATGGAATTCTCGTGTCGTGCGATTGATTTCGGCATTTCGTGAAGGATTTTTTATTCGACAAAAATCTCATGCCCATCTTTTATTTATCTTTTGTTTTTCAACTAGCTTCGTAGCTAATGGCCGGAGCACCAATCTGGAAAGTTCGATTTTCTTGTTTGAACAAACATTTGTTTTTCAGGTGAACTTCACTAAAGAGGTGAAAGTCATTTGTAGTACAATTGAAAGGAAAAAGTCTCGAACATTAAATTCACAAGGATTGTCTTGGGATACTGTTTACTTTAGGCACTGGCAGGCTAAATGGAAAGCAAATTGCCGCAAACAGAAACTTGTAATGAACATACAGTATAAATTATAGATGTAAATATACAAATACAACATACAAATAAAATAGATTTGACAAAATTGTCAGAAATCCAACAAAAGTTTCGTGCTGAAAATTTCATCAACATTACACAAGAGCAATCAAAAACGGTTTCAAGATCCTTCGTCATGCTATTTGGTCAAATTTCACCAGTATATCTTGTAAACTTCGACTACACCAACATGTGAAGTGCTGCCAACGCAATCAGTGTCAATATTTAATCCCCTGATTAAACGCCACCACACTCACGCATGCACGCCAGGAGGCAGTGTGGCTTCCTATCCCGACGGCCGATGGACGCTGTAATTAACTAACGAAGCGTGGCTACAACTTCGAATATGACAACACCTCCCTGCCCAACGTGGCCCATCCGTGTAAGAAACATACAGTGGCAGAATCCAAAGTAACCCCTTTTTCGGCCGGAACAAGCGGAAGTTTTCTCACAACGATAACAACAGATAAGCCCACCCGCTTCGGTCATGCGTTCATGTCAAACTTCGAGCCCAGTGTGTGTTCGAGCGCGAGGTTTGCCAAATTCCCATGCAGCTCTTGCCGTGTTTCACCCTTTGCCTAACCGCCAATTCTAACCAAAGGCACGCTCGCCCCGCGCGAACCAATCCTGTGACTTTATTAAGTTTAATTTATGGGTTAATATTAAATTATATGCTCGAGCCAAACTCGAGCGAAACGGTGTTTGGACCGGCGGACGATGGTTTTTGTTCTTAATTAAGATCCACTGATCTTTCGCTTCTTAGAACGAAGTCCAGTTTTTGAGAAGATTTGTTTATGCTTCAAAATCATAAGAGGATTTATGTACGTAAAATTTATCAATCTCTAGTTGTAGTAGTGTAACACAATTCGAATAAAATACAAATATAAAATTGATGAAAATTTTGTAATAAGATTGTGTAAAGGTATTGGTGGCTGAATTTCTCGGCTTCCTTCGGATTTGAATTTTATATTTGGCTTAACCATTCCTTATTAAACTGTACTGATGGTTTTAGCGACAACAGATTGTTGTTATGGAACAATACGTTCTTAATTGAGATATAAGATTTAATTACGACTATTTCGTCCCGACGAATGGAAGATGCAACTTTTCCATCGTTTACCATTAGCTTTCTACAGTCAATTTTGTTTTTTCTTTCTTTCGGAAATTCTGTTAGCACTTAGTTTATAGATATTGTTTTCATAAACTTTGAAAAATAAAGTAAAAGATCGTAAGGAGAAAGAATATAACCACAATGCAGGCAGATTGAATGCACGATAAAGGTTATTGAAATAGGTCGTTTCCTTTTGGTAGCCTTTAACCAAGTATTAACATTCTCTTATAACCATTTTAATATAATATCCAAAATATATCAGATATATTTTCTACTAGGAAACTACAGCTTCTTCAAACTGATTTGAAAATAATAGATTTATTATTAATTTAGATATTAAAAAAAGCAGTTTGGATGAATTAAATATTTCAACATGCTTGAAAGATATAAAAACCATGAAAATTTATGAAATAGTACAGCATTAATAAAGATTAAGATAGTTTCTTTTTTCTTTAAAGATTTCTTTAAAGATTTAAAGGTGCATATCAGCAACTACAGCTACCAAATAATACATAAAGTCGTGTAGAACAGTTTACTCATTTAGAAATGGGATATTACTTATTTAAACAGGAGTTACAAAAATTACAAATCAAATAATATAGATTTTTACTATCGAGACCTATCAAAATACTTATTTTAAACAACTACTGCACCCCTTTTTGCTTGAAGACTCCACACCACACTACATTTAAAGAGTGCCAAAGACAAAGACAGCAACCATTTATAACATGTCCTGCCGAGTACCACACGTGAATGTCCTAACGTCACTCGAGTGATTTCTTGCAGCTGTTCATTTCTCTCGCTGGGAAAAACACCCCTTCCAATCCGGCCGGCCCTATCCATTCCATGTTGACGTTTCGGCACACAACCGGACGAGTTCCGATTACCAATGGTTACAATAAACGATGCTGGATGTTAAAACTACAACGGCTCCCCTCGAACTGCCGGACTCACCACTACAAATGGCTAAATGTGAACCCATTTTCCGCTAGCCCACCCAGAAGCCTTGTGGAAAAGCACCAGCAGCGCGCCGAAATGCATGCAGATGATGTCTTGGGTATTCGAAATTTGAAAATTATTTCTCCCTCCGGGCCCCGCGAGCAACCGTCGGACCGAGTTTTACATATATTATAGTAAAACATTTTGCAACGCCATCCACCGCTCGGCGTTTCCCACATTCCGCCGTCCCGTGCGGAAAAGCCCACTTTCACTTTCCCTTTCCAGCTTCCCGGAATCCTTCCCTCGTGCGTAGGTACGTACGTTCACTGCGTTTGAAGCTGACCGATCGATAGATAACCAACGCCAACGCACACCTCCCTGCACGTCTCCAACCGAAGTGGTGCTACGAACCGGTTTTGAAAACTCCAAAAAGTAGTGCCAGCGAATGGCTGCCAGGAGCGAAAGGGAAAGTTTTACCACTGGGAGCCGGGAAAGCCCATCCTGACCAGCGTGAGGAATGTGTGTGGAGGTTGGAAAATCTCAATTCACCCACCCACATATTTCCACCATACACACAGACACACACACACGCGCATATACACACATTCACATATGACTACCCTTACCCTCGACTGAAAATCCCCACAGAATTCGCTTGTTTTCGCCGGCGGCAGAGAAGAGAAATTCCTGTTTCTCAACCGACCGAGGCCGCACATCGCCCGGACGAAGATCTTGTACAATTTCGTCCTTATTCAAACGACCTCTTCCCCGTCCCCCGGCATACCCTTTGCATTGTCCGTGCCACCACCTCCACTTTGGTTCCGGAAAAACCATACCACCAGGAAGACGTACAGCATCGTCCATTTCCCGCTCTCGGACGTCCGGGTGAATGCGTGGCCACACGCATCTGCATGTGTAAACCGTTGGGCTGTATGTATGCGTGGGTTTGTGTGTGTGTTTGCATTTCGCCGTGCGTACCGATTCGATTCCGGACCGACGGACTCTTCCGCTCTGGGCAGATGTGCTCATGATAACAATTTGATATATAAATGTGTTTATATGTTAAAACCACCCACTCACGCACCCACCCCACCTCGGTTTCGTGCTGGCCGGGATGATTTGCCCAACGTCCGGCCAGATGCAAAAAAAAACACACACACACATGCTTGTGTGTTAGTGTGCCGGGCCAGAATAGTGCCCAGCAAAAGCCTACAGGCATCAAACTTCGTCCAGTTTGAGAGGAGAAAGCAGAATAACCCTATAAGAGAGGGTTTTGTTTTTGTCATTTTCTTATGACAATTTGCTGCAAGTTTTACGTCGTGAATGTTGACCACCATCGCCATCGTCGTTTTTATCACCATTCTCGTCATCGTTATCATCACCCACAGTTCATCGAAACCGAAGGACTAGCTGTTCTGTGGACGAACTCCGCTGAAAAGACATTAACTGGAAAGCCAAATAACCTTGACAGGCTATTTTAGCTTCAGTTTTCCTTCCAAATAATTTATCTGCTTTGTGATTGAACATACTGTCCACATACTCTTTTCTTCAAAACAGCTTTTTCACAACAGGAATTTTAAACTAGCTGTAAAATTGTTTGTTTTACATCACATTATGTTTTGATTTAATATTTGACTGTAGTACAACACATCCAAATAAACGGTTTTCGAGGTATATTATAATGATGGTTTTTCTTCTTCTTCATTTACATTAACTTATTTGACATCTCCGGTATAGTTGCGTAATATCAGAGTCAATTTTCACTATCTTAAGAGGTTTACACAAAAAAAAATATAATTGTTAACATTTTATAAAAATCTAATGACACAATTTTCGGGGGCGAGATTTGAATAACGGCCGAATTTGCAAAATAAAACTAGTTCAGGATATTTTATAAAGAATCAACTAAGGTCCAAAATACAGAGTGCAGCAGTACAAAGCAGTATTCAACACAAATAAGGAATACACAGTTGTCATACATATCTACAATTTCCCCAAATGTTTGCTGTTATGGAATTAGGGCTTCAATTGGCGACAATGTAAAACTTATATTTCATGAAATAGGTTTCAGTTTGGAATAATAATGCCATATCAATTCAAAACTTGACTACTGAATATTTTTAAAAAAAAAAAATGCATTGCGTGGACGAAATTTGCTCTGTATCTATTCGAAAATTGTAACAACCAATCAAGATTTTTTTTCATGTTACCTTATGTACTTCTTGAATTTCTATCTACTATCGCTCCTTCAACTCCTACCATTACCGTACCAACGCCACCATACCGACGCAAATGAACAACGCCATTAACCGTTCGCTCTTATTACTTCCATAGCTTTCACTGCTGGAAGTGCAATCAAGTAATGAAACCGTTCAAAAATGGACAAATCCTTCAAGACATCTAGACGCCAGGCCGACCAGGCCGGGGCGGACCGAAGTCGAGGCAAAAAAGAAACCACTCGCGACCTCTTGGACATCACCGAAAACGGCAATCCCTTCATCGCGCGCGCGCTTCGTGCATCATTTTCAGATAAATTATATAACAGCGTCATTAAATTTATCGTCATTAGGAAAGTTAAAAAGAATCAAATTAAAAATTCACCCTTTATGCAGCGCCCCCCCAGGAACCACCAGTGTCCGGAGAAACGGAATGATGGAGAGAACCGGGCAAAGACCATAGCAAAAAAAAAAAACCCAAAGACGAGGACACATTTAGAACGGCCGGGAAATGCCGCGAAAAACTTCCAAACTGCTTGGGAGTGGGAAGTGTACGGCGAACCAAATAGACTCGCAAGGGGTATGGTGACCAGCGACAAGAAAACGAAATCCAAAATAAAAGTGTAACAAAGAAAGTCGTTAGTGTAAGAAAGAATTGGAAACATTAGCAGAAAAAAGAAAGCACTTGGTTTTGGCTGGCGCATCAGGCTGTTTTTTCCTTAAATTTCTCTTCTTTCTTCGGAAAATTCTTCCCCCCCACCCTCATTCGTTTTCTCCATCCTTTACACTTTCGAAGAAAATTTTCTTTCGCCCGCTGGCTGTCGCTAATTTTTTACCCCGTTTTTCTTTGGCACTCCCCGCCGCTCCGACCCCTAACGACGTGGCCATGACGTACTGATTCTGGCTATCGCGCTCCACCGCGTAGAGGCTGGCTTAATGGTGTGCGTACGATCCATTGCGTGTGTACTTTTTCTCATTTTCCCTATCGTCTTTTACTGCTCCGTGCCGGCCAGTAACCCTTTCCCTGTGTGCGTTCGTTTTTCTTTTTCCCCGCCAGGCACATCCCTTGCGGCGCTCGCATCTCGAATGGAAGAGAAATAATGCACGGATCGAAAGCAGTAAAAAATGTACATTCACCCCTGGTAAAATTTTCTTTCAGCCTTGTGTCCAGTTTTTATCGAACTCTTCGGGGGTTGGAAGCGGAAGGGGACTCAGTAGAAGTCTTGTCGAGAAATGCTGTGAGATGGAAAAGTATGACGTAATGAATTGAAAAGTAACGAAACCAATATAGAATACTGCAACCTTAACTACGACATTCTCATAAGTTTTTGGTGATCCCATTTTATGTTTGTTTATATTTGAGCTATGACCTTTTAAATTAGACCAAAACAAGACAAGATGTAGTATTACTAAAGGATAAACATAAAGCACGATATTGAATTGAAACAAAAATTACAGTTTTTCTTATTCTGTGGTGTTAGAAAAACTACCTTTGCAGTACGTACAATTTAATTTATTGTTAATCATTTGATCTTTCCATGTTATATGTCAATCTTCTCAAATTGTATTTTATTAACAATAATTATTTTCTATTCCGGAAACATTTCTATCAGTTCAAATTTTCCACATCCACAGTAACGCTATCTATCCCCGGCCCTATGCCAGAGTCAAAATCCTTCACTCAACCCTTTACCTTGATCACCGAACGATTCTAACCATCTCGCACTCGGGGCCGTTGCGAAACGCTTTTCATCCCTCGCTACCCAGCGCCACGTTGGTATGGGCGATTTCCCAACGGCAACAAAATTCCGCTTACGCTCTGATTCGTCTTCCAATTGTTTCGCCAGGGCAGCATGCGGACACACGCGGACATAACAACGCGTACGGCTGCCGACGGGATGGGGCGAAAATGGACGCCAGCCAAAGGACAACGAAGGCCACCGTTTTCTTGGCCCAGTCTGGCCCGTCGATTGTGGATTCAAATCACGTTGCATGTATAATTTGTTGGCAACGCAACGGGTTAGAATTAACGGAACTTTCAGTTACGATTGCCATATGGTGATACTTTTGAATGGTAAAATTGAATCGACTTTGGAAAAGATTGATAAATCAGGTTGTTTGTTTTAGCCTTCTGTGTATAAGAAAAAATTACAGAAGTTTTAATGGGTGTTTTTTCATGTTGCTTCTTTTAACTATGATTGCAAGTGTAAAGAAACCTAAGATCGTATTCTATCTAAAAAAAAAGCTTACTTGACATAATGTTTGACTGAAAAATATAAAATAGTCTTTTCGTATAAGTGTAATTATCAATAATTCTACTAATAATAAATTAAATAGAAAATGTTTCTGAAGATTACAATTCTTCCTATCACGCCAAAAACTAGTCCATAGTTTTCAAACATAGTAGGGACTAGCATAAAAAACTTATATTGTCGTTAAAGCCACAAATGATGCTAATAAAATGATCAAGACGAAGATGTTAGTCTAAAAGAAGAAGGATTTTTAAAATCATTTAAATCGAACAAAAAAAAAATAAAAGCAACACTATAAAAAATAACCCAAAACCAAAGAAATGTAAAATCATAAAAAGTCTCAATACATTCCTACACTCACTTACGTTTATTGTTTAGAAATTAAATCTGCTTCAATTCCAAAGTCATGTTCGTTCGCAGAACACGTTCCATAAATTTCCCCCGGCCACCGTCATCCAGCGCTCGCCATTCGCAAACCAAGACGCAATTTCGAAACGATTTCCTAACCTTTCCCCGTTTTTGCCGCCCGAATTCCACGAAACCTAACCCTTCCTTCAGTTTGCTCCAAAGTCGTTTGCGACGCGTCCAACCTTTGTTTCGGAAAACCAACGCCAACCCAAAAACCCATTCTCTCGACGAGCGCTGCCATTTTCAACGACCAACTGGAACGTCCTTTTCTGTGGCCGCGTCCAAGAAGAGGAGACCACGTACCGATGCGTTCACCCGTTGGTTCGCTGCCATGGACACCGATTACGCCAACTAGCGTCGAATCAGCGGCAATCGAAAACCACCGGGCGGCCAGCATTGCGAGGGTGACGACCGTACGGTAAGGTCCAGCTTATACATACCCACACACATCCTTGTTTCGAATTCCTCCCCGTTCCTGCCCTCTCACTCACCCACCGAATTTCCCGATGGAAACCCGATGTTTGATGTTCACCCATCCCTCCTGCGGCGCAAACACGCACCGAAAGCGGGCGGAACGAAAACGGTTCATTACAAATTCCCGTTCTTTTAAAGATCTTCATCAAAATGCTTATTTTCGATTGCCCGGACGATGGGTGGACGCTGAACGGGTGGACGGGAAAGGGCGGGAAAACGCGATGGGATGTGTTTATGTTTTCTCGAGCATCCTAACGAGAACCCAAAACCGTGGGTCGTATGTGACATGGTGCAATAACTAAGGCACTTTGATTAATTTCCCCAGTCCGCTCCCTGGAGTTTTCCGGTACGGCAAGGGTTGGTGGATGTATGGAGGGTAATTTGCTGGACAGCGCGGATACGATAGTGTGAGACACGGTCTGAGCTATATGTTCATCGTTCCCTCGGTAGTTCCGAGCAGAAATCCTGCTGTCGAAAGGTCCTCTTATCTCAAATATTACGTACACCGAATTTCATTCCATGCAGCCACATCCCTTATGGCCTCCAAGAATGCTGTATGATTCATTGAAAATTTTAGTAAATTAACTACTACTTAAGTTGATTTTCAGTTTCTTGATAAAAAAATGAAGTTCACACTCAATCTAAGTTGATTACAGGTACTATTTGCATTCTTTTTTTCTTAAGTTCCTCTACTAGGCTATCCCTTCTAGGGTGAGTGGGAACAAGTGTCAAAAAATCCTTTTTCCAACATTTCATGCTTCGTTCCGGATACCGGTGAGCCGGGAAAAAGTCAAGTAAAACTTTACACTTTTACTTCACCATCAACGGTCAGCTCCCGAAGACAGCATCCTTGGCGAAAGGATGTGGTTGGAAAGCAAAAGGGTTATGCCATCATTTTCGTACGGAACCCTTTCAGTTCGAGCATGGAAAATCTTTAAAGTAATATTTTCAGCACTTCCTACCAAGGTGTCGGTCCAGGAAAGGTATATTTTTTCACACATTTTGCTGATTTAAAATTAGATTCAATCAATAACGATTGCTAGTTTATGATTGCTCTTTATTCTTGCTACTAAGTTATTCTACTTGGGTATTGCTGTAATATTTGATTACCAATTTTCCAGATTAATATGATTTTATATGTTTGGTTCACGCGTCAACGAACGAAAAACCAAGTCGTTTAAAGTAGTCTTCCAATTATGTGAAGTTTGTTCTTCGATTTCTTATGGAGGTGTTTCCCTCTGCAGACATTTGGCAGTTGATATTCGTTTGAATTGGTATTGTGAGTCCATAGTAATCAAAAAAGTATAGCTACCATTGTAAATTCGCCTTGAATTATTATAAAAATAATATAAAATAGACCAATCAATATGACTTCAAATAGACCATTTTGTTCATTTAAATGTGTTGTTCGATCACAAATTAAAATAAAGCTTAAAAAGGGTAAAGCAATCAAACATAATACTTGAACAGCAAAAGATATGTTTCTTTTTGTGTGTAATAATTAGACTTGTTTGTGCAGCTCCTTATTGAAACAGGTCAATGAATTTAAACGATTGAATTTGAAATAGGACATTGAACTTCTCGTTGTGTTTTTGATTATATAAGGCAACCACGCGCAAAAGAAAGGATGCTACTATCGCACACGAAAAGAAGCAAATAAAATCTCATCAACTCGCCATTCATAGCCAAAGCATCCAACACAACATAATGATGGTACTGGTGGAGCCTTAAAGGAGACACTATAAATGACAAGAAAAAAATAACACCTAGACGGATGACGGTAAGTACATAAAACATTGGCACACGATTGTACACCGCGGGAAAGGACAAACGGATCGTCCGACTAACCAACTCCAGAGCAGACCAACCATCCGCTCGACACCGCTTGAAAAGGGGTTGACGCAAACGGAGATGATGAGCCACAGTTAGTAGACGACGAAAGAAGAAGTACCCAAAAAAAACGTTAAATATGAGTTTTAACCGATTCCAATCTGAAGACGTTTCGCGAACCACCAGCAGGACGAAGCCGGCTCGTTAGAAGGCTCCCTTATTGCTGCTATTATTATCATTACCACTATTGGTTGCCAGAAGACGGAGATCCTTGGGCGATCGGGGAAGTACATAAGGAGCAAAACAAAAAATCTGTTCGGAAGCCAAAGCATCAGAAGAAAGTGCGAGTGAGAAAGCTTTCGAAAAGCAAATCACGGAACGGAAAATGAAAGCGACGGGAATAGTCAAGGGCAGTCAATGGGAGGGAAGTAAGAAAAAAATGTTGGACACCTTCCCGAAGCTGTGTGAAGCTACATCGACAGAAAGGAGGGAATCGTGCGAGAAGAAATAAGAACTCATCACCCCTTTGAGCTTCCCCGGCACTTCTCACGGGCCGGTCGTCCCCGGGACGCGAGGACAAGGCCAGAATGCGCGAAAACAAATGCTGGTGGAATCTTTCCAGGGCCCAAGCTGAAGCAACCGAGGGAAAAATTACCGGCACTAATATTTTAAAACGACTTGTCGGTGACTGGCTGACAAGGAAAAACGTTGAAAAAGTGAAAAAAAGGAAAAACATTATCTCTGAACAGCAACGTTGAAGATAAAAACATAGAAAACGACGGTAAGAGCATGACAAAGGCCTTTAAATATTGAGAAATGTCAAAAACTGTTTAAATAAATGCATAATATTTTATACTAAAAGCAAACCCATCAAAAACCAAGAAGGTACTTGATGATTGGCTTACGTGACAAAAGCCGAAAAAGAATATTTTTTGTTTCTTGTCGCCATTATATTTTAATTAGTACTAACACAGAAGTTTTACTTTTAAGAGGAATGGTATCTCAAAATTTTTAAAATAAAACTGTTGACATTGCTTACGGGTTTGCTGGACTCCGATGACCTCTGAACCGAAAAATAGATTTAATTTACATTTATTCTAAGACGGTCAATGATAGTATGTCTTGAAACGTCCAATTGTTCGAACATTTGCTCTAACAAAAGGCTTAGGTAAACTGTTTTTTTGTCATATTTTGCTCTTCTTCTCTCTACTTTTCTCTGTGTCACCCCTTTATCTTAGATCCTTTGGCCGTTTGGTGTCCTTTTGGCCGTTAATGTAACAGTTATGTTTCGCTTCAAGTATCCGGCTTCTTTTTGTCCCTTACCGCACGTATCTATTCCGTTCTGTCAGATGTTCCACCTGGCACCGCTCAGCTCGACGTATCCGTTTATTTCCCCTTTGATTTATATCCTGTTTGCCAATTTTCGATGGAATATTCATCATCATCACCGTGTGTCGTTTTCTTTTCCTTTTATAGTGTGTGAGCTAGTTTGCTATGAAGTTTCCACTCATTTATCTGCTTAATTTTTTCTTCACCATCACTTAACACACATTTGAAAAATTTTGGCGCCGTTTGTTGGCCCGCTTTCGCTTACAACGTCCCACCGTGAAACTGGAATTGGTTTTAACGGTTGGTAAGGATCGGGAAACAAAATAACACCGATTGTTTTTTAATCTCAGTAGAATTAAAGGTTTAAATTCGGTGTTACGGTTGCGTAACATGCATTGGTCATTGGCTGATAATGTTCATCATTTATGGTAACATTGTATTTGATTCGCAGCTAGATAAAGTATGCTGTATTGTACTGCATTCGTTTTTCAATCCTAGATCAAGCATAGCTGTTCATAATGAGTAATGAATTATCAACTACCACTTATTGTGAGCTATTTCATTCATATTTTGTAAAACTATTTTGTTCAACCGATAGTCTTTTACTTCTTATCTTTGTTTCTTGCAATGACAGAAAGACGGATTTGTACGATCATTCAACCTTTTTCATATATAAAATAACCGTTTTATGAACTAGATTCACGCAATGTAGTTATCAGATTCAAATGATTTGAGTTTAAACATACGAGGAATAAAACTCTTTCTACTCGCATCAATGGGTTTTGGGCAATTTATTTGTATTTAACTGTTCGTATTGGATTGGATGTGAATGCTCAAATTGTTTATTGTGGATGTTTAAAAAAAATGAACCGGAAATATCAATATCAAATTAATTTAGCATGGTTTTAAAAACTTCATCAATACTACGATCATGATCGAGCACGTTTGTCCATTTGCGATCGCATATTTTCGCCATTTTGTATTCCGGCAAACTTACCTTCATCTCGTTTTGATTGCCGGACAACGATTGGTCGCGTCCAGTTCTTCAAGAAGTCGCCCCTCACTCCCAAACGCCATCCAGCAAGTGACTATACATGTTCATTACCCGATGCTCACATGTAAATCGGAACTCGTTTCCCAAATCGAAGGGGCCGACCTCGTGCGTGCCAGACCCTACTTGACCCCTACCCTTGGCCGGAGCTGGCCAGTACCAATTTAATTTAATCAAAAGTGCCCCCGTCCGCCTCACCCGGTCCATGGTTGATGAATTCCTCAAGAAAAGTGCGGATAAACGAGCAGAAAGAGTCCTAGAAACGCCCCTAGCGGTCGAGTTATTTTTATTATGATGTAGTTACATACGGATTTTTCCCGCTACTCTCCATGCCGCCGGGGGAACTTGGGAGACAATTTTTGGCCGGCTCCCATTCGCCGGAAAACTGACCATTGGTCAACCGGCACATGCTGGAAGGGTTATGACACTTGGCCTCTTCCATCTCCCGAAGAAAAAAAGGAGCAGCGAAGGGAAAGCGAAGACATTCGGTATGATCCGGAACGGACCGAGAGGGTCATCCGTTAGAAGGTTTAAAAGGTCGGCCAACACTTTCCCGGGGCCTCCTTAGGTTGGTCAGTTGGTATCCCTCGTCGAAGTTGAACTCGGGGTTGGAAGGGCTCGACGGTGACCTTTTTATTTGATTATTATTTTTTTGTGTGTGACTGACCAATTTTTGAACCGAGCAAAAATAAAGGAACCTTTCGTGCCCGTAAGGCAGTCATCCCAATACCGTTGGCAACCGGGTGGAGGAGAAGGGAAAAGGTCTGTTCCGATCGCAACCGAAATGCAGCAATCTTATGCAAATGTAATTCGTTGCACAGTGGTCATCGTACCCGAAAGATGACCAGGTCAACCGGGGCAGGTCAAGTTCCCGTGGCCCTAATGTTGTCCGAATTAAATCGGTGCTTTCCTAATTATTATTACCATTCAGCCGAGCGACAACTCACTTGAACCCTCTCGTAATCTTTTAAACCGAGTGAGTGAATTTGGTCCCGGAAGGCCAGAAAGGTCGCACACGGGACGAAAAGGCTGACCGGCGGTCAAGCAGACGGTTAGTTTGTATCCATTTTCCGGTTGCGTTATGCTCATGTCTTACAAGCGATAAAACTTGTTTGATTATAGTTTCTACCGACCGGACGGTGGGATCTGATTTTAAGAAAACCGTGTTCAGATCGGACACTTTGGATGATCGAGGAAAGCGGTCGGCAAACCGGTAGTGGCAGTAGCAGCAGTGGAACTGATTTATCACCCCGCCTCGTGGGTAAGGGGCCAACAGTTTTCTTGACCTCTGCCTCTCGGTGTCCGTTCGCAAGCTGACCCCGAGGGACAGGATAATGAAAAACGCGTACCAGTTCAAAGCAACTGGCAAGACGGTTTTATTGATGGCGATTGTATGAACTGCGAATAATTAAAACTATCCCAACTGACCCGTTAACGCATCTTGTCGCGTACGGATAAATCAAACGGAATAAGAAATCACAAGGAGGGTAGTTGAACTTAGTGTAACGAACATCTAGAACACCTGGAACAATCCGTTTGATCTATCTTTTATTTTTCTTCCACATTTTTGGGCAGTTAAATTTCAAGACTAAAAACCAGTATCCCAAATCACTAAAGATAAAAGTATCTGATAATTGAATAAGAAAGAATCCAAAATTTTGATTATTTATTAAATACATCTAACAATGGTGCTTGTACAATAACGCAAATATAAAAGAGGGATATACAAATTTGTTTACTCCAAGCCACATCAACAAATCTTAACTTTAGAAATTCACCATTTTAACGAGTACAGCGAGAACACTCATACAATTTTAAGAAAACGAATACAATTAAAAATATGTATGCATATGGAACAACAAGAGGTAGCTTAATTGCTCAGTAATTTAATTATGACTATTATGGAATAACTTCCAAACTGTACTCCAACATTTGAGCATGTAAATCGAAAAACTATGCTTGTTGTACTAAATTCACTCACATTTCATTAGTTTTGGATAATATTGAATTAATTTAAATATTTATAATTAACTAATACCGTTGGTCCCCGCAGTACGCGATACTCGATATACGCGAATTCGCAATACGCGATTTTTTAAAACTGACAGCTTATAGCGTTGCTCGAGTTCTGATTAGTCAATTTTACTTTGTTTTGGTAGAATGAAGTTTTTAATATGCATTTTTTAACAGAGATATAACTATGCAATATAAAAAATGGAACACTTATTAGTTATTTGGATAAAAGATATGTTAAATAAGCTGTTCCCTCTCAGTGTCAACTCTTCAATATGAGGTATAAACGATATGGCAGAGGAAATCCGCAATACGCGAAAATTCGATATACGCTATTGCGTTCGGTCCCAAACATTCGCGTACTGCGGGGACCAACTGTATTTTGAAATTAGACTTATTTTTTTAATTTCTACACCTATGTACACCTCAGGCTTCTGGCATATCTTTCTACATCAACCGGGAAGTTTGACATCAAATATCATATGATTTTTCACCGGAGTGTGTTGGACAGAGGTCTAGTGGTGGGAAAACTGAATCCATTATAAGATCCGGATCTTCGAACCCGAATCCCAATCCGTCATATCATGCGTGCTTATCAAACTTGCCGATTTTTCATATCATTTGTTATAGTAACAATTAGACAATCAATGGTTGCATTGCTCTAAAAGCTAAATCGTTTCTGTGAATGGCCAGGACCATCAAGATCGTTATCGCTATCCGCTCCCAGGGGGAGCTGTTTCATTTCAGCTCCCTCGGAACTACCCACCACTATGCGCCAATTTGAGAGAGAAAAGAGAACTGAGAAATCGGCAAAATCTCTCTCTCGCGGAGAGAATCACGAGTCGGGAAAATTCGAAAATGGGTTTTCCAGGAAAACTTCCAGGAAGATTATTAGAACTATAAAACACATAAAATAAGCATAATTTTTCAGTGAATAAAAAATGTGAATTTTAATGCATACTTAGATAGCTACTCTACATTATCATACCCAGTTTATCGTAATATGATAGGTACAATTAATGCAACGATTAATTTTGTGGTGACCCTAAGTGGGCCAAAATTGGCTCGTACTTTACCCTAGTTTTATTCAGAATCCGGTAAAAATGTAAAACAGGTCCTGGTCTGAATCATTGTCCCTCCGTGGGCTAAATGGGTTTGGTTGGGTAGAACAACTCGGATAATCGACATTATACTGTATTTCTTTGTAAACATAGGTTCCAGGAATTTTTCTAGAGCCTTACTTGGAAATCGCGCAAAAAACTCAATCTATGTCCAATAATCCATTCTACCCAGCGTTCGATTTGAGTAAACTGAAATCAATTACATTGTCTCTAGATCGACTCGTTATGTGACTAATTCGGCTAATCATTGTGAATCGATTCAAATAGTTTAGGATCAAGTCAGAATCGAATCGAATCAAGTCCCAAACAAATCAAATCTGATTCGAATTCCAAACCATCGGTATCATGTGGAGTGCGTGTAGACTTAGACTACTAATTTGTATTTCTGTTTCCAAATAATCTCCTAGCGAACATGAAGAAGCACATGTTTAAGTTTCTATGTATTGTTCTCGATTTACTTCGTTTTTACACTCCAGCAGCATCAACAGCACAAACAACCGCCAAAACAATAGCCGGAGTCAAAGCAGCCCGTATGTTGTTAATTCAGTGTTGTTAATTTGCAGCTGAGTGTTTGGGATTTTATTTGATTTCACCTTTCCCAATATTTTTAGTAGATCTTACAGTGACCGGCATGTTAAAGTATTTCATCGCAGCTAGCAGGTTTTTGACTGTTGGTCAATGTTTTTGTTCCAATTCAGGTAAATAAAGTGTGATCATATGCCGTTGGCGTACAACTTTCAAATGTAACCAACCAAACTGCCTCTCTGGCAAAACTCATTTGAACAGCAAATGAAAAACCGTACGATCGCTAAATCTCGCAAAACCGATATCTGTATGAATTATCACAATTAAACAAAATGAATTTAAGAAGAATAAGAAGAAGTGTGATCATTTTTTTGTATGTTGTTTTGCATATATTTTAAAAGATTCACTAATTAAATTTAGTAAATTTGAGAAAAACTAAAATAAAAATATATATTGAAAAACATAACAGCACAAGATAGAGTGCCCACTTCAAAATATAGCGTAAAATAGTATCCTGCTATTTGAGGAATTAAATCACGTAAGCAGCATACGCAACAATAGCTTCATTTATGTGGGACAAAGTTTTCTACGAAGAAATTCAATTTTTACATTGTCAAACAGATTTTCGTTAGAACTGCCCTAGAACCACCCTAAAGACCATATTTGTTGCAGTAACGTGCAATGATCCATCACATGTGTTTTAAACGGCCACATCTACGCCAGTTTATATTCTAGTGCTCTTAGATGAAAGCAAAAGTACGCTCAGCTTGGTGCGTGCGGCTATTTCCCCCTCCTCTCGCAACAGTCAGGATGGCCGAGCGGTCTAAGGCGCTACGTTCAGGTCGTAGTCTTCTCTGAAGGCGTGGGTTCGAATCCCACTTCTGACAAATTAACTTTTTTCATATGTAATCACATTTGATCTTTTTTTTCTCGATTTCATTGTTGCTACAATTCTGCTACACGTATATGTATACACTAGCACTTACTTCCTTTTTTTCCATTGCAGTCCCACATGTACCACAATAATCCATAAATAAACACTACAACCCATTTTTATTGGTCATAATCAAGAATTATCTAAAAAGGAGAAGAAACGTAATCTAATATAAATAATCGCTAATCGCAGGTAGGATGCAAGATAGCGCATCGCGCCCGCACAACCGAGATGGGGAGTGTAACGCTTTTCGCGTCATTGTGAGAGCAAACGTGCACCAAACGAGCGAAGCGAAAGCAAGCGAACGGCGCACGCCGAGAGTCACAGTCAGAGGCGCGCAACCCGAACTCCACGCTGATCACACTCATCGGTTGTAAGCAAACAACGCTGCAGTGGTGCACGAGCACTGCCTCCGCTCTCACAGCGAATCGTTTCGCTCTGCTTTGAGACATTCGGTCTCTGAAAGGGCGGATGAACAGAAACGGTGGAAACCGCCAAAGGTGCAAACACAGTGGAACTGCACGTCGGGATAAAAGTTTGAACTAAAAGTTTGTATTCATTTGAAAATAAATATGTTGTTTTATACTACAAGACAAAACAAAGAAATGGGTCTAAAATTTGTATCCCCTACGATCACCGAGCAGTATTCAAAACAAATAAAATACACATTCAATTTCTTTTCTGCAGTTTTCCAACAGTTGCCCCATAGTGTAGCCGTCCTGGCATGCGCATGCGTATCACCGGTAGACCCGCTTGGACACCCGGCCATGCGCACCCAGGCACTTATACACCTGCTTAACGCGTTTGGCTCCAACTTTTCGTTGCGGTTTCGCATAAACTAAAAGTTATAGACAGATGGTTTCTTCTACAAAGTTATTTGTAAAGAAGATCGCTTTTATTTGAAATGTTGTTTGCAAAAATCTGTCAATCGGTTCAAAAGTTGCAAAATTACGAGATACTCCACATTTTTGCCAATTTTCCAAAGGGTTAAAGGACAATTTTTACAAACGACATTTCAAACGAAAGATCGCTTCAAGGCAACTCGGATTGTGCAAAACCATCTTTCTATCGTTTTCAGTTTAAGAGAGCTAGCTTAAGCTAGAGCTAGCTTTAGTGTAGCTTACCGACCAGAACATTACGTTTCAGTACCGTTTGTGATGGTATACATCATGTGATGGTATGAGAATGTTTCGAGTATGTTGTGCATTTTCCTAAAATAAATTAAGATTCACGATAATTTTCAAGAATTTGGGAGTTGAACAAAATAAATTTACGCGCCACGGGGATGATTACTGTGCAGTGCTCTATTCATAGATTTATGTTAAGCTAAATACATTCTTCGGCCTGTTTGAGACAGCATAATCAAAAAAAATCAAAATAGAAAACCTATTAAACAAAATCGCATACAAAACAAAACAAAAGTTTCTATACAACCTCTGACACAAAAAATGGCCAAAACACAACCACGAACTATCTTCTGCGGGGTAACTTGAAACGACGTTTGAAACAATTCGAAAAGTAACGTTAAACCGCCAACTGGGTGTGAAAATTACTTTATAAAACCGAAAATATTTGGGCATGTCTTTTCATCTTTCATGTCAATTCATTTGCGCAGTATTAGGGCTATGGAAAATGATATGCTTTTCTTCATGAAAGCAGTGAAGAACTCTTTCTATTCCTTATGTTTCCCCTGTGTGATATTTTTGCTTTGTTATTTTGTAGGCAACGTTCCTAAAAATTATTCTATTTTATCGCCGCAGTATATTACATACGTTTCTGAAAAGGTTAACATGCAAACAAACTGCTTTCTATTGCATTGAGTTTAGTTTTGTTTAAATTGTAACTGATAATGTACGTACGAAACACCACAAAAATTTGACATTTTAAAAATCGTTCTGTTTTATCACCGCAGCATGTTGCAAAATGCTGCAAAAAAATATTAATATGTAAACAAAACGAGTTTGATTTCATTGTGCTTAGTTTAAGACAAAAATTGAAACCAATGATGTACCGTTCACCGCTAACATTTAAAAACCAAGAATCTTACCAACTTTCAATCAGCTAATACGGCCTATTCATTGTTCTGCATCAAAAGCATCAATGGAAAGGTTGAACGCGAAGGCTTAATCGTTCCTTTTTTTTAACTGGAAGGTTACTTGAACTGGCCAAATAGTTCATAAAAACGGACAAAATAAGCAGATATAGTAAAGGGGAAGCGTCGATCAAGGTCAGCTGCCCGAAGCAGCGCAAATGCTCTACTCCATTTCCGAATCCGAAGGTCATACTTAAAAGCACAATGTATTCCAAGAATTAAGCTAAAAACAACTGATCGTGTTTTCTATGGAAGAACTGAAGCACATGTCAACAACCATATTTTACTCGGTCATGGCTAAAGTTCTGACCATCTCCGGAAAGGTTGGTTAACAAACCATTAACAAAGTTATGTTGCAGTGAAAATGTTTGCAATAAACTTTGCTGCAATCCATTAAGAAAGTAGATCTGTTCCTCTTAATGCATACATAAGTATCCCTGTATTAATCTGGGTATAGAAAAATTATTGACATGAAACACAGTCAACATGTTTGCTACAAGTATGTTCGGGTATTGTTTTTACTCTCGACCATCTGCATTTTTCATACGGTATTGGTTAAAATCGATCATATTCACACCAATAGCACTGCATCATCGACAATAGTGAGACAGTTTTCGACTCCACTTGCCCTCATGTAACCTCACACCTGATCTTGGGATTTTTACAAATGCCTTTTACAAATGCCTTTTCAAATCTTCAAGACAAGCTACTTCGTGCAAGTAACGTATTTCTCTATCTTTTAGTTTATGAGAACCCGGAACTAAACGATGTAGCTAACACCCCAGAAAACAGACGCGTGTGCAATAGTATTTCTGAATGCTATGCAACATACCAGGAGTGTGCCGTTCTTCAAGTACGTTACGAGTGAAGCTCGGAAATGATGCAAAACCCTTCCAGATCATTGATTGACATTGATCACCACCAACCAGCGAATCAGCGTATTTCACATATCCAAAAACTTTCGCAAAGTAAAATTAGCTTTTCGAAATGATTTATTATTTTGGGGGATCAAGATGATGGAATATAACTTAGCTCTGCTATTCAAAATAGTTACAGATTTGGTAATTAATCATGTGTGCTGTGCGTTCTTGGACAATTCATAGTAAAAAGCATAAGCAGCAATGGATAGCTTGGTTACAACCATAGACAGTGCTGTGAAAACGTCAGGTGTAACAGAAGTCGACGCAAAAATTATTGCACAAAATAGCTTAATAGTTCATTTCTTTTTGCTGGAAGGTTGCTGGAACCTGGCAAAATAATTGAGAATATTTAAGAAATGGTATTGTTTTGGAGGTCGACATAAAATCACCGAAACAGCTCATAGCTTTGGTGTTCTGATACTCTTATGTACTCACGAAAAATCCAGTAAAGGCGATTATCCTTCATGCTGTCATATTACTCTGAAGGACAATCAACCCTTTTTTTTCTGTCAATCACTTCTATACAATCTTTGAAGGCGCAATATATTCCGATAATTTTGACACCGGAAAAAAATGGAACAGCAGTTGATTGGGTGTGGTCAAAAAATGAACTTAAAACATCAATGATTCCATTGGATATGGCTAACATGATCAAACAAAAACATTGAATAACAAAAACACCTGGGCAGCACCAAGGACATTCATTCAAGTTCAGATTTTGAAGACGAACCCTCAACCAACGGAACAAAATTTAGAATGTTTGCTTAGATCATCCTCCACGGCGTGTTTATTAGTCGATTTCTATGAACGGAAACATAGTTAAAACATTGGTCAACTAAAGCAATAGATCAGTCATACACAATATTGAATTAAAGTAATAGAAGACAAACACTGAAGCATGTGAATGAAACAGGAAATTTTAACTTTTAAAGTACAGTTTTTCGTACTAACGTAATCGAACAGTAGTATTCGAAGTCAACTATCGAATGACTAAAGTCTTGGACCTTCAACAATGACTTCGGTTGAAAAATAGTCCATTTAGTTAGCAGGATAACTTTGGTCTGTTGAACCAAAAGATGTCTAGAAGCCTCTCGGCGACATTCGCTTTCCCCCTTCAGATGATCGTCGCGTGCCACAACGTCCGTAAAAAGAAATTATTGTCCTTCCGACACCCTCCCATCCTAGCCCTACCTTATTGGTGCACATGCGGGATAGGAACAAAGGGTCAGAGAGGTCGCCTTCGAGAACGATCATATAAAAAAATAGTCCATTTAGTGGTCCATCCACTTAAAAAAGATGAGCATGAAATAAAGTAAAGATGAGATTTACAAGATTTGTCCAGAATTTTAGGACTATCCAACAACTGTATTTTCTATACAGTATTGGTTAATGTCGAGCATTTTCACGTTAGAGGCTGTGTATCGTCGACAGTTTAACCATGCACATATCAAAACAACGATCGGTTGGTTCGAAACTACCGAGAAAGGGTTAACGACATTTAAACTATTTAAACTAATAGCCGTCAATTGTAAAACAGATTTTTGACTATATGTACATGAACCCATGTAACCTGGCTGTTTGAAGTAAGCAAATCCTGGCCAAACCGCTTGACTTATTTAACAAACAATTATAATAATGCCAAGAAACCACACTGGCACAAAAACATATGATCTGAAAACAATCCACAAACATTACTCTTGGAAATTGCAGGAATTTCAGAATTCACGTACAACCGGTAGGTTCTACCGGGCCTTAGCTAGTAAGTATAAAAGAGTGTGTGGTGTATAACACATTTGGGATCGCCCAACAGCTACCCAAGCAAACAAAAAAGCGTAGATGTCAGAAGTGGGATTCGAACCCACGCCTTCAGAGAAGACTACGACCTGAACGTAGCGCCTTAGACCGCTCGGCCATCCTGACTTGTTGATTGGTCCGGGTTTAAACGCGTACAGGTTTTCATTGCGAACATAAACATCATCCTGGAATTGCAATCTTTCGCGATTTTAGGGCACGCATTGACGACCAATTCCCCCAACAGTGCTTCTCAATGCAAGGTATTGTCACAGTTAATATCTTGGTAAATTTACTTTACAATTAACATAACCATGAAAAAAACATATAGAAGCGAAACAGACAAATTGTGGAAATTAACGTATATCTGTAAATATTTTGAGTACTTTTGCCCAATGAAAATTGTAAAAATGCTGTCATAGCTTAGAAAACAACTTAGTTTTCAATTTAAATAAGGACTTACTAAATGGCTATAAAATATGTGTTTCAACTAAAATAGGGTACTTCCATTAAAAATTATGAAATGAAATCAAATACCATGTGGCTTCCAATTAGTTAAAAAAATAGAGAACCGGTTAGGTACGGTTCTCTCGGATTGTGTAAGTAACCAAAATAAGTAAGTGGTTTTATACGCTTGTAAGTAACCACAATAAGTAAGTTGTTTAATTATTATTTACAACTAGAACACATAAAAACATTTGCAGTTGGGCTCGCCGGGTCAGATATGATATGCGCAGTTCATCGAAATGCAATACAAAAAAGTTAAGGGGTTTCTTTACCCTATCAATTGATACTGATAATCTTCTGACAGGGTAAATATGTCTCTTATCTATTGTTTGTCAGAAGTGGGATTCGAACCCACGCCTTCAGAGAAGACTACGACCTGAACGTAGCGCCTTAGACCGCTCGGCCATCCTGACATATCTATTGTTTCCTGTTCATTCGCGATCGGACCGCGGATCCCGAATATTCGGCGCAGATAAACTGGCAAAACGTGAAAATCACGTATGGCTGCGTATGACAAAAATAGAATCGCGTTTATCACCTAGATACTCCTAGACAAAATACTTTGATTTCAGGACATTTCCGCAAACTAATACACGATCACAGTGTATGACAATTTTTCGCCGATCGCATTTTATATCTTCTATAATTTACCAACATCATGCAAAGAAACTCACATTAGTTTTTTTTCTGTGCGAATACTGTCCTCAGAAATTTTGTATCACACCGTATATCGTTTAGGTGATGCTTAAGCGAATTGTTTTAAAAAATGGTTGAATGTAAATCATCATCTCGATGTCCTTCACTGTCCATGTTTATAAAATATACTAAAAGACGATTTTTATCTTGCATCAAACTCCTTAAGAATAATCATCCGTATTATGGATATTGAGTATAGTAATTAATTAAACTAAAAAACTAAGTTTCATAGAAATGCAATGCAATTACGGAAATATCTTTTTCTGAAATATAACCTTCTGTGATTAGGATATTTTGAACAGCAATTGTTTAAGCAAAAGAACGATGGTTTTCACAGAGATGCAAAACAATTACGAAAACAATATCTATTATTATACCCTATTTTATAACATAGAAAATAATGGTATTTGTAAGTATAATAACATATAAAAATAACATGCAGCATAAAGTTGATGTTGATTCTGACACACTTACACTTTGTTTGCCTTTTTCGAAGAATTTCACTCACTTTCGAAACTACTATGTATGTACGCAATCTGCCAGCCAACCACCCAACCATTAATAAACATTTCTCACAACAATTAACATGAATGATTTTTAAATAAAATCATTGTCAGAAGTGGGATTCGAACCCACGCCTTCAGAGAAGACTACGACCTGAACGTAGCGCCTTAGACCGCTCGGCCATCCTGACATGTCTATTGTTTCTTGTTCGTTCACGATCGGACCACGGGATCGCGTATTCGACGCAGATAATCTGGTAACAAATGAAAATCTAATGATCAAAATAGAACTTCGTTTACCGATTACCTGCCCATGAAAATTAGGTATCGCCCCCCATAACATTTTTGTGATGCACACGAGCATTGTTTTAAAATAACACTTGAATGTTAATTACCATTTCGATGTCCTCCGCTGTCCATGTTTGTAGAACAGACCAACTAACGATTTTTATCTTGGAATTAAATTCTGAAGAATAAATATCTGAGAGATTCATCGAGAAACAATGCAATTGCGGTAACGATTTTAAATTCTGAAGATTAAACAGATGTAAATTTTTCATAGAGATGATATGCAATAATGGAAATAGTTGAACTCTAAGAAACAAACATCTGTAAGTTTGATATTTTGTATACTAATTTTTTAACAAAAAAATTGTTACCACAGATATGCAACAATTAAGTGAAAGAAAAGTTTTCGCAGAAATGGAAAAGCAATTACACCCCATTTGGTAAAATTAGAGCGTAACGATATTTGTGTATCTAAATAGGACACACAACAACAAGTTAATTTTATTGTATTTTTATACAATTAATCTGAAAGTGTGTCAAGATTTGACGTCGCTTTGTTCGAAGAATTTCACAAACGTTCTTTATAATTAAGCCCATTCAAATCATTTACACACACAGTAGCAAATCTTGCCGCCCATCACAACACATTACACTTATCTTGCAACACATATCATGAATGAATTTTAATAAAATCAATGTCAGAAGTGGGATTCGAACCCACGCCTTCAGAGAAGACTACGACCTGAACGTAGCGCCTTAGACCGCTCGGCCATCCTGACTTGTACTAATTTTGTTCATAGATACTAACACCGTAAGCCAATATTACAAAGATCACCGTCGATCGTCGTCGATCATCATGACTAAGAATACTTGACATATCCGAAGCACTGCTGACATATCAAACAATCTGAGAAGTAGAATCCCATTTGGGTGTTACATAAATATTATAAATAGCGTATTTCAACTATGACCTATTCATTTCCCACGACCCAAACAGAGTGATATAGAAACATGAACGGTAAAAAAGAGCATAAATAAATCAGTTTCAATTTTTAAATGGCAGCATCTTTATTCTTTACATAGTGCACACCTTCATCTGGATTGCAAGGCTAGATCCTTATTTTATATGTTTCAAAGTTTGGTTTTATTTCCATCGTTTTTTTTCGCCTCTTCCATGTCGCTCTCAACTCCCTCCATCATATCACTTATCCTTTCTTATTTGTTATAGCAGCAAAAATTCGTAAAATATCGCTCACTTTCTTTCTAAACGTATACAAACGAAATACGAAGTAAAACACTTATTCAAGATCGCATATGTTAGGCGAGGGAATAAAAGCTATGCCGGGATGCAGGAACACGAAGCAAAACCATTAGTCGGACATTGTGTGTCGGCTATTGTTTAAAAAAAAAAAAATGAACGCCGACAATCTATTATCCACAACTAAAATCTCCATCGTCGTTGAGGTTCGCATTTCAGTCGTAATATAAGCATCGAATAAGCAATACACTGTTGATTTTTTAAATACATTTGATTAGTTGTCCCCACCATATCTACCATATTGCCAGCAGTACTGCTAGGTTGGGTTTTTTTTTTCCTATGTTAGCGGCGAATTTGAATGAACTAAAGTTAATTTGTGTGTAGACGGCTTCGTTACATTGTGTTTCCCTCCGTTTATTCAAATGTCTGCGAGTTCCTGTAGGCTAAATCTGAGTAGAGATAATTCATGGTTTAATTTTACTTTCAACGCAATCTCTGCATCTGCCCACTAGAGTAGATCGTGTTTATTTGCTTCATAAGCAGCTGTTGAAATACACTTACAAAAGCTATAATGATCGTACCTTTATGAGTGTGAGATTGCTAACTGATTGGTCATTTGGTTAAATGGTTTCTGTTTCACGTGTTGAACTGAAGAAGAACCCTTATGAATTCTTTATCAATTGCCATGCGAAGCTCATTATACTTTTTGAAATTTCTAGGTAAACTGTAAAGAGTAGACTTTAAAGATCACTCAATACCAAATTGATTTCCAAACAGCTAATGGTTGTATCAGTTTCATTTCAATTTCACGATAACAAATAAAAACTAGTCTGGTTAGTAAAAGCCCTATCTTTAACTATAAGCAATAGACAATACCACGGTGTCCACCGAATGGTAGCTGAAGCGAAAGTACAAACGAAACGAAATCTACTTTAAGGTATGCATCGGTCATAATCCGTCGTCCTTCATAGTTTTCTTTTAGTATTGTAGTTAAATTTTATTTTAAATTGAAAGCACCTTTTGCGTATTCCTACTATCTTACCTATGAACTGCGAATCGTTCGCCTTGCCCATTTTAATATACCACCGCGTCAGTTGATTTACTTTGTATAATTCTTTTTATCGTCCAATACGTGGACAGTATAAAACGTTTCGTCAAAAACGAAAACACAAAAACCAACCATGCACATTCTTTTCGGGCGTTCCTCCTACCATATGAAGCCATGCACACGTGTGTCTTTTGTTTATCTCGATTGGAAGAACCCGGACTTCCGATGCCGAACAGCTGGTGCCCATTGCCCCTACCCTCTTTGCGCCCTACATTTACAGATGTAAAACTGCGATATCCCTTTTTTTGTAAAATTATTGTATCATTCAATAATGGTGTATATAATCAATAATCGTAGTCCGTACGTTTTACTCTGTGGCGTTTATTTATTAATCATCACGATTCGTTTCCACTTTTCTTTTTTTATCGAACCCGACCGCAAAATCCACCGATTTCTTCGTCCGCGCGATATAGTTCCGCTCCATTCCGATTGCACCGCATTCTGGTTGGGTTATCGCGCTTCCGATAATCCTTTGCCTTCACATGGCTTTTATTCTCTCTAAAACTTCCGCTCGCATTCCGAACCTCGAGTAAACCCCCGTGTTTTGCCCCGTGTGCCTGTGCAACCTTGGCAGTAGTCACCGGTCACCGTAAATATTAACCTCGAAAAACAAACACTTTCCAAAAGGTTCTACGACGACAACACATAAACAACACACACATATACCGCCCATTTTATATGACCGGAAGTTTTGTTAACGAAAAGCCGGATGACTGATAAGCTCGAAGCATACCAGCAAAAGGTTCGGTGATTAATGGCGAATGATTCCGATTAGGCGATCAGTTTTTGCCTTCCACCCACTTCGATCTTCGAACCAAAGCTGGATTTCGAGTACGATTTTCCACCAAATTTTATTACGCTTTCCGCACGCCCTCCGTTGGGATCGTACGTTCCTTCACAAAATGAACGAGAAACATGTAAGTGCAAAAAATATCCTTGATATAGTATGCTTTCGAAACATAACTTACACCGGCGGCATACTGTCTACGCTAAATGATGAAGAAGCACATAGTAAGATGACATTTCGGTCCGTTTTATTTTACGACACTATGGTAATCTATATTTATATTGTATATATGCGGCTCTAAAACTACGCATCAGCCCATGGCACTTCGTCCTCTGTCCCATATGTCGTATGAGACTTTTTGTTGTCGTTATTATCGTTGCGATTGATGAGACGAACATCCCCCTAACGGTGGCCCATAGGCAGAGCTAACAGGGCGAAACAGACCCTGCATATACACTCCACCCGAGGGCCAGCGGGATCGGATTGCGCAAATTTTAGATTTGCTTTGATTCTTCCTTTGCGATCCCAAAAGAAAAAAAAAACATGGACAGCTAGAGTCTCAGTTCGCTCGTGTGAGCGCTTTCAGGCAGGCTTGCTTGCTAGCTTGCTGGCTTGTAATCATTACTTTCCATTCGATTCTCAGTCTCACACCACGGTCTCGAAGAACGAGCCCACCTTGGTCGGTTGGATGCGGTTGATACGGCTACACCGACGCCGCGCATTGCTACTTCCTTACAATAACAAATTAAGCAAATAATGCTTCTCAAAACTGTACAAAGTGGGATTCGTTTCCCTTGGCCATTCGGCAAACAACCCATTTTTCTCTGCCATTTGCACGCTAGCATCGTTTTCGTTTTTTTTCTTGGGAACGTTTTTCAAACAAACAAAACACATATTTTATTTATCGTCTACCTTAACTCCTACTCGCTGAATCCTTACAGTAGATCCCTTTTGCACCCAATCGTTCGCTTTGGGCGATGGTTAGAAAGTTTAAATAAATTATTATTAAACGACTTTCTGCTCCGCTCAAACTCGATTTGAATCGAACCGAAATTCGATTTATGTTGCGCCTTCGATTTTTCCACCAAACAGGCAAACTTTTCGTCGCCATTTTGTTTTTTGCTTTGCTACTAATCACAATGATGGTTTAAATCGCTCTCTTCTCCTCCTCTCAATTTCGATTTTTCGCATGTTTGTATTTTATGGTTTTTAAATCTATTTTAATTCGATTAGATTTTTGCTTTCTCCTACAGTGCAGCCTTAGTATCAAGTTTTCTGCTCCTCTTATAAACACGATATCTTTTCTTTTCCTAAGCAGACTTTTTTTTATACGTTTTCCGTTCCGTTTTCCTTATGCAGCCTTATTGGGTAAGTGATTATTCGTTTTTGAATAAATCCCCGTGGAGAGTTATTCGCCTCAAGTTAGTCGAGTAAGGAAATCAAAAAAAACACGTGAACATTTGCGACCAGTTATGTGCTTGTGTTTCTCCGATGTTTCTCCGGATCCCGTTTATCTAGGCCACTTCTGCGAAGCTACTATCTACGTTTTTTTGTATAGAAGACTCTCTCGCTGACGTGTTTCACCTGGTACGCCATACAACTTACTCACGGGTTTCAGTCCTTTGGCTATGGTGATGCCGACACCGGCACACCGTTGTTCGGTGTAACCGTTTCCGGTTGCCGCTGCTACTGGAGGTAGTGATGATTGAGCAGCTGGTGCTGGTGCTGGTGCTGGTGATGGAGATGATGTTGCGGCGGCGATGCAGCCGATACCGAGCTGCCACTACTGCTGCCGCCAGTGGTGGTAAGCTGTGTCTTTTCGCTGCGCTTCGGTGGAGGTGGAGGTGGCCTCTTCTTGGCGCTCCCGGTGGACGGCAACAAATGCTGCGCGGCCGGGACGGCGATGTTCGGCACGATCGGATAGTTCGGCTCCATGCCCATGTTGCTGCCAAGGTTCTCGTACAGCCCATCGGCCGGCCCCGTTCCGTAGTGCTCCTGCACCCAGTTGCTAACGTTTGCCGTCTCGCGGTAGTACGGTGTGGCAGACGAGTACAGATCGTTGGCAGCACCGTGGATGTCCCGGAAGCCAAGCACCTCATGCGGAGTTGTCGCCGGTTCGAGCTTACACTTTTGTGCCACCTGCCACTTTTTGTTCATCACTCGCTGGAGATCTTTGAGGAAATCTCGCGGTGGATTGGCACTCGATTCGCTGAGACGCTTCGGGGAGGTGTAGGTGGTCGAGAGGCGAGTCGCTTCGGCACGCGGTGGTGGTGCCGGTGGTCCGACGCTGTACGACGCACAAACACGCCTCGGTGATGGTGGCACCTCCTGTATTTCGTCCTCGAAGCAAACTTTCCGACGCAACAGGACGGGAGATTCGGCGAAGGAGACACTCTTAGCCGGCAGCGGTGTGGGTGTCGTCGGGCCATCCGCAGCATCGGCACCGTTGTACGGCGGAGGAGCTTTGTATGGTGGTGCCTTCAGGGCGGAAGGTTTCAACGTTTTCGAGTAGATCGGTTCCGTCTTGAGGATGGTGGTCGGCGTTGGGCTCGGTAACGTGTGGCTGTGGTGATGATGCGGATGATGTGGGTGTGGGTGTTGCTGTAGCTGATGATGATTTAGCATCATGATGGACTGCGCCACGGATGGCATCGGTGCGCAACGGGCAGCATTTGTGGGTGGTACCGGTGCACCAACCGAAGAAGATGGCACTGTCGAGCCCTGGGAACAGGTGGCCGCTCCCTGCCCGGACGGTGGTGGCGGCGGAGGTAATTGCACGGATGCCAGTGACAGTTGAGATCCACTGAAAGAGTTGTCGAGCTCGTTCGGAGGTGGTGGCGGAGGAAGCGAATCGAGCGAAAGCGTTGACCCGGTAAAGTCTGCACCCATCGTTGCCGGGTCATCCGCCGGTGGTGGCGGAGGCGGCGGTAGAGAGAACGTAGAATCCGTCATACAGGATGGAATAGGTTCGACGACCACGACCGTCGGTGATCCTCCCTGCTGCACTCCGTTGGCCAAAGGTGTTCCACTACTCAGGATCGTCGTTGGCGGTTCAAAGTTAACCGGAGTGTTCAGCACACTGCCAACCGGTGTGGGTGTTGATGCGGACGAACTCATGCTTTCAATCGACCCACGGTTCGCATTCGGTACCGGACGACGCTTGAGCGTGCCACTGCCAGTGCTTTCCTCACTTCGCCGCCGGCTGTGACGCCTCGTAAGGGTTCCACCTTCCCCGATCGAACCACTCATGCTGCCCACCGGTGACTCCTTGTGCCGCGATGTCGTCTCACCAACTTCCTTCAGCTGGCGCGTCATCGAGGTAAGTGGAAGATTTGGTTTCATCGACGGTTTCCGCTTGATCGTTCCCGTCGGGAACTCCGAATCGAATCCGTTGTTCTCATCCGACAGACAGCCGCTCGAGCTCGACGAGGATGCCCGCGAAAGCCGCCCGTTGCCATTGCTGGCCCCATTGGCATTACCGGTGCCGACACTACCGACACCAGGCTGAGGAACTAAAAGATGATTGCTGCCGCTTCCGCTACTGTTGCTACTACTCGTGCTGCACTGCGACGGCACGGACGAAACGATGCTACCGATCGAGCTGCTACGGGCCGAGCTAAGTTTATCCAATTCTTCCCGCGCCAAATCGTCCAGCAAGGAACGGTGATTATCGAAAAGTTTCTTACCATACTGTGGAAAAACGAAGTGTCAGATTAGATAATCTCTTCACGCTCATAGCCGTCTTCTCCCCGCCTTCCCTTACCTTCATCACCCGTATGGCAGTAACCCAGTTATCGAGTGAAGTCGCATCCTCCGCGCAAAGCATTTTCACCGAACGAATCCCCTTCACGCCGGGCGGCACCTTCGGGCAACGTAACGCAAACGTGTAATCCGTCGGGGCTTTGTGCTTCTTCTTCCAACCCAACCCGCGGTAGACCTCGTGGCCAGCGAACAGTGCCAGGCAGAGCAGATCCTTTGCGGACCGTGTTTTCTCCTTCGGGTAGTAGTGAAGACCGGACGCGCGCAGTACAAAGTGGTACTTCTTCCAACCCTTTTTCGCATCATTCTTCATATACAGCGGCCCTTCCAGTGCGATCTGGTTTCCGCTGGTGAAAAATTCTTCCAAAAGCATCGCTCTAAGAAGGAAAAAAATTAACATTTGATTAGAGGAAAACATAAGCAATATCCGAGTGGCTTACGACTGTGCTTACCTGGTGTGTTCGTCATGTTCGCTGCCCGGTGCCATCTGCGTGCCGGGCAGGAACGCTTCCGGCGTCTTGAAGAGCGCCACCTTGTCCGGTCGCTGCAGGAACAGCACCCGGTTCTTTGAGTCGCGATTCCACAGCATCAGATTGTCGACCAGCATCTCGTGATCCTCGAACAGCCGCTCCATCTGATGCTCGGGCAGGTGCTCGACGATGGCCCACGTCGGTTCCATCTGGACGTGGTTTTTGTCGGCCAGCAGGCGCGTCACGTGCCCGCAGCTCATCGTTTCGTCCACCAGCAGCGACTTCGAGGCTCCGTCCGCCGAGAACGCCTTTACGAACAGCCGTCGCACCGAGGCCTGCTCGAGCTTCTGAAGGGCGAGATGGATTTTGGCCTGCTTGCCTCCGTCGAGATTCTGCTGGCCTCCACCGGATACTACGTTACCGACTCCCTGGCCACCTGCTGCTGCCGCCGCCGCCCCCTGTAGATGCTTCAGATGCGAACTGCTGACGCTGCTCGAAGCTGACGATTCGCTGGACATCAGCGACACCGTGTCGCTGAACGCGGAATCATTGTCCGGACTATCGGTACGGGGCTCCCGGTGCAAACTGATGCTGCCCCCACCGACCCCTCCACCCATGCCGCTGGCGATGCTGCCGCCGCTGCAGAGTGTATCGTTCGTGACGCTGCTGCAGCCACTCTCCGACGAGAGCGTCGTGTTCGTGGCGGCCGATATCGTCGAGTTCGTACGGCTGTGGCTGCGCCCATGGCGCAGATCGCCCCGCTCCTCCAGTATGCTCAGCTCGCCCAGTATGGCGTCCAGCTCGGCCTCTTGCGTTTCCTCCAGGTTCGCCATCGAGAACCGGTACGAGTCGGTGCGCTCCGACGATGTGTTACTCTTCGGCCGAAGGCGTGCCCCCCCGGTGGTTGTCGTTGTCGCTGTGGCCGGGTTTACGTGCGTTGCTCCCGGTGTGCCGCTTATATCAAAACTCTGTGCGGATAAAACGAGAAGGAAAGAGAAACAACAGTTCTATCAGTCAGTTCCGGTTCGTTGGGTTTTATGACGGGCAGACCCGCCGTTTGCGGTTAGACCGTAGAGAACCGAGGAATGGCGACCGCCTTAATTAAATCCAACTGGCTCAAAAAAGCTTTTCCCTTATTAACAATTTAAACTCAACCAAAGGCACACGTTAAATTCATCTGCTGTCCGAAATTAAAACTCGAAAACTTGAACCGCCACTTCGTTTTGAGCGTATATTCTCTTCTTGGGCCCGGTAGCAAGTAGGCTCTGGTTTTATGATAAGATTTCGATGTGCACAACAGCGGAACCGTTTCCGTTCACTGGGCTTCGCAAAACGTTGAACAATAAACACGATCTGGATTCGGCAAAGTGCAACTCGGGCAAAGAAGGCACCCAAGAACAAACTAACTAACGCGCGTGTTTTAATTGCCAAAGCAGACGATGGTTTTGGTTGATAGCAGAAGTAAAACCGAGCTTAAATCCGGAGATTACTTGGCCTTTCATCGCTGCGAACTTCCGCACCAATTCTGAACTGTCACGCACGACTTCACAGCGCCAGTGGGAGAGTGTACTAAACTCGGCGGACCGTTGTTCGTTACTAAGCGGACTAGCGTTCTGACAGCGATGTGCCAGATGGATGCCATCCAAAATCCACCGCCTACTATTATTATGATCACACAGACGATGGAAACCGGGTGAATATTCTGAGACAAAAGAAAATCACAGCAGATCGGATCGAAAAGCATTTGCCTATTCTTTCACTGAGCATTAGTCACCACTGTTGGGCCAGTGTTTTACAGCGGTATGGTTTACGACGGCACAGTCCATCAGAAGTTCTAAGAAATCAAACGAAACCACACAATGGCACAAACCGGGGAGGAAAAGTCATTTTCCAAGACTCCGCGCTAGCCGTGACCACTCGCGCTGCCATGAATTCTTATTGTGCAACCCTTACCACTCTCTGCTCGCTGTTTTCTACCCCCACGGTAGACGCTTCTTCTCCCGGTCGATGCTCCTAATGCTGCACTGCGCCGTTTGTTTGTTTGTGGGAAAACACGTTTCCCTGCACACACACCCCAGAGCGCTTGATCTACTTCGGTCGCGAAAATATGGCTTTTCCTTCCGAGAAATCCCGTTATTACTCACGCTCGTCGGCGGCGGTAGCACGGTCCCGTAAAACGTTCGCCAGACACCCAACGCAGACCATTTTCATTGAGAAATAATTCGATAAATAAACCCACACACACACACGCTCACACACATGCACAAACGTGCGTAGCGACGCATACGCATTGGTTTACTACAGGAATTCACGGGATCCAGTTGCATCATACCGCAATTGACGCGAAGAAACCCGAGTAGTAGTGGGCAGGAAGGGAAAAGCAAGATGGCATCTGGATCTGGAGCTTGAATGGCAGAAGAAAAACAATTGATCTTCGGTACAAAAATAAACTTCTTCGGAAACTGGACGGTACTACCGAGGAACTGGGAGTTAAGGAAAAAAAATCTGGAACATGATCAGATAAAGTTGCTGACCACATTCACCCAGAACAGTCTATGCAGGCATCTCGGAATTACTCACGGGAAAACAAAAACACTTCGCGTTTTGCACCTTCGAGTCACTGGTTTCGCGGGAGACACATTAGCAGAACGACGGAAGACTTCCGTCGAGGATGCCAAAGAAAATCTGCAGACCACGGTAATTATCCCAACGAGAACGGCAGGTATTCGTGGTGTATCCATGATGCTTGCTTGCTTTACGGCATCAATTAGCCAATTAGCTCCAACACACCAAACGAACACACATTTTATTTTTATCTCAACTCACCTCCCAAACAAACTGGCAGACACATGGATTGAGTTGTGAAGTCGGCAAACACGGCCACCACCATGGCCAATGGCGTGAAATGTGAGGGTGCGTTGAAAGAAACCTGGACCTTAGCACAGTGGAGTGACTAATCGCAGCACCGAGGTGTCGGGTAGTACACCCATTTGGAACGTGTCGTCGTTTGGACGCACTACAATTTGGACGTTGTTTAGATGAGGGCAGGAAAAACACAGAAATGGAAACACCGCAGCAAGCGTTGGCGTCCTCCAAAGGCAACTGTTTTCCCCGGCTGTTCGGTAGCGAGCAGTCACCGTTTACGTGTGTTCCCTTCGCATTTTTCCAGGGCAAGAAACCAGCAGGGTGCGGTGACGACACGGGAGGTAGCTGCCATTTTTGGCGCATGCGTTCTACCGGGATTGAAACGTTCCCGACAAGTTTGCCGAACGACAAGGCTCGGGAGGTTCGGGTTTTGCTGCAACAAAACCACCCCGCGGAGTGGTTCTCTTTTTGACGGGTCGAGAGTTTTGACAGCTCCGCACAAGTTCTAGGTTAAGTTTCGGCCAGTTCCCGTACGTCGATAAGGGAGGCGCTGCAAAGGGAAAACAGCATTTCGCATGGTGCACCATGCATATTGCACGCGAACCTAACTCTGTTTGACAGTTGACAGTTGCGGCTCGCCTCCTGCCATCGCGTCGTACCACAAATGGCGTTCGGCGACTAGTTTTACCGCAGAGCTAGTTTTTCACACACGCACAAACAGCCCGAAACCCAGGATGCCCTTGGAATGCATGTTGTGTAGTAGACAGCACATGTGAAAACATTCCACCCGACCGCGTGCTGATCGTGACGTCAATTCGTAAGAAAACATCATTCACAAACGTAAACTCCGATGATTCATACACCGCATGAATGGCGAAGGGAGTCTGTGTACGGATCCGGAACGGAAGATCAAATGGCGCTAGCGGGGTGGGAGAGGGGGGACGAGATGATGTGAGCGTGTGGAGCGGAACCAAGGGTACGAAACCGGTTGGAGGTATGTGGCCTTTCGTGGGTCGTACCGGCACAGGTGATTGTGCAAAAATGTAGCGCAAATTAGCAGACACCCGTGCGTTTGTAGCGTAGTGAGTAATCGTCGTAACACGATCGATATGCTCCGCCCGGGAGGGTGAGGAAGCTCCCACCCCCCAAAATGGCGTCCACGGAGGGAATGGTATATGGCGTGGATGAACTTCGCAGAATACCAATCGTGCCGGGTGTGTTATGCAACGATCGGACGATTTGTGTCACGAGCGGTACCGTGATTTCCATAATCTCTCGCCTCACCCCACCGCGGCACCCCTAACGGATGGGCTTCTTGAAGGGGGTGTGTGCGGGCAAGAGGGTGAGCAGAAACGTCTAGAAACACTGCGTCTAATGACGACGCTGACGGCGACGACGAAGTCTACGCTGCAGCTTAATTGTACACAATTAGATTAGACAGTGAGAGGACAGCGACTCTACGGCTTTCTATTCATGTTATCCCGTCGGCATCGACTGCATTACGGCAACAAAGTTGCCTCACGAAGCACTTCGCCACCCCCAGCTGTTGCTGCAATGCTGCGTGTAAGTATGTAGGAGCATAAATGGAGTTGCAGGAAAAAAAGTCAAAACCAAAAGCTTAACGTCGAACTTAACAATAGTTTCCTCACCGAACCTAACCGTCATTCGAAAGGATTCAAAAATCTGGCGCTGACCTACTTCGGCAGCAGTCTGGCGTTCTTTGTTGTGTTTACTTCACCGAGAAAAGAAACCATAGAAATTTACGAGAGCAAAAACATAGCAATCCCTACTAATGCGTTCATTAGCCTATGGACGCTTTCCACCGTCGCTTCCACCCGCGTTCTTCGTACGCCAACGTTGCACACTACGAACAAAAGTGGAAAGGAAGGAATTGTACTTAAAGGACAATCAGCTGCACTTTAAAATGCATTACGTGTGGAAGCACACATTTTAAACCGCACTGGATTAATGGACCCGGGGCAAAAGGATAACCTATTCACACTCCACAAGAGATGATAAGACGGGCTATTCCGTCCGTTGCCACCATTGTTACGTACGCGACGAGATAAAAAGCAAGTATTAAAACATTAGAGAGCCTTCCGTTTTTCGTGACGAGTCGAATCGTAACGGTGCAAGAAAGACTTTCCCATTCCAAACGAAACGTTGAACAACAGAACCCGGGCAGCATAGGGACGACTCTGTCGGCCATTGTGTGTGTGTGTGTGTGTGTGTGTGTTTTGTTGGTGTGCTCCCCACGAAAAAGTGGTTACTATTCATCATTCAAAAAATCATTTACATACCCGCTCGCCCGCGTTTGAAAAGGGCTTGGAGGTAGAACCATGATAATAAAAAAATACAACACCCCCTAAAATGGAAGAAACGAAACCAAACAAAGAAGGAAAATAAAGACAATTCCACCCAGAAAACTTCAAACACATCAGAGTTTGTATCAAACTTCACCCTAGCTAAGGCTGGAGCATCCATGGGGTAGCAAGGCTTCCCTTACCAACCATTGTGTGCAACTTATTCCCACCCAATGTCTGCTTCTCGGCACTGAACGAAACTTCGAGTTGTCGTACGTCTCCGGATGATTAAAGCGCTAATCCCAATCCTCTTTCAGAACATTCGAAGGCATCCCGTCGACGCACAACACAATGGTGGTACAAGTGCTCGGCTCGTTCCACGCCGGAACAAATGTTTATAGCAGTGCCAAAGGCAGTATCTGCAATTTGAGTGCGCACCGGAACGAGCAGAGGATACCAAAAGAAAGCGTCAGTGGAGTGGAGACTGTTCGCCGTCAAATGTGCATTAAAATTAAATGTCTTCTTCCTGACACCCACGACACAATCCAGCAAACGATACGCTGCGGGTGGGAGGTGGTACACTGAGCACTGACACACCTCTGGCCGGTGGGGAGCTGGTGGTGGGACGTTAGTAGCGAGATGAACACGATGCGTTCGTGTGCTCCGAAAGCGGCAGGCCAACGTTTTCGTGCGTACATCCGTTAATGTCATCGTCGCTGTCATCGCCCTGTGCTCGGAAGCGATGCAATGAACCGATACGCAGGAGGACGGAGCAAACGGAGGAAGGAGGGGACGGGAACGGGACATTTAATAATAATGGAAAGAAGCCAGTAAGCTATGCACAGCGACCAGACCCACGGAAACGGTAACTTCCGCCGGTAGCGAAACGGAAGAATACTGATTAGAACGGGTGGATGAAGTACAATTCAATAGCTCAACTGATTCAATATGCAGCGTTAGAGTTTGGGCTCGTCGTTGGTGTTTAGAAAATAGGCGTCCCCTTCTCGTCTAGCCATCCATCGGGCAGCCAATAAATCGTCGGAGTCCCATAAATCAAAGCGTAGGCAACGGTAGGCTCCAGCAGAAACATTTCACAGTTTATGCTGGCTGGAAAAGATCGTAAACGATCGCTAGTAGTTGGTTTGAAACATTTGGGAGCTCCTTTTCGGGTCGGTCGAACTACCGAATCGCTTTTTACGATGCCATCACACCCGTTAACACCGCCCGGGAAGATCTATCCGGTCGGTGCGAACGTGGAGAGGTCTACGTTGTTACTCTATTCAACAAACGTTGTTGACCACTTCTCTTAGTGCCACCGAGTTGATGTGTCTCGGGAGGAAATGTTTAATTTGAATACATAATAGTCCCTGGTCCGCCATAAGCGAAATGACAGCTACCGGACCGAGCTCCGGTGCGAAACGAGAAGATATGGAACATGGGGGATGGCGAACAAAACAACAGCGAATGATAAAGCATGATGAGCTTCACAGACCCAGCTGCATGGCGCAGCGCGTAGGAAGACGGCAAATGGTCCGGGGCAAATGTTGAAGTTGTCGCCACTTTCCACGATTTATTGGCCGTCGGTCGATCGGTTGGTCGTTAAACGATTGTCAACACGGTCGCCAATCTGGGCGCCCGAGGACGGACACAGCACGAACCTCACACGCCGACAACGCCCGGTCCATTACTTATGCATGCGGTTTGGGATCGGGCCCTGGAAAATGAGTTTACCGGGTGGCCACAACCGGGAAGTTTCCCTGGGAGGAGCTGTCAATTATTGATGGCCGTTAAGGTCGCGAATGGTCGTACCGGAAGCCGTTTGAAAACGGTTATAACAACCTCCTTTGCTCCGGCGAATTGAACTCCAAGACATTATTGCTCCGTCGCTTTGCGGTTTATAGTACTTGATACTTTATTTTACAACCCAACGAATTGAGGCCTGCCAAAATGAATCCAACCCATTCTTGAAGTTAATAAATCATCAAATCACAAAAAAGTACCCAATAATCATAAATCATTCGATCGGTGCAATCGTCGTTCCTAAACTAGTCCTCCCGGTATCTTATCTTATCGACCGGCCAAAACTCACGTCTCTGTTCCATTCTGACGGGGGTTTTCCATCCACACTAACAAGGCACCAAGCAAACGAGGGTGAAATATGTTACAAAAGGCCTCGTTTGTTGATGACCGCCACGCCATACGATGGTTCAGATATGGTTCGTGAGGAGATAGACTCCGGAGGTCCTTCGATTCCAGGAAAAACCCTTAACCGCCAAGGATCTCCCGGCCGACGGTGCATACGGGAACGACGATCGTGATCGAAATGACCGTCCGGGGGCATAATGCGACACATACTTGACAGTTTCTCCACGACCTTCGCCCAGCGTCACGTCCGCGCCGTCGGGAATTCGGGATCCGTATGCGCCCGGACCCCAGCAGGACGTGTAGCTGCCTCGAATACCTGAACCTGAAACGCCCGCCCGGCGGTATCATTAGAAATTCAAAATACAAAATAAGTCCCAAAAGCCACGGGGAGGACACGCACCGACGTCGCGGGGCACGGAACGCACGATGGACAAAAAAAGGTACAAGCTATTAGGAGGATGCAAACAAACACACACACCAAACCACCAGTGATCGGCCGAATCAGATGAGGAAAACGTACGAAAAACGATCCCAAGAATGAGCGAACGCAACATCCCAGACCCTACCCCGACCCGGGAATGGCTCGGAAGCCGTTAAAATTCCGACCACAGCGTGGTCGTCTGCACAGAAAAGCCTCGACGAGCCCTGACACTTGTGTTCTGACCACGTACGCCCAACCGAGTGGCCCGGGAGGAGCTATGTGGTGTTGCGGTGGAAGATTTAATTCTGATTCCAAGCGCGACATCGAAAAAGATGTCTTCAAGATTGCCACGCACAAGAATCTCTACCAGATAACGTGGGGTAGCATCGGGGTTACGCACTCCACCAGAAGATGGCCGACACTCCGGAGGTGGAAGAAAGATAAGTTTTGACCGTCCAACGATCGGCGGGAACTCCACCGATAAGTGGCGAGAAAAGATGATGATATGTAAACATACAATACTTTCGATTGTTTGTTTGAGTTCTGAACTTGTGATTGTTTCAGCCCGACTCTTGATGATCTTGAAGTAAGTCCCCGCGCTGTTTTCAATTGGCCTCCAGTTGAATCTGGGATGGATGGATGAAGTTTCCAGTTCCAGATTAACCCCAACCAAAGAGAACACATTAGAACCCGGGCCAAACCCAACCCAGCAGCGTCGGGCACCCATAGCGACCGCCAACAAAGAAAACTGCACTCGGGGATGGATGTTTCTTTCGCAGTTTCCATTAGACGCACACTGTGCAACCCCATCGGATTCCCGGGGCATCATAGGAGGAAGAGGTATCTTTCCCTGCCGTATCAGATGGCAGGCGGATGGAATAATAATGTTCCGCATCTCCGGCAAACCGAGCATGCAGCGACACCAAGCACCAAAACTACCACTGCAGGCGGCAGGCAGCGGGAGTTGGTAGGAACTAGGAGTACGAGGGTGTGTCGATTTTCAGGAAAAAGAATCTTGGAATAGAATCCATCCATCCATCCATCCGTCGGTTGCCATATCCGCGTTCTGGTTTGCACCGCGTAGAAAGTAGAATAAACAAACGCTTTTGTCGAACGCCGCTGGCCTCTGCTTTCCCGGGTCGAACGCTTCCGAAACCTTCGCCCTGGGAACAGAATAAAATGGGTGTGCTGTTTTGGAATCGGCAAGGACTGGAACCAAGATGGCACAAGATCGCCTAAGACACACCATATACACACACGCACGCGTCGTGCTCGTCATAAAGGGCCCCGAATGGCATTCTTTTCACTTTCCCGACGAGAAGGAAGTGGGAGCTCATTTTAGCGGCAGTGGACAAATAAAAAGGGGAAAAAGGTATGAAAATCCGACGGGCTCTTCGACGATCGGACATTTTTGCCATGGTCGCTCGTTCGTCGCGAATATGGCTGAGAATGCGTGGAACTGATCGCGCCCTTTTCCGTCCATTCTCGGGCTCGCTGCACATACTTTGGTTTTGGAAGATCCTCGATCATCTTCTGCTGCAGTACACACACATGTACGCACATAAACAGTGCGCAAATGGTTTCTGTCCTCAGAGCGGTCATCAGAGCTTCTTCCTATCCTATATCTCGGTGGACGATCGCGAGTTGCGCGCGCAATTGCTGGCGGTGGCTAGCGTGATCCGCGATTTCGATCGCATTCCTGCAGTCTGGACGGACGCGCTTGCCACTCCCAGAAACTCCCGCTGGTCGGAGAACCGTTCTCCGGCGAAAAAAAAGGACCAACCCTTAGACTGCTCTTGAGAACTTGATCAATGTGTCTGTGTCTTGGACGAACGTCTATCGTACCACACCGTCCTCTCTAAAGCGACGGCTAGACACAGCGGTATTCGCACGAATATTCCCGCCGTCCAGCGGGAATCCCGCTGGACGACGGGAAACTCCATATGAAAAAAACGGATTTCGTTCCCGCTATGTTTAAAAAACGCGAAACTACGACCCGGCGGGAACGGACGCATTTGCTTAATTGAAACGTTTCATGAAAAGTTTCATTCGCTTGCTACAACAACGTCGGTATGGGCAACGTATATGGATGCGGCCGATGTTGTTGGAGAGAAACCAAAATGCGAGTAGTCTTCGACGCAAAATTTTGGAGGAGGAACTCAACAACACCATCATAAACTTTATATTTGATAATGACTCACAATTCCACTTTTACCTGCCGCCAATTTAGATCACGTAAACAAACTAAAACGTAAACAAAGCTTCACTTTGACAGATCGGACGAATAAGCTCGTTCCCGCTGGATATTTTGTCGAATCTGGGCTACTTTTTCCCGTTCCCGCCACCGGGAATTCCAGGCAAGTTTAAACAGCGGTTAAGACGCTTGCCGAGAGACCGACTCTTTGTTCAACCGGGTTTAGTCCAGCTGCTCCTGTACATTGTCAACGGTTTCGCGCCACACTTATGATGGCGTGCGTGAAGAAGGTGCGCACTTCCAAGCGTGCCGCGATAAGGTCAGAAGTACTAGGCGATATCTGACACCGAAGCACGCTCGGTGACGGCTGTTGCGATATGCACCCCCCAACCCCAAGTGTAACCATTTATCGAATGAGGAAGGAAACAAAAACATTCCGATAGTCGAAAAACGTACATTACGTTTGGTTGAAATCCACTCTAAAACCTATCCAAAATTTGTTTGGCGAGCAGACCTATTCCTATAGCTCATTCTTATTATATTACTTTGGCCCTGTTTTATAATTCGTTTTTAACAGAAGCTTCAGTAGCAAATGATTCTGTAAAAAAGTACCATTGATGTCCGCGATTCTTCATCAGCCTTTCTTCGCCAAATCGAATCGAGAACCCCCTTCATTCGGGGCTGAGGACGGTCCCTGTTGCGGTTAATTAAAAAGACGTACTAATTGGCGCCCGACATGGCAGGTCCGGATGGGCGGCGTGGGTTCTCGAAAGGAAGCACCCTTCAATCCAACAGCCACCGACGAAACGGCCGCTGCCTGCCGGTTAGCGAGCTTCAAGTGCCCTGTGGTGGTGTTCTATTGCTTCATTTTGGGCTCCCGATACTTGACCCGAATGAACGTTAATTGCTTACCAAATTTACAGTTTTCCACTTGAACACAGCGCAATATTTTGTCATCTCGCTTTTCAACTGATATTTTCGCGGGACATTATTCCAGGCTTCCACCAATCGAGCACTTCGTTCCTTCACCACCGGACTGTGGCTTTAAAAAAGAGAAGCGAAATCCCGCCTTCGTAGTGTGACAAGGAGGAAGCGCTGGATTATATATGAAGTCGGTTCGCTCCGGAACGACGAGCCGGTTCACTGCCAGCGCATCAATTCTGGCGATAGGCTCAGGCAGCGTAACTTCAGTTTTATGACAGCGAGATTTATATTATAAATTACCACCACCATCCCCTCCCCTCCTTTCGCTTTCCGAGTGCGTCGAATGATTGCCTCCATGCTAACCCATAGTCTTATCGGTATCGGTCTGACATTCTAGAACATCGGACCCGTTCGTGCCCGCGCGTTGGACGTGGAATGGGGGCCCCCACTGTGGGGAACGATGGCGGACTCCGAACGTGACAGTAATTGCCGCCACTTTGGAAGGAACCTTCGTGGCCCGGCCGCCCCATCCGGCGCCGCCCTCCGCGGGCCCGGAAAACAAAGGAAACGCTGGTCGCCAACTTTCCGCCAACTGGCGAAGAATAACGAGCCTCCGCGGTTCGCTACAATTGTCGCCAGCTGCATGTCCGTACGTCCGATGACGACGGTGACGATGCTGATGGGGATGATTGCAGGCCATTCGCAACCGGCGGTAATTGTGATGATTTACAGCGCCATAATGCACTTCTTGGGTAAATTTTCGAAGCACGGAAAGGAACTAGGAGCGCCGAGGAGACAATATACCAGCTCCACCAGGCGGAAGGAACGGTAAACTAAAGCTATATGCAACGATCACTATGTATGGAACTTACACATTCATTCGAGTACATTGAGGCGGAATCGAAGTCCGACCAGCTGCTATCCAGTATAGACATCCCGGATGAGGTTCGTCTGTTCCCAATGATGTAGATATCCGGATACTCCGAGTTACGATTTTGTGTGGGTCAATTCGAGCATGCCGGAGTTGGAGTGCCCGTGTAATGGATCAATTGATCCTCGGCTTTGTGCACTTTGACAGCCTTCACATAATACTGGCCTCTAAACTCCCCCCGCTCTCTGTGGTATCTAAATCAATCACTGCACCGAACTCGAGACCGAGCAACACGTCTCGCACAGCAACTTTATTCACGTTCACACAGACGGAGCAAAGGTCAACACGGTGCGGTGGAACGAAGTCACCTTTTATATTTCTTATACTTGTAACAAACAAAGCCGATCTTGCAATCGAAGGGGGGCCGAAGGAAACGAAAAAAAACCCACCCGCGACTTGAGCGGAGAAAGAACGAATCACGATTTCCTCTTTTTCTTTTTTTCCTGTCACCCCAACACAACAATTGCGCAAATAGTGAGATGTAGGCGCAATCACGACTCGTGTCACTAGCGGGGAGGCTTAAGTCGGCAGCTTGACACAGTTCCCGAGACCGGGAGTTTCGATCCTGGAGACAGTTTTCGATGCGCGGCGTGGGACTAAGAACTCTCCCCTTTCTAGTTCTCCCTCGCGCAAATCTTGTACGCTGCGCGCGGCCGAAACAGTGTCCCGGACTGATGGGGTGGGGGAAAGTTTGAAACAACACACACTGCCACTCCGACTCCCGAGGGGTGGATGACACACGACTTTCGGGGATTTAGGAAACAATAACACGGTCACCCTTATGTGTCTCTTGCTGCGTGTTTCGTATATTTTGCGTTGTTTTTAAGGCTGTTGTTTTCGTTTTTATCCCTATTGCGAGTCACACACACACACACACACAATCGAACCGGCGAACAAGTTTTGTAAACTCAATCTCGGAGGCTGCTGCGAGCGAGCCAACAAAACGGGACACACAAGACGTACTTGTTCGCGCGACCGACTCGAAAAGGCGACTGACGATGCACGATTCTCTTTGGCCGCGGTGAAGCATAGCAACCTTTGTTTGCCTTTTTCTTTTCGTGCTTGAGTCAGCACGGTATGTATTGGTGTCTGCGGGCTGATGAACGGCACCAACACCAACCCAATCCAAGCAAGCCCTGGCAGCGGCTGACGGGAGGGAAATGACGATGTTTCAGCATAAGCGAAAGCATATGCGCCCGAGAGCATAAGACGCCCAAGCTGGGTCGTGATTGCACGTGTGCAGCCGTCCCGCTTCGCACGCTGATGTATAGGTGGATAAGGACAGGACCGCACAGTCTCTCTCCCTCACGCCAACGGCGCTTTTTAAAACCACCAACCACCAACACCAACAAACAGCAGAACTTATGCTTCCCTGCAAGACAGAAGGGTCGCGCGATCGAGCAGGGACACACCATAACCGAGCGCGCAGAGCATGTGTGCTGCATAAATGTATGTTGAACGATGCCCCATCTTTCCACCCATCCCGGTTCCTCTCGGACCACCGTCGATCGACCCACAGCCTGTTTACGCATAGATTGTCGTGCCTTTTAAATGGTTGTTTATGCTAGCGGAGCATACGACGGCGGGATCGGAACGGCCTGCCGCCGGCACACGGTGGTGGACACATCTCTTCTCCATCGTCCCGGGGCAAGCGGGCGCGAACCAAACTCAATCAAAATTGATTATCGTCTTCACCAGCGCCATAGATAACTGCCAGGGCACGCCCTTTGAAGCGAAAAGAAATATCCAATCGAACGGGGACGGAAACGTTTGAAATCAAAAACTGCGCTCGGTCAGTGTGTCAGGACGGCCACACAATGGTGCCGGGGGAGTCAGGCGATCCGCCAAATTGCGAAACGATCTAAAACCCGCTGAAGAAGAAAATCAAACGCATCAAAAATATGCGATAGAAAATGAAGCGAGCAGATTTCGAGTGAAAACACACTCGGAAACACGGAATTTGAAGTCCGAACTAACAAGGTTGAACTCGTTTGGAAAATGTGTCTTAAATATTTATCGTCTTTTAATCTTCCTAAAAATGAGGTAGATCGACTTCCTGTAGCTCCTTGATACCATCAAAAGTATCAAATGTCGTTTGCAAGACCACTTCCATCAGTATTTTCCTATTGTCCTTCCATATGGATTCATGAGTCCCTAGTTTGTCAAAAACTATTCGCGCTCTCTCCATCGATCTTGAAGTCTCTCCACTCGTCGTGGGATTCTGTCTTCCGGGGTTTGGTGAAGAAAAATCCACCCGCTTTATTTTCTCCACAATTCCTTATTACTGGTCTTTTCTTCCTTTGTTCAATCATCGGCCCATTCGAGAGCAGTTCGGATTCGGCACTGTAATAACGAATTCGACCGAACGCCCTCGCATTAACCTTTGGCCAGCGTTGCAAGCCACGACTGCTGGAGCTGCTGGTTCAGCGTTCGTATGCAACTGTGTGTGCAACTGTGTTCTGCGTTCCACCACCTCACCAACCAACATCATCATCATCGTCATCATCATGATCATCAAAATCACCATCGGCATCATCGGCACGACCACGAACGACGAGTGACCGGGGCATTGGAATATATGGAACGCGATGCCGGCGATGAGAGTGCGTCTACACAACGCCAACACAATCACCACCATACGGATGCGGTGAGGCAGGCGCATCACCATCATCGCACACCAACACCACCGATGCAATGCGATGCAATCCGATGCAGCCGATGGGAAAAGTGCATCTCCTTTGCATCGACTCTCTCACGCTCTCTCTGTCTCTCCTTTTCTCCTTCACAATTTCTTCGCAGTATTCGTTTCCCTACAAACCTTCCAAAGGGACACACTTGCCGGGAGCTGAGGGCGTAAGTGGTGATGCCTGCTCACCGAGGCAAAGACCGGCAATCGGGAACCAACTCATGTCGAACGTGTGATAGAAGTTCTAATCAGTAAAGGGTGCTGGCAACATCAAACCAAACAAAAACAACAGCTTACTGGACCATCACCAGTACCCGGGTGTCGCCGGGGCCGAGTCCGGGGCCGGGGTTCGGTGTGCAAACCGGCGAACGACGACGCGCTTTTGGTTCGGTTTATAGACCCCGACCTCGGGTCGGCGATACTCGGACAAACTGTGATAGGCCGCCATCCGACTGACGGCTGCCATTCAAACGTACATCCGCCGCCCCGCCAGATGGAGCTCTAGTGATCCTGAACCAAGCCAAACGCTAACCTATCCCACTCCACCTCCTCCACATCCTCCTTCTGGTCTGCCCCGAGAGGGCTTTATTGTAGCAAATGAATTAATTGTAGCCGCTGGTGCAATTTCTGCCATCGATAGGCCGCCTACCCATCGGAAGCTGTTGGTGCGAATTTCTGTTCTCTGCGAAGCCATGGCCGGTGGGGTTGATTGGTTAACTCGCTTAAAGTTGATACCGTACCAGCTTGCTTCATATGCTGGTCTAGGTCTGCTAGGGAATTTTGTTGTAAAACATGCGGGCTTCGCAGGTCAATAGCAGAAGCACAAAGAAGTAATTTAATCTGAAGTGGGTTGTCACAAGCGATTAAACGACAACGACTAGTTGGGCGCGCTGAAACACGGAAGTAGATTGTTTAGTCGATAAAACCGCACAAAATTGCTCTTTTTTTGCGAAATAAAGTTTTATAATTATTCTTCATCAGGAAACACGATTCCTTGCCAAAAGGGGAACATAAAGTTTGAGAACAGAACAGTTTATAGTGTAATGTGACTAAGTTTAGTTGTATAAATCGGTTAAAAATTAACAAATAATTTGATCTGTCTTTTCCGAAAATATTATTTTTTATAACTTAGTTGTGTAAAACTGAACGGTTTAGATTGCTTTAAAAATTAGTAAAGCTAACTATAATGCTTCGTAAAACTTTTTTATAAACACGATGTTTAGTTTAAATTGGCTTAATGAAATAAACTTACTTAACTATTCTCAATCTTTAAATATTATAGTAAGCACGCAAAAAGAAAGTAACTGTCAAGTGCACAATTTCAGCACAGACCGAAGTATGCCATACGACATTACAATGCTCTCGGAAGCCTGGAGAGAGATGAATCTAAAATCAATAACAAACAAAACAGCAACGGGACGGCCTGAGGCAGCCCGAACCGAAGGGCAGCCAGCTTGGGTGATGACTCATCGGCAATTTGTACGCAAGCTTCACTCCCGCCCGTTGCTAACGTAGCCACCATCACCCCACCGCCCGTCGAAGGCGTCCCCCCCATCGAAACCCCGTAGTCCTGTTCGTCGTCCTTCCTCGCCTCGCGTCGCCTGGACATCTCAATGCGTTTTCCTCCGGCTTTTTGCATCACTGTGCTCGGTGGTCCCGTTCATTCCCAGAGCGGGGCAGAATGTTTCCCTCCTTTGCTATCAAATCCAGCGGCCCTTCCAATTGCCACTGTCATTCATCACCCATACCATCACGGGAGCACCCTCCATCCCGGCCACAAACCCACCCCGTGTGCATCGCGTGCTGCCGTACCCTCTCTCGATAAATTAACAAAACTTTTCCAGCCACCCGTCCACGGGCCCTTCGGTTCCCTACCGGGCGCATTACATCATATCGTGGCAGTCGCAGTTTTTCGCCCCGAACCGAAGACCGAGACCACACGGCAATGCATCCTTTCCGCGGGCCTACGCGAGTACACATGAATAAAACATTCATATATTCTTCAGTAAAAGCGCGCCATCGGTTTGGACCTGCTTTTACTTTCCACCGAAAGGCGAACGCGAACCCGAACGGGTGAAACGGTGGGTGGGGTCTGGTTCGGCGAATGCCTCCTTCTGCCTGTTTTTATTTTTGTTCCCAGTCGTAGGATTAAGTCTCGAATTACAGAACGAGAATTCAATTTTCCTCCCGTGGGATGCTGCTGTAACAATTTTATTTAACTTTTTTCTCCCTCCTCAAACTGTTCGGTACTCGTTCATGCCGGCACCCTTTTTCCGGACCGGCACTCGGAACCAATGAAAGTTTATGAAATAAGACACATGATGTGCACATTCGCTCGGGTGAGGGTGGAAGGACACAAAGGGACGACGGGAAAAACGACACCGATTGTACATTTCCACTACCTCTTTCCTCTTCTTTCACATTTAAAGTTCAAACAAATCTCGTACAACCCACGCGGAAGTGCAAATTGATTTCCGGGATCGTCTTGTGGGACGAGATTTTGGGCTATTTGCGAAGCGTGATGACTCAACTGCCGGCGCGTGTGGAGTTTTGGAACGATTTAGCAGGAGAAGAAAAACAACCAAGTAGAGAACGGCGCCGATGGATGGAAAAGCAATGCGTGAAATTACTTTTGCCCAAACTTTTGATGGCAAAGAAGTTTATGATGAGTCGCTTAGTGCAAGGCTAACAAAGTTTGCGTAAGTACGTCATAAAATACACAGCTCGTATGGAATATCAAATAATAAAGTAAAGGTTCTGTATGAATCAGAACTACTGTACGAAATGAAAAGAAAATCATAACGCATAAAACAACCTCTCTTGATATTCAGAAACCACAATTACGCAACATTGATTGGAATATAAAATAATGGAAATAGAGTTAGTCAAACTGTTAAACTAATGTAAACACCTTTCGTAAAAATGTTGTAATTGTAGCAAAATATTTAATACACATGGAATGGCATGATTCGTTGAACTTGAATCGTTTTCCGTTCACTTCCGCCTCTGAAAAATATAAAAATTGGGCAGTTAAGCTTGACCAGTATTGAATGTCCAAGTAATCAGAGTTCTTAAAATTTCGCTTCGTGATTGAAAAAGGTCTTCTTTGCGTTAGAGGCGTAGACTGCCACATAAATGTGACTAAGACGAACCGGATTTTCATACGATCTAGAGCGATTTCGGGTAGATCATCATAATTGCACAACTTTGCAACTAAGTCACGAAAAAAAAAACTTATAGTACGTCTTTCAGGTTTTCTTAAATGATATTTTAAAAATAGCAACATATTCCAGCAGCATCAATTGATTTTGTAACGCGATCATCCTCATTATAGCATTGCCAATAGAGAATCTAATCGCAGCACTTGACTTTCCGATGCCGATACTGCATCTAGAACGAAGGTGTTTGCAAAACAAGAAAAACTAGAGCATTCTATTAACAATTCAAATCGACAATATTAATCATCACAATATTCGAAATTTACAGTAAAAGCTTGAACTACCGCACATTTGTTGTATGGTGTCGCATGTTTGATAAAACAAAAATGTTCGCCATCGCCTTGAAAACGACGTGATAAACAGGAAGAAACCCTATGGGCTGAACAGTTTCCGATTAGTTATCGCACTCTCCACACAACATCAAACAAACAAACGAAAGCATCAAACTAATTGCCACCAGCCGTGGATTAAAACTCGTCACAAAAATTAATGGTACACTATCAACCTTAGCCGCATTAGGGACGTTAGCCTTGACTTCTAAACCGAAGCCTCACCACGCCATTCGGTCACGATCGCAAGGCATTTCTTTTCCATATTAATTTACTTGCTTTTCCTGTTCAAAATGTGTGTGTATTTTTTTTTTCCTTTAGTTTTTTTTTCATTCATTCGACTTTTTGCTCAACGCGATTGCGATGGAAATAACGGCTCCTCCACGGGCGGCCAAACAAGTACGCTGCGGATCGACGGGGAGGACAAATAGTAAATGGTACAAAAACCGCAGCTGCCGTCCACAACCAGTCCAACCATACGTTCGGTACTTATCGCGTGCTCGCGTGCGGACTCCTGGAAGGAGGGTGGAGGAGGGGAAAGTGAAAAAAAGGATGTTTGTAAGGTCAGCGGCATCCGAGCGACGACGACGAATGGTGGCTGTCCCTTATCTTATCACATGCGGTATACGGTTTGCATGTGTGTCGTTCGGTGCGCTTTGCGAAATGAAAACTCGGTTCCATTTCATTCGGCAGTCCTGTCCCGGCTAGAGCAGCAGTTTTACTACTAAAGTTAACCCAGCACAGCTGTGAATACGCCGCTCGCTATTTGAATAAACATTGCGAGCAAACGATCGCTTTGGATGAGTTCTCCGAAATTTATTGGCAGATAAGACGATTTTATGGCACCAAGATTCTAGAAATACAGTACGAATAAAATGGCGAAAACTTTTGGGCCAATCATATTTTTATTCCATTCTATTTATTCAGATTTGATGTTAAAGGCTAACGACATACAAAATCATAAAGAAGTCCGGTAAGCAATTAACTTCTTGTCTAGGCGAAAGAAAATAGTGGAGTCAAATTAAAAATGTTCTCAATTTAAAGAATTCATGTACATAACTAACACATAATATAAAAAAATATATTTACCTTTTTCCATGTGTACAGAACACAATGCGAAACTTAATTAAAAACTTCGGGCATCCCTTCTACTTAATCGGTTACACGAGGTTTAACCGATGCAATCCCCAACAACTCATCCAAATGAATATCCATCGATCTGATGTGGCCTTTTGCGGGACACACTTAGCTGAATAAATAAACATTCACAAAAAAAAATGTTTGAGCAATATTTTGCAGCTCATCCACAAATGCATTCTCACACAGGACACACAAACACATAAATTCGCAGCTAAATGATCTCACATCTGCAACGAAAATGGTAAGCAATAAAACTCACGTCACACCATCGAGTTTTTTTGTGAACTTTATGACACTCCTAACAATACGCATGTCTTTTAACGCCTTTTCGCGGATTAGATTACCATAAGCCGGTGTTTGAGGCCCCATTCAGAGGTCTGCAGCACATCCTACTCAAGCCGAACGCATCACACGATTGGAGCTCGATCGAAAATGATCGATCACTTTCGGTCGACTGCGCGCAAACTTGTCCCTCCTCCTGCGTGGACAAGACAGCGACCGGTAACCGTTTATCGTTCTAATTTAATCCGCACCTCAAAGTGGAACGCACGCGATGGCAAAATCCGGCTTGGTAGCCAAAACAGAACACCTCGACCGAGCTGAACGTTAGCGCAATCTTTCGCTTTGCCCGACGACGGAGGTCCAATTCGAGCACTTTGCACTCGGAACTGAAAGAGAGCGAGATCGACGCGTTCTCAACAGTGCACTCTGATGTCGACCATTGAGTTGGAGCTTCACAGCACATCGCTTCTTCGTCCCGGCCATTTCGTCCCACCTCCAGCAGCCTCACACGCTCGCAATAATCCGGCGTGCAGCAATAATCTGTGCAGCAGATGTGACGATCTGTATACCGTCCCTGTGCGGCCAACCCCACAAAATCAAGAAACCCAACAACAAACGCACGCTAGCAAACACTCGTCGCCCTTAGATGATCCTCCGAACGCTCCGAGGTTCTACTACCGAACACCCATCCAATACACTAAACCCGCGGCGAGCGTTACGCTCTTTTATCGCACGATCGTTTGTAACGCCGGCTTGCGCGATCGAACCGCGATCTGCACCGGCCGAGAGTGTGAACAGATCTGCGCCCGTTGCGTTGCGATGGTGACGACTGATGCACGTTCGGGTCTTGGGGTGGAAAACCCATTTTCCAAAACCGGCGGCCGTCAATGGGTCGAGGGCTGACAGGAGGGAGCAAAAAAATCCCATGATGAAAAACACACAGCGTGCGGGAGAAAACAACATCACGAAGAAAAATCTCACATCGCACCGCGAGGACTTCGGTGTGAGACACGGTCGTGGATGGTGCGGTTAGAGGTACTGCAATACTGTGTTATTATCGTGTAAGGGCATACTGTGGCTCGCTGAGTAAATATTTTGGACAAAAAAAACTGTTCTCACAGTATCCGCCGTTAGTCTTTTTAAGATCGAAAATGTCATAAACAGGTCAAAACAACAAAATTACTCTGGCAGGAGCAACACATTCATTCAATTTGTTTGTTTCAATGTGGTGGCAAATGTGTAACTACACATTTAAGGTACTTTTTTTATTGTACTGTACAATTGGCTCGTAAAGTTAATATAGTAATAAATCAATATATAACCTTCTGAAGAAAGGTCAACCTATAATTGCCATCGAAATTTCATATTTTAAGGTAAATTTCCAAACAAATTATTTTGTATTTTTTATTCGTTTTACGTTTTAGACATGACTGATTATCCGAAACATTTCACAAAATGCGCAAGATTATGGATTCAAAAACGATGATTTGGTAAACAAGAGGCTTACTTTTGTTGCATGATAAATAACTCAAATGATTCAAACTATCTAAATTTCGTTGCTATCCTACCATATCATTGAAATAAAATTGTTTGACACACACAAAAATTACTGCCAGCGCATTCGTCTTTATATTGAAATTTTGACCATCCTATCGCGATTTGTGGACAGTGTGTATTAAACGTATGACTGCTAATTAAAGATTCCCTTTTCGCAGTAACTCAGATTTGTATTTCCATTTTGCATCTAATGGGATTCTGGTTGGAAACTTTAGCAGAAACCTGCTTCACAGAACATCCCCTTGCCTTTCCCATCGAACTGTGCATTAAGTGAATTAATTACAAAAATAACTAGCATTAATTGACTCGGGTGGAGTACCCGCATCTCGTGCGGGAATTCAATGGCAAATTGTTCTGCATTTGCCAAATTGTTCTGCATTTGTGAATTGGACAGAAGCTGCTAATTCGCGAAGATACATCTTACATGGATTTGCTATCCTATCGGTAAACCTGTTCACTTGCCAGATTTTTTTGTGGAAGCAGTCATGCAAAAATGGTATCGCAACGGTTTTGGTCCACGGGAGGATCGTTTTTTTCACGTTTCGATTGTAGGGTCTATTTTTCGCCCTACGCCTGACTCAAACTGCCCTGTTGCGCGGACGCTGACAGGGCGGCCTTGCGTAGCTACTATTGCTCAACAACCGACACTGGTCGATGCCGTAGTTGAGCAATGACTGTAGTACACAGTGTGTATTGTTCCTGTCCGCGATTGCGTTCGCCACCACCACATCCACCGTCTCCGCCAGCCTGCTGTCGCTGGGTTTTAACCAGTTCGGTTGGCCTTTACGAAGCGATAAATAATGTTACAGTGCAGTGTCGGCCGTTGCGCCGGTTGCCATCCGGCCGATAAATCATACGGCTATCCATCTACACATCGCTCTGACCTTCTAAGAAAGTTCCAGGAAGCTGAGGAACGAAGGGAAGGGTTGGGTGTGGGTGTTTATTCTTTCTTCAAATTTCAAATGGTTTTGATGACTGACAATTTCTTCTATAAAACTGTTGATACAACACAAGTTTGAATCGGAAAATTTTTATTTCTAATTTTGCGATTCGAAAAAATCAAAACAAACAAATACGTCTAAAAAGATAAAATGCTCTTCGTTCAGAAGAGCGAATGTTTTTATCTCATATGTAACAGAGAAAGAGCAATATTACCCTTAAAACTTGTGAACATTTTTCAGCATAATCTTCTAACATTGCATCGAGGAACGAGTGCTAGAAAATAAAACCCCTCCCCGCATATCTCCCAAGACGCCATTAGAAATGCACCGATTTTGTATGCCGTAAGTGTGCTCAGAAAGCGAACAGAATTGCTGCACCAATGAGGTCTCGCGCAGTGGCTGCAGGAGATTGCGTGGCCGCACCGTAGCCGATTGATTCCATATCAATCGGTGTTTGGGATTATCTCTGGTGGCCCAGTTACGGGCCAGCGAAGTGCAAGAAAAAACGACGGGAAAAGGGAAAACCATAGGGCCTTCTCTTTGCCGAGAGAAAACATTGCTGTGCTAATGCGCACTCTAATCTTTCCACCCGTTTACCCTCCTTCTCCCGCGTGGTCTTGTCGGGAAAATTGATGCGTTCTGCGCACGTGGTACCTGCACTTTTGCGCACGTTTTACACGCACACACCACCCCTTTCCCCAGGGGTGGTAGGTAGGGCATGTTCGTGCACTATGAACGAGCGCAAAGACGAACGTGTGGGCTGCTCCCGGCAAGAGCAACCTTGCGTGAGCGGCGATGGAAAAGAAATGCTATCCCTCTTGCCAGATTAATGCACCCTTGGGGTTGGTTTGGTTGTAGAGATTGGGCGCCAAACAGCGGCGCGAACCGGTTGGCTTCCTTGCACCGCTGGCCATACGTCCTACGCACGCCTAATGGCGTTTTGCTGCGCACGAGATAAGTCGGGATCGCACGCAACGGCCCCGTCGAACACGCGCAGCTAATAAATTAATTTTACCATAATCAAAACCGGCTACGGGAAGACACTCGAAAAGGGCAGCAGAGAGGGTGTGTGCGATTACCACCAAGTGGATTCCAAAACTTCTGGGTGTCAAATCACTCGGCAGAAGCGGCACCAACCTTATATCCATCGGTTCTTGTGGTTCGTTCTACCCACGCTCCGATAACGTCCGATAGAGAAGAAAATACTGAAGAAACAACCCGGGGCCGCTGTTGCGTCAGTTTGTCTGTCTTGAATCTCCCCAAACACTGATGCGCTTTTCCACTTTGGGACCGCTAATCGTTGCATTTACCCCGTTTTTTCTGCACCCTGGTGATGTTGACTAAAAACATAGCATCCATCGTCCGACTTGATGCATTCCCGATACATTCGAAATCGATGTGGTTCGGTAAAAATTTCTACGCTTTTTTTTTTTTTTTGATTTCAACAGACTTCGGTTTAGTTTTTTTTTCGTCTAGATCACCCACTGACTTTTGTGCTACAAATTGTTTTCTAACTGTGTTTGTGCCACAAAGCGATACAGTCGCCCAGAATCCAAATTTAGATTCGATTCTTCGTGGAATCAACAGAACCATAGATGCTTGAACAACTTTGTTTTAGCCAAATAATTGCTTCTACATAACTTCGATGAACTTGATGGTTTGCTTATCTTTAAAACTTTAAAATTTTTGGCTACATCAAATGAAAGAATCGCTCAAGATGATAGAGATCACTGTTGCAAGAAAAAACAATAACATTTATTCTTCTAGTAATCATGAAGAAAATAGCATTTCACCCAATTCTCTACCAAAAAAACTGATATAACAAGTGGTAAATACTTTTTTTAAAAACCATACAGAAAAACTTCACTTCTTATTTACGTCACTGCAAGTTTTCGTCCAGGCAAAACATCTCATCAGGCATAAAAATCACGAAATGAAACAAGACAAGAAACTACTAATCATTCCAGCTTAAATTAAATTGAGAATGGAAACCTACAATCACGAATCCAGCACAAGAGTTGGACGAACAAAATTTAATAAAAATTAGAAACGGTACCCCTGCCCGTCTTGTTCATCGTCTCTTCAGAATCGGGTTGCTTGCTGGCGGTTCTTATTTCTTTGGCTTTTCTCGAGAACAGAATCCGCTTCCGATATTCTTTCAACTCACGTCGTCGCGCGGGGCAGGGAAATTCTGCACACTCATCTCATTTTTCGCCAGCCGCGAACCACAAAGAACCTTTTTGCGCTAGACGAATGTGTGCTTCCGCAGCCGCCTGCCGTCTGTTACTTCCTTTTTCATTAGAATTGTGTTTTCTTTTTTCATTCCTTTTGAGCATCGGCGAACGGCATAGACATCCGCAGCCGGAACTTTCCTTTCGAGCTGTAGTGCTTCGGTTTCGCTGCCGGTTTCTTTAGGCCCGAACCAGAGAGTGGATTCTAAAATTGTGCACCGTAAAACAGATGCAGATGCAGAGGAGTGTCTGTATGAAACACATACATATACATTGGGTTCTCGGGGTGCATCGGTGCGCTGCAGATGACTGCCGTCGCAGGGCCAGCTCACATTTCGCTCCCGGCCCGTAGCATCTTCTGGGTTCTTCTATTTCCGAGCTGGATCTCGTCCCACGTCGAGCAACGCCCGGCGAACGCAACCGGGCTGCTGACCTTCTTCTACGTGCACAGCCTCCTCTTCTATCGAGCAGTCCGTTCCCTACGCACCTTCTCTGCCCTCGGGGGCCCTTAGGACCGCGACGAGAAAACAACCAAATAAAACACCCGCGGCAGATGTCTCCTCGATGCGAGTAGGTAAACGGCCGACCAACCGAACCATATGCCCCGTGACGTGCTCGGCTACTCTCCTAACGATCGTGGAATTGACGGCGGGCCCTTCGTCCTTAGCCCACTCGATCAACCGAACGCTCCCCCGGCCATCTTCTTAAACGCTGGCCGGTCGGGGTCTTTGCCCACATCATCTGGGTCTGGACGATCTGTCGAAACCGTTTAGAAAGATCGATGTGTTTAACGATGAGCAGCAGTCGCCGGGACGGCCCTGCTAGCGTTGATCATTAACTGAGGCTGGCATCAGGTCCCCGATATTCCACACTGCAGTGGTGGCGAACATTAGATCGACATCACAAGCCGGGGAAAAATGTGTGGTCATCAATAATCATATATTAGATGAAGAAATTAAAGAACAACTTCAAGATAAGTATTGAAAATGATGCAAGCTCTGGCACTAATTTATAAAGTGGTAGTACTCATTCGAGATACGAAGTACATACAGGATTAGTATATTATTACTAATAATTTGTGCAAATAAATATTTGAGTAATCGTCAATTCCTGTTATTTCTTCGAAGATATACTTTGCCAATATAAGTACGTTTAGCACAAATATTTTACCTTTAGAGTATAATGTTGCTGATCACCATTTTGGTTCCCTATCTCTGTCAAATACTGTTAAAAAAATGTTAAGTGCAATGGTATGTGCAGGCTTCGAAATTGTATTGAAAAATCTGATGTTGTATTCAATAACATTTAAATAACTAAATCTGTTATATTTGGTAATAAGTTCTTCCAAGTGACTTGAAACGGTCGTTCAAAAGATAAACAACAGTAAATGGACTGTCAAATATGTTTCTTCAATTCGCTCTACTCGGGATTACCAACGTATTACTTTTCGCAATTGTTGTATTCACGAAGCATTGTGTTTAATAAACAAATCCAAAAGTCTTACAATTAAACATCGTCACGATCATTTTTAAACCCAATGTTCGCCATCACTGCAATAGAATATAGAAGGAGAAATGCCGGGCAGCGCATCGAATGGTGGAGAGAGTGTAAAATAAATTAACCAACATTTCGAATGCTTCCGATTCGGTGCCTCCTACTTCTTCCGAATAGGAAAAAAAATGCTGCTGCAAAACATTCGACGGCACCGATCGATTCTGCCCTCATCTCGTCCTCACTGCATCCTCCCAGGAGAGTTTGATTTTTTTTCTATGCCCTCTGCTTCAAACCCCTCTACTGTATAAGAGTCTATAATGAAGATAACACAATTTTGGCCCTCTCGAGCAAAGGTTACTGGGTAAATGTTGATTATTATTGAAAAGGGCTTTTCATAGCGCTCGCCCAGAAAAATGCATCCGGATTTAGGCCACCGTTAGGAGTTTTCCCTTCGATGCGCAGTCAGTTATTTAAAAAACTAAGACGAGGGTGTTGCATTCTACGCTACCGTTGCGTCTCGATACGGTTCTAGCCGGAATTGAAAGTGAAAAGTAAACAGACTTCCTCCTCGCCATGAAGGGACACAGGGCACCTTCCTGGTCCCGGAGGATGGAAAAAAATAACGCATCGTCTTCAAGGGTGACACTTTACGGAAGGGCACCAGAGGGTACCCGAACGTTATTAGTATTATTATCGCCGTCACCGGAATTGCTCGCGTGAATGGATCGACTGTTGATGGTGCGCACTGTGGCGAAGGTGTCCGACTGAAGCAGGGTACAATTAGGAAATCTGTGATTGATGGTTTATAAGTAAACAGCTCACGCAATCGCACGGGCCCTACCATTTACGGCCACTGGTGACACACTTCGAAAGGGGTCTCTTCCCGGGAAATGAAAGAAACTAATTGAAACCAGGGTTTCGGTGGCACAAACTTTATCCATTGTCAATGATTACTTACTGTGCGGTAATGGCAATGGTGTGCTGAATAATGCATCCAGTGTTCAATTTTCCGTGCTTCCTCTCTTTCTATTTACAATTGGAGAAATATTGACAAATTAACGTACTGAAATGTGTGCACTTTAAGTGAAAAATAACTAACATTTAAAAAACGACAGTACACCATCTGGACGTTATTTTAAAACCCGACTGGGGACATTCTTAAGCATCAACTAAGGACCACACCGTTTGATTAATTGCTTTTCATTTGAACGAACGTCCAATTTTGTAATTTTTGATTTTCCGATAGCACTTCGCTCCAAAAATGCACCTGACGTTCTTTTCGATGCGCAGGACAACTAACACCTGTGTGCTAACCAGAAGCCTTCGCAGCGAAAAATTTACAACCTCGTTTATTATCTAACAAAAAAAAACAGGACAGAACCTGACGCAAGGATGCACATTTTTCGGCCCTAAAAAAGAATGAAAAATGGGCTCTTCTTATTCAACGAACGTCGCGCACATGTATCCCGTTCGGCAGCTTGCAACCCATCGATACTTATCGGGCAATTTCGATCGAATTGGAACTAATTTCCGCATGCACCGTGGAGTGCGTGTTTTTTTTACCAACGCCCATAATTACGCACAAATTATCAAACGCAAAAGCGAACGTCTTCCTCTCCATCGGAATCGTCGTCGTAAGTGCCAGTGGCGTTTTTGCTAATTTTCTTCCAAACAGTATTTGCTTCGGTTATGATCGGCATCGTCAGCAGCTTTGACCGACTTGTAGCAGCGGCTCTCATCAAAAAAGGGAACTTGAAAAGACTGGGAAAAACTAGACTGCTAACGAAAATAACGAACCCTGCTGTTGGTTAAAAGTGAAACCCCGTTAGAACAGGTGCCAATGGCAGCAATCGAACGCAATTATTTCGGTGTGTAACATCATTCTGCGTTGAAGACAGAAAAGCGCATAAGGTTTTTGAGAATTTTCTTCAAAGATCGATAGAAAGCTAAAATATTTTTCTACATTATTTTTTAATGTTCTTTTAATCTGTACAATTTCTGACATTAATACGTTATATCCTTAACAAGAAAACTAACAAACCCACAAAAAAGGCTGATAAGCAAGCAAACGTTAAATAGCCATGCTTCAACCCAACACACGCGGTTTAAAGCTGCCGACGTTTTTCCCGGATGCACCAACGCACCGCAGAAGCATTGATTTCCATTCGCCCCCCCAAAGGCGCAACAACCCACATGCGAACCACCCTTCGCCCAGCCCTACAGGGCTCGCAAAAGAAAACATTTTCACGGAAGCCGTCCCGCCGGGCGGAAACTTAAGCAAACTGGCCTCATTCTGACGCGCGCGTTGCGTATTCCATTCGTTTACCAAAACCGTGGCGCACGCGCGCACAACCGTGGTTTGTCATTCGCTTCTTTACGCTGCGGTCAGCGGGTTGTTTCCTTGACGTTTTTTTTCGGCATTGCTCCTTTACTTCTTGCACTGAACCGGTACATACAAAAACACCAGAAAGCTCAACGTAACCGATTTATGCACGAGGAGAAACTGAAACTACACGCCAACCAAACGGCAGAATCTTGCGCAGGGAAGCATAAGAAAGGGGAAGACAAAACCCTTGCCTCGCGGCATTCGGCCAGGTGTTTCGCACCGTCGTTGCGCGTTGAAAGCAACGCACGTGGGGACGGAGATAGCGTCGGTCATCTTCGGCCCGGCCCGGTTTGGGGCAGTGATTCGGGCGGCGCGTGGAAAGTGTGGAAAATCCGCGCACCTTTCGTGCAGCTCTGCGGTCGGACAACCGATACCGGCAGGTGCAGCCTGGCAGCTTGTACTGTGGGTTTTTAAGAAAGCAATAAAGTCGAACCCCGTCCCGTGGCGCAGGAGAGAAATCAAGGCACACGGTTGCGAACGCAAACAGAAACGGCGACAGGAATGGAACAGCGAGACGAGAAACAAACCAAATCCTCCAAACAACGTCGTCGCGCGCGGAACACAAACAGCAGGTGCATCGGTTTTTCACGATTTTTTCGTGATGTTTTGGGTTGGTTATTTCGACGCTCTTGCTTTTAATTCCCCTGCTTGCGAGCTTACTTTCCGTCATGCTCCGTTCGGTTCCGTTTCGTTTTCAAAATCCTACGCCAGCAGATTCTATGCTCGGTGTGGATTGGTTCCCTTTTTCTTTCTACACCTCCTTTTGTACTTTTATTAATAAGCTTCACTTGCCCACCATGCTCACGCTTCACGAAGCACCCGCATTTAAGGACGAACAAATGCACCACCAGCAACACCAGGGGACGACTCCCTCCAGGGGTGTATTGGAAACTGATCGAGGAAAATAAACCTACAACCCTGTCCACCAGCACACCGCTAAAGGCCAAGCGCACGTGCTCGGATTTTACCGATTGTCATCAGACTGTCCATTGGTAGATCCTTTTTGGTGTGGACCATTTCAAAGTATCGTTAATGCCAGAATATGAAACGATATTTGATTTTTTTCCTAATTACACCGATGGTATTTCGTTACGATTGTGATTCATTGAGATAAGGAATCAGAAAAGATAAAAAGGTGTGTGAAATTAATTATTCTTCTATTTCAAGGATTTTTCTTATTCTTGCTAAAAATGATGCTGATAAACTGATTTGTAGGTATTGTTACAGATAATTTGATTAAAATATTTCAATTTTGCTCATTTTCAATTCAATAAACTCCTGAATAGGAAGGACACTGTGATCACTTATACTCAATTAAAAACCAATTTGGCTCGACAACTCGACAACTGAAAAATAAATTAGGATAATTCAGTTTATTTACTGAGTTTTCAGGGTCCAAAAGAAATGGACAATTTGCACCACCGATCGTAAATAAAGCTAGATACAAAAATCCCAGATACAAAAGAATAACCACTTGTTTCCCTGCAAATTCGAAACTAATGGCGTTCTTTTTGAACGGTTCGAAAGATCGTCTTTAAAAGGACAAACCATCCGACGACCACTAGGTGGATACGCCGATGCCAGCATAAGCGAGTGGGACAACTTTTACCTGCCTTCTTCGGCCCAAAAGAGCCTCCGTCTTATTGTGTGTACTGAAGCTTTTATCAGTCTGCCAGCCGAACAGCGAGGGGCAGATGTTCAGCCAACGCTTCGAAGGACAAGGGCAGAACGGTCGGTTCCAAGGCGTGTAAGGAAGGCTAGCCTGGCCCATCCCGGCCAAGCGACGTCTACACACCAAGCTCATTTCTATTTGCTCTCGATTCATTACGTTTTGCTTGTGTGCTTGCTTCCATTTTATTTCTCGTTCCTTGCCAGCGTTGCCTCTTCAGCGCGAACCCATGTTCCCACCTGCTCGGGATATCCGATTCCTTACACCGTTCAGCCCGCCCGCTCCCGACGAAGGAAGCCGTCGTTGCGCGAGTTAAACCCCTGCACACAATGGCGACGGGATCTCGGTGCTGTGTCTGGATCCGGCGGGATCGCTGCTCGGGTGGTGCTCGGTCGGTGGAGGGTATAATGTTTCCCCTGGCTGCCAACAATCGACGACCGCCTCCACTTCAAGCTCCTTCCGGGGGTGTGCATACATATGCGTATGATCATTTATGAGTCTTACCCCTCGCATGGGACAAAGGGAAGGATAACAGGGGCTCCGTGTCCTCCGTGAGGAGGACTGTCAAACATGCTGTCGACCGGCGTCAGCCTTCTTCGCTACGACGGGTCCCGTTTTCCCAACCCGGAAAATATACCGCCATCCTTTGCAGGATGAAACGATGTCTCAGCGATACAAGCACCAACCGAGCGTCCTCGGGAAATGAATCCGGGTTTTCTAACTGCGTTACAACGCCCGCTCTCAAAGGTACTCCCTTAACACCGTGCTAATGATAATAATCCCGTCAAGTGGGCTCAAAATAATAACAATAATGCACGAACGAGCGCGGCGAGCTGCCTTTGCCAAGGGATGGGTTGAGGAGTTCGATCCCTGGAGGACTCTGGGTTGTACCGCTGATGACAGACACTTAACAGCAACAGTTCACTTACTCTACGACAGACACACACACACACCGTGGTTGAAACCGTCGACCATTCTGGCTGATTATGGAAGAATCTTACAGAGTCATTCTGCTTTTCATCTAATGGAACACATGACGCTGCTCCGATACTTTACTTTACTGCCACTCGGTGAGCTGAAGCGCGGATCTGTTACGTCACTGCGAGAGACCGTCGGTTTACTTTCCACATAGCCTTCCCAAGTGGCAAAGCTAAGTATTTAAAAAGGCTCGCAAGGCGATGCCGTGAAATCCTTACGCGTATGTCGTCTCAATGCACAAACCACTCAGCCTGTAACAATGGCCTACTTCCGGTGCCTCGGTTATTAATGATCTAGAGCTTATAGGCAATAATCATTACCCACGTCTGTTTTTTAACATGCCCGTGCGGAAAGCCATGGTGTGAAAAATGTGATTGAATTTGAGCGTCGTGTTTTGAGCGCTAATAACACTGTTCGGTGTATTTCGAAAACGAACATTGGCGGTTCGTTTTCTGATTATTGGTGATAAGTCGAAATAAATTTGGTGCTAAAGTACACGTGGAGGAGTGTTCAGTTAAGGATAAAATTAAACTATCCTAGTGTTAATGGCGTAATCATAAAACAACAGATAGGAAAACGCATACCGCCAGAAACGCGATTGGTTACGAAAAAAGGCTCAAGTTCCGCACTTGTCACAAAATGACAAAAAGAGCTACATCGTAGTGGACAGTTGGCGAATTTTTGAAACGGAAAGTGTCGACAGCAAGCCATTAGGTAACCGAACAGTGAGAAAACAGATGGCACTCCAGCAGCATGTTCTTGTTCTACAGCTCCGGTTGGAGCAAAATGCGGTCCGGTATCGATATCGATACCCGAACCGGTCGTATCGACTTACCCCGATCAGATTCTCCAGCTCACCGAGCCATTCGCTAAGCAGTTTCTCCGGATCGTCTCCGGCCAGTCCAGCCATGATGGTGGCCTTCCGACTGTGCGGTTATTTCTGCAATAAAGAAAAAAACATATGAGACATTAGTAAAGTTAGGAAAAAGTAACAAATCCGTCAGGATAACCTGTTTAAGTTAGTTTGGTCATGTGTCGTAAAAAAATCCTTTCAAATAATTGCTAAGATAGACTATTGCATACATTACGGCGCATAGGCTAATGTTCATGCCTACGTTAATGCGATGCGCCTGTGTTTATGCAATACGATGTTGCGAGGTTTGGCCATGGTTTGATCAAAACGGTTGGACAAACCGACAGGCAAATTACTGCCGAAGCAATATGTTTTCCGCTGCGGAGTACGATTATTTGAAATTTTGTTTCTTTTTCTAGAAACAGTGTAGGATTGTTATCTTCCTAACAGTAAAAGTTGCATGAATATTGCATGTATCCTTAGGAGAATAATAATTGGTACGAACGTATAACAGACGTATAACTCGATTGATTTTCCTCTCCATATGCTTTCATCCTTCCAGTACCCCCTAAGAGCTAAATCATGCTACAATTGTTAAATAAATACATAAATAAATAACGACACGATACGTTTGCCTTCCTCGGTCAGAAACTGCACCCTCTAGCTCACTTTCCCACTTCTCAACGAGAACCCTTGAGGGAAACCTTGCCTGTGCCTTGGTAAAAAAAAGGAAAGTACCACCAACGTAGACTCCGATTAATTCTCACATCCCCAAAACACTCCTCCCGAGGAGCATATGGGCGGCAGCGACCTAAAGCAAACATTCCAGAGCAAACAGCTTCGGGTGGTAGTTCCTCCCCTCGTTGGCTTCGTGAAGTTCGCCCGGCAGTTCCGATTCCGGCACAGGAAAGTGGCCAATGTAAGGCGCCCAAGCAAAACCGGAGCATAGAGCATAGTGCATACAGCGAGCGCGTATTGTTTACACGCATGCCGCCAAGCGATGTGGCCAATTTATCAAAGTATCCACAGACCGCACACGTGAGCGTGTGTGTGTGTGTGTGTTCCGTTTGGATATGGATCTACATAGAATCTAGCGTAACTGGATCAAAACCACCGTTGGCGTTGCCGTTGGCGAGAGCGGTCGAAAGGGTACGAAGAGGTGGATCTATCGGGAGTTTACGAGCTGCCCGCGCAAAAGTGGGACACAAACGCAGATACACACACTCACACGCGATGGAAATTAATAACTTCCTGTGCTCCCCGCGAGACTGCATTCCATAATATTGCATCGCATTAAACGCATAAACAAACGGACGCGGGAGGCGGCCCAAGAATCAACGAAGACAACGACGCTACACCGTGTACCCTTTTAGTTCCCTGTCACCCCCTGCGCCATCTTGGAAGGACCTCAACCGATCCTCGCCACCCACCCAATCTACTGGAGTTACTAATTTCGTGCAGTGATTTACTTTCCGCAAGAGTGCGAAATTGTGGCAATGGCGGACCGAACAGCGGACGTGCCACGCCGTGCTTTATCTGTATGCCGGCTGCACGTTCCATGGAGTGCACATTACATTTCCCATCGGTATCGCACTATGGTGGAATATTTTAATTGCGCTTCCGTTTATTACAATCTACCCTTTCGACGTATAATGGAGGTGTGAAAATTTCCGCCACAAAAACGAGTTCCAACAATATTTATAGCAACTCAAAGAATATTTATTACCCGTTCTTTTTAATTTTCCTCGGGACTCCAGACATGGAAAAAACTCTTACCCTGCTGTTACTTATTATCTACTTTAATTTAAATGTACCACTAGAAATGTGCTATCTACGGGTGAGTAATAGGAGCGAAAGTCATACCGTTGACAGCTGAAAGGGCACACAAAAAGCCAGAGTCGGTCCGGGAGATAGGGAGATCCCATTGCTTACAATTGCTTTCAAGAATTACAAAACGAAACAAAAAACAACACCAACACAACTCAAACAAAAAAAATGTTAACTTGCGCGTGAAAATAGTCTTCCATAGCCCTTTTCGGCATTCGTATTGAGGTTTTCCATCGGAATGTTCTCGCAAACAAAATGGGCTTCTGCATTGACGAGACATTTGCATAGAGAAAACATAACGGAGTGCTGTCAGGGCACCCTCCCCCCCCCCCCCCCCCCCCTAGTCGACACACGCAATCAACTTGTGTAGTTTATGGTCTACCGCAGAGTCTACACGACGCTCCACGGTAGTAATAGTAGCTGGCGGAAGAAATTTGTTTCTCTGCGGCCCAATAGAGAAGCGACTAACAAAATCTTCCCATTTACAAAACACAGGTGACCCCCCGGATTTAAAACGCAAACGTAAAACGACACCAAAGAAAAATTTGAATAGGACGAGCACATCGCACATTCACGAAACTGGTTAGGCCCTTTGAAGGCGGCATGTCGTGGAAAGTGCCCTCCCTCATCCCGGCAACCCCAAGCCGATTTTTCCACCATCTACCGAAGGGTGCTGGAAAGTGGGTCACCATCGGAGAAGGTCAGGCTTGATAAACAAATCACCGCACCACATCGTCGACCGAGTCGCCGACGAGCTTCCGTCGTGTTTGGGCACCTTCACAAGGAATAGGCAGAAGCGCGCCGCATTCAAGCGTGACACAAAAAATCCTCTAATCATGCCTCAAAAGCTTCTTTTCACTTCCAGTGGCAGCCCAAAGGCATGCGGCTATTATGGCTGCGTCGACGGAGAAGAAAGTTTTCGGCCTAGATCGTTCACTCAAAACTGTACGGGCAACAAATCTGTCATCCTCTCAGGACCCGGGCCCGCCCGCCCGCCACGGGGGAGGAAGCTGCGACAGGTATTCATCTACACATTGCCAACGGCTCAATCTGGCACCAACCGACCGACCGGCCGACCCGACCGGGAGCTACCGGAACCGGCCGTCATTGATCGAGCCATCAAAATCGGGAGGATGCCGTTGCAGTAGAGGCGTTGGAGGAAGAAGACGGGGCGGGAATAGAGATGATAAACGTTGCATAAAATTAAACACTCCCTCCGGGCTGGGCTGGGTGAGCAACGAACGCGGTCCCCGATCCTCTTCAGACGATAGAAAGACCCTATGAGTGGCGAACGAACCAATCAGAAAAACTAGGTTAGTTTGCGGCGCACAGGTCAGTAATGCGTGTCACCTCCCGAGAGCCTCAGGATGGTTTTAAGCGGAGAAGGTAAAAGCTTATAAATGTGACACAGAAAAGAAAAGGAGCACACGAACGGGGCACGGTGTGTACCGAATGAAAATAGAAGAGTTTAGCAGAAAACAACGACAGCGAGTAGAAATAGAAAAGAGCAATAATTGGAAACCCATTCGGCCATCAGGCCAGAGTACGCTGCCTGCCAATTGGAGGCTGCACTTTGGGCTCTGACGAGATGATGACCGGGGACGATGGTGATGAGAGGGCCTGGTATGCACTGCTGGTCGTGGCCATGGTGGAAAGACGGCCCTGGGGCACAACAATGAAAGCACAAGTATGACCTATAACACACAGCTACAAGCGCACACGCACAGTGCCCCCCCACACCGAGAGCACTAGCCGGGTGGAACCGCTTCGCTCGATAGCTGTATTTAGCTAAACTGTGTGGCGCCGAGCCACGGAGATGCAAAAAAAAAACACGAGTATCGTTCCCCGCGGACACCGCATACAGAGAGATAGAAGGATAGAATGAGAAAGAGGGCACACAATAAAACGAGGCAAATTGAGAGGTTTTGAAGAATGGTAGATGATTTCGCGGCCTATCCGCGCATATATTAGCATCGACATATACCATTATGCGGCTTGCTGCAGCGTAAAACGAGCCGAGATCGTAAGCTATCCGCGAGCGATGATGATCGACGCTGTCGACGATCGCACAACATACCATTATCTTGCAGCGACGATGTCGATCCAAGATTTAAGAACCTTGGCCTAACCAACTCACACCACGCGGGAACCGAGATTTGGTCGAAGGGGTATCGCTAATCTTAAAGCGAGAAAAGAAAAGGAAACTGATACCACTAATGAAATACGTTGAAGAACAAGAGGTATGGAGAGATAGAGGAGGTATGGGGAAGTGGGAACGCGCGATCACCCCGGAGGGCATTTTATCGTTTTGCTATCGGGTATGCAAACGACGATGGAATCGATTAGAGGCAGCGCCCACAACAGCGAGGCCTTAGAGCGGTGTGCTGATAATGAAGATGTTTAGCTTTATAATCACCCTTATCCCCGTTTCGCTGTCTCAGGTCGGACGTAGCTTACCCGAAGGGAGGGAGCAGAAGTTTCATTTTTATGGACCCGCTGTGGAAAGCTTATTACGGCGACCGCTGCACCACCGCATGGCGGCTCACAATGTTTCGCATATCACAAGACCATAAAGGAAAGAATTAATCCCTCTCGCTCGACCGTCTCCCAATGGGAGCCGATGACGGTGGCAGAAATGGTGGCATAAACTACTACCGTTCGTCGGGGAAAGAAAGCAACGCTCGGAGGTTTTCCTACCATGCGGCCAAAGACGGTGGAAGGACAGTCGGCGGCAATCGAGGGGCCGTCGTGTTTGCCATGCATATGCGAATCGCTCGTAGTTCCAACAGATCCAATCGGTTTCATGTGCGGAGAATGTTGTATGCAGAGCGCCATGGCACAGTGGCGGCCGTAGAAGCGCCGTGCCACCACAACGGGCCCATCGTAAAAATGTTCCGCTTGTTCGCAGTGCTGCCTGAACGGCGTTAGGTACTGTAGTAGCGAGCGCCGCTATCTGGCGACAAATATTTATGGACGCACTAACGTTAAATTGGCGTACTACCGGCCAGCGAGCAGTGGGGCGAATGGCGGGATCCATATATGAGCCGGTCCGGCGTTTGCACATATCCTCTAACGCACACACGCACGTGGCAACACTGCCTCCAACACACCAGAAGCGACCGATGGCGAGCGAACGTGCGGAGTGTACTTAAAAAGGCCACTCTTTTTGCTGGGCCTGTCCGACGTCAAACGAGCCGTTCTAGTGACTGGCGCCTCCGAGTGCCGGCAGTTCCAGTTCATCCACTGGTGATCCACTTCGTAGGCCTAGAAAGAAACAGAAACGCTATGGCGTAATGCAAATGACCGTCCACAGTGTTTTTTTCTGTGTGTAGGGAGCTAACGCAATATCGGAGGGGCAGTGCTGAATGCAAAAGGGCAGTACGTTACGGCATGCCGCTGCTGGCGCCATCTAACGGAAGGCAAAGTGAAATGGAGTCATCATGCCGGCTGGTTGGTCAGCCAAGGGCCGGACCCGAGAAGGTGACTTCATCCACGATTGACAGCGTGTCCTTGAAGGATACGAATGCGTTAGCGTTATGAGACAGTCGTTGTCAATAGTACACAATCACTCGAGCGTCCGACCAATAATGGTCCGTAGAGCGTGCAGCGCTCACTGCGGTTAGAAAATACATTATTCCACCGAATGACGAGTCGCTTTCGCCGGACGATCGAGTATTATGTGCACAGGTGAGCGTATTATGCATCATATGCGCGACAGGAAGGAAGAACAGCTCAATCATCGTACGAACGATGACAGGCGGAAAATGTCACGTCAAGGGCGTGAAAGGGATTATTCTGACGGATGTTTATACCGTACCGCTTATACAGGGTGAGACAGCGGCGGCATACCACAGACGGGAAGAGAAAGTATGCCATCAACGTGTTGATCCTGGATAAGAATGGATTAAACAGGGCAAGCTCGTCCTAGAATTAATTCGGTCAGGTTGGAATAAGGTTCTTTCTCACGATATGGAAATTTTAGAAGGCCATTGTTGGACCTTTTTCAATCCTTAAAGGCGAACGTTCGATCTTCGAATCGTTTTATTTGATAATATTTATAATATTATTCTTAGACTTATGAGTTGACTAACGATAAGTTAATCCGGTAGACTTTTAGCACGTTACGTTTTTCTATGCCAAATAAGCTTGCTCTTACCTTTTATAATTTAAACAATTCCAGATGATGCCTGTTTTTTTTATTATTATTGTGTAGATACGATGTTTTCGCAAAACTTGACTTTCTTTTTTGTCGGTTTTAATCATTATGTAGCAAATAAAGTTACCTGAAGTTAATAGTAATGTTTAACAAATTTAGCATATGTGCATAGTATAGGGGGTCCGCGACAGCCGAGCGGTAGCGCCGGTTAGAAAATCGGCCCATGAGCGCCGGGGCTCACCACCTCGACGGCGTGGGTTCGAATCCCAACCGAGACCGGACCCTCCTCTGTACGAGAGGACTGACTATCCACGTACAACAGGGAAACAAGTCTCGTAAGTCCTTAACGGACAGGCATGACCAAGAGGTCGTTACGCCAAAAAGAAGAAGAAGAAGCATAATATAAATAATTATTAAAAATAAATGTCGTCAACGAATACAGTCCACACTCGCATACAAACATTTTGAAAAATTGTTTTGCGTACGGCGTTTTCACGTGGAAGACTGAAAAATTATTTGGCTCGTCGACTCGCATATTTTTCAATTGTGGGTTAGCGTTTCGTGTAGAAGCCCCATTAGCTGCCAACAAATTATCATTTGTTTTTGTGCTCATCTTGGCTTTCCGACAACGCTGAAAAAAAAACAATTAAAAATAATTCAAACGAAGCGCACCACTATCTTATCGCCTTTACTGTATTTCAATTAAATCGCACGGCCCTTTTGACTATGGCTTGCGTTGACCTATGCCGCTCCTCCTTCCTCTCTTTATCTCCACCACTTTTCGCAACGATTAATCTACAGTAATCTTCATCATTCAAGGCGTCATCATTCCGGCCGCACGAGTATGCGGGTGTTCCCCGGCGACGCCACTGCGGGAATGCGTTGCTTTGCGCGTGCGAATTAAACCTCCCCCGTGTGTCTCGTGTCAGCATGTGACTCAATCAAAGCGGTAATTGTGACTCCAGCCCGAACAACCATATTCCGTGCAGGCGCTGGCCAATTTCGTTTCCCTCCAACGTCCCACAAAACGTGCACTAGCGGTAGAGAAAAATAAAGAAAGCCCAACGCACTACGATCGTGCGCGCGCCATTCCACATGCGTCGTGACGGGCACAGAAAACCAACATAAACCTTATACCAAGAAGGCAGCCATTTGAACTTTAACTTACGCTTCCCTTTGGCACCGCACCGCCACTTTGGCCGAGAAAAACGCTGTATGTCACGGAATGTCACTCCCGGCTTCCGTTGGCTTTGAGTTTGCGTAAAAATGGCAAACAGATGCGTATCACATGGTCTCCCGCATGATTATTTCACATTCATATTTGCCTTCTTTTCTTTTTCCTGCGCCCGTCTGCTGTTAATTTTCTACTTTCGCTTATAAAGATCCTTCCCCAGCGACGTGACATTATCGAGCCTGCGTACATGTGTTCGGTTTTCCTGTTTCCCTTTTTTTTAATTAATAAAGGGAACCGGGTTGTATATTTGACTTTGACATGACCGGCTTAAGCTGGATTAAGTGACGGACTTTGTTCCGTCTGGCAAGAGGGACAAAGTGGGGAGCGAAAAAATACACTTCTTTTCTTAAAGGGAAAAATCGAATCAAGTTTCAACTTCGACCAAAGAAACGTTTTCTCCTCAATTCGACTTCCTCTACAGCCATATGTGTTTCCGTTGGACATTTGATAAACCGTGCTGGAGGGTAAAGAATAACCAGTAGCTCCAACACGACTCATTTGTCCACTTAGATTGCAAAATATAAAACAGATGTTAATGCGACTGACATCGATGTACGAGAGCGAGCGTTCTACAAACGAGCCATCGGCCACAGGGACCCCGAACCACCGTCAAGAAATAGACATGACAGAATTAGATGCCCTTGTTGTACGCTAATACATGATTGCCTTTAATTACTTGCTTAGCTTGCGTTCTACGGAGCGCCGATCGAATTGCGGAGGTAATTGCTGTCCTCGCCCTGGCGCGTTCACCCATCGGCTAATCGACGGAAGCCAGAAAATGCACGGGCCCTTACTTACCAGTACCAATTGGCCGTTAAAACACCTTTGCATACCACCACCCGGTGGCTGGGGAAAAGCCTAGGGAAAATGGTATTCACTTCGCCTAAATAGAAGTCCCCGGAGAAACTCGAGTGTGGACAGCTCGGATTGCATCGCATCCCATTTCCCGCACCGGATCGTAACATGATCGTAAACGGTGTAGCCTCAGCTCGTAAAATTCCAATGTCCACATCCATCTCCATGGTCGCTTGTTTACTACCACGCGCAGAACGAATACCGTCGCGGGCGAAAAACAAACTTAGAAAACCATCGCCCTGGAGAAGCCTATAGTGTCATTCCCGCGTTTCCCAAAGTAAACTTCGACCAAAACCTGGGTTGAGAGGGTTTCCCCATGGATGTTCTGGACGCTTCGTCTTCCAAAGACGCTGACGTGCGAACGGGTGGAATTTGTGGGATCATCATCTCCGCCCAACCAGGGGTGGAGACGAAGTACTCCCAAGTGAGACATTTACCACCTTTCTAAGGGTCCCCCCCCCCCCCCCCCCCCCACTCAACACCACCACCACCACCATCAATAGCCCCCGGGGTAATTCCTCCTTAACCCCAAGCGATCGACTCGCTCCGCATTCTAATTTCACGGGTGTCTCTCGATGGTTTACATTTCCGAGGCCACTTCCCACCTCCGGTCGGCATACGCCGGTGGGTATCAGATTTCCATTTTCCCCACCGGAGTACACGACTTGGGGTCCGCCACGGAAAGCACACGGTGACATTTGTCCAAACGCTCGTGAAAGCAACAGAGAACACTCTCTTTCTCCACCATTTGTACTCGGATCATTTGCATCCGCGGTTCAACACGGGGGGAGTAAGTTATGTTCATGATCCGTTTGTATTACCATATAACGGAAAATAAGGAAGGATGCAACTGAGCGAGTTTGCAGCCCGCAACCAATATCATACTTTATGACTTTTTTGATGATACAAAGATGCAACAACAAGACACCTTAACTCTGTGCAGACTCCTCGAAGTTAAGAAATAAGGACACTATCATCGCAAATACAAAACAGCTCATAAAAGCCACTGATATTAGTGTCAGCTAAAACCGATAGGGGACATATCGGGGGCTACACCAGCGCCCCGAATGCATTCCGACATGCATTCCGCGCGGCGTAACATGAAACAGTAGCGCATCGGGTGACATGCGACCATGATGTCGTGTTTATACAGCTCGATGGGGTGGAGGACAACAGACGAAAACAGGAAAAACGCAGCGAAAGATTGATGATCGGCTGGAGCAGAGATGAAATGTGATAGTGCCCCCAACCCCCGCTACATCCTACTTGGTATTTGATCCTGCGAGCGTGAGTGTGTAATGGATGTCCACATCGCGACCGAAGATGTTAGACGCCGATTCCAAGTAGTCTCCCCTCAAGGGCTGCTGGCCTCGACTGGTCAGATATTATTGTTACTCCGTGCCACTCACTGGACGCTCGATTCAATATTTTCGATTCGTATCCCCCTCGACCCGCCGCTAAAAACCCAACCGGTCCCGAAAGGACGAGAAACCACACCAAATGTACATAAATACTTCCGTCGCACGTCGGACCAAAACAAAATGAAAAAAAAACCAAAAGATCGATGGGCATTATGGCAATGTTTGGACAGCTCAATAGATACCGTCAGATAGTGGGGATGGGGACAACGATGCTGCCCAATCGTTGATTTGTGTTGCGCCATTCTTTGAAGCTGCAGACCAGATTCAGGGAGTTTTGCTTATTGAAAAACTGTTCCAACGTTAAGTTCACTAAACAAGCAAAATAACATCATGTTAAAAGGGTTTTACTGGTGCTCCGTGATTCGAGAAGTTTTTCAATTAAAATTATTACTCATTAACCGTCGTATCGCCTCCTCTCTCCAGCGCGATCCCGCTCGTAATGTGACCCACTGTGACACTTTGTCAACAGGGCCGGAAAGAAAAATCACCTCCATGTGCAACTTTGTCGCTCCCAAGAGGCCGCAGCACCCACGCGTACTCGAGGAACTGACATAAACTACAAAAATCGTCCCGAATGGACGGGGAAACTAACGCCATGAAGTTTCACGACACTAAATGGATGGCTGGGCCGAAAAGAAAAACAACACAAAATGGCAGAAAGTGATTCGTAGGAAGTATCGTTAAGTTTTCGACCCGTGCATCGTAAGTCACCCGCTTTTGGGTGGTGGTGGTGGGTTGGGGAGGGGGCTGCATTTCTACCCCCGCCAATTCCAACCCCACGAAATGCAGCCCGAAATGTGCAACGTGCACGATCGTCCGCCGGGGTGCCCGCGTTTATACCAATCGTCGGGAAGGCCTACGCTACGGGACCGGATCGTCAACATTACGATCATCCCCTCTCGCAGCTGGCCCCGGCATGGCACTTCGCTGTCCCTGTGACCGGAGGACGACGTCGCGTTATTTACGCTTGGCCAAGCAAATTCTTATGCCCCCCAAAAAAGACTCCAAAGACGGCTACTTAGCCAGTTTTGAGCAAACAAACCGACCAAGCGACGACGACAGCGGACGCGTGTGTTGGCCCCGCTGCACACGTATCAGATTATCCGTTCACCGGTGTAGTGGATTTTCAGCCTACCGGCACCAAGCACAGTGGGCCGGAGTGTGGACAATCCACATGATATAATGGAATTAGTAAATTACACATTGAAAAACAAAAGGATAATTAACTAAAAATATTCAAAATAATTTAAACATAGAAATTACGGCTTTAGAAAAACACCAAATTATCAAATAATAGTCACAATTTTAGGAGATAAAACCTTTAAAAAGACGTTTATGAATTTACTTTTTAGTTTGAAATACTACCGTCCTCTGTTTTACCAAATGTGTGGTTTATGAAAGATCAGAATTAAAAAAAAATTGTACTGCACTTGTTGAAGCTAGAAACCACTATCATTTATTTTAATTTTTTTGTATCCAACGCATTGCTAATTTAATAATAAGCAGTTTTTGTACCTGACACATATGCAAAAAACTACTCGAACTCCCAAGAGTAATTCAATTTCATAAGAAATGTCCACTTACTGAAAAACTCTTCCAGCTGATCCCATAGTGCGACATACTACTCCATCTTCGAGCGACGTTGATTCATCTTCTACTTCCCACTTTAATGCTACCACTTTCTCAGTTGACTTGAGGGATGCAGTAGAGGTGCGGGAAGGGAACATGCTGTCCCCATTTTGCATGCATCCCCCGGTTACGCCTCGACCCGGACGTGGAAAAAGGAGAAGAAAAACCCCCCGTGCCTGTGCTTATAAAACACAATCCCAAAAACGCGCCAGATGATACACCGAGAGTTTACATGACAAACATACGCATCACTCACGTGCGTCGTGAAAAGAAATGGTACACAAACACACAAATGCAGCACAAGAAAAGGGAACCCCGAAAGAAGAAGACAGCAGAAGGAAAGGTAACAAAGCATTGCTCCATAAAGTGCATCCATCTCCGCGCTGAAACTGCACGAAATCTAAACAAGCGGACACCAGCGCAAAATGAATGTCTTCGAATCCCAGCCGAATTCACCACGGGGCGCGGGAAAATCTCAACGAGGGATGGTGTGTTTGTGTGTGTGTGTGTGTGTGTATGTGGAAGATAAAATTAATCCCAAAAAATACTACAACGCCCTCCACGACGGAAACGAGAAATATTGTAATCCTTCGAGCCGCTTTGACAAGGTTTCTAATTTTTGTGACTCTCATTCTTTATCGTTTCATCTTTCGTCGGGTCGTTCGCGTTTTCACATTGGGAGGCAAAGGCAATACAAATATGTATACTCGCAGTCAAATATTAATGCTCATGCTTCGATACACCCACTTCAGCCATCGCACACCGTTATTCCACCGTGAGTTTTTCGCCATCGTTATCAGTTTCCTCTTTGTGTGCATTAGCTTTGTTGTGTTAGCTGTTCCCGCCGAGCGTCCATTCGTACATTTACTGTAGGTTTTATAGGCGGTTTGATCTCCTTTCTATCTCGATTTTCGTTTGCTCCCCGCTTCCACTTGTTTGCATGCTCTTGTTTGATGATCTCGTTCTTAGCTCTCTATTTTCTATTTCCCCTTTCTTGTCGCTCGTGATCGTTTCTAATGTCGTTCGTCGATCGGTTTGCAAGTTTGTATTTCCGTCGATTCTTTCACTTGGCAGACGATTTGTTTTGCGCCTTCCCTTCCCTTCCCGCCCTATACTTCTTTTATTGTTCTGTCATCATAAATTGTAAACGCAATGTTATGCTGGATGTTTTACCAACTAACCGGCCGGGGGTTGGTTCACCATAAAGATTCATCGGCTCATCGTATCGATGGTGCGAAGGGCGCCGTTGTGATTCCTTCGTCATTATTCTGGTTCCGTTCGACAAACAAAAGGCATACACATCCAACGAAAAAGGATTGAACATTATATTTGTTTTGTTAATAAAACGATGAAAACTCCACTTCTTGTGCATGATAGATGTGGCTTCGATGGCAAGAAAAAAGGGCTAATCTTTACAAACGGCCAATCTTCGCGCGGTTCTGTGTGTGTGTGTTGATGGATGGGCTCGCCAATTGACTGTGGAGATGGGCTGGTGACCATGCCGGTGTGGGATGATGTACCCCGCGGGCCTTCGAAATGATACAATCGCGAACACCCCCCTCTCGGCCTCTCGTTTCCTCGTTTCGAGCGCCTTCCTTCTCAGCCGATGACTGCCAGAGCAGTTCCCATAGGCTCAATTCCTCACAATTATTGTTCGTTCGTATTCAGTCGCTTTTTTTTTCTTCTCATTTTCACTCGATTGGTATCATCATGCTGCCCATACAAAGCACTTTGGCCGTACGCGATACCGTAAATTGAACGCCAAACATTCATATGTTCACGAAAGGCATGGTACAAAAAACAACGTCTCGCCTGCTCCTCTCTGTTTATCTTCGCGTTTGGCGGAAGAAACCGATCGGAGATCGGAGAAAAATCAATGAAGTGTGCCACGAGGTTGGAGGGTGGCGCAGGAGGAGCGTGGAGTGGTTCACTTAGACGAATCGACCATTGAACCATCTCATCCGTTGTCTACCTTTCTCTTTGGCTGACCCGAACCCTACCCTTCCAGCCACCACGTACCGCCACGCCCCGCCCGGAAACTCTTGCCTTGCACTACACACACACACACGAACCTCGGGCATGGTGGAGCCTATTTTAATGTTTTATTTTCATCTCCTTTTGCCTGCGTTTCTATCCTACCACTATTTCCTGCCACCCACCCCTCCTCTTCCCGCCTTCCACTCTTTGTCCCACGGGATAAAGTCGCGACACACTCTCTCATCTACATACGCAAAAGCGCGCGGGCGCGTGTTCCGAGGGACGACTTTAGTCACACGTTTCACGCTTCAACTTCTTCCTCCGCTCACTCTGCCCGGCGTAGAAACTGAGAAGAGAAGCTGCTACAGAGGAACGGGGTGTAGGAACCCTCCCCGGACGGGGGCGGGACGGGGTGACCGCGACATGTAATAAAATAATCGAAACGGGCCTGGGCGCTGTGGGCTGGTGGCCGTCGGCGGATGTGTTGGTGCACATTGCGAATGCCCACAACATGCTGCAGCCCATTTCGTGCAGCGTTCCGTGACCGAATGCTAACGACACGGTGGCCGCCCTTCCCATACCCAGCCTTTCGCTAACTCCTTTCCTTAGCCATCATCCTTCCGATTAACTTAGCTAGTACACCCCATCTCCCTCACACTCCATTTGGTTTCGTCTCGTGGTAAATTTGACCGATCGGCAGTGTTTTGGTTTTTTTCTCCTTTTTTAGTTTGCGAGCTCTGACGCGCAGATCGTGCACTTCTCTCTTTGCGTAAGCGCGACCCTCTGAAGGGGGGGGATGAAAAGTGAAGAACCGGGCGCCAGTAACACCACCAGGGATGCAAACTTGCGGCCAATAACAACAATCAAGCACGGCGTTAAAGGACAAAGAAGGTAAAGGCAATAGAAAGGGAGGCTAACGGAGGAGGAGGGGTTGAAGAAAAAAAGCTCCCCCAGGCAAAGCGCGGCGATCAGTCGTAACGCCGTATGATCGCCCCGACAAATCCTTCCTTCACGCGACACATTGGCACCGTGTGCTACAGTGTTCGGCGCACAATTAGCATGCGGCTCCACCAAGCCGCGTATGCGTAAGTGGCAATAAACAACGATCGAGTGACATCTTGACGGGCGCGTAACAGCTGCACTTTTCTTCGCGCTGCATACTAAAACGCACGTTTGGAGAGTGCAACAATATTGTTCTGCTCCGGAAAGGCGGGCAGTAGTGTTGGATGATGGTACAAAACGGTTCTAGCTTGTTCGATGACGAAACGAAGATGTTAAATTAAAAATACAAACGTATTCCCACAGAAACGTTGGTAATATTTCGTTCCGTAATTTTGATACAACTTTAGGTAAGCACCAGCATTTAATTCCATAGATAACATTTTAATTGATACAAATTATGATATACGGAAAAGGCTCTATTTAAATAGAGTAGATAGAAAGATCGAACAACATATTCGAGAACAAACCAGTTTAGAATAAAAACCGTATTAACTCATTTAAGATAAGGAAGTTTAATGGGTTTGTCCTTACCCTAATCTCCACCTCAAACCTCAAAACGGTCCATGGGAACTGCATCCTACACATGTTTTTAATTGCATTTAAACATCCTGATGGCAAATAAATTAATTAAAACCTTAATATTGAGCATCCAGCAAGTAGTTATGGAGATCCAAAATAACTTTCAAGTGTCCCCTTTTCCTACGCATCAATGGATAGACTCTTGATCTCCACAAGAAGCTTAATGTTTTTAATGACACCCTGTCGCTTATTTTCGCCAAACCGAACCATTATTCATCTGGTGATCTCACGCACTCGTCGGCGCAATAATTGATAATGACGTGACCACTTCAGCTGTTGTCCACTCCAACACCGACTTGTAATGAGCACACCAAGTGTTAAATTTCGTCACTTTCGATCGGTAACGATTCTAATCGCTTAATTAGTTACAGCTTTCCGTGTACTGCTTATTGACGGCCGCGCTAGTTCACAATCAATTCCTTCTGCTGATTGTGAGCGATCGCAAAAAATTGTGCTATTGCAAACCTTGGAACACGCTTCCCAGCCATTAATTTGTCAACACACTACTTGGGTGGTACGGTTCTGAATGTTTTCCCCAACCCACTCCGGTGCTTTCGTCGTAATGGTCGTAGGCACGCCAACCGCCAGAACGAATCGACACTTCGCGCGTGCTTATCAGATGCAACCCGCTCCATACCAATTCCAAAAATGCTCGTAGTACATGGTTCGTCCATCGAATGTTTTTTTTCTAACTTAAAGGTAAGAAAAAAATAAAATGAGCCTTAAAAACTGCGTGGTTTGATGTGCATTTTTTCGCAGCAAAAACGTTGAAATACTGGCAACCAAAATTATCAGTTTCCCGAGGCGAGCGATTTGATTTCCTTTCACGCCGAGTTTCGGAGTGTCAAATGGTGTGAATGGCACTGTTTTTTTTCGCCAAACGACCGCTCGAGCCCACTCGGTCGGTGGGATTCGTGGGCCTATCCGTGTAGGCTTACAAGGGCTCAGCCAGCATTTCAATCGAGGTACTTCACGACCCGCAGTGGCACACACCAACTTACAGCCGGCGGACGCTTGTGAAAACCGGCGGGAAGGCACTATGAGCTATGGAAGGGTGCTGCTCCCCAGCAAGATAGACAATCGGTTCCAAGAAGTAATGTGTGGCAAAACGGAGGACGAAACCCCTTTACCCACGGTGGCCACCCACCCGCTGCTGGTCCCGAAACGAAACCCATGGTGTCGCAAAGGTTCGTGAGCATGAATTCGGTTCACCTACGGAGGGAGGAGATTATGCTTCTCGTGCTCGGTCATGCCGGTGTTACCTGCAAAAGCCTACAAAAAAACGGCAAAGCGCAGCGGAGGAAACGCGGGGTTTATGACGACTAAGCCTAGCTTAGCACCCGCCGACATGGGGTTCCAAGTGGTTCCATCCCCGCGACTCGTAACGACTCGAATCGTCTCGTGCAAATGCAAACAGTAAACGGGGACACAAACGGGACCCATCATATGGTAATCAAATTCATCGTCGTGGCCGGAAAAATGCAGCAAAATGGTCTCCTATCTCAACAGGACTGTTGGGTACGGTGGAAAGTTTTGTCCTAATGCATTTCTGGTGCTTCAAAATGGCCGGTTTGGGAGCAACAATGTTTCGGCGAACGACGGAATCGTGGTTGCCAAACGTTGGCACAATTGATCAGAAGTTTTTCTATCTCCAACCAAAACACACCGTCCGTATCTTTTTCGCCAATCACCTGCCCTAAAGCAACTGATCAATCACCTGCTGCCCTCTTCTGCCACGGTTTCCGAAACCGGAATCGTTTCAGAGCTAGAGGCGCTACATTTGATGGTCAAACTGTCAAACCCCTAGATTCGAGTGTGCCGGTGTGTTTGTAAGCCTATATGCCCTCGAATGCCTACAAGGCCTGTGAAACAGAGGGAATCGCTCGGTCACCTAAAACCCACGGCACAGTACGACGGCTTGAAATTGGGCTCCAACACCGAGACCGATACGACGGACGAGACGAGGGGCCGTGCGGAAACCGTCGACAAGAAAAACGTGTTTCGAAACTTCCCTAAACCACTCCAAACCCTAGTCGAACCTGTGGCACACACGATGTATTTAATAGGTCTAGTTCGATTGGATTCTCCAAACGCTGGTGGGCCCGATGCCAACATGGCGCCCACGGAGCCCACAGATAATCGAGCGCGATATGCCACACCGCACACGACCATCGGATGCAATCGAAGCACTGTTTATCGACTTGCTGGACCAATGATAACGACGAGCTCGGGTCGAGACTAGTCGAGTCGAGTTAGGGAGCAATATGCTCGGCGATATAACTTCAGATAAAGTGCCGCGATTGTCGTCGACTGTCACTCTGTTCTATTATCATGCGGAGGTGAACAACTGTTGGAGCGAATCGTGTAGGGTGAGGATGGGGTCCAATGGGGATGTGATCTGTATGTGTTGTTGCACAATACGACCACACGCTTTTAAGATGTATTGATAAAATTAGTCTTCAAATTGTTCGATTTTCAATAGTTTACAGTAACTCTAACCCAGTATGAAGACAATGCAAATTTAGCATTACTTTGTATAATTAAGAATTGATGCCTGATGTTTTCAATTTGTATCTTATTAAAGAAAATAATCTCTTAAAATTATGCTGCATGGTTTGTACAATGCCATTGACCATAAACACAACAGCGCCGTGTCCACAAAGATGCCAACATTATTGTGATTACAAATGAATATGATTCTTAATTAGAGAAATATGATTGATTTTCTCATTAAACATCCTCAATTTCCTTTAATTATGAATAGTGTGAACTTTGCAAGAAATTTTCTAAAGATCAAATTCTAAGTTAATTAATCACGATCTTGAATAAAAATAAAGACATCAGCTCAAAAACATTCCTTATGCATTTGTCTACCCTTAATTAAATGCAAACTATCTTGGAATAAAAAACAAAGTGATCTATAACCCCATCCGTTGGATATTTGTAAATACTACTACCCCTTTTAATTGCCGCCCTTAGTGTTATCGCGGCATGAGAGGTTTCGTGCTGATTCGCTTGATCATCGTAGACTTGCTTATCGGGGAAAAAATCATCATTACCCACCACGCTGTTATCACTAGCTGGTAATGTCCCACCAGTGTTTGTGGCGAAAAACCGCGTCAGTAGGAACTATTTATCAACAACCCCTCAACGTGCTCCACGGTCGATGGATGATAACCGCGAAACATTACAACAAATAAGTAGTTCTACGAAGGGAAAGTTCCACAATGTTTGCCAAGCTCATAAAAGTGCTTCAAAGAATTAAGGAAAATCAACAAACTCTAGACCACTTTACTTCGGAGACCATAATAGAGTCATTGCTTGATTTATGGTTACTAAGAATGCACATTGAACAATATAATTCAGCATACCACTCTGTGACGTGTTTTAAAACTGTGTAAGTCGAAAGTTTAAAGATTAAAAGAAGAAGTATGATTGAAGGGGGACTAACCGTTTTAACCAACGACTTGGCGTCCCCCGTTATACGATATGAAATAAAACTTACCAATCCTTTACAATATTTGTACTATAAACAATTTAAAATGATTCATCAAATTCAAATAAGTAACAATCCCATGAAGCATACAACTCATCTCGATGACCCATAACCGTGCATCATTTGCAGATATGTCTTATCTCGCAACGTTGCCAAAAAAAAAGTAACAAAAGTACACCAGATAGCGAATTCTTTGAGAAGTAATTTGTTAACAAATATTACTCCCAAGTAGCAACCGAAATACGGTGTATTAATATTTAGGTGTTTACAACACTCAACCCTAACATTCAAATCCTACCAGTGACTTCTTTTAATCTGAACTGATATGATAAGCAGGGTTATGAGTGCTTGTAAGTAGTTAAAGGCAGAAGCATCACACCAGGTGATCAGCATATTTATTGGCCTCATGTGAAATACATTGCTCAACCTCCCCAGCATCGCCATTGCGGTGGTTCTGGGTAGTAAAAACAGGACGAATAAATGTCACACATCAATGAAAAATTTCCAATCTAAATACTACCTTTTTAAAAATATATCGACGATCGGGACATGGGTCAAGATATGAAACGATTTAATTTCGATTCCGTCATTGATACGTATTGGGTCATTACATTCGAAACGATCTTGGCCACGGGGCGATCCGAGATAGGCTCGATACCGGGTTACCGTACCCGGTTGAAGAATGGTTTAAAAGCCACACCAAATAATATGCAGTTGATAATTTCATTAAAATACCATCAATTCCACCGGCGAACGGGTCGAAAGGGGAGGAGTAAAAAGAGACGCACACTAAACATAAACATCGTGCCCAGCATCAAAACCAAGCGAGGCATCCCTTCGGCGGTCATAACTCACCACTTCGCCCGCTTGGTGGCGGCAAACTTTTCTCGCCTAAGGCAAGTATCGACTCCCAAGCCGTTGGATGATGGAGCTAGAGGGATATAAAAAATAAAAACGCAAAACCCAACCCAATCGGTACGGAAGGAAGCGCGCGCGCGACAAAAGGGAAACTTCTTTGACGCCCTGAACAGACAGAAAAATAATCGTCCGGCACGAAAACTGGGAACGAGATGAGGAAATGGTGTCTCTTCTTTTTTGTCCCTTTGTCTCTTTCGGAATGGAGCATCAACTCGCGATCGTCGACAGCACCGGGCTCCTGCTGCGTTGAGATCCTTTCGGTTCGAAAAGCAACGCGATGCAACGGGGAAACCGGCAAAGTGCGCGATTCGCGTGGGATGATGAATCGGTGGACAGTGGGTGCCCGATCTGTTCCACGGTATCGATTGACGACCGTTCGAACAGCTCCTTCGAACCAGCCGAACACGTACTCGTTGGCGATTGGCGTATTGAGGGCAGGTCGATCCCTTTGGTGTTTCTTGTGTTCCTCACCCGCCCGTCTGCCTATCCCTGTTTCTCCCACATCTTTACACCTACTCATCGGAACTCGGACGATTATTCATTCTCCTCAGGCTGCCCCACGGTGGTATACGTCCCACGATTCGAACCTCGAAATCTGTTTGTTGCGCTTGCACCACGCTGCAACTGCAGCCGCAGCGGTAAAAGGAGCAATCTTTGGTACGCTAAAAAAAGGAGAAGAAAACACACTCGCTGTTCCGCCCATATGGTACCAGAACCCAGGGCATAATGCGCCAAAGGGGGCGCGATACGGAACGACCTACTCCAGCAGCCCACACACAGGGACACTCCGGATCGGGTCGGAGTGGAACCTCATGCAAGAAGTAGATCCCTTTGATTGTATCCCGCTGGTTTCGACAAACCAAACCGTGTGTTCTAGTACCTGTAAAACTATGCTCTACAAGAGTAAACCAGAGGAAAGGAAGGAATGAATCATGACGACAAGATGGGTGATGGAATTGAGACCTACCTCCAGGAAAACCCACCAGACCAGCGCAAGGTCCCAAAGACCGCACGAGATAGGGTTCGAATGGTGAGAAGTGAACGTCTTTTTCCTTCCACACGGCGTAGGCTGCTGCGAAACGGCGGAGGAAAGGATTTTCCGAGCGACGGAACCACCTCGCCGCACGCCTCACTGTTTCGCAAGGCCCGGCCGACAATGTTTCGCTTGGAAGTTTTCTTTTTTCCTCTATTACAACCAACAACACTTTTGCACCGAACAAATGAACTTTTCTGCCAATCGGTTAGCTGCTAACCTAAAGCCCTAGAGGCACACATCTACACACTACACTACTGGGTTGCAAAAAGGACGAAAAAAAATTATAATGAAAAACCACATACACCAATATCACACACACGACGGATTGCTATGGAAACCCTAATGCAGAGGAAGTGGATGTTGAGCGCACTCTTCAACAAAGACTCCTTTTCTCCCGGAGAAGGAGAACCTGATAAATGTTGAGGAAGCACCCGAAGCACTATCACGCACACGTACGGGAAAAGCTTATCATCTCGGACACCGGTGTCGGTACAACTATCATCGCCTTTTTGACAGCCTTCCCCCTTATCAGTTCCGACCCATCGGCCAGGGAGTTCATCCAGACGTACCCCAAGTCTGCACCATGGGGTGAGGGAAATATCTCTACTGCATCTCATGCAATTTGAAATGGCAACACTATGGAGAGGTTTTCCAATAGCTGGAGAATGTAGAGTCTCTATAATCCTTGTTGCTCCACCAGGTGTCCTGCGACGTTACATTCAATACTGCAATCTGGAACGTTCAAGTACGACAGCATCCTTTGTTGGATAACTGCAACCACGGGAAAAGGAAATCCCAGCGGAAAGTGATCCGTTTGATTTTTTTTAATTCCACTATGGTTCACTCCCCGTACAAGCTGTCATGGATACTTGTAGTACCGTTTTTAGCCCTTCTGGCCACACTAGCTTTTCTTTTTCTCGATTTTACACTTCGCTGGCGCAAGAAGACAATGGCAACGGATTATTTCCGTTCGTCCGGTCCGACCGGTTGTGTATGCGCCAAACGTGGAAATCTGCAATCGGAAACTCCTTATTCGCCAAGCCTGCTGTATTCTTTTGGATGGTGCTGTTTTTTCATTCTTGCATCCACCCACCGCACCCACCTCAGCAGAACGTGGGACTCCCTATTTGTGCACACTTTCTTGACCAGCACCGGACGTCTCGTGGGGTGTGTTTGCGGAATTATCTTCCGTATCTTACACGCTTCCTCCTTTCCGCCTGTTCGTTCGTTCAACCATAGCTTTGGCCACAAGCCGGTTATTGGCTCCCAACAACAACAAAGTCCACGGGCAAGCAACTTTTCATTTTTTTTTACTTCATTCTTTAAACGCCCGTTTGCGACTCGTTAGTTCGCGGTTTGCCCCGTTGAGAGTTGTTCTCGCCTCACGCGAAGATTCGTTTTCGCACGTTCTCATCTGCATGCCAGAGCTCCGACGCGCCACGGGTGCTTGGCGTTGGTCGACAATCCCTTCGGTTTCCCCGCCAGCATGGGCTGAAGGGTGTGCAAACACAACAGAGTGGAAACCGCCCGTCGTTGGCGAGCTATGTGTGGGCTTTGACTTCTGGTGGCCCCAAAAGTTCAAGTGTACACACGTCGTGTTGCACGCAAGCGAACCATTTAACCGTAGCAGCAAAAAAGCAAAACAGCCAAAAGTTCACCGCAAACACAGTTTTTCCAGACAAGGGCAATGAGTTTTGTTTTGGTTGATGCTTTGCTTTTCATTCGCTTATCACAACAATCAACTTGCGAACCCGAGAGCAGTACGCTCGCGCGCACTGAGACACACAATGGCGGTTCAGACACGCCAAGTTATAACAATCAGCGAAACATAATGCTCCACACACATGGTAGCCGGTGGAAAATCTTTCACCTTTCTGGCCCCACCGTCAACGCTCGGTCGCCACTGAAACACAACTGACTGGAAAAGCGAACTTACCGCGCCTGGGTTACAAGATGCTACGGACACAATGATACGGGTTCGGTTTTCAAATTGTGGCACCAACACACGCAACAAACGTGTTCGGACAACAGCTACCGTTTCGATGACCTTCGCGGCATCAAAAGTTCCCGGTTTACCAAATGTAAGTACATTGCCATTTTTTTGTTTTTTTTTTATTTTAATGCGATAAACCGTCGATAAAACAATGTTTTCATACCCGAATTCTCAAAAACTCATGGAACAATCTGAATGAATATGGGATTAAGGATTCACATGATTGAATCTCGCAAAAAGATTCACAAGGCACAACTCTAGTGTATATGTAATCAAATATTGACAGCTGTCAACGGCCGCCAAAAACGCGGAGGAAAAAAGCGGCGGAACCACTGAACCGGGTGTTGTAAAAATTTTCATGTGTTTGTACTTAAAATATAGATAGTTATTCCGCCAGAATTAGTACTGTGCAATCGGAAAGCATCCCCAATCCAGGATGGCGACCGACATTTGTCTGGAGTTTGTAGATTCGGTCACGTACACCGGCGAGCTACACGCCACACGAACAACGGACCCGGAGGAAGGTATGGGCGACAAGGTGCAAACATTGTTTAGTACTTTGTAAAGAAGAAATTCCACTATTTACAGGAAAAGGCGGAGTATTAGAACGAAATGGGCTTGTTTGGTACGCCCGTGGGAGCCTGTTCGAGGTGTTCCGCAACAATTCCGACTTTAAGGTCATTCATTGGTGCTTTGATGATTGCGCAAAACGAGCAAGGTACGCACAAACCCATCATCATGTTGCTTCAATGCTAACTTATTGGAATACTTACAGAAACTCTAAATCGTGTACAGTTGAATGTGTGGAGGAATTGGTGGCATTCGGGAAACTACTACTTGCCGTCGGGATACGGCTTGGGCCCGAGCAAACACAGATTGTGCTGCTAGCTCCGGAAGGATACTACGAAGTGGGTAGCATCAATTTACAGGAAGCGGTGAACATAATAAGATTCATCGACCCGAGCTCCTGTTCGATAGGCTTGCTGAAGCAATACTCTGGCTGCCTTGCCGTAGGAACAGTTGATGGCAAGTTTATCCTGGTGGATCTCTGTCTGAAGCTCGCTGAAAATGGTACGAAAGATAACACAATGTCCCAATGGATCAGCTTCATAAACAATGGTTTTCTTTTCAGGCAACTTTGGCAGCAAAATTGTGATGAACGATGATGCCACCAAACAATGTCACATTGAGTTCAGTCGTGGAGATCCGAAGCAATTGGCATGCAACCACGCAACGCTCAGAGAGCGTGGCCTCTACTTTGGGTTGCAGTTCAGTCACGATGTGAATGCGTCGGTTGAGTGCATTCTAGACATCCCTCCGCTCAAAGCGAGCTGCGTAGGCTTTGCCGATGGAACCATATTCATCGTGGATTTGGTCGATCAGTCGCTGATGCATCGGATTCTTCCGCCCACGGAAGACTGTCCCGTGAGTGCGATGAACTTTCTTGAGCCAAGCGACGATCCCGAGGCGTGCCTGTACTTGTGGGTGTTCTACGACCACGCAGATGGTGCATTTGCCACCCTGTACATGATCATGTGTGAGGAGAAATACATGCAGGACGAGCTTTCCGTTTACGACCAATTCCAGTCGTGTTCTGTGCGGTTAAATCTGCTCAGCTACGATCCGGGCAGTATTCCACTGCATGTACAGAGCATTACAGAACGCATAGGAGATGAGGAGCTGGTCACATTGAGCGTACTAAGCTGGCTAGGATCGGATCAGACAACGACGACGGTGCTGGTGTTCGATTTGAACCAATGGTACAAGGCGGAAATGCCTTTCGAGTGTGATTGGCAAGATGAACTGACCTACCTGGTCGCGTTTCAATTGAAGGAGTCAAGCATCTGTGCGCGGTTGGATGAGGGTTCATTTAGGCCTTTCCATTCGGCCCATCGTCCGGAGGAGCATTTTTATCCGAACTCGCTGGAATTTGGTAAGAGCTCAGCGAACATCAGCTAACCAGTAACTTAGTCTCAGTCAACTAACACATTCTTGTCGATATAGATGTTATAAACTACAACGGCTTCAATCGTACGCGGCACCACTGGGTGGGACTACAGAGAAAATTGCTGCGGTATCTCAATCTGGACGGGGCAAATGGTGTCCTCGAGCCGACGGAATTATACCAGGCTCTTAATCGGGCCGCCTTGATGCCTCTGTTCTATGACCCGCTACCATGCGAAGAAATGTCCGCGAAAGACCAACGGGAGTTCGTCCTATCACTTGGTTTGGAGTACCAGTGTTACACATTTCTGCAAAGCTGTGCAAATCTTTGGGCCGACGGCAGTTACCTCGGATCGGATCCGGTGCACGGTGTCTCGCTGTCGACACTAACCGATTGGATTTGGAACCGATCGGCAGTCTTGAAGGAGGTCAGCAATAAAATGCTAGCGCCACTGTTGGATTCTTCCGGACCGCGGATGGATTCTCATACGTCCGGTAATCTTTCCCGCTGCACGGAACAGATGAAGCGACTCGCGAAATTCTACGCGACAATACTTTCCGATTGCAAGAAGGTCATACCGAAAAATGGTAATCCCTCTTTATGACAAGCTTTTTAAATAATTTATTATAAGACATCCTTTTCTTACAGTGATGGAAAAACTGAGAAAAGAATGTTCGTCAATTGCCGTCGCGGCCAAGTATTTGGACGTTGTACTGTGGCTCCTACTACTCGAAGTTCTTCCGGAGGTTCCGGAATCAGCGATGGGTGCGTCGGACAAAGATTCGGACGACGACACAAGTCAACCAAGCGAAGCACTGCGTGTGCCGTACCCTTACACAAAGCTCTCCGAGTTCTACCGTAACCGGCGCAGCAGCACCTTGCAAAGTAATCTCAACGCGGGGACGTTGGACGCCTCTTCGGGCTGCAAGAATCTGCTCTACATCGACAATTTAATTGAGCGCGAGTTTGATACGGACTCCATTCGGAAGGTTTGGTTCGACGAGGAAGACTTCGCAAATACGGCCGCCCCGTTGTATCCACCGGAATCGCTACAAAAAGCACTACGTGTGCTGCTTATCCCAGAAACGGCCATGCAACAGAAGCTTGTGTTGCTTTCGTATCTTTTCATGGATATTGTTGCGTTGCTGGACAGCGAAAGGTATGTATGGATGAATTTTGCCTAGTGGCGTCGGTAGACTAATTGACTTACTTATTTTTTTATCACATTGAAAGGTATGCCGACATATTTAAAGAGTGGAAAAATTTTCCAAGTATTTTTAATTTGAGCCCAGCTGCTGTGCAGCGTGTTCAAGCTTTTTGGCACCTGGATCATGGGGATGTGGAGGTAAGTTAATTTCGAAATAAAAAATGACTGCGTCTATGCACTCTAGAAGGACCCAAATTGTTGCTTAAATCGATAACTCATTCTGACATATTTTATTAAAAATAATTAAACAAAATAATTTTCTTTGTTTGAGTGAAGCGCAGGATGCATGAAAAATTTAAAATAAAAAAAAATCTCATGTTTGGATACCAATGTCTAGTATTGTGCCTTATGAATCTTTAGACGAGGTTCAATCATATTAGTGTTTAGGAATTCGAATCTTAAAACATTGATAGATCTTTCAAAACCACAATGTATTTTCATGAATCTTGTGTTATCTTTTATACCTAACACTTTAACCTTTCTAGCGCTGATGTGATTGATCTGAATATTGTGACACAAAGATGCGAAAAAATTTATTCAATTTTACTTTTAAAGATTTACTTTTTCTTATCGTAATGTACCGTAAAACGATATCTCGCTTTAATATATTAACAATGTGGGTTTTTATTGTCTCTTTTGCAGACCTCGGTTAAACAGTTCCTTACTCCAGCGTCCAACAAAGATGATTACCCAAAATGGCACCGAGAGCTTGCTGTGTCCATGTTGTTGAATCTAAACGCACCGAAACACGCGCTGGTGCTGTTGCGAGGCCAGGGCTATCACATTTCACCTCAGCTGGAACTGACAGCGCTCGTCAAAAATGGACTAATCGCCGATGCCTACAATTTGCAGCGTGGTCAACCTCAACCAGATGGTATGGTTTGGTTCGTGGAGACCATTCTGAACGAAGGCAAGCCGAAGGCGTTGCTCGAGTTTGACTATACCGACGAAGAGAAATTCGTCTTGCGCAGCTACTTGCGCGATGCGCCAGTGCCCAGGTGCGACAGCTTACTGTTCGGTCATCTGCTGGACCACGCAGAGTTTGTGGAAGCCGTGCAACACGTCGATCGGTTGACCCGGAAGCGCAACAATGGCATGGAACCGTACCGCGATATTTTGTCCCTGTACCACAAGTCACTGGATCCAACGAGCCAACGGTTGGCCTATCTGACGTACACCGAGCCGAAGGAGCTAGAACCACGCCTAGCAACGCCAACGTCGACCGGAGAGAACCCGTCGGTAGATTCACTGAGCGCACGGCTCATCCGCAGCCGGGCCGATTTTCGCGTTCGCATACTTCACCAATCGATCGTGGCCGTCAAGGAAGCGGCAGAAGTGTCCGGTTTACTGCACGACCGGCCGTTCCTCGATAAGCCCGACCTCGGAATGTTCCACCATCGTCCGATGGTGCACAGCCGCAACGTGAGCTATCCGGTGATGGTGGAGGAGCATCGGTCGAAAAACAAGCGCCAACGTCAAGAGTGTGACGCTTCGTACGATGACGGCAAGTATGAGGATCGTTGGCAGAAGCAGCGCCCACTGCTCGAAGAGGACATCTGCGCAAACCCTTGCAAAAGGCGAAACCTCGGGTCGGATTACAATGCGCCTGCGACGACCGGTATGGATAGAAAGTACCTTAGCTTCGATACGCCCGTACCGGTCATCCCACAGTTTCGTCCGATGGTTCCGAAATTTAACTTTTCCGTCCCCAGCTCACTTATGTCGGAGGTTGGCGAGCGAGATAGTGGGGAATCCGGGAAATTCACCAGTCATTCGCCTAGCATTTTCCTCCAAACGCCGCCACTGTTTAAGAAAAAAGAACCGGAGTTTCCTGTACCCGAGGATGCGGATACTTTCACCCCTCCGGGCATTTTGAAATCCAGCCTATCCAGTCAAGGCATTGCAGCGGATAGTTCCGAGGAGAAGGTGCTACGGTTCGACCTGCCTCCGGGCGTGACAGTGGATAGTTCTTACATCGATGAAACGACGGTGGCGGAGGACGAGCAGGGGACGACAATTGAAACGATGCTACAGCCCGAGCCAAGACCAAACACTCCACAACGGCGGGATCTCGACCTGTCGGGCATCTCGAACGATGACTTCTATTCGCCGGAAGCAACAATAGATGACAACAGTCTGCAACAGTTGCTTTCCTCCGGTGGTCCATCGCGCCGCCGTGCTCTGCATCATCGTACGGCCACTCCGACCGGGCTTGGCGGTCTAGCAACCGAAAATGTTGCGATCATCATCGAAGATCAAGTCGGTGAAGAGTGCTCGAAAACGTCTGTGTTTGGTCATCGTCAGGATGCAGAGGAGCCGGAGGAGTGTACTCCTATGGAAGTGGACGATGAAAAGGAAATTGCGCTGGAGGAAAATTACGCGGTGCATGCAACGGCTGCTGCCAGTGACGAGGAAGAGAACGTACCCGATGCAACAATCGAAGGGGATGAAATCGTTCAAGTGGAGGACGTTACGACTCATGAAGTTGATGAATCGAACGTGAATGAGTAAGTATGCCTTTTATTAGATGGTTCTAGCACACTCTGATTGCTCTATGTTGATCCTTTGGTGAACTTTTGACTCATAGCCCTGTTAGTTTAACTCTTATTTCAGATATCTTAAACTTTTTATGCGATTAAGTCAATTAAGTTTTTTGGTGAAATTCAATTGACTATAATGTATTAGTGCAATTCTACCGAAAGGTTGATAGAATCATGGGGTTGCAATTTCCTTTTTTAAATGATGTACTGTAAGTACACAATACCACAAAAGTCAGTACAAAGTAGGCCAAAAACTAATTCCATTTTCTTTGTGAGGAAAAAGTATTTAACAAAAGTAAAAATAATTGATTGTTCTTTGCTCTGTTCTCCATATATTGATACGCGTTTGGATACGATACGAGTGCAGTACTAAACAAAAACGCATAAATGGAATGATAATCAGTTACAAATCGGTACCGATGACCATTTCATGTAGAAAAAAAGAACGCTAGTTAATGTCCTGTCAAGCAAATATACCAACACTAACGATGTTCTTTTGTTTCTTTATTATTTGCAGCGGCTTATGTATGGAAACATCGGCGGTGGAAGTAGAGGAGTCTATTATGCAACAGCAGGTACAATGGAACGAAGAAGCTGATTACGAAATTATGGAAGACGATGAAGAAATAGAAGAAGAAGACGTTGAAGGCAGCGAAGTGATCACGGATCAAGGGGAAGATGACTGGAGGGTGGTCGATCTTGATGCAGAGGAGGAAGCTTCGGTGGAGGATGATCTAGGGGAATACGATGGCGAAGAAGAAGATGAGGACGGAGGTTCCTATGAAGATCTGGAGGACGGATTGCTCAATGGCGAACTCGATAACAGTGCGGAGGAAGGCGATGATGATTCAGTCGATTCATCAAGCGTTCTGGAAGTGATCGATTTGAGCGACGAGGGCAATCCCAATACTTCGTCGTCCTCCAGTTCTTCATCTTCATCGTCCAGTGACCAGGGTGGCGCCGAGCATGCTCAAGTAAATACGATCGATCCCGTAGCTAACGAACCCCCGCAACAACAACCGGCGGAGTCTGTCGAGCCTTCCGTTGGTTCCGTGGATTTACAACAGCAAATACTGTACGCAGAGTTGTACTCTGATGCCGTTCCGAGGGTTATATACCATCAAGTGCATATTGAGGGCGAGGAGGATGAGGAAGAGAAGGAAGAAGATGGAGGAGAACAACTGCAACGCCATGAAGGTGATACTCAAGAAGGACAAGCGTCGCGTGACATTCAGGTGCCTACGACTTCCTCCTCCACGCATCGTACCGAAGCTTCGGGACTGGCCGATTCGTCCGATGAGGATGAGGTGTCGGAGGTGAAAGATTTATCGGTCATCGGTCAGAACATAGCAGAGGTTGCCGACAGCTCCATGGCGTCCGTTAGTGGTGGTGGTGCGTTGCGTGATCTTTCCGTAGCAGCAGACCAGTGGGAAGATGGTGTGGCCAGTACGAGTGGAAACGAGGAAGTTGTCGCCCGAGTAGTGGCTCCTTCTAGCTCGGGCACGACGGCAGCGGCGACGGTCACCGCTACCAGTGCACAACCACAAACGCAGGCCACACAGCAGCAAACGTTTGGGCAGCCGAAAAACGCGCACGAGGTGGAAGTGCCAGCCATGAACCTATCGGTCAAGCCGGACGAAGCGCATGGTTCAAGCCGAAAGAACAGCAAAGGCGAAGAGAACGGACTAAGTGAGGAAGCACGTGCCCTGAATCTATCGGCAGGCCAGCAGCAGGAATTGGCGGCCCAAATGGCACGCGCGGAAGCGGGAATCAACGTGAGCGGTATTAACGACCGGGAGGGCGAAGTGGAGGTATCCAATGTCGATCATGATGAGCCCCAGTCGTCAGATGAGCTTAAAGCGGATGACAAAACAGCCTGCAGCAGTGAAGAGAAACCGCGCGAAAACGAACCACATTCTTCGGATCAAACGGAAGCGGCCAGCACCAACGAGGAAGAAAAACGTACCGTAGAAGCGCGAGAAGATGAGCCCCATTCTTCCGACGACGGGAAACAGGTTAATGAGGAGGAAAGGATGGATTTAACACTGCACGTTTCAGATGAGGAAGATGCGAGCGAAATGCAAACACCACCACAAACGGCGCGACCAAGTTCGACGGCTGGAGAGCTCCGTGTTGTGATTGAGGATGTGAGATTATCACTCAAACGTTCGAAAGAGACTTTGCTGCAGCAGGAAGAAGCAGCGTCTACCTCGAGCCCACGTGCAAACGTCAAGACACGGTTGATGATGGCGATGGAAAAATCGTCCGGTATGACGCCCTCGGCATCGCTCGCAACACCAACAACAACACGAGGCCGCTCGGGGCGGTCCACTTCGGTCGTGCATGAGACCACCAACACGCCGATCACGTCGGCCCTCTCGCGCAGCCGGCGGTACGCTTCGATGGACAATGTATCGGAGGCCACACCCGATCCAACGCTCCCACTAACACCACGCCGTTCCACACGCCGCGCCTCATCGCTTGCGAAGGAACTGTTTGCCGGTGGTACGCCTCAAAAACGAACTCGTCGCCAATCGCAGTCCTCGGTAGAGAGTGTGGACCGACGTGGAGATGCCACCGCGACTAGTCCGACGGATGCAGCGATGGAGCCACCGGAACCGTCAGAGAAATCTTTCGCCAGCTCCACAGCCAGTAGCGCCCGGCGGAGCACGCGGGGCCGAAAGCCAAGAGCTACTTCTGAACTTCCGGGTACATCCGGGGGAAGTGATGCACCACTGCTGGCGGACTATTCGTCCAACCGACGGCTCACTCGACATCAGTTGGCGGTAATGGAAAAATCGATGGAAATCTCCTCGCGAAGCCAGCCGAGGATGGAGCGAGGTACGAGTAGTAACAAGCTCGATGTATCGGTGGACACCGCCGGTGGAGATAGTGAGGGCGAGTCGGTCGTTTCGAACGTAAGCAATCAGTCGTCCCTACGCTCGACCCGATCACGCACGACTCGTGCTGCGACGAGGCGCAGTTCAGTCGAAACCCGCTCGAACCGGGGTGGCAGTGTGAAAGACAGTTCCGCCAGTCAAACAACCCACAATCCTCCGGCTGGGGCGAGTGAGTTAGACTCCGACTCGGACCATTCGATGGTGCACGGTAGCCAGCGGACTGCGCACGGATTGGAACCGATCGCGGAAGAAGGTAACACAGCGTTGGGATGATGGTTATTCCCACAACTCTATTACATGATGTGTGCTTTCATCCTCTTTCTTTTAGGCGATGAAACCCGCTCCGAAACCGGCAAAAAACGTCGTGGAAGGCCGCCAAAAAACAGCAAGTAAATGGTTGTTGGGTGCGTCGAAGACAGGAAGGAAACTAACAAGATTCCTCCGACAAGGAAACTGGAGTGGCTGGTTTTGTTCTTCATACTGATATATTTTTCATCATCTCTGGACTCTATTGCCCCAGTTATGAAGTCGTCGATGTTCATGTTTAATCTAAGTAACTGTACTCTTAAATATAAAAGCATGGGAGTGAGTTGATTTGTTTGTTGAAAGAGAAAACAACTGCGTACCAAATTAATTCGCCTATTTCCGAAAATTACATTATAATAATATTGCTGGTTGTTTCCCACCGTAGCAACTTTTTAAAGCATAAGCAGTTGGGGCAAAATAAATCGTACCACTATTCTGGCGACTTCAAAAGTATATTATATATAACCTCGATTAAACGAGTAGATTATATACATATACTAGGTAACACTTCAAAAAATGAGGACCAATAATTAAACAATTACATTAATGGCTTTGGCAATGGCCCCTGTACGAGAGGACTGACTATCCACGTACTACAGGGAAACAAGTCTCGTAAGCCCTAAACGGGCAGGCATGACCAAGAGGTCGTTACGCCAAGAAGAAGAAGATTAATGGCTTTCTCTCAATATTTTTACATTGCAGCCTTGAGTAACGTAAACGCTCGATTATCCACAATAAAGGGTGACACAATAACCGCAGATAATCCGAAAAATGTTCAAAGGAAGTTTATGTAGTGAAGAAACAAGAATATTAAATTACCAAAAGAAAAACTTTGCCAAAAATGTTATTTGTAAATTGATAAGTTGATTTATATGACGAGAACTTCAAACTTCTTTTTATATTTCAAAGCTCGCTCCATTCAGTAGCTTTCACAACGAATTGTTTTGTTTATCACAAAGAAAATTAAACGCTGCTAATAATACCCTACAAGTGCTAATCAATTTTACGAGGGTTTTTTTTTCTATTTCACATTTTCTTATCAGTACTTACAATCGTGAAATAAAAGTTAAATACATGAGACGCAGTCTGTTGAAGCACGTTTCTTCCACGCTGCGCTAGGTAGTAAGGTTATTTTTCGTCTCCGGATGTTACGTCAATCTAAAGACGGCAACAGAATCCGATTGAAGCCGATCGATAGCCCTGTACGATTATGCAATATTCAAAACATTTCACACAGGCCATACGAGTCATCAGTAACAAAGGCAGCAGAAAAAAACACAGGAAGATTTTTGGTTTGTATCCTTTTTGAATTCAAGGAACGCGGAGATTGAACGGCGCGGAAGTGAGGAGCGGGAAAGTATTAAGGAATGAGGGTTAGCTGGATGTACGAAAGGAGCTGGACATAAGAAAACCAAACCATAATCCGGATACATTTTATTGCGATATCATATATTATTGTTGTGTATACAAGGTAGATAAAAAATAAACCACAGTAGAGCAATACATAGTTTAATAAATTACCAATTACATACGTACTTCATACGAACCATCTTTTTTTTTTTGAGGCGTCGTGGGGAGTTGCACCTTATGTTTTCCTTTTTATTTCTTTTGTTGCGTGTGTTGTTGCTGGCTCGTCTATTATGCGCCTTATAGTCGGTTATGAGCGTCAGAAGTTATTGTATCGATAGGACATTGAAAAGGGAAAGAAACTTGATAATAGATATCGATCTCAGAGAGAGAGAAAGAGAGGCGTAATAGTTCAACTACAAATTTTATGCAATCCTGTTTTCGATTTCCTAAGCTGTGTACTCTGCTTCAAGGCTCTGTGTTTGGTTCTCTATAGCAGGGGTGGTCGTTATTTGTTGCAATTTTATAATTGTTCCTATCACTATCTGCTCAGTGGCGATCCATTTTAAACTGCTGCGGTTTTCGGGGCGCGCTGACCTTGTATCTATGTGGTTATACTCTTCTAGGGTGAGGTTGAGTCGAATGAATGAAAGTCTAACGGTTCATGAAAATGCGTCATTCAGGTTCCTTCACCGTTAGTCTAACATTCAATAATTAAATCATCCAGAAAGGTGTAGGAGGTGTCCATTGTCGATCCGCCTCTTGCTACACACCACCGTATCGTCGTTGGGTGGGAAAGAAGAAAAGCAACTGCACCAACGCTTGGGAGGGGCGGCATGCTTGACGCGGGAAAGATAGGATGCCATGACCGTGTGTCGTTGTCGTGACACACCTTACTTGGATGCGGTCTGGCTCGCTTTGGCCTCCTTGGCAATGTTTTTCTTCAGGTGTTCCTTGTAGTCGAGAATGCCACCGTTCCACTTGGTAACCGTGCCCTTCTCGCACACCCAAATCTCCTCCGCGACCTGGTTGATCAGCCGGAAGTCGTGACTGACCAGCACCAGGCCACCCTCGAAGTCGTTGACCGCTTCGGCTAAGGCATCGATCGTCTCCATGTCCAAGTGATTCGTCGGTTCGTCCAGCAACAGCAGGTGCGGCTTCTTCCAGGCAAGATAAGCAAACACCACACGGCACCGCTGACCGTCGGACAGCTGCCGGATGGGGCACACCTGTTGACGCCCGGTCAGCCCGTAGCGTCCGATAATCTTACGCATCTCCTCGCGCTCCACCACCTCCGGGAAACACTTCAGCATGTAGTCGATCGGGCTGGTGTCCATGTCGAGCAGCTCGTGCAGATGCTGGTGGTACCGGGCGATGCGCAGATGGGAATTCTTGCGGATCATGCCCGACGTCGGTACCAGATCACCGTAGAGCAGCTTCAGCAGCGTACTCTTGCCCGCACCGTTTGGCCCGACCAGCGCAAGCCGCGTGTCCAGATCGATGCCAAACTCGAGATTTTTATAGATGTATGGTGTCTTGTCGTTGTACCGGAAGCTAACGTTCTGCACCATGATCACGGGCGGCGGAATGGTACCGCACGAGGGGAAACAGAAGTTCAACTGCTTGTCGTCCACGGCCTTCTCGGTGAGGCCCTGGGCCACCATTTTGGCGAGTGTCTTCTCCTTCGACTGCGCCTGCCGGGCCAACTTAGCCGAACCGTGTCCAAACCGGGCGATGTAGTTCTTCATGTGTGCGATCTGGTCCTGCTCCCAGTTGTACTGTTTCATCTGGTTTTCCAGCAGCTCCATGCGCGTCTTGACGAACTGTTCGTAGTTACCGGTGTAGTACTTGAGCCTCTTCTGCGTCATGTGGATGATGTTCGTGCACACACCGTTCAGGAAGTCCTGCGAGTGCGAGATGATCACCAGAATTCGTTTGTAGGTCTTCAACTCCTCCTCCAACCACACGCACGCGTCCAGATCGAGATGGTTGGTCGGCTCATCGAGCAGCAGCAGGTGCGGCTTCACGTACAGCGCTCGGGCGAGCGCGATTCGCATACGCCACCCACCGGAAAAGTCCTTCGCCGCCTTGGCCTGCATCTCCTTCGAGAAGCCCAAACCGTGCAGGATGCGGGACGCCTTCGCCTCCGCCTGATCGGCTGACATTTCGTCCAGCCGATCGTAGATGTCCATCAGCTGCTCCTGCGCCTCGTCGTCCTCCTGGTCGGCGAGCGCGTCGGCCATCTTCTCCAGCTTGATGCGCTCCTCGTCCACCTCCATCACGCACTGCAGCGCGCTCTTCGAGCTGGCGGGGATTTCACGCGTCAGATGAAAGATGTCGATGTGGTCCGGGATGGCCACCTCGCGGTTTCCGAGGACCGACAGCAGCGAGGACTTGCCGCAACCGTTCGCACCGAGCAGACCGTACCTTCGGCCACAGTTCAGCTCGAGCATGGTGTCCTGTAGCATCTCGCTACCGAAGAACGTGATCGAGAAGTTGGAAAATTTAATATCACGCGAACGCGGATGCACGGCCAGCGAACCGGTGCAGGCACGCGCTTCCGCGTTGATCCGTGCCTCTTCGTCCAACTTGGCGCACAGTGCCTCTGTAGGGCGAAAGAAAGGAAGGGAACAAAGGAAAGGAAGAACACAAAAATTAAAACCTACGTCTGGAAGAACTCTTCCCTACACGGGTTGGGTTTTGAAGTCAACACTACCTTCTTCGGTCATTTCGGCGGTGGCACCGTTCGTGCCGTTCACATCCTTCTTGTCATCCTTCTTCGTTACCGGGATGCTTTTCTTGTTGCGGCCTTTTTGCTTCTTGTCCGGTGCCATTGTGTTGCTCAGACCAGGGGGGGATTGAACTAGTACACCAAACAGAAGGGAAAACGTTAAACAGGTCACCTCATTAGACTTAGACTTTGGTATTATGCTAAAACTACACGTCGCTGGCGTAGTCCAATTAAATAACAATAATTTCCACGAGCCGATCACCGTGTCGAAAGTGAAAAACGTCAAAAACTTTCCATCGCCCATACCGCTCGGTCGTCCGTGATCGACGGTTTTTTTCTTGCCACGGGAGAAGGTTCTCGCCGTTCGCAACGAGCACGGACGGCCGACGGTCGAATTGGAAGGCAAATTACGACTCTAAATGATTGTTGCCACACTTTCTACCACGCTGCGATGGTACACGGTCGATGGATACGCAGGACTGCGATACTTCTGAACCGAAACATACCTAAGGAATACTTTTATTCACGTTTCCTAAATCGGGGTCCTCTGCACAACAGCACTGTGACAAATGCAAAAGATGAAAGACCAAATCCATGCGCGCGCTTTTGACAGTTCCCAATTTGAAGGATTCTAAAGATTTGATTCGATACTCAATTCGATCAAGGTGATCCGAATCTATTTGAATTATATGTGACTCAATCCAGACACGAGGTGAGTCGAATCACTCACGTAACGATCGTCGACGACTCGAGTCGTAGAGACAATGTGATTGATTTCAGATAGAGATTAGGTTTTTTTGCGCGATTTGTAGTAAAGCTTCGAGAAAAATACATATTGTTACCGCAGATCTACACGGCGCTGCGCCAATCCTGCGAGTTTCTGCGACACTTTTGACATACGAGATGACCGACTTGGGCTATTTTTTGATTACTTTGACATTTCCGTGATCGCAGAAACCCGGTCGCAGGAGTGTCACAGCGCCGTGTAAATCTGCGGTTAGTTGATTTTCAAGATCTACAGAACTAGGTACTTACAGCCTTTTCACCGAACCTCGCAACTTCCGTTGGAAGTGTGTGGCACGTTTTTATTATAGAAAAAGCGGGTTATAAGTAGTGATTTGATGAGGATTCAGTTTGTAATTAACGATTGCACTATTTGATCGGTTTGCATCGTCTCGCGACTGTTTGATGGATTGGGATTCGGATTTGGGGATTCGATGTACCCACCACTAGACAACAGCAGCGCGCCAACAAGCTTCAAATAGGGTCAGTGAGGGTATTTTGGCCCATGTATGTAATTTTCGCCCACTAGAAAGTACAGTCGGACGTCGATTATCCGGGGCCGAATTAACCGGGCGGCGGATTATCCGGGTGTCTTGCAACTGACAACTGCACAACCGGGTTGAATTGTGTCCATGAATATCACTCGGGGTCCATACTACAGCGCGACGTCCCGTCAGGAAACGCGACGTCGCCTGACAGGCGGCCGAACTCCATACTCGGGGTCCACACTACAGCGCGATGTCCCGTCACAAAACGCGACGTCGCCTGACAGGCGGCAGAACTCCATACAAAAAAAATTTCGCACAAATCGCGCTAGTGTAGAAACAGCGAAAAACGCGATGTCGCGCTAGCCCTTGTCAAATGTCAATTCGAAACGAAAACAAGCCGACAGCTGGACAAAACATAAACAAACCGAAACACAAACGCGAACAACATGAGCAATATTCTCCACGAAACATCGGATTTTTCGTTGTACTACTTATTTCTAGCTTTCACAAATGTAATTCAGTTATGAAACTCCGTTTTAATTAATATTTTTACCAAGTTTTTTCGGGTTCCGAAACGTAAACAAACTGCTCTTCAACAAGTAGGAGATGACGGAGAAATATATACCTCCTACGGCGGGCCAAAATATCGTCGTTGTCTGTTTAAGTTTGTTTTCTCATTGAATTTCAAATGTAGAAGCGCCAAACTCACTCAGGGTGCATCAAAGACGTAGCTAAACAAATATCATGCATTACTACCTCAAAATTCAACAAAAAATTTTAGCCGAGTTTGCGCCCCAATGTGATACATATTTCCACATGCACCCCTACCTCTGTCGCGCTTGGCTTGCGCGATTGTTCTGCCGAAACTGGGCTACTTTTGAAACGGGACGTCGCGCTGTAGTGTGGACCCCGAGTACAAAAACATGTCGCACAAATCGCGCTTGTGTAGAAACAGCGAAAAACGCGACGTCGCGCTAGCTCTTGACAAACGCCAATTCGAAACGTAAACAAACCGACAGCTGTACAAAACGTAAACAAACCGAATCACAAACGCGAACAAAACGAGCAATATTCTTCACGAAACATCGGAGTTTTCGTTGTACTACTTATTTTTAGGCTTCACAAATGTAATTCAGTTATGAAACTCCGTTTTAATTAATATTTTTACCAAGTTTTTTCGGGTGCCGAAACGTAAACAAACTGCTCTTCAACAAGTAGGAGATGATGTGGAAATTTATACTTCCTACAGCGGGCCAAAATATCGTCGTTGTTTGTTTAAGTTTGTTTTCTTAGTGAATTTCAAATGTGGAAGCGCCAAACTCACTCAGGGTGCATAAAATACGTAGCTAAACAAATATCATGCATTACTACCTCAAAGTTCAATAAAAAATTTTAGCCGAGTTTGCGCCCCAATGTGATACATATTTCCACATACTCTCCTACCTCTGTCGCGCTTGGCTTGCGCGATTGTTCTGCCGAAACTGGGCTACTTTTGAAACGGGACGTCGCGCTGCAATGTGGACCTCGAGTGAGTTCGGCCGCCTGTCAGGCGACGTCGCGTTTCGTGACGGGACGTCGCGCTGTAGTGTGGACCCCGAGTCATAGTCGGCCAAAATAGCAACAAAAAGCGTGTAAAATTGATCATTTTACAGTGAAAACATAAAATAAACTAAAAAATATGAATTTTAGTGCATGCTTAGATACTACTCTACATTACCATACCAAGTTTATTGTTATATGTTCGGTACAATTAATGCAACGATTTCTTTTGTGATGACCCTTCCCTATGTGGGCCAAAATGGGTACTTTTACCCTATTTATGCCACAAAAAAAAAAATTTTATGCGAAATCTTTCTGTAGTGAAACATTTCAATTGCTTACAGTTTTTTTTTATTTTCCCAAATCAAATTTAACCGTTAACCTTGGAAATGTGAAATTTTTCTTTCATGTTCAAGTAAAAAAGCATTTTAGGCTGTAATTAAGATTGTTAAAAAATCTAAAATAAAAAAACTTTATTTAATTTAAACTTTAATTCGTTCAAAAGCGCTTAGCAGTGCCTGCGTCACAAAATAAGTTTAACGATGTCCTCTGTGCCATTGCTGATGATTAGTTCCTCCAAAACACCAACAAGAACGTCCGCCCATGTGATCAGGTTGAATCGCTAGAAGGAATTGACGTGTAAAAATTATGTTAGTAACGGATTCAAGTACTCTTGCCATGAGATTTGCTCGTTAAATTACCATTCATGGGTGTGGTAGCAAAAAGAAGCGATCTTTGAACGTCACTTGCGGTGTAGGAATTTTGACCAGCATTCCAAGTTGGAACTGTTTCTGCCGGCGAGCGTACTTTCCGGTGTCCTGTAATGTCCTTGCACTGGAGCACGATGCGACCGTTGGTGGCGTTTCTGCACAGTTGGTCAAGAAAAAACTGTCTCCTCTGCTCATTTCCCGGTTGGCCCCCGTATACTAGATTCATGTACTGTTGCAAAAAGTCGTGTACATTATTCACAGTTTGTCCGTTAATAACGTGCATTGAGGACAGGTCTGCATCTGCGGCAGAAGAAAAATTTAGATTCGAACCAAATTTCGTGGCATTGTATCGAACCGTTGTTGAGCCAGTTGAGCGTTCGGTCTGCTGTGGCCACCAATCATGTCCAAACTTATGCTTTTGCGTCATTGTATGTGGTGCACGCGTGCCGGATGCATTTGTTGTAATTTCGATGGGCAACTCTGTTGTGCTTCTAGTTTTTCTAGTCTTTGGAACATCAGTAACCTGCCAATTTAACGAACTTTTCGTTCCATTTTCACCAGATATTCGTTCATCCGTACTTTCGCCATCCTCGGGCATGTTCTCATTATCAAACGACTTTTCAAGAACCTTTTGTAAAGTCAACAGCAACCGCTTCTTTGCATTTTGTCTGCAACACGCAGGGCAAGGGTTGATCAAGCTTCTCAGTAACTCATATCGACATGGTTCGTCATACAGAGACTTGCAAACAGCACATCGGTGTTCTATGTCCGTTATTATGTCATCCAACTCTGCAACTAACCGATCTCTCCATCGTTCCGGTGATTTGGTTGTTATCAAACCACATGCCATGAGACGATTGCGGAAAACTTCGGCCACTGAAGCCTTTTGGCGAAGATGGACCATTGATTCGTCACTGCTTTCATCCGGATACAGTTCTTCTCTGAAAAGAAGTAGCAACATAATTTATTACTGCTGATTGGATTGTGTAGAAAAATAATCTAACGCACTCAAAACGTGATCGATCTATTCCCACGTAAGGATGATAGGTAGCTTCCGTTTGTCGTTTGTATTTTACCGGAGCACCAATGAAAGAACCTTTGCGTCTGCTATAAGCTCGCCTATAAATTCCCGGATGAGCTGTGCTAAAAGAAGAAATACACAACCACACCAAAGCTAGTCTTGCAATGATCATTCTGCTAAAGATCACACAATATTTGAGCATAAAATAAACCTAACTTTTATTTATGAACTAGTCCGCTTGCCTTGGATGTACCCGGTACACCGGGAAAACAAAAACAACTCAACAGACGAACGTGATATGTTTAAAATTTGTAAATAGTCACATCTGTGAGTATTTTTGTCTTCATGAAGTCATTCAGAGGTAACCACTAAATTAAACACAAGCGTGCTTTCAATCAATTTCGATGTCTACAGCTGAGAACAAAAACGTATTGCTGCTACATGGGCTCTTCGAGATGACCGCCAAGCTTTTCTCTGAACTTCTGCACACAAAAGACTTTTCTCGGCCGTAAGCGACAAACCTTTTAAAAATCTTCCCTCGCTTCACTATTGGGCGGGAAAGAGACGAACAGCATAGCAGGCGGCTCATCAATTGGTGAACAGAGACCGAAAGCAGTGTGGACGAAAAACATGAAACATAAAATAACATTTTGGACCATCGCCATCCGGTGGGGATGATGGTGGGACACCCCCGTTGAAGGTTTACATCATTTGCTGGGCACACGAACACATTCGGACACACCCGCAGTGCAAGGCAGACATAGCAGACAGAAGGTTGGAAGAGTAGAGCTTTAAAAAACATCCCTTATACTACAAACACCACCACCACGTAAGCAGGCGACTCGGCACAAGGTTGGATGTTTATGAGTTAGTTCATTCGGTGCAGTTTGCTGGTTATGATCCAGTGGGCCTCAGACAGGAGGAGGAAGTTATGATCAAGCTGACGACGACGACGACGACGACGAGTAGCATGCAAAAGAACGATCGATATGTGGCTGGTTCGAGAGTGGCATAAACTTTGCTCGTGCATCGATCACGCAGTGGTATTCAAGGTGCGCGGTGACTAATCGTGTGATGTGTAATTGTTCTTTTCCGTTCAACTTATCGCGCACGGTCAATCATGCATTATGCTAGTGGAAGTGTGATCAACTGAACCGTTAGCTTGGAGAGAAGAAAAATAAGCCACATTGTGAAGAGGAAAGAAAAATAAAGTCATACAGTATATTCCATACTCGGGCAGCTAGACGACTTCTCCAACCCTTTCTCGGCGGACACGTTCCGTGGTTCGCAGAAACGATCACTACGCGATCACCATCACCAGCAGCGTCTCAACTCAATGACACCACGGTTGGGCTGTGCTGACAGTACACATTACATCCCCCCAGTGCAGAAGGGTCCACCATCGAGCCGCCAAAATGCCTCGGAAATTGCTTAAGTTTCTGATCCTCTTCGACAACACGTCGCTGCTGTACTTCCCGGGACAATTCCTTTCCGGCAGGGTACTACTTGAGCTGCAAGATGACACACCGGTGCTCGGTAAGTTACATTGTGTCCCGGTGGAACATAAGTACCGAACGTGGACGTATCATACCTCAGTATCGAATTGTTTCTTCGCTAACCTTCAACGTTGTATCAACGCGTACGCTATTTCCTTTTGGGCTTTGGCTCTTGTGTAACTGACCAATGCTGCACCCTATACTGGGGGTTGTGAGCGTTCGGAGCTTTTTTAGTATACGCATTTCGGTTTCGTCTTTCGCACGCCAAATATTCATCGTTCGCTTGCGATGACCAATATTTACAGAAAAAACGGAGTTTGTTCAGCCAACCATGATGCTTGATATCTTTAGAGGCCCTTGAAAAAGATATTACTCATTTTGTTTAAATATTGATGCAAAACCTCATCAGTGAAGGTTTCTTTTCATTGTTTAAGTATCTATGGCTTAACAAAATGTTTCTTTATAAATTCTACATTTGATTAAATTTGTGTGTTGAGCATCCTGAACATGTGCGTTTTTTTAAACACACTCAACGTAGAGGTCGAAAAGCGGATGATCACACGAAGGATGACATCATAGCTAAGGCCAAGGGATCGCGAGGCTGCCAAAAGGAGCACAAACCACACATTCAATGCGCGACGGGTCATTACGTAAATTAATGCTGCAGCAATTGATCATCATCACCTTCCTTTTATAGGACTCCATTTTCACGTTGTCGGCGAATGTGTCGTACGCGTGCGTTCCACACGGCACGAGCGGTCGTACGACAAGGAGAACTACATCGACTTTCGCATGCGTCTGCTGGGCGATTCGGACAACCAAGGTCCGACGGTACTGTCGCCCGGTATCCACAGCTTCCCGTTTAAGCTAGGTCTCCCGGTTGACCTTCCGTCCACCTTCCTGGGTCGGTACGGTTGGGTGCAGTACTTCTGCAAGGCCGGGCTGCGCGAACCTTCTGGGCTGATACACAAAAACCACCAGGTGTTCATCGTAATGAATCCGATCGATCTGAACCTCGAGCAACAGTACCTAGCGGTGAGTTAAATTGAAGAAAATGTTGTTTAATCGGGAGCTACAATCAAATATCGTTTCAGGATCCATTTAAATGCAATATAGAGCATAATCTTGGCATGGCATGCGTTGGTGGAGGCATTGTGAAATGTAAAATCATTCTCGATCGAGGCGGATACGTGCCGGGCGAGTCGATCATGATAACAGCGACAGTGACGAATGCGAGCAGCGTTACGATAAAATCTACAAAAGCCGCCCTGACGGAAGTTCGTACCACGGAATTAGCCGATCGAAGATACCGCAGCTGACAATAATTCTTTTTATGTCAATTTATTTCCCGTAGACGATACAGTACTTCGCTCGTGACAAAATCGTTCAAACGGAAAAGCGAGAGCTTGCGGTGATCGCTCGCGGCAAAATACGAGCGGGCCATAGGGATGAATGGCAAAACGAGTCCTTGTACGTGCCACCGCTTCCACCAACGAATTTGCGTGGGTGCCACTTGATACGGATTCAGTACGACGTTTGTGTAAGTAACAATTATATAGTTTACCGAAGGGACCAAAAACCGAAATTATCTTTTTTTTTTTCTACCCTGTGCAGTTCCTAATCGAACCGAAATCGTTGGAAAAGCAAATCAAGCTCCAGCTCCCGATCACATTGGGCACGTACCCGTTCAAGACGGCCGATGGGGACGACACGAACGAATGGGCCGAAACCATCTACAAACCGGAAACCCACTATCCATCCACGCTACCCATCTTTCGACCTTGGCTGCACGAAAAAAATGATCAAAAATGATCCGCTCTACCTCAAAGGGCGAGCAGATTGCATCACTAGACAGACGAAGAGAGAGAAATGGCCGAACGATGGTGCCATAATTTGAATTTTTAGCAAATTTAGTGGAGCGGAGTAACATGCATGAACAAGTCCGTCTTTCATTCACTTTCCCACGGAAAAAGGAATGAAAAATGCGACAACTCGTAATTGTATAGAATAATATTATATGATAAACATTCTACAAAAATAAATTTTTAAAACATATTCTTTATTATTAGTTAAGTAACTTTCACGAGTTTTGGTTGATTCGAAGGACCTGGTCGATTAAATCTGCTTTCGTTTTTTTAGACAAGCCGCTTACTCCTTGCCTTTGAAGATATTCTTTTAACAAAGCCACGGTCAAGCTCGCAACCTACCGAGAGAAGAGAAAACCCAATTTGTTCAAATCAGATCAGAATCAGATCTAAATCCTTGGTTTCATAGAGGGTGTTTTACCTGGCCACTTTTAACCATTTCTACTAGTTCATCATCATTTTCCGGTCCAGATCGAGCGGTCTTAGCTCTTGGCTCATTTTCGTTCGGATCTTTTCGCGTACGTTTCGGTGCCTCTGTCGGGTCCTATAAAAAAGGTTTAATGTAATGTTACTGCATCGATGGCACGTTCCACACAACAGCGTACTTACTTCGCCGAACAAATGTTGCATATCATTTAAAAGGGCTTCCATTTTTGAATCAATTCTATCACAATCGGGCCGCGTCGAATCCGTTAAATCTACCTCTTCTTTCTCAAACAACAGGGATTCAACATTTAGGAACAGATTCATCGAAGCAGGATTTTCAAAATGTGCCGGGCTGAATTTAAACTTGATCTTTTTGATAACCGATTTGAAAAGATTGGTCTGATCCTTGGTCACCTCCGGAGGAGTTGTTTCCTCGAGCATGGGTAAATTCCTTATGTCAGCTAGAATGGGTTGAAGCCGGTGAGTATTTTAATTAGAATTTAAATGTTTAACAAGAGGGACGCTTACCTGCATAAGGAATAAACTCGACTCTGAATCCACTTGGGCGAAAAATTTCACCATCAGCATCACGTACCAATTCTTGCGGGACAAGAGCCACCAATCTGGAGAGCATATTTTAAAATTAAATGTTTCCACATTTTGAATAAACCCGAATTATTTTACCTAGGAGGACATTTCCGTCGCATTGTCAGAATGCAGTATGCCACCTGGCCTCTCTCAAGACATTTCTCATACAGTGCACGAAACAGCGTAGTCGATCCATTGATGCGACTTTCGTTCGGGTAGAGAAACAAACTACTTCGCAGATGATTTGTTATCAATATCTTTGCTGCCGGTTTGAATCCGAGCAGACGTATGCCAGGAGGCAACATCTGTTTCATAGCATTTATTTCTTCGGGCTTGAAGTATACTGTTTCACCACCTATAGTAATGGACCTCCTTAAAATAGTATGGCATCAAAATAGACAGAAGAAATTAGTGAGAAATAATCAATAGGATAGCACAATCTCCAAAAAATACCTCTGTTCTCCGGGAAGGAGCGGCTTTGATTCTTCCCCTTCGTTCTCTTCTTGAAAAGTAGTAGAAACGTATACTCGCTTCGATACAACAATTTCATTGGTTGACTTTAACAATTTAACTTTTTTTGGGAATCGAGGTTTCCTAAAATATATGGAACAAAACGCATAACATGGTTAATATGTGCATTGCAAAACGAGTAATCAATCGTACCAACCTCGACAGTGAGTACAGATTAACGCCAAGTGCAAGATCCTCTGAAATATGCCACTTCAAATGAGCTAACGCTCGCTTTTTAAAATCTCTAGAAAAAATTCTACGTAGTAATTGTTCCTTCGACTGTTGGTACACTGGTGCAACAAATTCCTCCATATCCTCCTCCAGGACAGTACACAAAAATTCTTTATAAAATTTGTTGCAGTCGAAATCGTCGACCATCGGAACGAGAGCTACCGCAATGTCCTTTTGCATTAGGTCTCTTGCCTTCACTAAAGCTTGTTGGTATTCGTTGCTGTTGCTTCTGTGTGGTTGATCGTTGCCCGTGAACAATACGATCGTTGAATGTTCCAGCTTATACCCACAATGCGAGAAAATGCGCGAGCAAAGCCATAAAACGTTCGCTAAACTGGTGCCCTCGGAGTGACCGTACTTAGTCTCAAACTGAAAGTGATCCTCCGACGCACGCATATCTCGAATCATGCGTATCATTTCGACCGTAATGGTGGTGAGAGGAAGAAAAATAGCACACTGTCTCGGTGCCACCAGCGACGAGTGCAAGTCTTCTTCAGCTTCCGGTGCGGGACTGTTTTTGGTATTGTAGAATACCACCCCAATCTGAAACAATGGTACAGTGTCACAAAAAATGTAATGTTTATAAACGTGCCTTTTTAACAGCTTACCAGATCGTTTTCACTTGCTATTACTTTGTTCCGCATTATAGCTTCTGCTATATCCAGAAATTCAACAAATTTTGACTCAGATGCGGCATCGTTTTCGAACATATACGAGGCACAATCAAGCAGTAACAACAGTGCCGAACGACCCGAAAAAGGTGCATCATCTGGTTGATCTTCATCTTCGTCGCCGGAATTGTTTGCACGCCAGTCTGTATATTCACTCATTTTGCTCTAGTTCACAATTTTCCGATTTCACGCTTAAAGATACTCAACCTCAACCTACGTGAGCCTCCTGTTGAACGTTCGACTTCGGGTTGGTTCTATTGCAAACTGCCTACAGTTTGCTCACTTGAATATTCCTGAAAACATCTTATCTCGACTGGTGTTTCATTTGTTTACTTTTTCATCGTGGCGTTTGTTGGCATCCTTTGGATGACCAACAGTTGCTACGATCTTAAACTACGTTACTTTTAATACCTGATGTAAAGTGCACACTAATTATAACTGAAACAATAGCAAACATAAAACCATACACCAGACACTACATGAAAAGAATGGAGACGCAGTTGTTTTGATTTCAAATGGCCAATGGTAACCAGCGAGAGTGAACAGCCAGGAACGAGTACGCAGAAGGAGATAGACTGACAACGCTTTGTTATTTAATTTGAATCTGATTTGAAAAACGCTGTAATAACGCGATACTATAAACGGCCTTTAAACTGTCACCTGCTCTTTGCGTCTTTTGTGTATTATTTTCTCCATTTTTTTTAGTGAAAATAAAAACCGTCTAGGATGGTCGTCTAGGATTGCTTGTAATTTGTATTGTCGAAATGCGTGTCCTTGCGAGATAAAAAAGCTTCTCTAAGTACAGACACAACAGAAATCCTTTTAATGTTTTCATTTACGTTTTGTGAAAGTGGTTTGTGTTAATTTGTATGGTACTTTCAAAACTGCATTGCGGCAAATACTGCGGACGAAATGTTATACGCTGTATGCAAATGAAGTTTGCGACTGCAGCTGGCTATGCTATTGCTACAATGTGAATTGGCTAAAGGAAATTGAATCGATGAAATGCGTGCTCTATCAAAAATAAACATAAGCGCCGATGCATCGATTTTTTCCTGTCCATGCAAAATACGCTCGTTCTGTAGGCAGTCCGTTTGGTAAGTAGCCGGTAAATGTTGTTTACAAACAATGCGACACATTCTCCTGACATTTTTAAGCGGTTTTTTTGTGTAAACTTTAATGCTAACTCGTGATATTCTGTTGCGAAAATATATAAACCCAATAGTGCAGATTAATCATTCAGATAAAATAAATGCAATACGAGTTAGCTTCATGTGCTACTCAAAATTCCGTATTAGTTGGTCGCCGTACAAGCAAAATTATAGATGCAATTGTGAGATGAAGTGTTTGTACATAATATTTTCAAATGCAATTGTTTCAAATTAATTCGTATGATTGGAACATAAGGTACGTATCAATTCACTCCCTTGGAATCAATTGATAGCGTCACAGTCCGAATGGAAGAAGTTTTATTTTTACACGACCACTCGACCAAACCGTATCAGCGGTATCTTATCAGTTTCCAGCAATTCGAATGAATGGATGTACCTGCTTGTATGCTTCATTAGCCGACGTAATGTTAGTAGTACAGTTGACCGTCAAGAGTATACAACGTGTGGACAAATTACGATAGAATGGGCAGTTTACGACAAAAGCTGCGAAATGTATTTTCCTGGCAGCACGACGATTATACGTTCGAATCTATTGACGAGGTCGTGCAGGCAGCAAATCCGCCACAAAACCCTTCAGATGTAGCGAACGAAAACAAAAGTGGCAAGTTTCTTAAAGGATCCTCTTCGAAGATGGCGGTAGGTGGTTTCTGCGATAAGTACATCGTCATAGGAAAATTCTGTACAGTAGACTGTGATGTGTAACCTTTTCTTTATCGCTCGATTCTGTCGATGTGACAATAAGATAACAGTCAACCTACGCAAGGGCTGTGTAACGGAACTGTACATAAAACCTAAACGCAATGACCTTGGCGAAATAGTTTTAATTATATTTTGTCCCCTTGTTCTTCTCTCTTCCAGGCTGTCCCGTTGAAGGGTGTTGGAAATCGAACGGCAAAAATCAATAAGAAGCGATTGAACCACGTAAATATTGCCAGAAATTCTTCGATAACCTCAGCACAGTTGAATGCTGCTGTCCCTCTGGTGAACATAAGGCGAGCCCCGTCCGATAGATCGGTGCTATCGGAATTCGATAGGCAGATAGTGTCGGCATCGAGCCAAAGACCGGTTAACCGGCCGATAACGGTTGCTGTTCCAGGTACGTCCTCCATTTCAGGGCGCTCCGAGGTTTCGAAAGTATCCAGCCGTGGCAGCACGTCGGCTCCTTCAACGATTACGAGTCCTTCCGAGCCAGGTTTAGTTGTGGTACGTAGGGCACCACCAGCTCCCGGAGCCAACAGTGGCGAAAACGCTAAAATACTAACGCGACCGACAAGGAGCCAACCAAATCGCTCCTCCGCCGTTCCGGATCGTGCATTTATCAAGAGAAAACCACTTCTGAGTGGATTCGGAAGGCAGAGGTAGGTATATTTCATCAGAATTGAGACTGTTTCCATTTGCAAAGCGGGATATCGATCGATGATCTATGTAACCTAAATACAATTAGGTATATGCTAACATGCTAGTTGTTATGTGTGCAACAACAGTAATCAACTGGCACAATCCAATGTACTTTCGATTTTGCGAAAGGATTAAAGAGCAGCGCGTTGGATTATCGACAGTGCCTTATGATGTAACGCGTTGGATGGCAATGAAGTCTTAATTAGTTTAAAGTTTGCCATGACTAGGCGATAATTCCATTTTACGAGGTTCCTTCGTGAAATCCTTTATCCACTGGTGAGGTGTGGGCATGTCGGTAAGAAAAACCATAGTAATGCTTTCGATGGCCGAAACCCCGACCAACTAGAGCTAAAGTAGTTGGATGAGTCGAGCCGGTGCATCGTTACGGATATCTTACGGACGAAAAATCCGCACTGCAATTTGTTCGTTAAATTCAACTCAAAACGAAACTCGGAACAACGGCGATCAGTTTGACAGCGATCGTCGAACGGTTCGGTCCAGTACCGCAGAACCGGTTCGCCTGTTTGACAGTTGGCTTGTGTGCCGCGATTGAACCGCGGAGACGTACCGACAAGCAGTGCAGTCTACACAGTTTGATTCGTCCGGTCGGATCGTTCCGTCTTCCAAAGTGGATCGTTCTCATCTTCGCTATAAGCCGCGGTGGTTGTTTTCCTCGTCGTAGTTGTGTTCGCATTTAACTCGCGTTAAGAAGAGTTGAGTTTGAGGTGCTCTATGTAGGCTTTTACACTAGTTTCCCGGCCTACCAGCTCGAGATTGGCTGTAATGTGTATGTGTTGTGTTTTCTTTCCCTGCAATGAAACTGTCCCTTTGGATGGTTTTGTTTTTTTTTTCGCTGCTAGCGACAACCACCAACTGAACGCCTTGGGACGCCACGAAGCTGTACACAACGGTACCCGTGGTGAATGCGAGTGTGCAAAAACGAAAACCTAATCGTATGTGCTTAAACAGGAGGAAAGTGTGCTGTACAAAAAGTTTCATGGTGTTTAAGTGCGAAAATACCAAGTGATTGCGTGTAATTACTTTACACAACTCGTGGAGTTTAGTTCACCTACTACTTGTTTTCATGTGTGCTAAAGAAAATCGGTGCATTCATTAGTCGAGACTGTACAAGGTTTCTCCAGCGGTGCTGATACGATTATTGCTAAGAAATGCCAGTCAAACGATCGTGATTGAATAAGAATGTGAACAAACAATCCTCTCCGGACAGCAATGCCGCCGAGGTAGTGATGAACTGCCCAGTTTTTTTCCCAGCCAGCCCACTTTCTTCCAGAGCGCAACTCATAATTCTTCCTTGCGTCTGACAGTCCCGACTTGGCGCACCATTTTTCGGTACTCCTAAGCCTAACTCCACACACCCCTTGTGCACTTTAATTGACGGTGGTGTGTCTTCGCGAGGAAAAGGCTCATTATTATTTACCGTATGTGTGTTTCTGGGCTGCTTTCTCTTTGAGAACTGGCGCGTTTGATCCCTTTTATGCGGTGGTCTAGCCGTTGCGTTTTCCGTAACTTTCTCTGTGAGAGTGTAGTCCGTATGCTGCTGACGTGAAGGTACAATGTGCCAAACAAACATTCTTTCTACTCACAGAGAGTTGCACAAGCCTATCTTCGCCGTTGCAAGGGGATTTTAAAGACATTCCCTTCGAACCTTTACACCACATATTGGATGAGTTGTTTGTAAACAAGAAATAGAATATAATCCCCGGTGGCATAGGCTCCGCCGGGAGGCAAGGGAACGTGTGCAACCCTACTGTCGTTGAAGCGTTACAACAATTTACACGCACTAGCGAGCGATCAAGTATGCTGCTTGCGCGTTGTTAACAGCCTTGGTGCAAGATCGTCTGAAGTAGTCTGGAAATGACATGCCAAAGAATGTGTGTTCGGACACACTATGAATTGAATTGCAAATCGTGCTCAGTCGCCTGCACCAGAAGGGAAATTACTGTTTATTATAGCAAACCACTGTTAGACGGCCAGAAAAATCACGTCGCTGGAGGCGAAACCGTGACGCGAGCAAACGTTCTGTTAAAACTTGTCTTGAAATAGATAAATACAGCCGGATATGGAGGAGCACCATGTGACTGCGTAACGTGCCAAACATGGCTGTCCGCCGTTCGAAGGTGTTAGTTATTTGTAACAATCAATTAGAATGGTACAAAACCACCAGATTTGGGTGTCTTATTTTTCACTTAAACTGCATTCGTATAATTGCATTCGATTACTGTGCACGAAGATCACCTACTCCGTTTGTGCAATTTATTATTTGCTGTCCGTTTTCGTCCCATTCATAACATCGCCTACTGGGGGATTAAATGGCAGGCGATCGCCTACTGCTATTAAATGGCCGGCTCGAGGAACGGTTTAACACGCTCGGCTTGCACCGAGCCAAAACAAAAGCAATAACTTTCCACCCCGTGGCCCAGCTCGATCTGCGACAGATTTGCACCACCGTTGCACCCCATGAAACTGCAACACCTAAAGACCGAAACCACGCCAACACCCGTCCTTTGCTGGCCTCTCTTTACGCTATACCATTATTAGCCCGTTGGCGCATTAATTGGAGCTTCTTACAGTCTTGCTTGGGTGGTTAGTTTTTTTTTTATTTTACCAAAGCGTGTGGCTGCAAGAAAAACACCTGTAAAACGCATGGGTGATTCGTACGATGGTGGCGTTCGTTTATAGCTGGTGGGCCGCAAAACGACCCGTGAAATGGCTGCTGCGGCCGTTTTGCGCACGGTCGCTGATTATTTAAGGAAACTAAACCTGACCTTGGTACGATAAGATTAATTAGTCTGTCTACGACTGTCGCATGCACCACCATCGCGATCCGTGAATCGATGCACCCGGCTGTGGCCAAATGCAACTAGCCTTTTCCGGAGAAACGGTGGCAGTTGCAGAAGGGTGGGTAGCGCAAATAAACCCGTGTCCACCTTACGCGTGTCTCGCCGATGCATCGCGTTGATCATTCGAAAGCTGTTTATGTGATGGTGATGCAGTTCCAAACACACAACCTGCAGCGCGCCAATGCGTTCCGTTAACGAACCTTTGGTTGCACCGGTTTTCGTTACGTCTGGTCCCAGTAGTCACCCACTCACCGCTCTGTTGGGCCCTCCATCCGTTCCCGTGTCCTAAAGGTGCCTTGCTTGGGTCGACATCATATCAAATTGCTCTCGTTTACCTCCAGCATCACCGGCTGCGTTTCTCGGATTTTTCCAACGCAGGTCAATCTGATTGCAATTGACGCACGGAGGAAGGGGTACACCATTCACACGCACATACAGCTCCATCGCCGCCATAAGATGATGGCCACAAAGACACTCGCATTGGTGGGACAGCGAAACCATTCTCCTTTAAGTTTAAAATTGCCCCTTGCCTCCGTTTCAATCAGCTCCACTTACGTTCTAGTTGTTCCGGTATCCGCAACGGTTGGCTCCCATGCGGATGGGTTTTCGTGCCGAGCGTTCAATCCAGTTTAAAACAAAAGGAAACCTGTTTCTGGTTCTGACTTATTTTTTGTTGTTTTGGTTTTGACCATCACCAACGGCGGTGCGCGGTTGGTTTTGAATCCTTGCAGACGAAGTCAATGTTGCAAAGGTTGGTGGGAAAATTTAAACTGGAATTGTTGGAATGATATCAAAAGTTTGGTTGTGAAATTCGCAAATACCACTGAGAGGTGGATGTTCTTGGAATATACATGATCGTACCTCGGCACTGTGTATAACATTGAATAAGAGAGGTGTTCATAAGAGATGTCTTATTGAGTTTCGTTGTTAAACACGTGTAGTTGAATGTATCGTTTTTGTTTTATTGTCAGTATCATCGTGTATTGTTTTATATCAAAAATGATTTAAAGTAACAACTTTTATTGCTCTAACTCTGTGAGAATGACATGAATAGGACAAATCGTCTTCCATTTTCTAACTATTGTCTTATACGTCATACTGGTGTGTGAGAGTGACCATAGTTTTATGAAGCAGTTATATCAAATGCTGAATAATCAAATCTGGCAAGACTGTTGCTATATTTCGTAACATTAATACGTGAGAAAATCAATTTTCAAGTAGCAACACGACCAGGATCTGTTTTTGGTGGTATTGTGCATCTTTTGCTCGTTCATTTGGCACCCAACCTCGTTTTTTATATTTTTATTGAAGTTTTCTTATACTCTGCTTTGCATTTATTATATGTTGTGTGACATTTATTTCTCACATTATCAAGCAATCAATAATCAAGCATTTAAATAAAGATGCAGAGAGCAGTGAATAATAATAATTGCCAGTAAAAGTTTACTCACATTTTGCTTCATTTTAGTGTCCAGTATTTGAGCTATAATACTTGGACCGCTTTACTTCCAATTCCGCTTTACTTTACTACTCTACATCCCTAATAAACACAATTAGTACAAGCATTGTCTTTTACAAAGAAAACAAGCAACACTAGCGAGAGAAAGCAGCTGAACAATGAGTTATCTAATATGTGACCGGGTGGAATGGTCAACCGTTTAATAGGGGTCAATTAATGCCAGCCGCGGTCCGCAAAAAGAGTTTTACGGGGCAGCGTCAATTTTCGCCGGATTCGTTAACCTGATTTCGGGTTTTCAATTCTATCACGAGTGAACAGATTTTATGGAGAACTTTTACATTCCATTGACCATCGTTCGCTGAGCATAACAGCAAGTGCTTACTTTTAGTAAGGTTACTATGAAGAAGAATAGTAACGGTGTAATGTTTCTATAAAAGTGCATAACCATCGCCGTCACCATGTAACAAGTGCTGAAGCAGTATCCTCGATAGAAAAATTTGCAAAACTTTACACAACCTGTTGCCAAGCGACAGGGGTTCCTCCCGATATCCCACTTCTGCAAACGGAACGCACTGGAAGGAAAGCAGTGATAGCAGAACAAACGAAGAAGATGATCAAATTAAAATCACTGTTCCGCAGAGGCCAAGGTCCGTCGGGGACGAAACATCAGTCATCGTCTTCGTCATCGTCGACGGCGGCATCCCCCGGATCCGGTGCCCTCGCTAGGGATGCTGGGACAGGTGGCATCACTAGCATCGGTGGTGCCGCGGCTGGTGGTGGTTTGTCGGCCAACGGTGGCGGTGCCCTGCTGAAGAGTGCCGCATCCGTCTCAAGCTTAGAGTATTCGATCGGTGCGAAGCCCGCGCAATCAACCCGTGGTGGCGGTGGCCTGCTGGGACCGCAGCAACGTTTCAACGGATCCCGGGAGAAGCTGGACCACTCGCACCATCATCACCATCACCATCATCATCACCAGCAGCAGCAGCAGTACCCGCACCATCCGCAACACACCCGGACGGCCTCGGCGTCGCAGATGGCACAAATGGCACAGCATCATCACCCGAGCGGCACCGCCTCGACGAACCATCTGAACAAATTCCCTTCCGGAGGCGACGGAGGATTGGTGGTACAGGAGCGTGCCGTCGATGCCGGAAGCGGAGGAATGAGTGCGAGCATGGAGCAGTTAACCGCGATCAGTTTCGCGGGGCCAGAGCAACTGGCGGCGGCGGTAGCAGTATCACCCGGCAAAAGTAGTAGACGCGTAGCCGAACTGCAGTCGCATCTGGAGAAGCTTCAAACAGAAAACCGTCACCTGGAGGAGAAGGTACACGAGATGACCAACTGCCAGGAGGAGTTGTTGCTGTTGCGTGACGAAATTGTTAAACTAAAGGTAAGCGCGGTGGGATGTGAGGAAGGGGGAAAAACAGAGATCGGACTGTCCGGCGCGGAATATTCACTTACTGGATCGTTTTTTTTTTTGTTTTGTCATTTCGCTTGTAGGCATCGCACGAGCAAAGTAACAGCGAGCTGCACCGTTTGCTAAACGAGAACGAATCGCTCCGGGATCGGTTGAAAACCGTCGTCCAGTCGCCGCTGTCCGACTCGGAAAAGCAGCAGCTCATACGCAACACGCAGCGGTTGCACAGCTCGGCACCGGCCTCAATCGCCCTGCCCAATGTAAGTTGCTTGCAATGAGTCGCACACTCGAACCCAAGTCATCCTTTGATCCTTATATTAATCTCTCCTTATCTTGATCCTTCCAGAATATGGACGCGGATGGAACACCGTGCGTTACGCCCGATTGGGACAAGCAATCGTCGAGCAGCGAAATTGCCGTGGCTTGTTTGCAGGATAAAATCATTCAGGTGAGTTGTGCAACTATGTTTTCTGTTACTATTTTCAAACGTTTTGTGGAAAATATGATTGATGCTACGTTCTGAACAGTGCTTGAAGCAACCTTATACAAGACAATCCCTCATTGAAGTTATTTAAATATTTGTTTCAAAATAGTACCTGTGGAATTGAAGTTGGAATGGAATTTAGACAACATTCCAAAACATACTACACTCTTGTTTCGTGGGACTGATTCCTCCTCCACCTAATGTTATCTATGTATATCTTTCACATCATCTAGCGCTTCTTACCATATAACTGTGCCATAGTGATAAGAATTAAAGGGTTCCGTAGTGATAAAGATAAGAATCCAAAAAACAATAATTGTTCCGCAACCAACCAACCCAGTTTACGATTTGTTTATCTTATGCACCGTCTGTAGCCTTTGCTTCTAACGGCTACCGGGGAAATAGTTTGCACTGGGTCCGCGCTTATCTCGGCAACGACGGTGTTCCGAATTGAAATGCCATTCAATGAAGTCATCCCGTCTTATTTACCTCCAATTGTTCATCGTTTATTTGACTTCCAATTTAGAATGATAACGCTTATGTGTAATCCCCTGGTTGGCGGGGAAAAGCATAATCTAACACACCAATGGCGAGCAGAAGTAATTGCTGTTGGCACACAATTTTGCACGAAATGAAGCCGTATAAGAAATTAGACGGATCGCAAAAGATTGTGTGATCTTGTGACCCAAACTGTTGCTACAGCTTTTCCTGTTCTTTTTTATGTGTACAACGTTTACTATCCGAGATAGGGATTTTTTGGGTCGGGGTTCTTCGACTGCTCCATATTTAACCCTTAAAGGCACACGAATTCCTATTTCACATGAACCGTTAACTGCAAGGAAGTAAGCAAACATAGACAGACTTTGTCAAATGATTGATTATCAGTGATAGCGAACCCCACATTAGTTTTTTATTGCTGTTACACTTCATATTCATATCTTCAGATTTATTGGAAGACAATTCCAATGTTTGCCAATATTGCTTACCTTAGCGTGGATCTCCTTAGAAGAATGAAGTCAACAATACTAGAAACAAACTGACTTGAACAAAGTTTTTGTTGAGTTTAGATTTCGTTTTTCAGTAGGATAAATCGGAGTTTTTTATGTTTATGCTGATTATATTGTCAAAAAAAAAAATTGAGGGTGTTTTGATTGAGTTTTTGTTGAAATACCTTCGATTGCTGATAAAGCACTGCTATTTTTATTTTACCGCCATTTACATAAATTATTTTACTTAAATTTATGAATACTCATATATTTAAGTACTTACTAAATTAATTTACTCGTAACCTACCTGAAAGTTGTGAACCTGATAAATGTAATTACATACCAAACTGGAAAAAACTAATGTTATGGAAATTTAAAAAAAAACTATTGGCAAAGAAATGGTGATGCTATTCATGCTTCCCAGGGTGTAGCTAAAAAGGATAGGGATCAGCTTGAAGCCTTACTAAACAATGCGCAATTGATAAAATTAATTGTTTTATTAGAGGCGAATGTAGCCGAGAAGCTCAAAACCTCTATAACATCAACAAACAACAACAATTGTTTTTTTTATTCTCAAAAGAACAATAAATCTTTAGGGTTATTTTCTCTAATGTGCATGTATACAGCATACGTATTGCATCTAATATTGAACCATTGTTTGCTTAATTTTTTCACAATGAGAAGAACACTCCTCAATGCCTCCACTTTTACCATAGTCGTCTCCGGTTCATGTCAAATTGACAAAATCTAGTCCAATTCTATCGGGATTTTGATTCCCCATGTTTAGACAAATGCAGATGAATCCTTTAGTCATACAGTGTTACCATAGGTATCAACTTTCTCATTCTTAAAAGCACACTGTTCCATTTGAATGTTAATTATAATGTAAATTATTTGCAGTACATAGTTCGTATCGAGTTTGTGACACGCCACAAACTATGTCTACTTCCTGTGGAGATTTTGCATTTCGAAAGACGACCTTCACTACCGGTTTCATATTTCCAACGGTAAAAAGAGAACAAACATGCGCTTGTCTCGAGCGAAACATTCTTGCAATGAATGGAAACGTTTGATGGAATCCAACAAGCCAGTATTCTCCGTACGTTACACGTTCTTGCCATTGCGCAATGTTTACCGGTGTGTCGTCCGACTGGTGTGCCATTTGTGTTTCTATCACTTCCGACCCTTGCTGGCCAAAGGGTAGATAACTCCCTTGAGCAGGGGTCGGGTATATAAGGCCACTGTTATCAATACCGTCGGTCACCCATATCAGAGAACACGATCGGAAAGGCGCGCGTGCCAGTGTTATGTACGATTTCGGTGCAGCTGGCCTTCAAATTTATGCTTTGAGACTCGAGAGCTGGCAAGAAGCAGAGTAACTCGTAGATGTTCGTTCTTTTTCTTTCCTTCAACCGCAGAAGAAAATTGTCCATTTCAGCTTGATACATGCATGTTCCCGTTGTCATTTGGACTGCATCCGTAGGGGGTGCACAATTCAAGTATCATTGGACTATATTTATCCGTAAGCATCGATGCATATTTCGATCGTAAGCAACTTCCGATCCTTGGAATCTCGATTTTCCCCTAAGAAAACTTGAGCAATTCTAGGAACAGCTGTTTTCGTCCTGCTGCCAACGGTCGTAATCCACACAAACGCACACATGCGCGTGACGCACGTGTGTGTAAGTTTATTAGGGACCGGGTGTGTCCTTTGCGCTGCTGTTTTTCGTTTTCTGTCTGCAGCGGGCCTTTAATCTTCACGGGCACGGAATGTCTGCTGCCTTTTTCGATCACTTCCGATTTAAGTCAACGGGCTAATGAGGGAGGGAAAGAGAGAGATGCGGGAAATGTGCGGGCAGATGGGAAATGCCTTACGGTTATGGATGCTCTTCTTTTGTACCTTCCTCTCTCTCCCACTTGTTCTCCTCGTTATATGAAGGTAAAGCGCCGCCAACCGTACGGACACTTGGTCCCTTATGTGATCGAGCGGTTCCCTCTGTATCCTATGTGTCGCCACGTTGGTCCCCGGTTGATCCTGCTCTGCTGCGTGCCTTGCGCACCGCTTCCCAAGCGGTGATGGCGCGTGCTACCCTGTCGTCGCAGCATAGGGAAGAGAGGTGGCATATTATACGGTTACACATTTTAAAAACTACCAGGGGGAACGACGGTGCACCACCACCGCTCCGTCGTGTTCTGATGATGGTAATGATGCTGACGATGACTTTCTTCCCTTGTACATAGCTCATGTGTGTACATTTTTAACGAACTTTTGCCCGTCCGTTCCCCTCCGCTGAGTCGAACGCACACACGGGGGGTTGTTGTAGGTCTCTGCTGGTGGTTGGACACAAAGGCAACGACGGAAGGAAAAAGAAAGCCCTATTCTAAGCCCGTTTCCCGAACCTTTTACACCCTGGGTTCCAGGGGTTGCGCAGAACACTTTCGACCGTTGCGCAGAAAGGATGTGCGTCCTCGGAACGTGTTGTCGATGTTGGTTTTAGGGACCAACGGATTTTTGGATGCACTCTTTCTGTGCTCAATCAGAAACGCTCTGCCTCAGGAGGGATGTTACAGATTTAATAGTGCTAGTATATAGAGTTTCGTTACCCAAAAAAAAAAACGCGTGGAAAAATACTTAAAATCATAAAAGTGTCCCTGTGTCGTGTAGTGTAATAGTCAGTTCGTTTCAACGTGAGAATAAAGCTAATTTGAAAGAAGAAAATAAACGCCCTCACCAACATGTCGACCCAGCATAACTACACAAATCCGGCATTTTGCCAGCAGAGCGAGTACTACTCTTCTGCGCCGACGACGCCAGCTGCAGCGAAGACTGCCGGAATGGCCGGCGGTGGTTCGCTTGTGTCGATTTCTGCCGCCGCAACGATGACGGCCGCGAGCTGTACGCGACGCAACGAACAGCTTACCCGATCGTACCATCGCATTTCGTCGAAAGTCGTCAACCGGCAGCACTCGCTGGCCTCGTTCGATCGACGCACGGCCGGTGGCCCGCAGGTGGCGCCACCGATACCGGGAAAACCGTTGGTCAATGCGCGTCTGCTCGATCGGTATGGTCCCGTTGGTGGTTCCACTGGATCGGCACAACCGCAGCCGATCGCATCGTTGGACAACGCTGGCAGTGCTAGCGGGAGCCGCTATGCGTTGGTTCCGGTGGAAGAGATTCCCTTCAATGTGGTACGCAAGTACAGTGTTGTGGACGAAAGGCAGCTGTCTCTCGGTGGCGGTGGTTGTGTTGGTGCGTCACGCAGTGACGAGTTTCTGGACCGTGTCGGTAGCGTGCCGAACCTGGGCGGGAACGGACGGCAGCGCTTCCAGCATGACCGCACGCTGGAACAGGACCAGCAAGAAGACGATGGAGAGGAGGCAGAGGAAGAGGAGATGCACAATCTGTCCGATCAGTTTCGCAGTCTGCCACCGATGATGTCGTCCCACTCGACGGCGCTCGATCAGCACTCGGGGTCGCGCTTGAAGAATGCGTTCTCGTCCGACTTTGGCTCGAAATCTTTCATCTTGTACGACCAGCGCAACAACCAGCGCTTCGAGATGGTGCCGACCGAGGAGGACGAGGAGCTGGTCGACGAAAACCAGGAGATCATCCAGATGCACAATGGGCGAGCGCACCGATACGCGATCATACCGAGTGTGGCCGACGACGAGGATGAAACGTGCCTCAGCAATGGAAACAGCGGATACAGTGCGACCGGAGCCGAAGACCCAACGGCGATACATCGTTCGCCCGCAAGGACACCGTCGGCTAGGTTGAACCACCAGCAGCAACGCGGTGGATCCCGACGAGAGACTCCCAAGCCACAGCTTCCACCAACACCGTCGCAGCAGCAGCAATCGCTTGCCTTGACACCCTCGAAAGCAACCCACCCGGGACAGGGCGAGACGACTCCAAAGAAAAATCCCGCCACGTTGAAACTCCACGAGCTGCTAACCACGCCGCAGAAGAAGAATACACCTCAATGGCGTAGCCAGCCACCGCCACCACCATCCCCCTTCACATTGACTCCCAGCACAACTCCACAGCGTCGGGCACCCGCGCCACCGATGATGGTTTCCAGCACTCCGAAGCAACCGCAACACCAGCTCCAACAGCTTCAACCGATACAACAATCGGTACAATCACCCCCAACGACCGCCATCATTAGTCCGCGGTTAAACTCGGACATCTACAGCGAAAAACCGCTGCCGCTGGATCCGGACAAGTCCGTCTGGGGTCAGGGTGCCCCGATCGGGCACAAATCCTGGCAAAAGATGGCGAACGCGTCGGCCACGATCGGGGCCGTCTCGCTGATGCTGATCCTATGCGGGTTCATGAACTCGGGCCTTAGCCTGTACATGACGGCAAAGTTGGGACGCGAGTTTTACCTGGATATGGGCATACTGGCAGGCTTTTCGGCGATCGCACTCGGTATACTGGGCTTCAAGTCCCGTCAGTGTGATTGGCTACCGAACCGTAACTATATGTCAGGTAAGTCAAAGAACCCGTGTGTGATTGATGTGAACCACCTGGCGAACTAACTAATTTTCCACCCACAAAAGGTTACGTGTTGGTTACCATTTTCTCGCTGCTAAACTGCTGCGCCGAAGTGATCCTGATGACGATGCATCCGTACCCGGGAACACCGCTGAATGACGTGACTACGGGCATCATTTTGGGGCTTTCTTCGTTGATCATTCTGCTGATCAGCCTTGGTGCGATCACGTCTCGCTGGTGCCGGGCACCTCCACCGGATAACCGCGTGGATGTATGCACCACGGGACCCTAACGGGACGTAAAATACACGATCTTTGTAAGAAACATCAAGCAGAAATCCTAGGTATTGAAAATGAAGTACTTCAGCGCGTGTGTTGCGTATCTCTAGTGTATGTTAGGTTAAGCAAAAATGTATGTATTTATTGTTTGTTAAGCTTTGGCTATAATCAATGTTCAGTTCCCTAGATACTTACAACAAGTCGAAATAAAAAATGAAATGGAACTATCGCCTTTATTTGTGGCTCTTTTCAATATTCCTCAGTGTGCCGGGAACCGGTGTAAGTCTTGTACGGTTATGGCATTTATTTTTTAAACAACCACACCTGCCCGGTACTTACAACGCGCACGCTTCGCGTTGCAGAATAAAACAAGCCGAAGAAGTTTCCACAAGTAGCGGGGCTCGTTCGTTGCATTAGTTTGCGCTCCCCTATGGCCAGCTCCCGGGTATATAATGGCGATTCATAATTGCTGCTAATGGGCCGGATCTGGGCATTTCTCAAATGCTTTCTTTCATTTTCGCTGGTGTAAATGGATGTTCTTTTATCTCATTCGCAGGACGGCTGCGTGAAATGCTTGAATTAATTTTCGTTACCTTCCGCATTCCGAATCGTGTATTTCCTTCCTTTAGAAAAAGGCATTAACGCAATGTCATTGGTATTTTTCTGGACGAATTGTACTCCTTTTGTTTCTTTTGCCTACGCGTCACGTATGATACGCCAAAGGGTTAAACATTAGACAAGGGTTCGGTAAAGGTTTTGCGTTTTGAATTTGCTTCATGAATCTTTCGATGAGTTTTGAATGCAGTTCATGAGACTCATGATTCTTCAGACATTGATGAATCTCAAAGATTCATGACGTACCAACCTCTTGATTCTTTGCTGATCCTGATTCATCGAGCAACCAGAAAGTTCGCAAAGTTAGTAACTTTTCTGGGTTTCATAAATATTTGAGAATTATAAAGCTTTTCATGAACAAGAAGGTTCAGATTCATTGGTTGCGTTTATTGGTTTATTATATTTATTATTGCAATATGTTTATTAATTAAATTGTTGGTGCACAGGGATGTCAAAATTATCAGTACATTGAAGCAAAGGTAGGTTTTGTAAGGTTGCTGGAATAACGTGACGAAACGCATTTATTTTCCCATTTTCAATTTCCAATTGAAATTTAAAAGAAATCAAGAACCGTGCATTCAATCATTTTTCTACCACTACTAAGTTGCGCACCATTTAATAAACAAAGCAAACATTTTACCATACATTTGTTATCATTCCCAGATGGAAGAAACCCATTACTCTACGAATGAGGAATTGCAAGCCACGCTTCAGGAGTTGGCCGACCTCCAATCGCAGATAATGGAACTGCAAACCGATAACGAGCGGCTGGTGGAAGAAAAGGATGTCATTTTCCAATCGCTGTGTCGCCAGACGGAAAAACTGGAAGACTCCCGCACGCAGATCGGTACATTGCAGAAACTGCTGCTCCGTGAGCCGAGCCCCCAGGACGCTACACCCACGGACCGGGAGCAGAAGCTGGTCGATCTGCTAAAGAGTGCCCAAGACGAGCGGGAAGGGCTGATGTTGAAACAGGAGGAGCTCAACGGTGAGCTGCACGAGCTGAAGGGAATTCTTGACGAACGCACGGCCGAAGTTTCGCGTGCCCGGGCGCGCGTTAGTCTGCTCGAGTCGTCGCTGGATGCCGCCAACGCAGAGAAGAAGGACGTGAACGGCCAGCTCATGGAGTCGAAGGAGGATGCTTCGGTGAAGTTGATTGAGATAAGTCGATTGACGACGCTGCTGGAGAATGCACGGGCAAAGATTGATGAGCTCGAGCAGGACCGTGCCATGGGCGATAAAACGGATCTTGAGGAGCTGCTCGATGCCGCGAGGAAAGAAAAAGATCAGCTCGAGACACAGGTTGCGTCGCTGCAGGAGCAGGTTTCGATCAGTCAGTGCGAAGTGCAGAAGCTGAAGGATCAGCTGGCGCGCCTCAACGAGGAGTGCAAGGTCGTGCGAAATAACGCCAAATGTCTTATCTCGGACTTGGAGTACAAGAATGAAACCGTGATCCAGGAGAAGCAAAAGATAGCAACCGATTTTCAGCAGCTGCAGGAATCGGTTAACGAGTTGCAGGTAACTAGTCTAACCTACCCTGTAATTTTACCCTGTGTCCACTAAGAAATACTACCGTTTTATTACGTGCGTTTCTTCTTCTCTTCACGCTTCCACAGATTCAAAACAAATGCCTCCTGGAGGATAAATGCCAACTTGAAACGCTGTTTTCCGAAACGCAGAAGCATCTCGGTGAAACCGAGCGTAAACTGATGGAAAAGACTGAGGAACTAAACCAAGAATCTAGGCTTAGGAAGCAGGAAGCGGACGAGTGGGAGCACTTCCAGTCCGATCTCCTGATGACGGTACGAGTGGCGAACGACTTTAAGACTGAAGCACAAAACGCACGCGAAAAGCTAGCCTTAGACAACAAGGCACTGCGGGAGAAGGTGCGCGTGCTCGAGCAGCAGATCGAACAACTCAACAAACGTAAGTACATCGTTACCGTGGGTTAGTTTGTGAGTTTTAGAGTTGAATCATGTTTCCTTTGGTAGTACTAGACTTCCAAACATATGAGATAAATTTGCATGTCTTTTCAAACATATTTTGGTGGATATGTTGTTTTGTAGATTTATGAAAAACGCATCGATACACTTTTATTCATTTTTTTTTTAAATAATAATAATCCATTAAATCATTGTTAATAATGCTATTTTAAAATTATTAGTAACAGTAGATAGTAATTTTATAGGATGTTTGAGACAAAAATAGGCTTCTCCACAGAGTTATAACAAAGCAAAAGCCATAAAAAGCACAGCATGTTCCAAAGCAAAGCTTATCGAAACAAAGTGCTTGTTATTGGCACTTTAGTTCACGTTGTAACAAAAGTTTAATATTTCACAGAGTCCCTTAAAGGTATGGGAAACGCAGATGATGTACAGTTGAGCTACGAACGTTTGAACGTACTCAAACAGGATCTTTATGCTTCGACCGAAAACCTTAACATGTTCGACCGGAATGTGGATGAATTTTCACAACGTGTTCAATTGCTTCGTAAGCAAATGTCCAGTTTTTCATTCGATCGTAAACTAACACAAACGAGCGATGCTACTGTCGCACCTGCCGCAGACAACTGGCAGCTTAAAGTAAAGTCTACCGTTCCTCCTCCGGCACTACAAGATTCTGATTCGGATGTACCACCGCCACTACCAAAATCGAAACCACCCAAAATGGTTGTACGCTTTGCCGATGCTGCATCGAGTGTTGAGTCCTCCGAGAGCCACGACTTCAGCGAATCCGACCTGGATGAATCGGAACTGATGCCCACGCCACGAAAAGCAACTCCGTTCGGCGATGAACAGCAAGGTTACACGCCGACGTCCGAGACCGGAAGTGGCAGTGCGAATGATGACGATTTGTCCGACGAAGCTGGTGAATATCGTGTCAATCCACCCGCATTCCGGCCAATCGCGGCATCATTAAGCACGGAAAGCTTAACAACAAACAGCTCCTTTGCGCTGTTTAAACCGATTCCACGGTTTGCTTCAAAGAGCACACAAGATTTACGTTCCACGGCTCGTGGCGAAGATTTCGAAGCGAGTTCACAGCGCTATCACGGACAGCGTGGACTCGCATCAGCAAACTTCGGATCCGGATTGTTTTACTCGAAAAGCACCGACGATCTTATTCTTCCGGACATTGATCGAATGTCGCAGAAGCCTTGCTCGAATTTGAGTAAATTTCGTAAATTTCGCTACGATCGATCGATCAGTGGCTCGAGTCTTAATAATCTAGCCAAAATGGAACGTCTCGAGTTGGCTCCGAGACACGGTGAGGAAACCACGGCCAATATGCAGAGGCAGCTTGACACGAACGCATTGCGCGCGTATCGAACGGAGGGCTTCGAGTCGCGTAAGAAAGCAACAGAGAGCGTCCGAAAAGGTAGCAATCAGCTGCAATTGACTACGAATTTTCTTAACGCTCAGAACGAACCGAAAGCAGAGATACGTAAACCTCAGCCGTTACCCCGAACGGACAGTGAGCAAAGCCTTGCCATGGGGCAAAAGACAACGATCGTTTACGTCATCGATGAAGAAACGAATCAGTTTGTGCTGGAGGAAGAGCTGCGAAGGCGCAAGCATGGACAAATGGCCAGAGATTTAAAACCTGCAGCTACCATTGCACCGCAACTGCCGTTGAAAACGAACACAAAGTTTATGCTGAACCGTACTAAGGTTGCAGCTGCTCCGCAAACTTCCGAGTCGTTGTACGAAAATATCCCACATCGTAAAAGTATTCAAGAGAAGGGTAGTTCATTTGTGCATGATAAGTCTAGTAAGTTTGTTTTTCGTTCGGTTTTGCATGTTTATAAATGTGCTTTCATTTGCTACTAGTTTGTGTTGTTTGTGCTGTTTGATCGTTTGTATCTTGTTTTCTGCCTTGAGAATTTCTGAAGCTTGTTCTTTGCATTTAAATAGTACTAGCCCCCTTAACCTTATCGATGCGTTATGTTTGTTAATGTTTTCATTTGATGGTTGTTCCGATCACTATTACAGTGCTGACTTCGAAAGAATCACAAAATTCTCTCATCACCACCGTGCAGCAGGAAATGGCCGTACGTCGGCAACAGAAGTCCGCCATCCAGCGGCAAGATTCGAGGCTATCGGTTAAGAGTCTTATCGAGAGTATTGAGAATTCAGCCAAACAGGTAACGTAATCGCTAGATTCAAGCACACGATATTTTATTTTGCATATGGCTTTGCAACTCAAAATTGCTTCATGATGTCTTGTGTTATTTACCATTTGCCCGCAGACCAAACTAAACTCCGAATCGCGATGCAGTTCGAGTTCCAGCATCAACAGCATTCCAGCGGATGCCAACCCAGCCGTTCCAACGAAACATTCCTCGATTAGCACTACCAACAATAACACTATCAACAACAATGAAACCAACAGTATGAGTAACAACGTTGTCAAAAGTCACGTGAATGGCAATAATAATGACGAGAACAACGTCCTTGTAAGTTCTGGTTTTTATACGCATTGGCAAATTTTTGACCAACCGCTTGATTGAATTTGTTTTCAGCAAATATCCATGCAGTCGCCGGCTATCGTTCAGTCATCGTTGCCCACCAAAAGCCCGCTGCGGGAGCAGCAGCAACCGACCGTCGGAAGCAATGTGAACAGCAATTCCAAACCCATCGCTTCGGCAGGTAATAAACTACAGCACCGTCCACCCAAGTGGTACCCCAAGTAGTAGTAGCATGCTGCACCGAGTTGTAAGTTGCACTAGTCTAGTAGCTTTTGTTTTTTGTTTTATATCTTTCCTATCCAAATAAACCCTTTTAAAATCATTATATATATATTTATAACACTGCATCAAAAAGTAATGGAGCATGCGTGAGCATTTTATCAGTTTGTTGGAGTGGAATATATGGTGAAAAACGTAACACAAACACTCTGCACGTGTCTCTAACCATTAAAGCTTAATAAAGGGACTGTATCAATTTATAAGTATGCTCTCGGAAAAGTAAAAAACAAAATAACAAAATTCTGTACTTTTCATTTTACCTCGACGTGAGGCACAAATCGAACAAGACCGAATATGGTTTAATTAATTCTAGGAACCTTAACAACAAGACTAGGAAGAAATTGAATGCCTACTTATTTTTTGTAAAAGGTTTATTTTAATATTTTGATTTTATTGATTTTGTCTTCATGTTTTTATTTTGCTTGAAGTCACATATATTTATCAAAAAATCCGAAATATTTTCATAATCGCACTTCCCTGCCCCTCTTTACAGTCAAACCGAGATAACGTAGATACGAAATCGTCACATATTAATCTGATAAATAAAATTTAAGCATTAGTTTTTTACTTAATTGGTAGTACGGTCGAATAGTGAGTTGTCCCTGTTTCAATGAGCTTCAAATCCGTTTTACTGATGACTTCTGCTTTCCTGCTTGTTGAGGGCTTCTCCAGCACTATCCTTCCACCTTATTTTACACTTACTATGTCTATATGTACCTCGGAACAATCCAAATGGTTTCACCTAAACGCATCGTGGCAAACCCATACCCATCACAGCCAGAGACTGCACAACAGATTGTTTTACGTAGTATTTTACAAACATGTTATCGTGGGTTGACTGTTTTCGATCGGCTTTAGATGAAATTTCCGTTTAAAACATTTAAATTGCAATTCAAGAAAGTCACTTGAGAAAATTAATATTAGGAGATTAATTACGGCTTAATGAAATAGATAACGTTTATAGTATGTAAAAAATCTCAATTGCAGTTCGCCAATCCATGTCTCTAAACTCAGACTCTATTTTGTTTGTCTATTCTTAATTACTAAAACTAATGCATGACAGCGTTGCTGAGCAATCATATTTGTCTTGTTTGCATACAAGCATTATGTTTAGTTGCTTTACATATTATCTTCAAAATTGTTGAAGACTACTAACAATGACCCCGGAAAGGCCATTACTAAATAGTACTAACTCTACTAGTTAAGTAAGTATTTTAATTATTTCTTTTTTCTTGGTATTTAATATTAAAATATTTCACGTGATTATCATACGTAATCTTCTCTCGTATCTATTTGGTATTCAAGTATTTTGTTGTTTTAGTTAGTCGACGTATTATTATTTACTAACGGTCGGTTCAGTGTTTGTATAATTTCTTTCTAAGGGTTCACATTAAACATGTTGGCAGTAAGCTTAGGTCCATCTTCCATATTCAGCTTGGACATCTGCTGTTTATTTCGTGAATCTTGTCTTCTTCCCCTACAAATGTCTCTCCATTATTTCTTTTTATTTTCAACTTCGTTTGTAGACTCAGTGTTGCTGATGAAAAAGTCCAACCTTATCACCAGCAATAATGGTTGCAATGCGGCACTAAACCCTGCAATTATATCCCATAAAACAATGGATTTTGTGAGACGAAATAGCTACAACGACATAAGTATGTGAAATTAAATTTAAGTTTTATGCCTTTACAGCGTTTTACAGCTCACCTAGCAACCGGGGCAGTGTATGTAGAACATCAAGAATGATAGCCTACTGCAGAGTATTTGATGTAGAATAGCAAAACCCACAAGTGGCAACACAAACCGGTAAGTAGAATATCCATCACTTTCTAGGATCTACCAGAATGAAAGTTGTCGCGTGAATGTTTGTAGTAGGCACGACCAGTTGAGGGGTGCAGGTAAAAGTAGGGGAAAATCGCTTTCCGGTCGAAAACATACTTTTGCGAGGATTGTTGTGATTCGCGCTCGTTTTCTGATGCGAAAAAGCGATCATAGCCTACCTTATCCTGTACCTTTCAACTGATCGTCTCTACTTCGAGCATCCATGAGACAACTTTCATTCTGGTAGATCCTAGAAAGTGATGGATATTCTACTTACCGGTTTGTGTTGCCACTTGTGGGTTTTGCTATTCTACATCAAATACTCTGCAGTAGGCTATCATTCTTGATGTTCTACATACACTGCACCGGTTGCTAGGTGAACTGTAAAACGCTGTATGATTGCTAGCAACCTTACCATTTTTATGTTTAAAAACATGTTTTTCGTGTGATTTTAAACTGTGCGGTAACGTTTGGATATGTAGTTGCAAAATTACTCCAAAATTTGATTGAAAATGTAACGATTTAATCCATATTATCTTGCTATACGCGATTGGATTCATCACTAAATATTTCTTAATTTGTACTTGAATAGGTGAAAGAAAAGACCCCCTGAACGCGCTGGTAAAAAATGGAGGCTCGAAGCGCAATGCACTACTGAAGTGGTGCCAGAATAAAACCGTAGGATATCGAAATATCGACATCACAAACTTTAGCTCTTCATGGAACGATGGACTGGCCCTGTGCGCCATCATGCATACCTACTTGCCCGACCGTGTGCCCTACGATAAGCTTAACCAGAACGATAAACGGCGTAATTTTAGTTTGGCCTTTGCTGCTGCGGAGAGTGTCGGCATTCAGACTTCGTTGGTAAGTAATGGCGCGGTAGCGGGTGTACGTTGTTGTGGGATTAAATATGGTTTTTTTTTTCCTAGAACATTGATGAGATGTGCCTTCAGGAACGACCAGACTGGCAGCAGGTTATGGGCTACGTAACGGCCATATATAAACATTTCGAAACTTAAGACAACAACGCTAACGTGCATTCCATTGCATATTTTACCATTTTTACCGTAAAGGCCTTCAATTTTGGCTACATAAGCGCTGCGCCATTTCACGCTGCTGCAGCTAACGAGCATCGTATTCCTCAAGGCTCTATTTTTATTTGTTATTTATTTTTATTAGATTATCCTCTCGAATTACTGCGCTATATGAACTGGAAAAAATATCGATGTTGTTGAAATACATATATACATATAACAAATTTGCGAGTTATGTTTTCTTTCATTTTCCTACACGTATGGCACTTTAAGAGCACGGGTCTTACTGAACATATAGTTATAATTGAACAGTTCTTAAACTTCTCAAAGAAATATCGTAAAAAAAGTGGGAAAATTGCGAGAATATCCGATAACTATGAACCGATAGCAATAACCGTTTTGTTGCCAACTGTCAATTTAATTCAATCTAAGCTGTCATTGAGGCAACCCTATTTTTGCTGCATCGGCGCAAGTTTAAGCATTTGTTAAATGTCAACTACACGTGCTGATTGAGAATGTAAACAAATCGGAAGCTAGAAAGCCGGGATTTTGTCGCTGTGCGTTTGCAGTTTAGTAAATTCATTGTATAAGCAATGGGTAAAAGAAGATTTAATGAGAAAGGCCGTCGGCAGGTGGAAACAATTGTCGATGATTCAGAAACGAAAAAGGTTTGTTATGAAAATACTCTCGTGTGTTGTGTAGCATTTTTTACCATCGACCGTTTCGCTGTTGTACTATCTTTTTCAGATTAAATTAGAGTTCGCCGCAGACCAAGAATACGGCGTAGAGGATAATGCGAACGTTTTAGTGCTACCGTCGAAGAAGCGCGCTACAAAAATAAAATCCGACAAGGCAGTAGTTACGAAAATACTATCGAAAAAGCAGCGCAAACGATTGGAGAAGATTGTCGATCAGAAAAAGAAGAAAGAAAATCGATCCAATCTGATCGCTTCCCTCATCCAGGTGCAGGCCACAAAAGAAGAACTAAGTGGCTACCGTAAATTGAGCGACGTGCAAACGAAAGGTCTCAAGCAGCGCTTCAAGGAACAAAAGTTTGGCGTAACGATGGTGGAGAAAAGTGTGTCCAACGCCAGAGATCAGTCGGTGGCGAAGCTCCGAAGTTTGGTCGGTAGCCGGCGGAAAAGGTTGGCACTGTTGCGCCAAAGTGGACGCTTGCTGGGAGATGACGAGGCTGAGGAAGGGGAGACGGAACGAGATCCGAATGTGGTTGGCTTAGACGAGACATCGTCCAGCGAGGATGAAAGTGAGGAAGAAGAAATGGACGAAGGGGAGTCTTCGTCGGAGGAAGTAGTAAAAGCGGAAGACTCTGTTGGTTGGACTGTGGAAGAACAGATTGACAATGAAACCCAACCAGAGGATGGCGATAAACCTGGAAATCTAGTCGACACAGTTAGCGAACCTGAAGATAAACCGAAAACTGCAACTCCAGCAATTGTGGACCGAAAACCGGCCACCTACATCCATGTTGAGCGCGATTCGAGCATTCAAGCAGCACGGTTAAAGCTCCCCATACTGGCCGAAGAGCAGGTGATTATGGAAACGATAAGTGAGAATAAAATTACAATTCTTGCTGGTGAAACGGGAAGCGGCAAAACGACCCAGATCCCTCAATTCCTCTACGAGGCTGGCTACGCCGAACGAGGCCTGATCGGTATAACCGAACCACGGCGTGTGGCGGCCATTTCGATGTCGAAACGCGTGGCGCTGGAAATGAACCTCTCGACCGATGTCGTCTCCTACCTCATCCGGTACGAGGGCAACGTGACCGATCGGACGAAGATAAAGTTCATGACGGACGGTGTGCTGCTGAAGGAGATAGAGGTGGACTTTTTGCTCAACAAGTACTCCTGCATTATACTGGACGAGGCTCACGAACGGAGTGTGTACACGGACATCCTGATGGGGCTACTGTCGAGGATTGTCCGACTGCGCGAGAAACGTGGTACCAATCCGCTTCGGTTGATAATTATGTCGGCGACGTTACGCGTGCGTGACTTTACGGAAAATAAGAAACTCTTTCTTGATGTACCACCCGTCATAAGCATTGACTCGCGACAGTACCCCGTGACCGTACACTTCAACCGGACGACACCGGCCGATTATTTACGCGACGCATTTCTGAAGACGGTGAAAATTCACACTACGCTACCCGATGGAGGAATATTGGTTTTTCTTACCGGCCAGAAGGAGGTGAACACCATGGTACGGAAGCTGCGGAAGATGTTTCCGGCGCTAGACGCTGGTGAGCGGAGCACTGACGCTACGGCGGGTGAACGTCGGGAGGAAGCCGGTGTAGAGGATGAAGATAATTTTGATAACATTCTGCGGGGTAAGAAAGCTCGCAAGAAGTCTCAAACGCAGGGCAAGAAAAACCGCAGGCCGTCCTTAATGGTTCCGCGGCTTCCTCAGATCGATTTAGATGCGTACGATCTGCCCCATGCGGACGATACGGAGGGTGATCTGCGGGACGTTAACGACTCTGGTAGCGAGCTTGACGATGAGGATGGCATGGATCTACGCGACGAGGACGACCTGGACGGTGTATCGGAACTGAAGAAAAACCAACCCCTATGGGTGTTGCCGCTGTACGCGATGCTTCCGCCGGACAAGCAGCAGCGCATTTTCCAACCTCCCCCACCGGGTGCCCGATTGTGCGTGGTGGCAACGAACGTGGCCGAAACGTCCCTTACCATCCCGGACATAAAGTACGTGGTCGATTGTGGCCGACAGAAGACGAAGCTGTACGACAAAACGACCGGCGTGACGGCGTTCGTGGTGACGTACACCAGCAAAGCGTCCGCCAATCAGCGTGCGGGACGTGCGGGTCGTGTCGCACCGGGCCACTGCTATCGGCTGTACTCAAGCGCCGTCTTCAACGACGAGTTTGTCGAGTACGCTCCACCGGAGGTGCAGCAGAAACCGGTCGATGGACTGGTGCTGCAGATGAAGTGCATGGGGATCGACAAGGTGATCAACTTTCCCTTCCCGTCGCCACCGGATCCGGTGCAGCTGCAGGTCGCCGAGCAGCGGCTGTTGAAGCTCGGAGCGCTGGAAGAAATCATTCTGCAGGGTGATGCACCGGGCAAGAAATCACAGACGCTTACCCGCGTGACCGACTTGGGCCGCACGATGGCTGCGTTTCCCGTTGCGCCTCGCTTTGCCAAAGTTTTGGCCCTCAGCCATCAGCATGCGCTACTGCCGTACGCGATATGTCTCGTGGCGGCACTGTCAGTGCAGGAGGTGCTGGAAGAAATCGCCCTCACGGAGGACGGCCCACAGAATGAGAATAGCAAGCGGTGGCGTCAGAAGCGAAAGGGTTGGGCTGGCCAGGGCGAATCGTTACTGCTCGGTGATCCGATGATACTGCTGAAAACGGTCGGGGCAGCCGAGCACGCTAACAGCAAGGGGCTGTTGGAGGCGTTCTGCGTGGAGAACGGAATACGCGTGAAAGCGATCCGGGAGATACGCAAACTGCGCGTCCAGCTCACGAACGAAGTGAACGCGAATCTGCGCGAAATGGACCTGTCGGTCGATCCGAACATGCCACCACCGACGACGCTGCAGATTCGCCTTCTGCGCCAGCTGCTGCTGATCGGTATGGCCGATCAGATCGCCCGCAAACTGCCGGATGCTGAGATCAAACTGAAGGCGGATGCCCGTCGATTGAAACATGCCTACAACCTACCGACGATCGACGAGCCGGTCTTCCTGCACGCCAGCTCTGTCCTGCGCCGGGAGCTTCCACAGTGGGTGTGCTATCAGGAGGCGTACGAAACGATCGTACCGGTAGGAGGCGATGAAGGTGGCAGCAAAACGAAGATGTTTATCCGCGGTATTACCGCCATCGAGCCAGAATGGTTGCCGAAGTTTGTACCGAATGTGTGCAACATTATGGACGTGCTGGAGGAACCGATCCCACCCGTCTACAATGCGGAAAATGACTCGATCGAATGTCACGTGAAGGCAACGATCGGCAAAACGAGCTGGGAATTGCCGAGCTCGTTGGTGGAGATGCCGAGGAATATGTTACGGTGCAAGTGAGTGAGACACGAAGATCGATTTTATCGATAGCCTCATCACATGCTGATTTTACTCATTACAGATACCTTCTGAAGTTCATCCTGATGGGAGATATTTTTAAACAACTTAAAACGTTTCGTAAATCACTTCTGTCTTCGCCAGACTCGGTGCTAAAGCAATATGCTTCGGCCGTGCCACGGATCGATGCAGCGTTGAAGGTGCTCTTTGCTAACGAAGTTTTTAACGCCAGCCGGTTGCGGGATCTTTGGCGTGTGGATTCCAAGTGTAAGGATCGGAAACAAGATCTTTTATACCGCATAGGCCACAGCGAATTAACCTTATTTCTTTGCCTTTTCGATTAGTTTTCCTCAACGAGTACAACGGATTTCTACCCATTTCGTGTCAAGATGATGTTGCAAAGCTGTGGCCGCCTTCAAGTTGAGTTGTGGTATCACAGTATGATAAATCAATCAATCAATAATTAAAAAACAAAAATAAATATATTAAACGACTGTCTACTTTTTTAATGCCGATTGTTGGAATACATTAGACTCCCGATTATCCCGCCAATGGGTTAGAACCAACCTGTACAATATAAGTTGTTATTTTTATGATTTATATTCCTATTCTTTATTATAATTTTTATGGCGGACATAGTTATTTCGTTCTTATTCTTCGATTTTTTCACGAATTGTTCCTCACATCCCTTCGTAGGGCGCACCTTGTACGTAATATGCAAGTTTTTTTAGGTTCATCATGACTCAATCTGTAGGCCGTAGAACATTATGCTTCAATCTGTCCACCCCAAGTATTTGGTCTCTTTTTGCCATCGGTTTTAACATTTCCGCATGTATGTATGAAGTTTCTTTTTAAGTGCGATAAGGAAAATTCAACAAACGATTATTATTATGTACGTTATATTTTACACCTACAATGAAAACAGGTTACACAGTTTCGTGTTTTTGGTTTTGATAACAGGTTCAAAGAATCTTTTTAATAAAATAGATATTTAGTGCTCCCACTGTGCCCACCAGTCCCTTCCCCTCCCGCACAGCGCTTTACAAGCGCTACCCGACACTAACGTGCCAGCTGCGCTATTAAGGCACCGCACATCTCAAAGAACTCCATCGTGTGGTGGCCGCTCGGCTGGTGGTTCGGTATGCCCATACCCCCAAAGCCAACCGGTGGCGGTGGCGTGAGACTCTCCATGATCACATCATCGCCCTGTTCGACCTCTTCGTTCGTCAGCGACTTGAAGTCCAGCAGATAGTTCTTCGGGTCCACCTGGTACAGCTGCAGCGACATCTTGACCTGCTTGTCGTTGCGCGCGTTGTACTTGCGTACGCGCACATGGTACGGATTGATGATCTTCCACTCGAAGTCGAGCGCCTTCATGGCCCGGTACACCTCCAGCATGATGTCGTTCGGTTTCGACTGCGATCGAATACCTAGATGCCATTTGGCACGCTTGACCGGCGTGCCGCGATGCTTATCGGCCGGCATTACCGTCGACGATTGGTTGATCATGCTGTTGAGGGGTGGCTGCGGTACGTTTTGTGCCCCCGCCGTCGTCACGGGACGATCGCGCAAGGGTGCGATACGTTCCGGGTGAATAGGAGGCGATTTGAAGGGTTCGTTCTGGTTGGCGTGCGTTGCTGTTGCCGGTGCGGCAGTCTGCGGTTGGCCAAACTTTCCATCTGCCCCTAGCGGCGGCGGACTGCCGGCAACGTAGAACTCCTTCAGCTCCGCCTTGGCCGCCTCGTCTGCGATGCGCTTGTTGTCGATGATCAAATGATACGCGATCGCTAGCTGATCGTGCGGGTCGCCACTGAGCAGGGCGTTGTGTACCTCGTGAGCCTTGACGCCAAACTTATCGCACACCTCCGTGACGGCGTTCGTGTCGATCACGCTGCTATCCTGCTCTACTGGCGAAGGGAAAAGGTACGCCGGTAGGTCCTTCTGAAACCATTCGTGCTTCTTGATCTCCTCTACCGTCGCTCGTTTGAGTGGGTCGACCTGGAGCATCTGGCACAGCAAGCTAACCACCTGCTTGTTTAGGTACTCGGGAATGGGGAAAACGCCCGACTTGATCTTGCGGAACAATGTCGGTACGTGCTCGTCGTCGAATGGAAGTGTACCGCACAGCAGTGCGTACAGAATTACGCCACACGACCATATGTCAACTTCCGGACCGGCGTACAGCTTACCGGAGATTACCTCCGGTGCGGCATAGTTGGGTGAACCGCACGATGTTCGTAAGAATTCTCCATCCAACATCATGTTGGACAGTCCAAAGTCAGCAATCTAAAAGCAAAATTTGACACAAAATCATTATTAAATTGCGCCACTCAAGACGAACCTTAATCACCTTACCTTTACGTGACGATTGTGGTCTAGTAGCAAGTTCTCCGGCTTCAAATCGCGATGCACAATCATGTGACGGTGGCAATAGTCGACGCCGGAGATAATCTGCTGGAAAAAGCGACGAGCCTCCGATTCCTGCAGCTTCCCGTTGGTTACGATGTAATCGAACAGCTCGCCCCCGCTGACGTACTCCATGATCATGAAAATATCGGTTGGCGTCGAGATAACCTGGTACAGCTTGATGATGTGCGGGTGACGGAACAGCTTCAGGTTCTGTATCTCACGCCGAATCTTGCCCACCACATCGAGGCTTTTAATTTTCTGCCGGTTCAATATCTTCACCGCTACCTTGTGCTTTGTCACCTGATGTTCGCCAATTTTTACCTTCCCGAACGACCCGGTACCGAGGGTGTTACCGAGAATGTAGTGACCGATTTTCACCAGCGGCTGAGCCGTCGTTCCCGATTGCGGACCCTTGTCCCCCATGGTGACACTTCGATGGGGTGTGCGCTCTTTTTACGCCTCAAATTCTGTGCACCACTGCACAAGTAGTGTCCTTCGTTCTTTCTTTTTTTTTTATTTGCCTCAGGCCACTGGTCAATTGCTTATTCCACAACGTTCCACAATGTGTGAGGATGGCACGGTGGGGGAAAACTGTCGTGGCGCTTACTTCCTCACATAGTCGAAGATTTAGGCTAGATAAAACGGATTTAACTGACGATTAAATCTAGCTAAAACCAAAACAAATAATTCTTCCACGATGATCTGTACAACATTTGATGTCACACGACACAAGGTATAAGAAAAAATGGTAATGTTTGTGTTTTTAGAGAAAAAGCAAACAAAGTCAATTTCAACTGTAATTGAACGTAGTGCACTGGCCAGGGTTTCTGTTATTACATACTTTATTGATGAAGGATAGTAACAGTGACCATTAAAACACAATTTATTTATCGAACCACTGTCCCTATGCAGGGGTTTTATGAGGAGAATTCTTTTATTCTGGAACTGTTGAAGTGAAAATCTCGTCGCAACCCCTCAAGTGGATGGTGTAAACTTGGATGCTTAGTTTACGTAACAATAGCACAGGGTGATTATAAAGTACGATGTTCTGAAATAACTGTTCCCCAAGTGTTCTACAATGGTGAGCAAAGAGACAAAATGTTCGCCTGGCATTATTCCCCCAGACTTTTGAATGGGCGATCGTACGGATCGTGATTATGAGAATAAAATCGTCGACTTGTGTCCCATCGGAGTTTGGTGAGTTAGTTGCTTGGTGAGTAAAACTACCGTGGCTCTTTGAACTGCCATGGGACACTGATACCACGAAGAAAGAGTTTGTGAGGTGAGAGAAATCTATCTCACTTGGCGGTATTTTAGCGTGTTGAGAATGTATTTTTTTTCTTTTTCTCACGATCCGCGAATCGCCAACAGATTGCGGATCCTCATGGAGATCGACCTAGGATCACTCAGTTCGTGGAAATGAATCGTTTTGCGCATCTCTATTGTAAACGTGTTGTATTGTAAAAACCTAGGGGTTTCTATTGTTTATCCAAAGGAAGATTGTACTACGTTACCAGACAGCAAATCTGCAACATGAGACAAATGTAATAAAAGTTTGCGTTTAATTTAACCATTTGATGCCCAGATTTTCTTTCAAACCAGGATATTTTTTCCAAGTGTTTGAAACGTACGCAAGTTTTTCCAGAACCAATAAAGAATGTAGATCTCGAGTAACATTTAATCTACTCCAATTCATCAAACCGAATTTTAATTTCAAATGGGATTTCCATGCATTCATCTGGGGATGTTTTCATTTATTCTTCCTCCTTCTTTTTCTAAATTGTGAATTGAAACATTATTCCCCATATTCGAAACATTGCGCTGGTTCCGGTTCTGAAAAGAGAGAAATCGTTTTTTGGTAAAAGAGTAAATGAGGCCCCGGGCTAGATTCTCCTCTTCCTACTTGTTCACATTAAGCGCCTGAAGCTATGCAAAGCGCGACACATGCATTCTTTTCGAATATTTGATCGCTAACGGTTCGGTTAAAAGAACATAACGGTTTAAACTAATCACGTAGTGGTGGTTGAATGCGGGTTAATATACTTTTTCATGTTAAGTTACTAGTAAGTAAACTATACCACTCATGATGGACAGCATGAAACAATGAGTTTAGCCGCAGAAATGATTTGGAAACGGCGGCGCGCCCGCAGCGAGCGCAGCGAGCGGACTGCGCTAGGTCTACCGAAAAAGAGAGTTTGTTATAGTTTTGAGAAATAAGGGGGGCCCGTGGGCCCCCCTCATACCGCACCCCCTAGGTTGATTGCGTAGCCGAAATTAACGGTACAAACTACGTTTCAAATACTCGTAGGTTGAATTTAACGAATTAATGTATCACCAATTGCATACATTCAGTTTAAACGTCAACAAGAGGTGTAGCCACGATCGAAAACATGGCGGCCGGGGCCTCATTTACTCTTTTACCCGTTTTTTTTCTTTTTTGTTATTTTATCAGGAGAAAGATCTTCTGGTTCGGGAGGGCAAGTGTTATCCCCGATCAAGACACCCATTCTCCTAAGAGAATGGGTAGTGTGGGATTCCTACCCACTAAGAAAACTCCTGGGACATGAATAATTTTTTTTATCTTTTTTTTTAGTTTGGAATACTATAATGTAACCGGTTAAAGGGTTAATGAAGCCTCGGGCGTCGTGTTTATTGGTTTTGCTAGTAGCAAGATCACCCTTTGCCTAGGCAAACGGGAAGATGTTCGTTGATTATGGGAATCTTTGCCGTTGAAGCCGTAACTGCCGTCGGTAATTCGATAACAGCAGCCTCTTTTCACCAAACGTAGCTTTAGAAATGCGATTCAGAGCACTCTTTCTGGTACACCGTTTTCTCAGACATTTGGAAGGCATATCAGAACATTTTTTTTTTAATTTTAGTGACTGATCTTCTTTGGGAATACTCTGATCGAAACATTCCCGAAGGACCACTCAATATTTTTTTTATAAAAAATATATTTTTTTTTAATTTTAGAGACTGATCTTCTTTGGGAATGATCTGATTGGAACATCCCCGAAGGACCACTCAATAATTTTTTTATAAAATTTTTTTTTATGTTTTTTTAGAGACTGATCTTCTTTTGGAATATTTTGATCGGAACATCCCCAAAGGACCAATCAATAATTTTTTTTATAAAAAATAATTTTTGTTTTTTTAATTTTAGAGACTGATTATCTTTGAGAGTATTCTAATATGCTTGCAAATGCTTGAAGATATGCAGTGTTAGAAAGAGTGCATCGAATCGGATTTGTAAAGCCACGTTTTCGGAAAAGAGGCTGCTATTACCGCATTACCCGCCACAGTTAGGGCTTCAACGGCGAAGGTTGCCATAATCAAGGCACATCTTCCCGTGTGCCGAGGCACAGGCTGTATGCATACAGCAAAACCAGTAGACACGGCACACGAGGCTTCATTTTGCCTTTACCCGATTATTATTAAAACATGTTTAAAAAAAGATGAAAAGAAAAGAAAGAGAGAAAACTAAATACATAATTAATCGATTACTGAAACCATCAGAAGAAAATTCCCTTATTTCATCAATATCCGAGAGTCTCGGTTTCTTCATGATCTGAAAATAAATAAAACGAAAGTCGATTAAATACCATTCTTCAACCTAAAAACACCTTATTGTAGGAAAAAGTTGTTTATATCTACTTACAGGCCTATAATTTTTATCTCTATACCTATATTTGTAAAATATTGGAACCTGCATGTTCTTCCTGCGTTCTTTTTCTTCCGCTGTATAGCCATATTTGTCATTGTCTAGGATGGTGAACAATTGTTTAAACCCTTCGCGTCTATTTGTTGATTTTCTTTGGCATTCTACACATTTCCCCACCACATTTCCCATTTTCGGTGAAGACCTTTTCTTTCTGCAAAATATAAAGTCCAGAAAGGCGCTAAGTATAGTTGTTTGGGTTGAGCGCCTTTTTGAGCGGGAGCGAATAATATCACATCTGCAAGCCATCTCGTCTCATAAACAATTGATTCTAAATGGGTGCTGCGTTTGATTTATAAACATTTTTGATACATTTTCCACAATAAGACTACTTGATGCTAAGTTTGGTAGACTAATTTCCAAATTTTTCAATTTCTCAACAACCACGGTAGGCTGTGCGTTTATACAGTTTTGTTTAGTATGTATGAAAATAAATGAATCAATTTCAACCACTGGAAGAGAGGATGGCAACATTCGAACCAATTTAATCCACTGAAATCCACCAAATGCTCGTATTACGAATTAACTAGTGTTGCATCTTATACACATATAGAAAGTGAATCGAACTAAACATGTCTAGGAAAAGTTTGTTTTCATAAGTTTTATGTTTTTGGGTTTAAAAGCTCTTTATTTTCTACTTAGACTCTTAGACAATAAAACATATTAAAATTATGGAACCCGTTACGCTACACACGTCCGAACGCACCGGAGGTCAGGTAGCCAGAGAGCGAGGCCAACGCTTCGGCCCCGTCAGCTACGGCGATCCCTTTGTGATCCCGATCGTGGCATCACCCGAAGATGGAACTCATCTACGGAGAGCCCGGGTTCACGCTGCATCTTACTGGCGTATAACATCTCCCCCCTTTAAATTTGTCCGGTACAAGTCAAACCTACTAGGAACTTTTCTCCTACGAGAAGAGCGTCGTGGCTGCTGTACCGGTAACGGCTTTGGACCGGCAAATCTGGGTCTACCTGGAATCCTGCTGACGTGGGGATGCGATGAAGAAGATGCAGGTTCTGTTGCAAGAACGGGAACTGACGAAGATGCAGTCGGTGACGCTGACGATGACACAGACGCTGGAACTAACGATGACACACATGGTGCAGTAACTTGGACAGAAGGTGGCGATAGCGTACATTGCTGCGAAGACGATGATGCGGACGATGACGATGAATTAGCCGTTGGTGTAGGACCTTTAGCGTGTAATGGTGGTATGTGCCATTCATCTAGTAAAATATCTAAAGGCAACTGTTCCGGCTTAGTTGCAATAGGCGCGTCTCTAGTGCTGTGGGCGCTCTTCCGCATCTAATTGATATGCCGCCGAATGCTTCTGTTGTCTTCCGTGATCACTTCATACATCACTCTACCATGCCGATTCACTACTGTTCCAGCGATCCAGTTCCAGTTGTTACCAGAATACATTTTGACATATACTGGATCTGCGGGACGGAATTGTCTGGCAATTTCAGAAGATGGGTCCGCTTTTACCGGAGAGGGCGGAGGCTTCAGTAACTCCAAGGATGTTCGCAGCTTCCTTCCAAACATAACTTCGCCCGGAGTCTTTGAATGTAGACACGAATTGGGTGTGGAACGATACGTTACTAAGAAAGTGTCCAGTGCTTCCTTCATAGGACATCCTTCCCTTGAAATTTTCCTCACCGCTCGCTTAAAAGTGTCCACGAACCTCTCGGCCTGTCCGTTGGACTGTGGGTGAAAAGGAGGCGTTCTGACGTGTTCTATTCCTTGTTGCATGCAGAAGTTTTGGAACTCAATACTGCTGAATTGCGTTCCATTATCGGAAACCAATGTTGTCGGGGCTCCAAACCGAGCAAAAAGGCTTCGTAATAAATCAATTGTAACTGTTGACGTTGTGGTTGTCGTCCGAATGATTTCTGGCCATTTTGTGTACGAGTCCACCACCACCAGGAAGTACTCACCGTTCACTGGCCCTGTGTAATCAACGTGGACACGTTGTCACGGAGCAGTAGACTCTGGCCAGGGAGATGGATTGGAACGTGGAGCTGATTTGGCTTCCTGTTGACATGGCTGGCATTTATTGACCCACTCCTCAATGTCGCGGTCCATGGAGGGCCAATAAAAGTAGCTTCGTGCTAACGCTTTCATTCTCACTATGCCAGGGTGTCCGCGATGTATTTGACGAAGGCATTTTTGCTGCAGCTTCCGCGGAATCACCACTCTTTCTCCAAACAAGAGGCACCCGTCTACGGTTGTTAATGCCTCTTTCCTAACATGAAGTCGTGACATCTCACCTTCATACGAACCACTCGGCCATCCAGTCTGTACGTATTGGTATGTGTTTTTGAGAATACGATCTGTTGTTGTTTCCTTTGCGACGTCGTGAAATGTTAGTGGAATAGTTTCTAATGCTTTGACTGCTGTTTCTTTTATCTCTCTTTCCATAACTTCCTGACGTACGGTTAATCCATATTCCTGCATGCGTTCCAGGACCTTGGTTACGGCGGCATCATGTTCCTGCACAGTTGCTGCGCCGATTACTATATCGTCCAAATAACCGGAAACGCCTGTTAAGCCAGCCAGCATGGTGTCCATTAGCTGCTGGAAAGTGGCTGGCGCGATTTTGATTCCTGGCGGCAACCGATTATAAGTATATAAGCCGCGATGCGTGTTGATGGTCAGCATCGAGCGATATTGGGGTGCAATCTCCACATGTAGGAAGGCATCTGACAAGTCGATCTTACCGAAAATGGTGCAGTTTGCCAACCGTGCGAAAATGTCCTCCGGCAGGGGTAGAGGATACTCGTAGGGCTGAAGTGCTGAGTTTAGCCCTGTACTGTAATCCCCGCAAATGCGAACTTGGCCGTTCGCCTTTCGAACCACGACTACCGGGGCTGCCCAATCGGATGATGTTACCGGGGTGATGACTTTTAGCTGCTCTAGTCGGTCGAGCTCGCGATTGACCGTGTCCTGAAGAGCGTACGCCACCGGTCGTTTGGGCCTAAAAACAGGAGCACAATTAGTATTTGGAACTATCGGTATATTTGCCCGAGTGCACAATCCTGTGCCGTTGAAGACCATAAGTCCAAGGCATCCACGAGATCGGTTCCCAGGAGAAGAAGTCCGGCGTTTGCTACTCGTATTGTAGCCTCTGTAGATCGGTGTCCCATGCTGACTGTGCATGAGAACTCGCCGTCGAGATGCACGTTGCCCCCGGACGCAGATCGGGCGATGACAGATGGTGGAGCCAGATGAGGGCTACCAAGCTGCGTCCAGGCCGTCCGGTCGATGACGGTGATATCTGACGCTGTGTCGAGCTGCATCTCGAAACCGACACCATTGATGATGACTGCTGCGAAGCGACGCCGTTTTTGGACACTACGGACATTGACTGTGACCACCCGGATTGCTGTACGCCGCTTCCCATGGTGCTTTCCGGAATGGCGTCGGAAACGTTTCGGCTTGCAGAATCCGGTTTTATGGCCGACCTTGTGGCAGGCGCCACACTTATTGGAACGGAAAGGACAGTCGCGGACCCAATGAAGCTCTCCGCAGAGCCAACACGCCGTTTTGGGTCCCGATTCCGTTGTAGGCCGCCGAAAACGTTGGTTAGCTGGTTTTCCACTTTGCATGGCAAGAACGCGATCGTGTGCGGGCGCTTCGATCCTGGCGCTGTCTTCCTTCAGCGTTACAATGCGGTTGCACTCTTCCGATAGTTGTTGCAGAGTGATTTCCGGGTGCTGCTCGATCCGTGCCAGAAGCTTTACACGGATGTCCCGGTCGTCTTCATCCTTCAGGCCGCTCACCAGCATAAGGCACTTAAATTGTTCCTCTGTCATGGCCGATAGCTCAGCATCCACACATGCCTTGTTGACCCGACAGGCGAAACCGAGTAAGTCCTCCCCTCGAGCTTTTGATGTATTGAAACATCTATGACGCTTGCTCAAAAGGGATTCCTTACTGCCGAATAGTCCCTTAAGTGTGGTTACAGTCTCGGCGAAGGTGAGGTCGCGGAAAGCGCGAGGGAGTATGAAACTCGTGAAGCGATTATGTTCGGCGGTGCCCAGCTTCCTCCCCAAAAGACGCACTTTTGCTGAATCGCTTAAACGGCAAGCGTCGCGATCGAAAAGGTCTTCGTAGCGGTCGTACCACGCTCCGAAAGTGATACCCGCCTCCGCGTCGTGATGGAATTCGGTGATGCTCTCCGCGAGTGCGTTCAAAATTATCTCCGGATCATTCGGCTCACGCTGGCTATCCGCTTGCTTTGCCATTGGCTCTTGTTGTAGCATATTGGCCATCCATTGTTGCTGCTGAGATATTTGTTGCTGCAACAATTGCATTATTTGCAATATTACTCCGTTATCGCTGCTTGGGGACGCCGACGCGAGCTGTGGGAGCGATGGCGGCGCTGATGGATTTTGCGATGGCGCCGGGTGATGATGCTGCTCGGGCGTTGCCTCCGGGAGCGTATGCGGCATCGTGCCGTTTGGTGATGGCTGAAGCACGGACGATGCGGATGCGAACATTCCGGAGGATCTGCGCTGTTCGTCCGTGTGTTGTTCTGCTGCGTTGTTCATGTTCAGCGACGATCGTCTTTTTTTTTAACACTTTCACGACACACGTTAAAAAATAAATAGTTCAATAAATAATCAACCGTTCACGAACACTAAACACGCTTAACCGGGGTTCAATCCACTACTATCCTCGTCGCCACTTTTATGTTTTTGGGTTTAAAAGCTCTTTATTTTCTACTTAGACTCTTAGACAATAAAACATATTAAAATTATGGAACCCGTTACGCTACACACGTCAGAACGCACCGGAGGTCAGGTAGCCAGAGAGCGAGGCCAACGCTTCGGCCCCGTCAGCTACGGCAATCCCTTTGTGATCCCGATCGTGGCATCACCCGAAGATGGAACTCATCTACGGAGAGCCCGGGTTCACGCTGCATCTTACTGGCGTATAACAATAAGGAGCTTCCATACATTCATCTAGGAATGTTTTCATTTATTCATTCGATACAACGCGCTGGTTCCGTTTCTGAAAAGAGAGAAATCGTTTTTTTTTCTTTTTTGTTATTTTACCAGGAGAAAGATCTTCTGGTTCGGGAGGGCAAGTGTTATCCCCGATCAAGACACCCATTCTCCTAAGAGAATGGGTAGTGTGGGATTCCTACCCACTAAGAAAACTCCTGGGACATTAATATTTTTTTTTAAACTTTTTTTTAGTTTGGAATACTATAATGTAACCGGTTAAAGGGTTAATGAAGCCTCGGGCGTCGTGTTTATTGGTTTTGCTAGTAGCAAGATCATCCTTTGCTAGGCATACGGGAAGATGTTCATTGATTATCGGACTCTTTGCCGTTGAAGCCGTAACTACCGCCGGTAATTCGATAATAGCTGCCTCTTTTCACCAAACGTAGCTTTAGAAATGCGATTCAGAGCACTCTTTCTGGCACACCGTTTTCTCAGACATTTGGAAGGCATATCAGAACATTTTTTTTAAATTTTAGTGACTGATCTGCTTTGGGAATACTCTGATCGAAACATTCCCGAAGGACCACTCAATAATTTTTTTATAAAAAATATTTTTTTTTTAATTTTAGAGACTGATCTTCTTTGGGAATGATCTGATTGGAACATCCCCGAAGGACCACTCAATAATTTTTTTATAAATTTTTTTTTTGTTTGTTTTTTTAGAGACTGATCTTCTTTGGGAATATTTTGATCGGAACATCCCCAAAGGACCAATCAATTTGTTTTTTATAAAAAATAATTTTGGTTTTTTTAATTTTAGAGACTGATTATCTTTGAGAGTATTCTAATATGCCTGCAAATGCTTGAAGATATGCAGTGTTAGAAAGAGTGCATCGAATCGGATTTGTAAAGCCACGTTTTCGGAAAAGAGGCTGCTATTACCGCATTACCCGCCGCAGTTAGGACTTCAACGGCGAAGGTTGCCATAATCAAGGCATATCTTCCCGTGTACCGAGGCAAAGGCTGTATGCATACAGCAAAACCTGTAGACACGGCACACGAGGCTTCATTTTGCCTTTACCCGATTATTATTAAAACATTTTCAAAAAAAGATGAAAAGAAAAGAAAGAGAGAAAACTAAATACATAATTAATCGATTACTGGAAAACTATTAAACATCAGAAGAAAATTCCCTTATTTCATCAATATCCGAGAGTCTCGGTTTCTTTATGATCTGAAAATAAATAAAACGAAAGTTGATTAAATACCATTCTTCAACCTAAAAACACCTTATTGTAGGAAAAAGTTGTTTATATCTACTTACAGGCCTATAATTTTTATCTCTATACCTATATTTGTAAAATATTGGAACCTGCATGTTCCTCCTGCGTTCTTTTTCTTCCGCTGTATAGCCATATTTGTCATTGTCTAGGATGGTAAACAATTGTTTAAACCCTTCGCGTCTATTTGTTGATTTTCTTTGGCAATCTACACATTTCCCCACCAGATTTCCCATTGTCGGTGAAGACCTTTTCTTTCTGCAAAATATAAAGTTCAGAAAGGCGCTAAGTATAGTTGTTGTTTGGGTTGAGCGCCTTTTTGAGCGGGAGCGAATCTCGTCTCATAAACAATTGATTCTAAATGAGTGCTGCGTTTGATTTATAAACATTTTTGTTACATTTTCCACAATCAGACTACTTGATGCGAAGTTTGGTTGACTAATTTCCAATTTTTTTAATTTCTCAACAACCACGGTAGGCTGTGCGTTTATACAGTTTTGTTTCAGTGCGTGCGGATTTGTAGCTCAAAACGTTTAGTTTATATGAAATTAAATTAATCAAATTCAACCACTAGAAGAGAGGATGGCAACATTCGAACCAATTTAATCCACTGAAATCCACCAAATGCTCGTATCACGAATTGACTAGTGTTGTTTGTTGTTTGTTTGTTTTCATAAGGAGCTTCCATACATTCATCTAGGGATGTTCTGAAAAGAGAGAAATCTTTTTTTTCTTTTTTGTTATTTTACCAGGAGAAAGATCTTCTGGTTCGGGAGGGCAAGTGTTATCCCCGATCAAGACACCCATTCTCCTAAGAGAATGGGTAGTGTGGGATTCCTACCCACTAAGAAAACTCCTGGGACATGAATAATTTTTTTTATCTTTTTTTTTAGTTTGGAATACTATAATGTAACCGGTTAAAGGGTTAATGAAGCCTCGGGCGTCGTGTTTATTGGTTTTGCTAGTAGCAAGATCATCCTTTGCCTAGGCAAACGGGAAGATGTTCATTGATTATGGGAATCTTTGCTGTTGAAGCCGTAACTGCCGCCGGTAATTCGATAATAGCAGCCTCTTTTCACCAAACGTAGCTTTAGAAATGCAATTCAGAGCACTCTTTCTAGCACACACTCTTCTTCTCAGACATTTAGAAGGCATATCAGAACATTTTTTTTTTTAATTTTAGTGACTGATCTTCTTTGGGAATACTCTGATCGAAACATTCCCGAAGGACCACTCAATAATTTTTTTATAAAAAATATATTTTTTTTTTTAATTTTAGAGACTGATCTTCTTTGGGAATGCTCTGATTGGAACATCCCCGAAGGACCACTCAATAATTTTTTTATAAAATTTTTTTTGTTTGTTTTTTTAGAGACTGATCTTCTTTTGGAATATTTTGATCGGAACATCCCCAAAGGACTAATCAATAATTTTTTTTATAAAAAATAATTTTTGTTTTTTTAATTTTAGAGACTGATTATCTTTGAGAGTATTCTAATATGCTTGCAAATGCTTGAAGATATGCAGTGTTAGAAAGAGTGCATCGAATCGGATTTGTAAAGCCACGTTTTCGGAAAAGAGGCTGTTATTACCACATTACCCGCCACAGTTAGGGCTTCAACGGCGAAGGTTGCCATCATCAAGGCACATCTTCCCGTGTGCCGAGGCACAGGCTGTATGCATACAGCAAAACCAGTAGACACGGCACACGAGGCTTCATTTTGCCTTTACCCGATTATTATTAAAACATTTTCAAAAAAAGATGAAAAGAAAAGAAAGAGAGAAAACTAAATACATAATTAATCGATTACTGGAAAACTATTAAACATCAGAAGAAAATTTCCTTATTTTCATCAATATCCGAGAGTCTCGGTTTCTTCATGATCTGAAAATAAATTAAACGAAAGTTGATTAAATACCATTCTTCAATCAAAAAACACCTTATTATAGGAAAAAGTTGTTTATATCTACTTACAGGCCTATAATTTTTATCTCTATACCTATATTTGTAAAATATAGGGATCTGGGTGTTCCTCCTGCGTTCTTTTTCTTCCGGTGTATAGCCATATTTGGCGTTGTCTAAGATGGTGAACAATTTTTTAAATCCTTCGCGTCTATTTGGTGATTTTCTTTGGCAATCTACACATTTCCCCACCAGATTTCCCATTGTCGGTGAAGACCTTTTCTTTCTGCAAAATATAAAGTTCAGAAAGGCGCTAAGTATAGTTGTTTGGGTTGAGCGCCTTTTTGAGCGGGAGCGAATAATATCACATCTGCAAGCCATCTCGTCTCATAAACAATTGATTCTAAATGGGTGCTGCGTTTGATTTATAAACATTTTTGTTACATTTTCCACAATAAGACTACTTGATGCGAAGTTTGGTAGACTAATTTCCAAATTTTTCAATTTCTCAACAACCACGGTAGGCTGTGCGTTTATACAGTTTTGTTTCAGTGCGTGCGGATTCGTAGCTCAAAACGTTTAGTATATATGAAAATAAATGAATCAAATTCAACCACTAGAAGAGAGGATGGCAACATTCGAACCAATTTAATCCACTGAAATCCACCAAATGCTCGTATCACGAATTGACTAGTGTTGCATCTTATACACATATAGAAAGTGAATCGAACTAAACATGTCGAGGAAAAGTTTGTTTTCATAAGGAGCTTCCATACATTCATCTAGGGATGTTCTGAAAAGAGAGAAATCTTTTTTTTTCTTTTTTGTTATTTTACCAGGAGAAAGATCTTCTGGTTCGGGAGGGCAAGTGTTATCCCCGATCAAGACACCCATTCTCCTAAGAGAATGGGTAGTGTGGGATTCCTACCCACTAAGAAAACTCCTGGGGCATGAATATTTTTTTTATCTTTTTTTTTAGTTTGGAATACTAAAATGTAACCGTTTAAAGGGTTAATGAAGCCTCGGGCGTCGTGTTTCTTGGTTTTGCTAGCAGCAAGATCATCCTTTGCTAGGCATACGGGAAGATGTTCATTGATTATGGGACTCTTTGCCGTTGAAGCCGTAACTACCGCCGGTAATTCGATAATAGCTGCCTCTTTTCACCAAACGTAGCTTTAAAAATGCGATTCAGAGCACTCTTTATGGCACACCGTTTTCTCAGACATTTGGAAGGCATATCAGAACATTTTTTTTTAATTTTAGTGACTGATCTGCTTTGGGAATGCTCTGATTGAAACATCCCCGAAGGACCACTCAATAATTTTTTTATAAAAATTTTTTTTTTTTTATTTTAGAGACTGATCTTCTTTGGGAATACTCTGATCGAAACATCCCCGAAGGACCACTCAATAATTTTTTTATAAAAAATATTTTTTTTTTTTTATTTTAGAGACTGATCTTCTTTGGGAATGATCTGATTGGAACATCCCCGAAGGACCACTCAATAATTTTTTTATAAAAAATATTTTTTTTTTTAATTTTAGAGACTGATCTTCTTTGGGAATATTTTGATCAGAACATCCCCAAAGGACCAATCAATAATTTTTTTTATAAAAAATAATTTTTGTTTTTTAATTTTAGAGACTGATCTTCTTTGAGAGTATTCTAATATGCTTGCAAATGCTTGAAGAAATGCAGTGGTAGAAAGAGTGCATCGAATCGGATTTGTAAAGCTAAGTTTGCGGAAAAGAGGCTGCTATTACCGCATTACCCGCCGCAGTTAGGGCTTCAACGGCGAAGGTTGCCATAATCAAGGCACATCTTCCCGTGTGCCGAGGCAAAGGCTGTATGCATACAGCAAAACCAGTAGACACGGCACACGAGGCTTCATTTTGCCTTTACCCGATTATTATTAAAATATTTTCAAAAAAAGATGAAAAGAAAAGAAAGAGAGAAAACTAAATACATAATTAATCGATTACTGAAACCATCAGAAGAAAATTCCCTTATTTCATCAATATCCGAGAGTCTCGGTTTCTTTATGATCTGAAAATAAATAAAACGAAAGTCGATTAAATACCATTCTTCAACCTAAAAACACCTTATTGTAGGAAAAAGTTGTTTATATCTACTTACAGGTCTATAATTTTTATCTCTATACCTATATTTGTAAAATATTGGAACCTGCATGTTCCTCCTGCGTTCTTTTTCTTCCGCTGTATAGCCATATTTGTCATTGTCTAGGATGGTAAACAATTGTTTAAACCCTTCGCGTCTATTTGTTGATTTTCTTTGGCAATCTACACATTTCCCCACCATATTTCCCATTTTCGGTGAAGACCTTTTCTTTCTGCAAAATATAAAGTCCAGAAAGGCGCTAAGTATAGTTGTTTGGGTTGAGCGCCTTTTTGAGCGGGAGCGAATAATATCACATCTGCAAGCCATCTCGTCTCATAAACAATTGATTCTAAATGGGTGCTGCGTTTGATGTATAAACATTTTTGATACATTTTCCACAATAAGACTACTTGATGCTAAGTTTGGTAGACTAATTTCCAAATTTTTCAATTTCTCAACAACCACGGTAGGCTGTGCGTTTATACAGTTTTGTTTAGTATGTATGAAAATAAATGAATCAATTTCAACCACTGGAAGAGAGGATGGCAACATTCGAACCAACTTAATCCACTGAAATCCACCAAATGCTCGTATCACGAATTGACTAGTGTTGCATCTTATACACATATAGAAAGTGAATCGAACTAAACATGTCGAGGAAAAGTTTGTTTTCATAAGGAGCTTCCATACATTCATCTAGGGATGTTTTCATTTATTCATTCGATACAACGCGCTGGTTCCGTTTCTGAAAAGAGAGAAATCGTTTTTTTTCTTTTTTGTTATTTTACCAGGAGAAAGATCTTCTGGTTCGGGAGGGCAAGTGTTATCCCCGATCAAGACACCCATTCTCCTAAGAGAATGGGTAGTGTGGGATTCCTACCCACTAAGAAAACTCCTGGGGCATGAATATTTTTTTTATCTTTTTTTTTAGTTTGGAATACTAAAATGTAACCGTTTAAAGGGTTAATGAAGCCTCGGGCGTCGTGTTTCTTGGTTTTGCTAGCAGCAAGATCATCCTTTGCTAGGCATACGGGAAGATGTTCATTGATTATGGGACTCTTTGCCGTTGAAGCCGTAACTACCGCCGGTAATTCGATAATAGCTGCCTCTTTTCACCAAACGTAGCTTTAAAAATGCGATTCAGAGCACTCTTTATGGCACACCGTTTTCTCAGACATTTGGAAGGCATATCAGAACATTTTTTTTTAATTTTAGTGACTGATCTGCTTTGGGAATGCTCTGATTGAAACATCCCCGAAGGACCACTCAATAATTTTTTTATAAAAATTTTTTTTTTTTTATTTTAGAGACTGATCTTCTTTGGGAATACTCTGATCGAAACATCCCCGAAGGACCACTCAATAATTTTTTTATAAAAAATATTTTTTTTTTTTTATTTTAGAGACTGATCTTCTTTGGGAATGATCTGATTGGAACATCCCCGAAGGACCACTCAATAATTTTTTTATAAAAAATATTTTTTTTTTTAATTTTAGAGACTGATCTTCTTTGGGAATATTTTGATCAGAACATCCCCAAAGGACCAATCAATAATTTTTTTTATAAAAAATAATTTTTGTTTTTTAATTTTAGAGACTGATCTTCTTTGAGAGTATTCTAATATGCTTGCAAATGCTTGAAGAAATGCAGTGGTAGAAAGAGTGCATCGAATCGGATTTGTAAAGCTAAGTTTGCGGAAAAGAGGCTGCTATTACCGCATTACCCGCCGCAGTTAGGGCTTCAACGGCGAAGGTTGCCATAATCAAGGCACATCTTCCCGTGTGCCGAGGCAAAGGCTGTATGCATACAGCAAAACCAGTAGACACGGCACACGAGGCTTCATTTTGCCTTTACCCGATTATTATTAAAATATTTTCAAAAAAAGATGAAAAGAAAAGAAAGAGAGAAAACTAAATACATAATTAATCGATTACTGAAACCATCAGAAGAAAATTCCCTTATTTCATCAATATCCGAGAGTCTCGGTTTCTTTATGATCTGAAAATAAATAAAACGAAAGTCGATTAAATACCATTCTTCAACCTAAAAACACCTTATTGTAGGAAAAAGTTGTTTATATCTACTTACAGGTCTATAATTTTTATCTCTATACCTATATTTGTAAAATATTGGAACCTGCATGTTCCTCCTGCGTTCTTTTTCTTCCGCTGTATAGCCATATTTGTCATTGTCTAGGATGGTAAACAATTGTTTAAACCCTTCGCGTCTATTTGTTGATTTTCTTTGGCAATCTACACATTTCCCCACCATATTTCCCATTTTCGGTGAAGACCTTTTCTTTCTGCAAAATATAAAGTCCAGAAAGGCGCTAAGTATAGTTGTTTGGGTTGAGCGCCTTTTTGAGCGGGAGCGAATAATATCACATCTGCAAGCCATCTCGTCTCATAAACAATTGATTCTAAATGGGTGCTGCGTTTGATGTATAAACATTTTTGATACATTTTCCACAATAAGACTACTTGATGCTAAGTTTGGTAGACTAATTTCCAAATTTTTCAATTTCTCAACAACCACGGTAGGCTGTGCGTTTATGCGAAAATAAATGAATCAATTTCAACCACTGGAAGAGAGGATGGCAACATTCGAACCAACTTAATCCACTGAAATCCACCAAATGCTCGTATCACGAATTGACTAGTGTTGCATCTTATACACATATAGAAAGTGAATCGAACTAAACATGTCGAGGAAAAGTTTGTTTTCATAAGGAGCTTCCATACATTCATCTAGGGATGTTTTCATTTATTCATTCGATACAACGCGCTGGTTCCGTTTCTGAAAAGAGAGAAATCGTTTTTTTTCTTTTTTGTTATTTTACCAGGAGAAAGATCTTCTGGTTCGGGAGGGCAAGTGTTATCCCCGATCAAGACACCCATTCTCCTAAGAGAATGGGTAGTGTGGGATTCCTACCCACTAAGAAAACTCCTGGGACATTAATATTTTTTTTTTAACTTTTTTTTTAGTTTGGAATACTAAAATGTAACCGGTTACAGGGTTAATGAAGCCTCGGGCGTCGTGTTTCTTGGTTTTGCTAGTAGCAAGATCATCCTTTGCCTAGGCATACGGGAAGATGTTCATTGTTTATGGGAATCTTTGCTGTTGACGCCGTTACTGCCGCCGGTAATTTGGTAATAGCGGCCTCTTTTCAAAAAGCGTAGCTTTAGAATTGCGAGACCGCTCTCACGGAGAGCTGGTAGAAAAACTAGAAAAGATGGAAAATGTAATATTTTACTTGAGGCAATGTTACTTTTCTTGAGAAGACCTTTAGTTTGAGGGGTTATTTGTGGAAATCGGTCAAGGAACTAAAAAGTAATGCGAGATTTGAATGAATTGAATTTATTAACAAATTTGCTATTTCAGCAGAAAATACCAACCAAGGTTTCTAGAATCCGTCAGATCGATTCTTCGGAATCCGTCAAATGGGAGTCGAATCTTTGGAATCCGTCTAGGGATCGAATCTTCAAATCTTCCGAATCCCGATTCTGCCAACACTACTCTAGCCACTACTTTAGTCGAACTTTGTCGTTTTGCGAGCACAGTCAGAATCGAACACTCCGAAACTACGCATCTTTGGGAAATCAGTTGTAGCAGAACGGAATAAGACTTTAGCAAACCATTCTTCGCATTTTAATCGCCAAAATGAAGTTCCAGTACAAGGAAGAGCACCCGTTCGAGAAGCGAAAGGCCGAAGGCGATAAAATTCGGCGCAAATACCCGGACCGTGTGCCAGTAAGTACATGCGAATGTTTTGTTTGTCCACTTGTGTTGCTCAATCCGCGAGGCGAGTGAAAAAATAGGCAAACATAAACATCATCGGGCGCCATCATGGGATATGAGTCAGGGAGAGTTGCTTGTTGTGGATTGTGGTATAGAAAAGACGAGAAGAAGGCACATGGAATAATTTCGCTTCCTGCAGACCTTCGGCCTCGGTTGGAGGATGTGTGGAATGCCCTTGGAAGAACAAATTTCCATGGACTATCTAGGCATGATTGAAAGCAGGGCGATTTACTTTTCAAATCGTTTGCAAGTTTTATCCGAGCGCAAGTTGTAGTTTTGCACACATAATGCAAGGTTATTGCGTCACGGAAGACCCATTCGTTCGCAGTAGCAATGGCTCCTTTGTTGTTTCTTTTTTCGCTACGCAGGAGGACTGCTGCAAGCCAACCATGACATGATCTGATCGTACGTATCTACTTCGCAGTAGCGTACCGTCGCTCTCACGTACACTTGTTTGTTGCGTAGAATCGATGAAAAGATTGCCTCCATTCTGTTTTGTCTGCTTTCGTCTATGATAGCGATAAAGGGAAACCAACCGTCTTTACGACCTGACGATCCAGAGTGGTTAGGAATATGAGATAGACATTAGTCATCGACAGCACAAGGATTGAAACGCTGTAATCGAAACGCTGAAAATAACCGTGTAGGTGTAGGAGTGTGCTGCTTTTTCTCGCTTTGTGTTCGCGACGGCGCTTTGAGGGTCATGCACGTACAGCGTACACAAAAGCAACACAGGTACAAACACGAATAAGCTGGTCATAACAAGAGAATGAAGGAAAAAACAAACCTTCGATTCCCTTGGATCAGCTGTGTTTTTACTTTTGAAATAAGACGAGTATAAAAGTGGCTTCTAGCCCTTCACAATCATATCCTTTTGGTCTATTGAGTTCAGGATCGTTTCAGTTTAATGCTTAATGTGTGTATGTGTGTGTGTAGAATTCGCCATAGATTGTAATTGATTGTTGAATTATTTTGTTGTTGGTTACTTCCGTCCTTCATTATCTCTGACGATCAAAATCGTACTTCTTGTTTTTGTCCAGTAAACAAAAACGTATGACTAGAGACTAGAGCACCATAACAGAGGCAGGTTCCGTTTGTCGGTGCATTCGAAAAATGGGGTCACATTCGGGGTAAATGCCGTCTCACTTTTCTTCTCGTTTGTGGTGTTTTCTGATGGCTTGCGATAAGCTAAAGATTAGTTCGAAAAGGCGCTGAACGTGCGCTTTTAATTTGTGCGATACAAAACAATTCACCTTGCCGTGGAGTTTTTACGCTTTCCATTACCTTATCTAAAAGATTTTCTTTCTCCGCCCCTTCCTTTGTTGTAGGTTATCGTGGAAAAGGCACCGAAGGCACGGATTGACGATTTGGATAAGAAAAAGTATCTGGTCCCATCCGATTTGACCGTAGGCCAGTTCTACTTCCTGATTCGCAAGCGGATTCATCTACGCCCGGAAGACGCACTGTTTTTCTTCGTGAACAACGTGATTCCGCCAACGTCGGCCACGATGGGCTCGCTGTACCACGAGCATCATGAGGAGGACTACTTCCTCTACATTGCCTACTCGGACGAGAACGTTTACGGTAACAACGCCAGCGCCAACTGAACAAACAATAATATGCGTTCAAAATAACGAATACCGTGCACGGAGCAGTAACGAGAAAAGTATGCAAAAACACTGATACACTGTGGTGATAAAAAGGTTAAAAAAAATGTGAAAACATCTCTTATTCTCTTAAAATAGGTATCATCTCTTAGACCGTGTCAACGTCACCATCTATCCTTACTTTTTTATCCTTTCCCTTTCCCCCGCCTTTCACATTGGGAGTATTCTTGCAGTCGAGGGCTGGGCTATTTCTCAGTTCACTGTATCGTCGGTTTTAGTTTAGGGTCAGCAAAGTTATCCTATGTGTCTTTACTAGAAACAATTTGACGATTATCGACACTCCGTTTCCTCCCCCCGTTGCGTTCCATCCCACCTTGTACTTTTTCCTCCTGTGGTTCACTTTTTTTTGGGTATAGTTATATGACCTAGCTGTATTCAACGTATGTATTTTATTTAAAGCAAAAATAAGAAAAAAAATGTATAAGTAGGGTTAAACAAATAAAAAAAAACTTATAAAAAACCAAACACGTTCCAATTGGTAATTCGTTTCCACTACAAGCCTTCACATCACCGAGGGCCGGAATTTTTGAATCGAATTTGAAACTACGTGGAATATTTTGCTAGCTTTACTTAGGTGACTATACTTGTGGTTTCATATTTTCAAAAAATAAACAATGCATTGAATTTAGTTTATAAAGATGAAGTTATCAACGTTTAAATTGTTTTTACCCCTATTTGTTCTTCATTTCAACGTTTTCCCCCCGAGAAATGCCATTCTCGCAATCAAAATGTTCAGCAAACTAAAGATGTTTAACGTTTATTTGAATGATATTATAAGATTAATACCATAATAAACGATCATTTAGATCCACGATCAACAGTGATTTTGTAAAGCGTTTAGTAAGTTTTGTCAAATAAAAGTACATGCAATAATCGTGTTGCAGTAAGACAAAGAACATTGAACATCATACTTTAGTTCACTTGACCAATTACATAACGTTAATTACGCTTAAAGTTAATGCCTTTTTTTATCTGAACCGAAATCGTACGACATTCTTGCAAAAGTGGTAAACATAAACGACATTCTTTTAATCAATCAAATTATTTATTTGAACTTTACACACATGTTGTTGTATCGTGGAAAGTGAGATGTGTTTTACAAAACATTACCCATCCCATCCATGCTGCATATCGGAATCGAGAAAACAACATCAAACCGCTCATTTCAATCCGATCTTTTTCTTGTAGAACGGATTGATTGGGCTTGGTATTAGGTTCGGTTTAAGCAAACTTTTGCTCGGTTTCCGGCTCGAATCGAACGGCAGCTGTGGAGAACTCTTAACCTGCTGGATGTGCTCCACAAGGTCCTGTGCCACGTTTTTATTCAATGCAATCTTGACGCGCTTCCTCGCCGGTGTCAGCGGGTCGATATCGGAGGAGGGTCCGGCCGAAGGTGGCGTCCTTTTCAGTGATTGTTTATTACCCGCCGACAACTTTACCGGCGTGGGAGCAGGGGAGGCGTCGCTGGTGGCGGTGGCGGTTTGTTTCGTTTTTAGCTTTCGCGATGGAATAAAATATTCTTCTTCTCCCTCCTTCAGCGGTTCCGACCATTCGTCCGCCGTTTGGAAAGGTTTATCTGCATTATTTTTTGTAACCTTTTTGTCTTTCGGTGGTTGCTGTTTTTTTACCGTCACCACTTCGGCGGTACCCTTCTTCCCCGAGGACTGTGGTGGTTCAGGCTGCTTTACACTAGAGTCGGTAGAAAGATGTTCGCCTTCAGCCGAAACGGCCGTCCCATTGGTCGCCGGTGGTTCGGGTTTTTTTTGAGCCCCTTCAAACGTTCCTTTAGCAGCAACAATTTTGCTTGCCTTTTCTTTTTTAGCACTTCCAACTTCAACTGTTTCTTCATGGCCGCTGGGCTTTTCTTACGCAATTTGGCTTTTTTCTTGGCAGTAGACTTTTTCTCTGCCGCTCCTTCCGGGGCATCGCTTTCGTCCTGGGCGCCATTCTTGGCGATGGTATCATCGTCAGCTCGCGGGGTGTCATCTGGCACGGCCCCTTGCTCGGTACCGCCGTTCGACTGTTCGCCTTCCGCTGCGGCCTTTGCTGCACGCTTCTGTTCGTTTAAAAGCTTTCGTTTTAACCGTTTCTCCCGTTTGAGCTCCTTGAAACTCTTCGGCTTATCGGCGTACAGTTTCTGGTGAAACTCGTCCAAGTCCTCCACCTGCTCGTCGATGTCTACCTCGTAGTCCTTCGGGTTGATGCTCGGCACGTGCTTGATGCCAAGCGGGTATACGCCGGATGTGAACTTGGTCAGTTTGCGAAGGAGTAGCGTGGCACTCTTCTTACCCTGCGACGTAGCGTACGGTTTAAAGCGATGCTTGTCAAACAGTGAGATGATCTCTTGCACATCAAAGTCGATCTGCGGAATCTCCACGCTCACCCGACCCGCACGAGGATCGTACACTTTTTCCTTACCCTCATCATCCTCTTCTTCGGCGTCAACCTCTTCATCATCATCATCATCATCATCGGCATTTTCATCTGCTTCCTCCTCATCACCACCGTTCTCTTGTTCCAGGACTTCTTTTCCTGCATCTTCTTCCTTTCCCTCCTCCTCCGCTTCCTCTTCGTCTACATCTTCTTCTTCATCTTCATTGACTTCGCCATCATCGTCGTCGTCGTTGTATTCGATATTGAATTGAACACTATCGATGTCACCAGTAACAAAGTTTGTTTTCTTCCAAAGCTCGAACTTTTCCTCGTACATCTGACCCAAATCCGACTGCTGCATGAGTGCGTAGAATATGTTTTTCACGATTCCACCGATGAGGGTGCTATCATCGTTCTTCAGCATGTAGCGTACGTACGGTTCGATAATCTGTGTGACCGCCTCCTTCGGGACCGTTCCATCGCTAACCTTCGCGATCTCTTCCAAAATTAAATCGTTAAAGTGATTCGTCAAACCGTAAGGACACATATCCTGGTTCAGAATGGTAGTATCGATTATATCCGCCAGAAGTTTCACGTGCTCCATCTGCCAGTCGCTCCCGTGCACTACGAAGAGCATCTGGCGCGTAACACGACGTATGAACTGAAATGGGCGTAGTGGGGACAACAAGGAGAAAAGGAAATGAGCTGTGAGATAATGCTTCCAGATTCCAATAGTAAAATTCCTACCATCATGAACTTATCCATCCGCCATCGGTCAATGCCGAACCACTCAAGACCCATTGTCGCCATGAAGGCCTTGTAGAACTGCAACGCAACCGGGACGTTTTCATCGAAGCAACGGATCAGCGTTCCGACCGATTCCGCCAGTTCTTCCTGCACCAAAGGTTTGTCCGACATCCACATGCAAAAGAAGAGCCCCTTCCAAAGGCGCATAAAGTCCTCGTCGCTGAAGGCTGAAAACCACATCACGCACGATTAAACCAACAAGCACGAAAAAGCTACACCCTTAGTACTGCTTCTTACCGAATGTGCTCTGACTGCGAGTCGTGAGCCATGTTTTAAGATTTTTCAACACTTTGCTGCGCAGCTTCGGGTCGTTACCGGCTAGGGCCCGGGCGAACCTGATCTCCTGTCCCACGATAACGGCTTTATTTTGGCTCGCTGGCGCGCCCTTCATCTTACCGGAGGTGCCTTTGCTGCTGGCCATTGTTTCACCGCCGTTAGTTTCTTTGATGACCATATTTCCCGACTTTCGGTGTATCAAGCACGAGAAAAACGAATTGTTTGGCGTGAGCACGAGGCACTTCGCCAGCGGCCAAATGTCATTTGAAACTAGTGTTGGCAGAATCGGGATTCGGAAGATTCGAAGATTCGATCCCTAGACGGATTCCAAAGATTCGAATCCCATTTGACGGATTCTAAAGCTGGCCGTAAACGTTGCGAACTTGTTCGCGCGAACAATTTGACAACCAGGCATTGCCTATGTTAAGGAAAGGAAAGGAAGATATAAGAGGAAATCTTCCTTTCCTTTCCTTAACATAGGCAATGCCTGGTTGTCAAATTGTTCGCGCGAACAAGTTCGCAACGTTTACGGCCAGCTTTAAAGATTCGAATCCCATCTGACAGATTCTAAAGAATTGGATCCCGTTTGACGGATTCTAAAGATTTGATTCGATTAGGATTCAAATTTTCGATTAAGATTCGATTTGATTGGTTTGGGACTCGATTTGATTCGATTCTGACTTGATCTTAAACTGTTTGAATTGACTCACAATAATTTGAGTCGAGTTACTCACATAACGAGTCGATCTAGGGACAATGTAATTGATTTAGATTGAGTTTTTTGCGCGATTTGCAAGTTTTGCTTTAGAAAAATTCCTGGAACCTATTTTTTACAAAGAAATACAGCAGAATGCCCATTATCCGAGTTGTTCTACCCAACCAAACCCATTTCATCAGCACCAGACCATTTTTACCGGATTCTGAATCGGATTCCGGGGATTCAGATTAGGATAAACAATTTCCAGACCGACATTGATTTGTTTACATGATGATGATGATGATGATGGTGATGATTTAAAACGCTCGCGTTTCTGTCGCAAATGCACATGTTGTATGACTTTGAAACCTCTATAAACAGATTATTGCGAGCGTCAGTCATATAGAGAATTGTATTCTCAGAATAACATCCCGATGGAAAAGGTCATGCTAACGTGCTTTTCGAACCCTTAAAGTGAAATATGCATGCAATAATTTATTTTTACATGGAACAACAGAGAAATCATTCAATTATAACCAAGAATAATTCATCATGAAAAAGAATTATAATTTGAACCCAACGAAAATATAAAAGAGGTTCAAACAGCGGGATATTGTATGATTGAAGAATTATTTTCACCGGAGTGCAATCTCTTATCAACAACATTTGAAAACGATGCGACTAGATGAATCAAAACATTAGTTATGCGGCCGATAGACAAATCTTACGCTACCAGGTAGATACTGTGTGTAATGCTTTCTTGCAAACCTTGTTACCATGTGCGATTTTCTCTCAAAACAGGCCTGGCGCTAGCGAGGGCTGGTGGCTTTGCTCGTTGGTGCCTTCCTGCTATGCAGCGACAATTTGGCGGAATTTTCAGCACCATCAGAATGCGCACTTGCCGCAGGATTACAAACGCACGGTGATTGTGACCTTTGGCCTGCTGCTGCACTCGCTTGTAATTCGTGGCCAAATACAGGCACGATGGAATCGCCGACAGGCAATTGTGCTTATGAGTATCGTTGCGGCTCTCTGTTCCGTACTGTTAGGCGTGTGTCTGGCGGAGAATATTGTTTTCTGTACCTTCAGTGGCTTCCTACCGGTATTACTGTACGATAGAACATATTTCTCCATTTTTTCAATGATACCAAAGAGTTTCACCTTCGGCGAGGCATTCATCGTCGTTCAGGGAATTGTTGTATTTTTATACGGCACCTTACTGCAGCTCCCACGGTTGATCATTCAACAGGAAAAGGATCTTAGTGATATGAAAATAATTTATTCCATACTGCAGGTTCGTCGATGTCCGATTTTCGAACAATAAAGCCAACCGGAATAAGTTTTTTTTTCTGTTTTCAGGTTGTCCTGTTAGGGATTACGACGCTTGCCCTGGCAACGTATAGAATTAAGCTGCTTCGTAACTCATTCTCATTTTGGCTCGCGACGTTGATCACCGGGTGCTCTGTGGCGTTATTTCCAATCGGGCGTCTACCAACTATCACCCGGCTGGTCCTTTTCGTTGCCAGTGATCCACACACTCTGGCAACGATGGCCACGTACATGGCATTACTGTTGTGCACCGTTTGTTTCATCAAGTGGCAGTTCAACAATGGACACCGCACGACGACTGCCACCCGGAAAGTGTTCCACCTACTTATAGTGTTGGTTTACGGACCGGGACTGTGGTACCAGTGTCGACTGCTTTTCTTAGCCAGTGGGTTAATGCTAGGGTTACTGATCGTCCTAGAGGTAGGATGAACATTATTTCCAATCCATACGTTTTTTTTCGTTACTGCTGATCCACAAAGTTGACCTGTATAATTCAAATCATACTACTTCCAAAGAACTATTTAAGTTTTAGTAGTTCTTTGAATGTTTCATAATTTTGTCTGTCAAATAAACTGCTAACTGATGTCTTCGACTGCTTACAGATGGCTCGCCTGATACAGTTATCGCCCATTGCTGGCATACTGAACACGACCGTCAATATGTTCATCGACGAGAAAGACGCAGGCCCCGTGGCGCTCACGCCAATCTATCTGCTCGTCGGTTGCTCGTTGCCACTCTGGCTGCATCCGTCCCCATGCGATATGACAAACTCTGCCGGACTGCAAACGCTCCTCCTTTCGGCCGGTGTGCTGTCGATCGGTATCGGTGATACGGCCGCGAGTGTTGTCGGGTATCATTTGGGAAGACACAAGTGGAGCGGTAGGCAATCGATATGGAATTCATTTTCAACTGACTTCACATCGTTCTTATCGCATCGAATTATTCTTTCAGCTTCTACGAGCAAATCGGTCGAAGGGACTGTTGCCTCTGTTTTGCTCCAAACGCTGGCCGTTTGGGGTCTTTACGAAACGGGATTAGTACAACTGACGGTCACCAAGGCGGCCTACGCCGGTATTGCCATCATCGTGAATGCGCTCATCGAGTCCAGAACGGATCAAATTGATAACTTAGTACTACCACTTGTTACATATTTTTTATTGACTGGCTCTTCGTGATAAAACTATAAAAAAAAACATTGAGTAGAATATTGTTGTTTAAGTATTTCGTTCACTATGAAATTTCAATCATAATTCAAATTCTCTTCATAATTTCAAGTTCAATTTTTACACAAGTAAATTGTTCGCGAATTGCTAGAATTAAGCTACACACGCTTCTACATCACGGGCTTACCAGCATCACGGGACGCCGTCATGATAAGCGGATTCGTAATACTGGACACGGCATCCTTGACGGTGTGGTAGATGATGTTTTTGATCTGCAGCTTATCCTCGTGGTTCGAGTGTGTCTTGCTGAGATGCCGGAACTCGTTCGTCAGCTTGAAGCAGTAAGAAATATTTTCCGGCGACACAAAGTCCTCCGCTACCTTGATGCAGTTGTGCAGGTTGCGCACCTGGTGGGGTGCTCCGGCCGGTATGAATATGGCATCGCCCGAGCACTGCACGATCGCATAGCCTTCTACACCGTACTCCTGCTGCAACCGGCGGCGCATGGGCCGATCGAGGTACCACTTTTGATCGTGGATCGGATCGTGGTTCGGCTTAATCGTGCCACCGCGCTCCAGTTCGATTTTGTTCAGCAGCGCGCGTATTTTGTCCGCATCCTGGGCGTGATAGATGTGCCACAGGGCGCCCGGTAGCTCCTGGCGCTTCCGGATACGCTCCCGTGTCAAATAATCGCAGTCCTCCCTGTCGATGACTTCGAACACCTTTTCGTTGTAGCCAGCCCGCGGCACGTCCGTCGGTACACCCACGTACACCATTACGTTGACCGCGTCCGAAATGTCCAGGTGCAGATTGGTGGTCCCCTTGTTCGGGTGCAGCGCTGACCCATACGCACTGTACATCTTCGGGCCGAGATCCGGACGCACGAAGAAACTGCTTAGCCGACTTGCCAGATTCAGACGGCCCTCACGGCGCGTGTACTCGCCAAGGGGTAGCGATTTCATCAGATCGTAAAACCGTGTCGGCATCATCTCGGCAAAATCATCCCCCGGTGGCCAGTCCTTGAGCTTGAGCATCATCGATCGTTCCCGTTCATCCAGCAACCGTTCGCGGATGCACTCGAAGCCGTCCCAGAACACCTTCATCCTGTGACCGCGCACAATTTTCCCATTGAAACAGTTGATCAGATCGTTCACCTGCTCCCCGAAGTCGCGCCCGAACGCTTTCGGGATCCACAGTTCCATGTTCATCTTGCTTGAGACGGCCGAAACCATCACCGGCTGGCCTCGTTCCCATTGATCATGAAACGACTGATAGTTGCGTACATCGAGCGGATCCAACAGTCTCAGTAGCTTCCCATTGCACAGCCACTCGTGTGCCACTTCGGGGTAAAGGACGCGCGAATTGCCCTGCTGCATCCGTCGCTCGCCTTTGTTGCGAAACTTTAATCCATCCTTAATCTGCCGGTTGTATTCCAGCAGTTGCCGTTCGTTCGTAAGGGAGTCGCTACTGTTCTGACCCCGCAGGTACACGAAATCGTCCAAGAAATCTAGCAGAAATCGACGCACCCGCTCCGGCTTAATGGTGATGCACTCCTCGAAGTCGTCCTGGTGGCCCGTTTCGCTGGCCATGTGTCGTTCGAACGTGCTGAAAATATCGACCGTTTTGTCGAACTTTACCATCTGCTTCACGATCATGGTTAATGTGGTGGAGTCCATCGGTGGCGATGGTTTGAAACGACCTTCTTCACTGTACGACACTGGTTGGATCGGAGGATCTTTCAAGGATGATACTTTGCTGGTTCCTTTTTTCTTTACTACGGTCGTATCGACACCGTCAGCATCTGACTTATTTAGTCCATCCTCGAGCAACTGGCTGGATTCGTCATTATTAGAAGTATCCATTTGCACACCCTCCTTCGAGAGGTTCGCTTCTTCTCCGTTACTACAATTATTCATGGCACCGTTTCTCGTTTCTTCATCCATGCTATCCTCATTCTTCGTAAAGATCATCGCGCAGGAAATATTCTCCGCTGAGTTTTCTCTACTTTCAGCGCCATTTGTCGTATTCGATTGTTTACTGCAAGTGATGAGATCAGATTTCTCGCAGCCATTTCCATTGGAATGCTCTCCTTCAGTTTTCACCGCTTGCTTCCTTTCCCCGTTTTCGTTCGATTGCTGCTCTTTCTTAATTGCTTTACTTACGGCGGTCTTTTTGTACAGATTTTCGTCGAAGTGTTCCCCATCTGTGTATATTTCTTCCTGGAAACGTTCGAAGCTGTAACTTTGCTTCTCACTGTTCGTACCATCGTCGCCGTTCAAGTTTTTCGCAGATGCCCTCCACGATGTTTCTTCTCCACCAACGCCATCTTCGTCGTGTTGGAACTGTTTTGAAAATTCAATCCTGCACATGATCGGCCTATTGGCATCGTCGTCTAGGCTGGCAGCATCGCGTTCTGTCTCCTGCTGCTGCTCGATGTTTTTGATAGTAATCGACACCATTCGTGTGATCTTCGTACTTGATGATGGCGGTGGTGCAGCGATTGGGCCATCGAAATCGTAGAAAACTTGTTCATCCGTACGGTGCGGTCCGGTCACCGTGATCGGGTAGATGAATTCAAATTTTTCCTTAACCTTACGAAACCGCGGTTCTTTGCTAAGCGGACATTCGCAGTTCAGTGGAATCTCAAGCAGAGCGCAGATGCCGTGCATCTGACGGACTAGTTTGTACAGACAGTTGCTGGGTATGATCTGTGTGAGCATCAAGCGGTCTTGACTATGCGGTTCCTTCGTCCCGGTGCACAGCAACCATCCGTTTGAGTCCTTGTCTTTGGTATTAGGCTCGGTTGTTACGATGCCACGTTTGCGGCACTAGAAGAAAGATACAGAGTTTAGTCAATTTTATTCACCTGTTCTGTTATCCACCGGTTATCAAAAAGGGTCTAATGAATGTGAGATTGGCATTGTGATTTTAAAATAATTTTCTATGACAAAATACATTTATCATTGGGAAGACCAGAATGGGCAGTAGAGTTAAAAATAAATTTAAAAACCTAGGGCCAAATTATTTTTAATATAGTACGTTTTTTTATGGTACAGTTGCGCTGTTATTTAACAGATTTATATATATGATTATAGAAAAAAATAAACTCAAATTTTAAATAAAGCTAAGAGAAGTAATTGGGAGTAGATTGGATTTAGATAACAAAGAACAAAAAGTTTAGAATTCAATCCACCAATTCGTACCAATCTTTCTTTGAATAGTTTCAGTTATTAATATCTTTTCGTTATTTACATTTATAGGTACGTATTTTGTTTTAATAATATTGGACATACATTATTTAAAAAAATATATATCCCCTACCTTGTAACAATCGATGCATACCACAAACCCACAGGTGGAACACACCCAGTGATGGTTGAACAGTGTCGTCTGGCACACGTCGCACATCTCTCGGATGCCCTGCACAGCCTGTTTCCAGGCAATTGTCTTATCTGCGTTGATAAAATCAAATGGTTTAATCTAGTATACAACTTTATGGTGCGCGATCCTTCTTTAAATAAATGCCACCACTAACTTACCTGACGCTAAATGCTCAAAATGTGCCTCCTTCTCCTGGTGGAACAGCTCGCAGAACTTGTACCCTACTTGGCCGAGCAGAAATTTCGCTTTTTCGATTGATAGATCGACCGGCACCTGCTTCAAATTGGCACTCCACAAGCTGATGTCCGCCTCTTTGGGATCGAGATACGGGTCGGCAAAACCAGTCACTTCCAGCTTGCCCAACTCATTGTTCCTACGACAAGCATAGCGTTGGAATGAAAAGATAAAGTAATACGTTACCATTAAAAACAGTCTTCCAACTTACCTCAGTTTCCTAAACGCATAAAAACGACAAAAAATGCTTTGCGCATGGCGGGAACGTGTCGCGGCCGACCGTCCGCACTCTCGGCAACGGGGAAGTCGGGAGGTAAGTGTATAGCACGGCACATTTTGTAGATGCGGTTCCGACGTACGGTTGAGTTTGGTTCCTCTTCCTCTTTTGGGTTTCTTCATAGGATCTTGATCGTCAGCAGCGTTTTTGCGTTTTACAGAGCTGTTTAGTTTGGGTAGAATCTGTGGTTTGAATTCCAACGCTGATGGCTTCCCATTAAGCTCGACTAGGTTCGGCTTTAGGAGTGATCGGTTGGCATCTGAAATTGTACAATTGGTTTAGTTTGGCTGTTCATAATACCTGTATAAAACAATGAACTTAGTTCAAAAATTTTACCGTCACAATTTTGTGCTGCATATAGCATTTTAAACTTCGACTCGGACGTGGTCGCTGTATTGGATTCACTTTGTTGTTTGGTGTTGTGCCCCAAAAACTGTTGCGATTGCAACTGTGCCAGAAGCTGCTGTATGTTGTGGTTCTGCAAATGGTTCCCTAAAAGGACGAAGAAAAAAGCAAATGAAATTTTCTTTTCCAGATTGTGTTCGAAATTTCATGCTTACATATTGCCGCTTGTGTGGCTTTGAAAGTAGTGTGGTTTACAATGTGTGATTTAGCATCAACTGTTGACTTGTATTGGATTGTCCCAGTGCATTGTGTTGCCGATCCCCCTGCATCGTGTCGTTTTAAACTCGAAATGGTAGGTGCTTCAGGAGTACGATTAACTTGCGAAGCATTTTGCATTGTCGGAGACGATTGTGTAGCCGATCCAGCTGCATCGTGTTGACTGAAACTCGAAACGGTAGATGCTTCCGCTGGTCTACCAATTTGGGGAATATTTTTCTCTAATCCAGTCAACTGGGTTGTCGAGTCACCTGCTTCTTGTTGGACACAAACCTTCGACGATATAGTGGTTATCGAAGGGCTGGCACTTGGAACGGTGGGTGCTCCGAGTGGACGAACAGTTGGCTCAGTGTTATACTTTGTATCCAAATTTAATACTTCATCTTGAGAATAGTTCTGCACTTTGATAAGACTTCTCTCGGGACGTATGGTGGACAGGCGTGCTGTTGAACTTGGACACGGAGCATTTGTTGGGTTGCTTTTTACCATGGTATGAGCAGGTGGTGGCTCAGTAAGATTTCCTGAGAAGCTATTCATTTCATATGGTATTCGCCCATTGGTACTAATTCCCCCAGCGTGCCCCTGAAATCGTTCTGTTACTGAAGTTTTGGTCTGTTCGGTTGCCACCATCGGTGCTCCATATACATGAGTCGGTGCAGGAGAAGACATCTCGGGATTTACTATAGACACCATTATGTTCGACCGGTGTTGGGAAATGCGTACCGCTTCGCCGTTCTGTGCAAAGGTTTTGAAACTTGGTATCGGCGCCTGCCTGCGTTCTTGTTTAGCTTGAATGCGCTGTTGAATATTTTGTGACGCAAGAAATTGCTGATAACTTTGCATGCAATTTTTTGACTGCGCTACGGTTGGAACCTGCGAAAGAAAGATGAGATTTAACCGATGGCAATACAAGGAAATGTGGATTGTATGCTTACCCGATGCTGGAAGTCGTTCAGATCTTTATGATTTGTCATTGTAGAAGCACTAGCTTCGGTACGGCCTGGTGGCTCCACATTCGTGACACTTTTTGGTAATTCCACCTTTTTCACGGCAGATTTTGTGATCTCTTGCAAGTGCTTTGCATAGGCATCGGAGTTGGACTTTTGGTACGAGATCACCTCCATAATTGGTTGCGACAAACGAATCGGTTGCTTTAGTACGTACGGCTGAGCACCCTTCGTCGTTACGCTAAACGTTCCGATCTTTTGAGACGAATTAGACATATCGTGGGAAGTAATGTTGTATACAGTGGTCGTGTACTTGGTAGCCTGCAAGGAAATTGAGCCAATTGCTAAACGTGGTTCAAACTAACCAAAAATGTGTGCATACCTGTCTTTCCGCGCTGGTTGAAGGTCCTGGCTGAGGCACGTGTAGCGATTCTGCAGGCTGCTTATTTTCCGGCTTTTGATACATAATTTTATGGTTTGATACCAGTGCATCCCTATATACCTGGTCGTACGTCCTTTTATCGATGATAGTCCTAACAGGGGCACTGGCGGGAGCTACTGTTGACATACCAAGTGCTTGCACACCCGCAGGGTTTTGCTGCACTTGCTTCGCAGAATCGTCTCGAGACATGTTGTTGCGGATATTGCTGTTTTTCACCGCTTTTGAAACTAAACACCGCCTAAGTGAAACTTTCCGGAGCCGGTTCGTTCAAAAGATAGTAGCAACAATTCATATTCACCAGGCTACTTGTTTGTTTGGCAAAGCTGCGGATGATTCTTCACTTGATACATTTCTGCTCTCTGATGCCATAACAATCAACTAGAACAATTGAACAAGGTGTGTTTAGGAGAGAAGGTTGATGCATAGCTATTTTCAGTGCCTCCATTTTTGTGTTAGAAACATCGCACAATTTAATTTTTCTGATTGTTGAAGGCTTTTTAAAAACGAAATACATTACACACACTTCAAAGTTCTTTTATAGAGTCTATCAAACAAAACAAGATTTGGTTCAGGGGTTTGTTTTATTAGCAACTGCTGCCAATTGATGGCTAATTTTTAATTTGTGTAGTAAAAATGCTGACCTTATGTGCTACGTGATAGTTTTCTGTTGTTCAATGGCGTCAATGTCAAGGTTACTGTCAAATAATGAGCTGTCAAAAGTGAAAGCATTTCTTTAAAAACCTCGTTGGTTGCACGATTTGCACAACATTATTTTGGTGTCATCTTCGTATCGATTCGTCAGCTGAGAGGGAGTGTGCCGCGTTGCAAAGGAGTCAAAATTTCAATTATTGAGCAGTGTTGCGAAAACACAAACGGCAAGAACAATTAAGTACGGGGCATTCACTGTTCTGGTGTTTTTACAATGACGAAAACACGCTTCAATACGTACGATGTGGTCTGCTCTGTTACGGAGTTGCAGAAGTGAGTATGGAAGTGTAGGCTGGCGGTGAAGAAGAGCAACATTTTGATTTTTTATCCCATGAACCCTTCTGATTGCAGGTTGATTGGCATGCGAGTCAATCAAATATATGACATCGATAACAAAACCTACCTTATCCGCTTGGCCCGCAATGAGGAGAAGGTGGTACTGCTGCTAGAGTCCGGTTTGCGCTTTCATACGACCAGCTTCGAGTGGCCCAAGAACATGGCTCCGTCCGGGTTTACGATGAAGCTGAGGAAACATTTAAAAAATAAACGGCTGGAAAGTCTTCAACAGCTGGGCGTGGATCGAATAGTCGATTTTCAGTTTGGCTCGGGAGAAGCGGCTTATCACATCGTTTTGGAGTTGTACGACAGGGGAAACATTCTGCTTACCGACTGTGACTTACGCATCCTCAACATCTTGCGACCGCACGTTGAGGGCGAAGAGTTGCGCTTTGCTGTCCGAGAAAAGTATCCGCGGGATCGAGCAAAGCAGGACAATGGGCCACCATCGATGGAGCAAATAAAGGATGCGATCCAAAAGGCCCATCCGGGAGATACGCTGCGTACTGCATTGAATCCGGTGCTCGAGTACGGCGCTTCGGTAATCGATCACGTTTTGCACAAGCACGGTCTGTTCGGTTCTAGGATTGGCGGAGAAATACCCAATGATCCGGCATTACCGAAGAAGGTTAAAAAGAAGCAGAAAAATTTGGCAAAAGAGTTTTCAAAAGTATTCGACATGGAGACGGACCTGGCGTCCTTGATGAGCGCCATCAATGACGCCGAAAGTATGCTACGGGCAGCTCAGAAGGAACCCTCGCCCGGATATATCATACAAAAGAAGGAGCTGAAACCGGCCAAGGAAGGCGAAAAGGAGGAATACTATTTTACCAACCTGGAATATCAGCCCTATCTGTACAATCAATACCAAGCAGAACCCTACAAGCAGTTTGATTCGTTTACGACGGCCGTGGATGAGTTTTATTCCTCGCTAGAAAGTCAAAAGATAGACCTTAAAGCTTTTGCACAGGAACGTGAAGCGCTTAAAAAGCTATCCAACGTTAAAACGGATCACGCGAAACGTATCGAGGAACTGACAAAGGTGCAGCTGGGAGACCGTAAGAAGGCGGAACTGATTACGCGCAATCAGGATTTGGTCGATAAGGCTTTGCTTGCTATCCAGAGTGCCCTGGCGTCACAAATGTCTTGGACGGATATACAGGATTTGGTGAAAGCTGCCCAGGCAAACAAAGATCCGGTTGCGTCATGCATAAGGCAGTTAAAATTGGAGATAAATCACATTTCGCTCTATCTGGCCGATCCTTACGCCTTTCTAGATGAGGGTAACAGCGATGAAGACGAGGAGGCGAGTGATCGTGAAGACGATGAGGAAAAGTTGGAACCGATGGTTGTGGATGTTGACCTGGCGTTGACGGCATTTGCAAACGCTCGACGTTACTACGATCAGCGTCGTTTTGCAGCAAGAAAAGAGCAGAAAACAATCGAATCCAGCTCGAAGGCGTTGAAAAATGCGGAACGAAAAACAATCCAAACACTGAAAGACGTACGAACGCAAACGACTATCTCGAAGGTGCGGAAGGTGTACTGGTTCGAAAAGTTCTACTGGTTCGTTAGCTCGGAAAACTATCTCGTCATCGGTGGACGGGATCAGCAGCAGAACGAACTGATTGTGAAGCGATACATGCGGCCGACCGACATCTACGTGCACGCAGAGATTCAAGGTGCTTCGAGCGTCATCATTAAAAATCCTGCCGGGGGCGAGATTCCTCCGAAGACGCTGCTTGAAGCAGGTACCATGGCCATTTCGTACAGTGTGGCCTGGGATGCCAAGGTTGTGACGAGCGCGTATTGGGTGCGCAGTGAGCAGGTCAGCAAGACTGCTCCAACGGGAGAGTATCTAACGACCGGTAGTTTCATGATACGAGGAAGGAAGAATTTTCTACCCCCTTGCCACCTGGTGCTGGGATTATCGTTCCTGTTTAAGCTCGAGGACAGTTCAGTAGAACGCCATCGGGGAGAACGGAGGGTGCGAACGTTCGAAGAGGAATCGGTTGCCAGCAAGGATGAGGTGAAGTCGGAAATATCTGACCAACCAGTCGATCAAGAAATTGAACTGGACGAAGAGTCGGACAATGATGGGGAGAAAGAGAAAGAAATGGAAAAATTGGACGACACTTCACTTCCGGAAACTGTGAAAAAGCTGTCCATCTGCGAAGAACCTTCTTCGGATGCTTCCGCCAGCCAGAGTGGGGCCGAAGAGGAGCCAGAAAAGGACAGCGGTGTGCCCCAGTTTCCAGACACTCACGTCAAGGTTGAACACGATACCGGCAAGGTATCTGTAAAGGCCGATCCAATTTTACAACGCCTAACGTCCGCGCCTGATGCGGATTCGGTAGTGTTTCTAGGCGATGAAAAGCCATATATCATTCAGCCGTCTGCGCCGCGCATTAAACAAATATCGAAAAGCAAGCAAAAGGCTAAGGACAAGGAACAGAAGGCAAAGCAAAAACAGGCTCCCGCGCCAAAAGAGGAGCCGCAGAAGGCGGGCCAACTGAAGCGCGGTCAGCGGGCAAAGATGCGCAAAATCAAAGAAAAGTATAAGGACCAGGACGATGACGACCGTAAGCTAATCATGGAGATCCTGAAATCGGCCGGCAATCGCAAGCCGGACGAGGAAACGAAGGAGGACGACGATGCTGCTGCTGATAAGGGGAAGGCTAGCTTTAGCAAACGGACCCCTCGTCTAAAGCCGGGTGAGTTTGAGGAACTAGGTGATGACACACCGGCCGCTGCCGATCTGGACATGCTGGATGGCCTCACCGGGCAACCGGTGGATGAAGATGAGCTGTTGTTTGCCATCCCAGTAGTTGCGCCCTATCAGTCGCTGCATAATTACAAGTACAAGGTTAAGCTGACACCCGGTACTGGCAAGCGTGGCAAGGCCAGCAAGATGGCGCTGCAAATTTTCCTGAAGGACAAACAGTGCAGCCCGCGGGAGAAGGACCTGCTGAAGGCGGTGAAGGATGAGGTGCTGGCACGTAACATACCCGGAAAGGTGAAGCTATCGGCACCGCAGATGCAGAAAGTGCGGAAGTGAAATGATAGTGCATTGATACTCTGTTGATACTGTTGATGCTTCGATTCCGTGTTATTTTTCCCTCAATAAAATATGATTAATCAAAATTATGCTCTTACTTTAATTTGTGTAATTTTAATCTTACACAATCTAATTTCACACAATTTTTCTATCCATTTAACTGACACACACAATTTGTTTGAAAAGTATAACAAGCAGCAATCAAAACTGTTATACTAGTCGTTTCGGCACGTTCTATGCTGTTGCTCTCACAAAACTGTTCATCGCTTACCTCTCTTTCTCTCGCTCTCTCTCTTGCTGTAAGGATATCATATCCTTCGCAACATGCACAACAACAGTTCCACCGCACGGAAAACGAAAACACGACACTTTATCCGCCTGCTGATAGAGCGTACGGTTTCGCACGGAGACAGAGCGAGTCTGCAAGTGGTTGAACGAACAGCCAGCAACCAAACCCTCTTGCGTGTGCGAGCGCAAGGAGATCCGTTCTGTGCGGTGCACGTAGTCCGTGTGTACAGTTTTAAAATAGGTGTAGAATCTTACGAAATAAACTGCTACTGTGGTAATTGTACCCAAAATCCACATGAGTACGGTTTAATCAAGTGAAGCGTTCTTTGTCTGCGCTTAAGCTGCGATGCTGGTGAATGACCCGTGAAGCGAAGGTTTTTCGTAGACGTTGTTAATGAATCTGTTGTTTCCGATGGGCGTTTCGGGCGAATGATGTTATAAAGTTGCTGAACACTGTCGTGTTGCTGGTGGATTGAGGCAAATCCCGTGTGGTAAATTAACCTGTTTCTTTTAATACTAACCTATCTAAGGAAGTTTTAAATTACCTTCCATGTGTGAAGTATCCTTTCTTTAGGGTGGGTACCTCAGCAAAATGTAGCGGTCATTTCAAGTGTGTTTGTTCTGTCTTTAGCGGTTCTTTAGCGCATAATTGGCTACCTAAATGTTTGTACTAAATGTATAACGTTGTTAAAGTGAAATCCACATTGCTCCAGCGTCCAGTGTCAAGCATTTCTATTACCATCCGTTGGGAAAATACCATGATGGTGGTGGCCCAGAAAATGTCAAAATTTTCATACATAAAATATCGATCGCGTACCGTTTGCATGTGTTGTTGAAGCCACGGATGTACTCGTCCTCGCCGCGTCCTGTCGTCGGGCCCCAAAGTACGGTGTCGGCTGCTCGCCTATCGACGCACACAGACATACACCAACAGCGAAACCCCATGCGCACATGCGGGGGGCGCACCGACAACAGAACACGCGGGCGCACAGCAGCAGCACACCAGCAAAGCACCCCCCTACCAACAAGCGGAGCAGTAGCGCGGGGTGGCCCCTCGCTGGCAAACAAAACGTCATCCGAAGGACGACAACTCAGCAGGACTGTGATGGCTGTATCGTGCATGCGTTGAACAATTCAACCAAGGTGGCCGAGAGAAATATGGCTAGTGCTGGAGATTGTTTTCCTTCCTTATTTTCTTCTCGTCAATAACAAAACAAAAAAAACATACTTTCCTGCGTGTCTGACGTTTCAAATATCCTTGAAAAAGCAGTGTTTGTGTGGAGCACTACGACAGTGTTGGTGTTTTGAAAACTCTTTCGACGCGTCGAAACAATAGGACCAGTTCTTCATTCGCATCGCAATGGCAATGGACCCATTAACTGGTTTAGGATTGGATATATATACTGTGCCGTCGTAACCACCACCAGCCTCACATCGACTCTCATCGACTACCACACATGGATGAGGAAAGGAAGATAATAAAACCAAACAGTGAAATAAAACACACCCGTGCAAATCACTGTATGTGTGCTAAACAAACCAACAAACGCTAGATGGGCTCTCTCTGCAATAGAGTCGACCGTTATCTCGCATTTCCGCCTCACATCAGCTCGAGTGACAGTTCTAGTAGCAGGCAACGTTTAGCCGAAATAGTAATCTCGGGAACAGGTGGAAACGGAAATGAAAGCAGAGTATAAATCTTCGAAAGATTGTGTTGTTTAACGTGAAACAAAGGTACACAGGTTTTTTAAAAGATCAACGAAGAGGAAGTTACAGTAACTTGAGAGTGCGAGAGACGGGGATAAGGATAAAAAAAAGTGTGGCATGGCGTCTCCCCACTGTGGAGCAGTAGTTTGGGTTCGACAAATGGCATCCTCCGAATGCTTTGTTGATTTTCTCACGTTTGTACTGTGCAAGAAAATTGACTGCTGAATATTTCATATGCTGCGGCTCCACCATCAGCGTGCGAGCGGGTTCGTTTGTTAGTACCCTCAAAAGTGTTAAACTGTGATCGGGTTTTGACCGCTACATTGTACCAGAAGGATAAACTGGAAAGTGGCCACGAAACGGGAACGAATATTCCCTATCCACCGACTATTTGTATGCTTGGTGATTGGTAAACCAACGTTTGACGTTCCGTTTACGAACGCCTTCGCCTGCTGGTTGATGGAGGCGCCTGGTCGTAAATAAACGAGCATCGTCGCAGCGGTGTTGCTATCGCTGGCAATCGAATTTGAAACAGTGTTTATTAACAATTTAAGCTACGCCTGCCGTGAATCGATCGATCACGGTCAGTTTGATTCGAGCGTGGGATGTCTCCTCTGTTTTGGCGTGTAAAATGGATCTGTTGAGTGCTGCTGGCGAAATGCGACGTTGTTTGAGTGTTTGCTTAACTCTTTTTGTAGTGCTTGCGATTTGATTGTATATTAATGCTTCCTACTTTCCAGACCTTCGCCCATCGGGATTGTTTTCTATCGCCTTGTGAGTGAAACTAGCCTTCCACACGTCCAATGTTGTCTGTAATCCATAGTGAAAATGTGTGAACGTCGGTCGGAAAATGCGGTGCTTAATCGGTGAAATGCTCCGAACGCGACCAATGAGTGTACAGGTTTTTGGGCAGATTGGCGTTGAATGTGCCGCAGCATCGTGTGCATAAATGATAAATGATGAGTGCGGGGGATGAGTTTAAAATTCATCGTTCATTTGTCGCACCACTGGCTCATTAGTTTGCGTTCCCTGAAACTCTGTCCCTTGCCGCCTTATCGTAGTGCCAATGCCGGTTGGAAATGTTTCATACTACAGCAGACGAAAGTATTCCCCTCAGGCTCCACCGGATCACCAGTAAGTATGATCTCGAACTGATTCACTGTAATTTGAGGGATTGTGTTTGATCCATAAATGCCCGTCATTTAATTTAATGTTATAGCATGATCTTTTGTATTAATATTTTTCTTATTGCTCAAGAACGAATGAACTTTTTAAACACGAAAATATTGAACGGTCATGTTAGAAATATATTTCAAAACGCTAGGGAACTGGTTGGCTATTTATTTTCATTTAAGGGATATTAATTGCGATATAGATTTCTGTTCCGATTGGGACGTTCCCCGGGGAATTCGGGGAGCTTTCGATGCCCTCTATACCGTACGGCCACAAATCACCCGCAACCGTCATAATTTATTTATTCAGGGGTTTATTTCGGCCCGCGCCAGTTCTAACGGGATTTGAAATTCAAATTATTCTGCCCAACCAAACCATGATTGATGAATGAATGTAGTAAGTCGCCTTGGCACGTTTGTCTTCGAAGTGATCAGCGAAATGGCTTCGTTGGTGCGTCGTTTGCAACCGAACTTGCGTTCCGAACCGAACCGGATGGCGTTGTGATTTATGTATCCGTATCGTCCAGTCCGTACTAAAAGTGTGTTTATGGCAATTATTATGAACCATGCGCATCATCGTCAAAGCCATTGCCTACGCCACGGCAGCCGAGCAGCGTTAGTATCGCATTTTTTGAATTGTGATTTCCACTCCAATATGTATGCTTTTCCTCTTTTTTTTTTTTTGTTGTGCCCTCGTTACTGAAATGGTTTTCACTCGGTCAGCTCGATGGCTGTTAACTGGGAAGTGTTTTATGTTTTGCCCATTACTCAGTGCTCTGCTGTTGCTGGCGTGGAACAAGAAGTATTTTATCTTTACGGCAGCCCCCGTGGTCCAGTTTTCCCCGGCCTTGCCCGCCTACGTTCGGAATGTTTCTTCGCCTCGGTTTGGCTGTTTTGTTTGCTAGTGACAGTAGTAAATTTTAATCTCACTGAGACACATACGGCCCCATTATAATGAATTGCCATCCGGCAGCGCGCGCTGACTGAAGTCACGGTATAATATTTTATGTGGAAACTTTATAGAGTTGAATTAAAATTTCCATTATACCTTACACAATTTCTTTCTTTGTTTGTCATTTGCCAACATTCGTCGGGGCGTTCGTTGGAGCAGTGTTTTGCTGCATGCAAATGACGGACGTGATCCATCATGCTGGAAAATGTATAAATCGGTGTCCAAAAACCACGAACCGTGTGCAGGTTTTTTGAAAATAAATAAGTTTCTCGTCCATCAAGTCACCATTTGCACATCGGACAGGGGCGGCATGGAAACGGTATAAAAAAAAAAAATAAAGTGGGGAATGCATTATCCCTTCCATCGGGTGGGTTGTTTGTTGTTTTTCACCGAATCAACCGAATGGTTGTTTTCTGCAGTTTTCTCGCTAGCTCTTGAGCAATACAGTAGCAACCAAAAAAAAACTCTGCATGTGTCGTATCCGCAAGGCTGTCGGTGTTTTGTTTTGCTAAGTTTGTTTGCCTTTTTTTGTGGCGGCGGCAGAGCTCGACGTTCGCTGCTGGCTGATCCGTGGCACGGGCGGGAGCGGACAGGAATTAGTGGCTCCTCGTGTGCCTCGTGCTCAGCTCAAGACGGTGCGCGATGCTGGCCATTACGGGTGCGCTGGTGTAGCGAATGACGGAAGCACTGCCAAACCCATGATTAACGAGCCGGGCAGCCACGAAAGCAATAGCGCTAAGTGCCACACGATGACGAACCGAAATCCGGGCTCGAATGCTCCGTTAGTCTGCAAATGGCGTGATTAGTTCAGCAGTGCAAGCCAACGCTCCGCTTCAGGAGCCCTCTGTCGACGCTACGATAGCTGACTTTCGGATTTGGCAACCATAAGAACTGGAGAGGACAAAAACAAAAAAATGGAAACCAGTCACTCTGGGCGAAGGCACGGCGAAGTGGGTGGTGGAATTTCATTTGCATGGAATGTATTTATGTAAATATCTGTAAACAACGCATTCCTTCCATTCCCGTGCCAGAAATGTGCGCCTCTGGCAACGCCACTTTGGATCTGGTGCGCCGAGACGCTATGAAGGAGCGTTTGTTTCCACCGATGTGTGTGTGTGTGTGAAGCTTGAAGTGATTAAAGTAATGTTTTATCTTAGCCGAGTGTCTGTAAAAGTTAGGCAATATCTTCAAAATGTTTAAAAAATACATGTTTTGATGAAGAAACACCAGCTGTTTAGTAAACGTCATGTAGCAAAAAAAATAAAGGGACCAGCAACTGCCCGTTGGATGCACAAGACATGTCGAAGAATATAAATATTTTAGGTTGATATATTCTCAATGGATTTTTCTCCAGCAAATTACCAAAGTTGGAAGTTGACATCGTTTCGCTTTTATTTTTATTTCGATGTTGTTTTTCGTTGTAATCTGCCGACGAAATTTCTTTGACCCATTTTCACATTTCCCATGCGAGGCTGGGGCCGAAACCCTGTTGTCCTTCGTAATCCGAGGCGTATGCTAGCATATTAACTTTTGGATACAGTCCTGCCGTACTCCTTCCTACCGCAACGGGACGCAGCGCTTGCGTTGCGGGGCGGGCCACTTGCCGAGGGTAAGTATGTGTTTGATTTATGCTGAGCTGCCTCTGAGAGCATCATCCTGGTGGTGTTAGGATATTTATGCAAAGCGCACCGGCTGATGGCGATAGGAAGAGCGAAGAGTGCCCGGGACGGATTGGAGCGGAAGAGGGAGGCTTGGCCGGCAGGCTGCCACTTCCTTTTGGAAAAATCAGCATCAAGTTCCGAGCTTCCCAGTGCCGCAACAACGGCATCCGATTGGACGAAAATAGAGGGTGAACGGGTGCGAGGTGTTGGCAAGAGGAAATCTGCGCGAGAGAGTGAGACACCGGAGTTTATTATGCATGAAACTGTCCCGGGGACTCTCGTAAACATGCTGAAAACTAGTGCTGATTCAGTTGTGCCATAATTTATGCTCAATCTTCTCCCACCCCCGCCCGTTTGTACCCCCGTGCCAGGAAAAGAGTCACGGTGGTTTTATCTTAAAACGGGGTGGGGGAAGTTTTTCTACTCCTTCTTATGATTGTGTGTCCCAGAGGTTCCAAGCTTCTCTGCGGCCCCGTGCAACCGGAGAACTTCGGACAACTCTTGTAACGAGCAGATCCGGAACGCTGCTGATGACGTTGCACCAGAATGCTCCGACTCCCCTATCGGTGAGTCATTGTGCCATTTAGCAGGCAAATGGTGGAAAATGTGTTTTAAGGATAGACTCCTGGCAAAGCACACAAAACGTGGGAGGGTGGTGAACCGCGGGCATCGATGTAGCTCTTGGAATACCTTTGTCCCTTTGATGTACCGTGGTTCGTGCTTTGAAGTACGTAATGAAACGTTGGGCACAAATAAACTGCTCCAACGGGGTCATGACCCCTCAAGACGAACGTTACTGGGGTGCTGAAGGGGAGGAGGTTTAAACAGTTTATTTTGCATTGTGCTATCATTCAATTGTTGAATACTACTTTGGAATAATACACTGGTATATTTTGCTCGTTATGGTTTCGATCGGCACAGAACTGTGGTCGAAAATTTCCATGAACTTTGCACGATTTTCAAAAAGCTTCTAATTGAAAAACGTTTTAAATTCCGTGCGTATCAAAAAGCCTTTTATCAGGTCCTCCCATTCATTTCCTTTCATTCGAACTAATTTTGTGGTTAGAACTTCAACAAGTAGAATCAAATCGGCATTTGTGTCTGTACAAAATGTTAAAAATGTGACAACTTGTTTTGATCACAATGCTAGGTGGGTTAACTATTGTTAAAGTTATAAAATCTTATTATCGCGTTGAGTTATGTAACTCTTTTTGATGTGTCGTTCTGTGTTACCACACATAGTTTATTGTGTTGTGCTTTTGTGGTAGCACTGTCTTATACATATTTTTTGGTCCTGCGCGATGCTGAACATACTCATACTTCATACCCAGTGTATTCAATTTCACTCGAAATTATTTATTTATTTATTGTGGTATTACGGACGTTACCGTGTTGTTGACTCACTCGAAATTATGTTTGATGAATAATATTTTCACATTTTTACTAGTTGTTCAATCATTGTTGCTACATCGCCGGCTTTTGAAAATACTCGTTCGCATGGCACTGATGATGCCAATATACAAGGCGTGCCTTTAATTGATATTTGGTACAGGATTGGAAAATGATTTTTCCAATTTATTAAGAGTTATACTCTTTTTTTGTTATGACGATATGACTTTTTATTGTGTTTTCAAAGTGCGTGTGTGGTTCCACTCTTAGTGGTGCTGTGTGTGTGTTACCTATCTACCACCTTCCTAGTGCAATGCGAATCACAATAAAAGTCATATTGTGTCGTTTATATTAAATGGTATAATTCATAAAACTATGTATATTCCGTATCTTTAGTAACGGAACGATTTTTAGTTAAATATAAATACAATTTGTTGCTTTCATAGAAAAACTGTTTGAATTAAAATTAGATTCTGGTAATTTTAGATTACATCAATTGTTTAAGCAGAATATGTTGCTTTACTTTTTTAAATTTTATAGAGCTTTGTGTTCATTGACCTAACTAGTTTTTTGTAAAAATTAAAGTTATGTTTAGGTGAGATGAGGTAAACTACAACGTGAACCATGTAAAGCATTTACCGCGTATGCTTTACAACTTTTTCTTCTTATTCAGTTTAAACATTATGTTGGGACTTTACAAATTAATTTGAGGGATTCAAACAATATAGATGTGTAATTTTTATCAACTTTACTTTTGTTCGTTGTACGCCACCGTATGAGCTAAAAGATTTCTGGCTAAGAAACGTACTCTAACGACTCTTTGACGTGTCTTCCCGGCTAGGTCACGAATATTCTACGAAGATTACACGCGCCCGGAAGGTGGCAGTGAGCGGAGCCGGTCAAATGGAAGTGTGTCATCGTCGGCAGCCAGCCACCAGTCGTCGTCCTCGTGCGTCAGTGTGAACAGTGCCACCTCGTCCACCTCGGTCTCGTCGGCTTCCGCGGCTGCCGACGCAGTGAACGCGAATGTGCTGAGTGTCGTCGGCGGGCGTCCCAGTGCCGGCGGGTGGGTGCTCGAGAGGGAACCGAATCCCGTGGCGGGTTGCATCGATAGTGCGTCCGTGCCGAGTCCTGGGCCAGCAACCGATTGCTGTGTGCGTGCGAGTCCACTCGGCGGTGCCAGTGCAAGTGCGGTGTCCGTGACTTCCCAACAGGTGTCGAGTGTTCAGGCAAGTGTCGGTGGGTTCGGTACGAAAGGTGGGAGTAGTAGTTGCGGGGGCGGTAGTGTAGGTAGTGCTAATATTGGCGTCACAGGGCTGCAGCGTCGGGTTCAGGAAGTCCAACCGTGTGCTGCTGACGGTGGCGGAGGGATCGACGATCAAGCGAATGGACCTCTGCTGCTGTGCCCGCCGGTTGTGGCCAGCAGTGCAGCCCGGACCCAAACCCGCCAGTCGTCACCATCGACGGCGTCCGGTGTGCCCTTCACCGTAGCATCGACCGTCGGTTCGGGACCCGGCCAGATATCCTCCACGCTCGCTCCGGCTGGCAGTAACAACAATGAGGAGCTTGGACTACCTCTTTCGCCAGGTATGGATTGTCGGATTACTTGCTCCCTACCGCTTCCTTATCTTGAACTTTCTAATCTTTATCTATATACGTCTACGTATACCTATACGCATAATCAACACATTGTAAGTAATAGTAGCCAGCGATAAGCAAGCATGTCGCCAGGTGGCCAAATTTTCTGTTAATAGAATAGTTCAACTCTTTCCGTCCGATTCCTAATCTAAAATCAAACTTTAGATCTGCTTAAATCAGGATCAGACCACGCTTGTGTTCTGTTTAGACCTGCTTGCGAAGATCCTGATTGAAGCAGCAAGTTCTTGGGTAACTACTAGAAAAAAGAGTTCATTGATGTTTCGGCGTATCCGAGTTCAAAGCTGATTTCGTTCGCCCACTTTCAGTCGATAGGATTTCGGAAACCCTCTTTACACTAAATTATCGTAGGCGTCTTTATCAGCAGTACTAGGTAAGTGCTCGGAAATGGACGTAACACCATTTACCATCCGCTACTGTGTAGGACGGGTTTTCTTTCGCTGTAACCTGTTTAACTACGATTAGTATAAGGAGATAATTCTACTGATTCACCGGCGTGCCTTTTTAAAGGGCATGGGTGGTGTTCGTGCTGAAATTGTTGAAAAGTGTGCACGTATCGGTCTGGCACGTACAAATATCTTCCCTTGCTAATCATACCCTACAAGTTTGACTAGAGCAGTGATGTCAAACTCGTTTGACCTCGCGGGCCGCATTTTCACTCGAAATAGGTTCGCAGGCCAAAACGTACAATTGATTGGATTGATGAAAATATGTTCTTATCAGTGTAGTTTTATCTTAACAGTCAATTATGTTTTACATTATATAACTTCTTTAAAAATTTACAATTTCGAGTAAAATAGAAGGTTTCTTGATCAATCGTTTGCCAAATTTTAACGAATTCAAATCAAGTTTATATCAATTTATGTTGCAGTTCAACACTATGGTGCATTTTGGTAAAGATTTTACAACTATTTTACTTTAGTACGATTTACTGCTCCACATCGGTTATTTTATTTTGAATGCTCTTGTGGTTCATAACGTTTATTTTCTATGAACAATATTTATTAGATTGTCTCGATCACTTACTTATTGTCTAAACAGACATTCGTTTAGTTCTCTTGCAATTCGCAGTTCATGAAACCATTCAAAAAAAAAAAAAATGTTGCTATTGAAATGAAAGCTTCTTGGATTACTCTAGGATCGAAACTTTCGATGTATTGTTTCAAAGGGGGTCGCGGGCCGCATTAAGTGTTCTTGCGGGCCGCATGTTTGACATCCCTGAACTAGAGCTTAAAGGGCACCAGGTTAACATTATTTAGATAATGTTGTTGTACATTACACATATTCGCTATGTTCGCGAAATGTTTGTATCTAATCAGAAAAATATGCTTAGCAGTGTCTGCAAGGTACTCCAACAGTAAGTGGCAATTTTCAAAGTTAATTTTTTTATAAATACTATATTGAACCTCATGTTTTTGGGTTTCATTCAAATTGCTATTTTTCCTCAAAATGCAAATTTGATGATAATTCGCGAAAATTTTACAATTACTATTTAGGATTAAACGTTTGTAATGCAATTACTTGATTTGACGTTGATTTAACTGAGTTTTAAGTACAGTGAGTAGCATAGCAGCAAGTATTAGATGTTTTAAACCGGTTTATGTGTCTGTGTTGTCACTCTACAATTCCCGATTGGGTACCTATTGGAGCAAATATTCAGGGCTCAGTCATGTGATAAATAATTATGCAAGCAATCAGAACGTTTCGGAGTTGTTGTAAAACATTCCTCCTGGGTGTCAATTACTGTTAAGCACAAGGCGCGATAAACTTTCGCAATGTTGGTGTCATAGATTAGTTGAATGTTTTTAAACAACCAGACGTGGTCGTGCATTTTAGTCAAGTATTAATAAATGACGTTGAGTAACACATTCCGAGAAGAGTGATGCCCTGCTCAAAGGTATGCTTTACGTCAGGATTCTCGGTTAGGTGCGTTTCGTAATCAGTTTCTCCAGTAATACTTTCCGTAGGGTGGTGTTGTTTGAACTTCGACAAAATTAGATCATCAAGCAACGATTCATCGTTGAGCTCGGCAGCGTGGAGGGTAACTAACGCAAGCACACTAATGGTAACTTTCTTTTAAATGGTTTCCTCAAGCCGACGGCAGCGGTGGCACGAGGGAAATTTACGAGTTCACTGAATGGGTGCCAACGGTGTCCGTGGGACGTGTCGGATAAGTGCGGGCTCAACAGCACCGACGGGACCGACGACAGCTCAATGCTCGATCGGAAAATTATCCCCCACGTGCACCATGGGCCTGCGGTTTCAGCGGAACGCGGGATGAGCGACGGCGGATGGTGGTGGTGATGGAGATTGGAAATTCATTTCCTAAATTGAGGCCACGGCAAACGCCGGCCACGAAACTGCTGACGTATGGATGGGATGTGACTTGCATTCGCAAGTTCGCGCAGTTTGCTGGTCGCGATTCGGTGCCCCGTACCGACATATCCTCGGTTTTTTGCCTTTCCTATCGCCTGTGTGACCTTACTTAAAGCGAACCGTTTTCTTTCTGTTGGCACAGCATAATGTCACACACCGCTGAAGCCATGGCAATCGGTACGTCAGGAGCTGGCGTTCAAGCGGCAGGACACTAGTGGTCGAAGAAGATGGCCGATGGGATGGCGGTCGCTACGGTCCATCTTAGTTATCTAAGCCAGTGGAAAACTCATCCAAACGAATCGAGTCGTGTGTTCGGGCTACGATTTCACTCTCTCCCCCTGTGTCACCGATGATATGCCCTGGTGTATTTCCGGCGGCGATCGGTTTCAATGGTGTTTCCCCCAATACCTTCCATGTCTCTTCATTGCGACTGGATTACATTGCGGTCGGTGCTGTCGATTTGAATACTTTACCGCCAGCGCCGCTTGCCGAACCTCGCGGACCGAACCAAGAAGTTAAATGTGAAATTAAATAACCCACATCTCCGGCCGTCGGGCGGATGGATGGGCAAGGGCGGCCCGGGACGATGCTGTCAGCTGGCGCTTCCTTCGCTAACGTCAAACAAAATCCCGCAGCAGGCACTCAACGTTTCACGTCCCATCGGTTTGCGGTCGACGGTTTCTTTTACGTCAACGTGTTCCTTTTACCTAGAGACCATATTACACAAACCGGCAGCACAACGCATGTCAACACACACATGTTATTTGTTCGCCAGGGGTGAGACGTTGGCGGGAAATTAACCATGTATCGACAGTGCCCGGGTGGGTGAAAAATCGCGTGTAGCGTTTGCTCCCGTGCGCCAGCGTCGTTTCCCATATGAACTCCGCGTTCCATCTCCTCATGGTCGAGGATATATTGCCTGCAGCTGGAAAACCGCTTTCCTTGGTTGCGCAAACACGTGGTGTGGGCCCGGCACAGAAGGGTTTCACATGCGACTGGAAATGAACTGACATTTTCGTGCAGATGTTTGCGCAAGAATGGCATTTGTTAGCAGCCGGCAAGAGGTGAACTCGTATTCGTGCCGATCCTTTTAACAATTCATAATTTTGGTTTTATGACAATTTGTTTGATGTACTGTATTATGAGGTCAGGCAAACATCTAACATCTTTTCCACGTTAAATCATTATTAAAATAATGTGTTCTCTGCTATGGTTTTTGTGATCCTTAACTACCTTCACTTTTAACTTTTTTATATCAATACTTACATTTGAATTTATAAAAAAACTGTTATTTTCTTTCTCATTTGTTGCATAGAACTTTTGGTTCTCGGTGACTTTTGTTTCTCGTGCAATATAGAAACAACGGCGAGCAATAATTTTTCACATCCTGAACGATGTGCGGAACTTGAGCATATTTTAACCCTCCCTTTCCAACATCAATAAGAGTGGGCCTTTAATTTTTTTTGCCAATGTAGCATGACATACATTTTTCAAAGCTTCGCTTCGAATCTTAAACAGCTCGTTTAACCGCTGATAGGCCCATCGATGACGACAGGCACAGGGAAGCGCGTCGTCGTTCCTGGGCAAGGAAACGGGAAACGTTAGCCTGAAATATTAATCCATTCAACGCCACAAACAGAACCGGCGAAAGGGAAAGTCATGGCCCTGGGAACGGGGGCCAGGAGTTTTTGAGTGTGCTGCATTATTAACACCTTAATGTTATGAAATCCGGTATTGAGCAGTTTCCAAATAACGGTTCATGATTTGTTTCGTTTCGTTTTGATATTTGTTTTTTGTGTTTCCGCTTCCCCGGTGTACCGAATGCAGCACCGATTTTTTGGTGGAAAAAAGAGTGAAGCGAAAAGAAAAAAAAAACAAATAGAACGAGAACAAAAACTCCCGGTCAAACTTCCGAAGCAAATTTTGCCTCTCGGGCCGTGATTCCGTAAGAGGTCCTAGCGGAAACGGAACCGACGGTTTCCATCGCATCATGATCTGTGTGTGAAGTTACCGGTGGAGGTTTTCTTCCCCCTCCCTCCTCCCTCTACCCAACGTGCCCCACGGAAAAATGATTCCGAGCAGCAAAGAGAAACAGCACAACACAGTCAAAGCTGAAGGGGGGCGCTGACTGGGAGGGTAAACGGGCAGACCAAAGTTTCACGACTGCACGACAGGTTTTGATTTATTTTCCATGGCCACTCGCCGGCCCTGGTTCGCCGGTTAGCTCAATTTTGCTCCCCGCCCTTCGCGATCGAGGTTCGAACGTTCGGCGAATGCTGGCAAAGCTCACCGGGCACAAAGCATTCGCGAAATGTGGAACAATAAAATGAATGACGACAATTCGCGCAAAGCGATTTTCTATAAAGTTTAAGAAATGATTGTGCCCGAAAATATCGCTCGGGTTTTCCGGGTCTATCCGCGGCCGAGTCGCGGGGATTGCAGGAACCCGGGCTGCTCCCGGAGGTTTAGATCATTTCCGGGTCATAAATTTTCTGCTTACTCAGCGACAGGAGCCGCAGCGGCAGCAAAGTAGGACCATCGGCTCACTGCTGGTCCTTGTTCGCTGGGGTCGCGACAGGGTTGGCGGCGCACGCGATGGAGGCGCCTGGTGGTTTGAGGCACTTTTATGCTTGCGGATTTGCTCGCAGTCGCTTACGTTGTGCTAACGCTGGAAAAGCTGCCACTTTCTTCCTTTGATGTGCGCGACCGGTCCTTTCGGTCGCTTTCGGGTTGTTGTTTGTACAGGCAGAACGTTTTGCGTTCCGGGCCGAAACAATGGGCCGACGCGAGTGTGACATTGAAGGAGTTGTGCTGGGGAAGTTGGACCCTAAGAAGTGTATGGGAATGAAATAATAAAATTGAAAAACAAGTACTCCGACGGTATCGTTGGGGTAGTTATTAGGGAACAGAAAGCGAACATCTACAAAAAAATACCACCGCGTCCTTTTTCCACGGGCAATGTAATTCTTTTGCTTGTTAACTTCATTAATATTTCCTGGAAGTTGGTAGCCATGGAGTTACGTACTCTAGCGTCAGTAGAAAGCAATCTCTTCGTTTGCTGGTACTTCGAAAACGTCCCGCTGTGCTAGCTGTTTTGAAGGCCGTCACGTAGTTGCTGTCGTTTGCCAAAACGATTACAAGAATGTTTCTCGAATGATGGATTCATATTACGTCACACACATGTTTGTTTTTAAAACATTTCTATTTTCAATAACAGTGCCATTCTACATCATTACATGTTTCCTAACACTGAAAATCTGAAAACTTCAAGCATGGGCTTAAAAAAGGATGATAATTTATTATATATTATTAATTTAATATTTAGTATTATAAAATAAATGTGTTATCCCAGCTTACAATGTGAAATATTTTATTAAATGTATTTATTGTTTATAGTTTTGGATTTACAAATCAAGTTCACTCGGTGTCCTTTTTTTCTTGCTATGTTTAAATAATTGAAAGCTCTTCCAAACAATTTTTCACTATGATATGATGGCTCACAATCGATATATTTTTTAAATGGTCCATCAATTCAAAAACTAAATCAGAATTTTACCAGTATGAAAACAATTAGAGCATGTGTAACGGTAAACTACTTTAGACTTGACAACTTCTCTGAATTTTTCTTGGTGAACTGTATTATGATATTCCGATTGTATAAGAAACTTTTGGAGTAAAAGTCTTATTGTATGCAATGCAAGAGATGCACTGTTTTTGATTTGTATTTGATTTGTACCGTTACTTCTTCCTACCTTAGTTCGCTTTGCAAGAATGGTTCAATAATTCTTATTGTTTGTGCCGAACATTGCAAGAGCTATCTCGTTGTTTACAATCTACTGCTATTTTTTCGAAGCGTTTTCTGTCTGGGCTGCAGCAAACGAACCCGCTTCCTTTCGTGAGATATATGATCGTAACGATCATCCAAACAGCGAATCAAATGTCGTGTGCGCGGAAAGTTTAATCGTTTGCCCATCGGAATGTTTTGCTCGAGTGCTGTATTGTTTCTAGAAGTGGTCCTCCGGCAGGACCGTACTCCGCTTCCGGCTGCTCGGCTGCTGCCAGGAACTGGGACGGTGCAAAAACATGCTGTTGCTGTGTGTCGCTGTGAAGAGCTCAATTCGAGTTCGTTTCTTTCCAAGTTTGCACCATTGAAATGGACAAAGTTTCCAAAGTGCCATTGGCTTGGCTTCGTTCGGTGAAGTCGGTGGGACATTCTCGGGAAGTGTCGTTTTTTCTCTCTCCATTCCTTAGTTTTTTCCTGCGCTTCCGCTCTCTCGCACACACACACACGGGATGTAAGGTTGCGGGGACGTTTTGAAAGTTAAATTTTCAACAAATCTCTGCCCGCACACCAGCGCCCGGTAGTCGTCAGATCGCAAAGCGACCCGTTGCGCCCTTTTCCGTTCGGTTAACAACGCGTGGCGAACGCTGCCAGAATAAGCTAAATATTGATTTTCGGAACCGTACGGAACTGTCGGCTGGAAAAGAGTCGTTTTCGTGGCCTTCGGGAAGAAAGGAATACAAAAAAAAAAAACTCCAGAATGAGCTAATGTCGTCTCAGTCGCATGGGAATGTGAGCAACCCCGCAGCGTTCGGGACGGGCATAGGGACGGAACGGGCTGCTGGTTTCGGGCCAACACGAGTGCTGCACCCACATGCACATAGATCATCGGCGGCTGGTTGGGCTATCTGGCGGGGACGATCTTTAATCTCGCCCGGATGAATAATTTGTGAGCCCCGGGCTATAAATCTCGCATTCACCGGACCCGCAGTTCGTCCGCCATGCGTGGCTTCGGTTCCGGACGGCTTCCGTCCTTTGTGCGGAGAGGGGGGGCTGCGTCGGTTCAATCGTGAAGAGGCTGTACAAATAATAAAACGGAAATGAATAGCGACGACCGCGCTTGCACTGCTTCACTGCACCCGGTTTGCATGTGCATGTGCAAATACGTGTGCAGTTGTGTGCGAACGCGGAGGACTGTAGTGCACGAAGCAGCAGGCACTTCTGGCCGCATGGTCCGTTAAAAGCACCGGTAAGCTCCTTCCAGAACATCTTAGCACACTAAACAAAGGGAGAAAGGGGCTTGAGCAGCTTCTTGTGCACACTTTTCTTTTGACTTCCCCCAACATTTTCTTACTTTTTGAGCAGGGTTCGCAAGTGCGCTTTCGGTGGCTTTTATTTTCCACCCGTGAAAAGATCCCCCACCACTCTAGTGAGTAGTGAAGACTCTTGCGACTCAAACGCAGCTGCAGTTGTGTTGAAGAAAAACTGTCCCCTTTCCCTAACCCCGCTTGGACTCGATATAAAAGAGAGCATTCCACAAAGCGACTAACGACGGGGCTGTCGGCTTTCACACGCTTCTCTTTCGTAACTGTTGATGTATGTATGTTTGCACTGTAACAGCGTGTTCTGTATTACACGTACATTACACGGTGGTGGACTTTTTTTTAAATACAAAAATTAAATTTCACACACTTCCCCCACGCTGGCTGAGTAATTGAGAGCAAAAACTCAAGTACATTCCACTACCAGCGAGCGGCAAGTAGCTCGGCTTCGTTTGCAGTATTTTTATAAATCCGAGGTTTTCGAGGTTTTCGCTTCGCTTCCTTTTTCACGGTGCAAGAGATTTGTTGCGCTGAGGTGATGAAAACACACAAGCAAACAGGATGCGATCCGCTAGTCCGTTCACACGTTCACCTACGGTGCAGGAGATTCTTTTCGTTACTTTCGTGCCTTTCCTCTCTTGCATAGTACTGAAGTGGGTGTAATGGTGGAGTGTTTGTTGTTCCAACGGACCTTGAACCTTTGACACACTTTTTCTTCCGAACGGGTGCATTGGGTGGGTGGTTTTTCTCGCGTTAGTGTCTTAGGATTGGGATTTGTGAAGGGAAAATGGCAGCAATTTGGTCGTTTAAAAATAAGCTATCTTGTAAATTATGAAGGTGAAGTTGTTTTTGATTCAGTCAATTTGTTTTTTTTTATTTTCCGTACAATTCATTATTCTACTAAAGTTAAATAAACATTTATTTCAATCATTTATTTTCAAGCAAGAAAGAAGGGTACATTGGCTTTTCATGGTTAACACAAGATTTATCATATTTTCTAAACATACTTGCTGACATAAAAAGGCTTCTCTTACGCTATATCTGTAATACAACGATTGAAAAGAATAGCAAAATCCCTGATCGTTTGTTTTTATCTCCATACATCTTTCTATTCGTAGGAAAAATTAATCAGATGTAGCATGTTGAGCCCCGCTTGTAAACGAGTCAATCTTCTTCATCAGAAACCTATATGGGATCTAAGATAAATTATTGATTTATCCGTCGACATCCTTCGTTCCCTGGGATGCTTCCATCGTCCTTACTCATCTTTGCCCACCGCCGTTAGTCGACCGAAGCGACGGCTTGTTGGGCTATAATTCTCCCCTCTGATACAGGTTGTGTCCTACCGGCATCCCGACTGGGACCTGCCATAATTAATTTATTTTATAATTGATGCAATCCACCGAGGACGATAATAAAACCATTCTCGAACGAAGCGGTCGAGCCGCGGGGGAAAGGGGCGGCTGGGACCGGCGAGCCGTACGCTCGATTTGTCTCCGCCAGGCCGCTCCCAGGGTCGACGAATAAGTCGGCGTGATGTGGGCGAATTGGTTCGCAGGAACTTTCTTTTTCCTCTGTAGGGGGACAGTCGTCTGCCGCGCTCGGAGTCTGGAGCAGCGTCGTCCCTATTATAACGAGCGAATGAATAATTAATACAGTTAATGCCCGAGATAAGTTGAGTTGTTTGCGTACGAATGGGCTGGTGCGTCGTAAGTGCGCCATCGCCATGGTGTGCCTACGAATGGAGCGAATGCGATGCAAATGGGGCCCTCGGATTCGAAGACTCGATTCCCCTCCTTCCCGGCAGCCGAACAGAGGGCGAACCGAAAGTTTCGCCACACTGCCGATGCAAATCAATAATTCAAACTGTCCAACTTTTCCTCCTAGGGGGACGGGGGAGCACGGAGCACGGTTTGATTGCCCGGAGTTGGGCCGGCAGCGTCAGGCTCGTTTGGCTAATGGAGGCGCCTAGTGGCGTGTAGCTTCATATAATGGCGATAGTGTGTTATCGTAATTGCCCTTCGGTAACAGAACCAACTCGAACGGTACTTATGCTTGTTTTGCCTAACAGTTGGATGGTTTTTCATCGTTAATCGTAAACAATCGCGCTCCAAACGAACGCATGATAACTAGGAGCAGCTTCGTTGCAAAAACTGTGCTCTTTATCCTTTTTTCTTGATACAGCATTACAACCATTATTATTTTAATTTTAGAAATAATGAATATCTATTCTCATCTTTAGTCGTGGCCATAAAACTTAACTAACAGATTGGTTGAATTCCTCTGTATATTTTTGTCTATAGCTTATATTTTTAATTTGTGTTTAGTACATTAATTTCTATGACTACACATAAGCGAAGACATTTCTTAAAATATAAATTGTCAAGAAGCAACCACCAAACCGATGTTGTGGATTCTCTACGATAAAATACTTAACGTCCATCGAGAGTCATTTTTCCTTTTGATTTTTGCTTCAATGAAGCTTTCCACTGCATTGCCAAACTAGGGTCGGCTGCATAATCTTCTCGAATCACAACCACGCCAGAAGCGCCCGAATCGTGGGAAATCGCCATTCGTATGATGCTTCTCGTAAACTGTACGCCAACCGTTGGCCCGTTCGTTGCGACGACTTGCGTTAACCACACTGGTACATGTGAAGTTAAATGGGATTTGCCATAAATTATGTCCCGTACATGGGTTGCGCGCCTTGCTCCATAACCGTCGCTAAGCACCATTGCTTCGCAAACTTGTCCTTGTTTTTTTGGGCGGTGGTAGAAGGAGGGACGGTTAAGGGTCTAAGGGGCGAGCGGCGGGTAACATACATTTTGGAGTACAGCAGATTTGGTGAACGTTTGTCTTCAAAGCCGAACGAGAGGACGTTGACAAGAACAATGGATCGTTGCGTTGATCTCTGGCTTTGATCTTGGCGCACAAGAGGCAAACGAAAAACTGGGATGGGAAATGTGGCGTGTACTCTTGTTTCCCTCGTTGTTCGAAGTTTCGTGCGCAGCGGAAATGACTCCTTTCCTGGCCATTGCGCCCGAGCGACCGGAACCGAGCGGAACCCTAGAGGCGTGTCACAACGTTCGGCAGCTCGACGTCGGTGTCGTCGGTGACGGAGAACTCCTGGTCGCTGCTCACCGGCCGTGCCGTCGCCCTTGAACCACGACCTTTGCGCGATGAGCTCCTCCCGATGACCGGAGTGGAGCCGACCACGGTGGTGGTGGTACGGCTCGATTGTCTTTGGCCTTCGGTGCTCCCGTTGGTGCTGAGCCGATTCACCGTGGAATCATCGGCCGTCGTCGATGACGATGCCGCACCGACCGCCGTCGCCGTCGACGCACCTTGGCGGGATGGTTTGCAGCAGCCCGAGCAGCAGCGCAACCGGCGGCCCGCCTTTGTCGCCAGCTTCTTCATGGACGAGCGGAAGCCGTTGTGCCACCAGGCGTAGATGATCGGATTGAGGAGGCTGTTGGCGAAGCCGAGGATGGCGAGCGGGCTGGCGATGGCGAACTGGAGCCCGCGGCACAGCGACTCGTTGGTGGCCGGATCGCACGCCACGTACATCAGGCTCGCGATGAAGTACGGGACCCACGTCACGACGAAGCTGCCCGTCGTGAACATCACCACCTTTATCGCCTTCCACTTGGTCGGGCTTTTGCTGGCGTTCGTGGTGGCGGTGCCGGGCGAGGTCGTTGTTGCCGGCGTCGTTGCCGTCGCCGCCGTCGTCGTCGACACTGCGGTTATGGTTGGTGCCGCGGGCGAATTGCCGTTCGCGTTGAGCGCCCGCTGAGCGGATTGCGAGCGTCCTCTGGCGGTGCAACAACGGGACTGCAGGCAGAGGCATCGACGGGCTCGGCCCACCTGCTCGTCCTCGCTCAGGCCCTGGTCCGTGTCGGAGAGGTTAGCCTGGGAACGGGTGCCCCCGCGGAACAATCGCAAATTGCCCGTCTGGACGCCCTGCAGCTCGCGGGATGCCTTCTTCAGCTGGTTGACACGACGCAGCGCTTTCTGCAGGATAATTCCGTACAGGATGATGACCAGCACGACCGGCAGGATACCGGTGACGGCCGTCAGGACCACCAGGGCCGGCGGTGCTAAACGGATGAACCAGCACGTCCGGCCTCCGTCGGTGTCTCCGCGCCATCCGAATGCCGGCAGGAATCCAATCGAAATACCTGCAGGTCAAGCAGATGAAATGCAGATGATTTTCCACAGCGGTCCGGGGGGTTAGACAATCGATGCCGATGCTAAAAGCGTACGGTGGGCAATGTATTCTGGCTTTCTAGCATCACAATGGTTGTGTTCAAAACTGTAAACGTTTTCTACTCAAATGATTGAATTGAACTATATGGTATCTATATTCTAAATCATCTTTTTTTTCAAATGTATTCATTTGCATTTGGTTTTAGTTAATAAATTCTAATACATTTTCAAAAGTCTATGTCTAATAGTTCCAAATTTAAAGATGTTAAAACACCAAACACCCTTTGATGCTCATACACATCAGTAGAGTAGACTTAATCGTCGACATCAGGCATTTAACCTGTGTGGCATGTACAAAAATTCTTCAAAAGCAGATTTGAAACACAATAATTATTCTAAGGGAAATGTGTTTTGCTATTTTTAGTTTTATATCCATGGTGCTTCAAACGCTAAAAGGCGCTAAATGCAACTTCATGTAATTGTTGACAGTATGTTGAAATATTCTAAATATTCTCTGGAATTACATTTTCATGAAGTATTACGTTGAGGGTCGTAAGGATCAATAAATATTATCCACATCAAAGACCATTAAAATGGTATCAGGAAATATGCATTATCCATTATACTATAATGCAATCTGATTGGAGTATTAAATTCGTTCTTACAGTCGTTGCCACCTATTTTTGTCTCTAACCCACCTATGTTTGAAATAGTTGATCGAATTCTGTCTCTATCGCATCTGACTTCTCTAACACGTCAGATTTGGTCTTGTGCTCTTCTGGTTTGGTTTTAGATTTAAATTTTGTGTCTATCTAAAAATTTGGTTATTTAGAATGATTGTTTGTACAAAACATTATTTTGTTCACAACATTATTGTCCACAAAACGGAAATGAAGTAAAATTATGCTTCAAAATTTAAAAAACATGTGGTAGCGGTTGTAAACAAACAAAACAAGTAATGTTTAGCAGCTTTGAACATAAGTTTATAGCCCCAAATTCCTCGTTTCTGTGCGGATTTGCACAAACCAAAATATACTCGGAGAATGGGTAAACAACCATGGTAATAAGCAGAAGTGAATTTTAAAGCATGAATGAATTAATTTTTATTGTTCGTACAGTGTCATATTGGAAAACCCTCTGTTACACTGTTTATTTTCATATTTACGGTAAGAGACGAAAACTGATGAGTTAGAGACAAAGTCAGATGCGTTAGAGACAGCATTTAATTAGATATTTCAAAGCTTGGTGCCTTAGAGACAACACCACTTGTTTTCGAGCTAATATTTAGTGGTAACTAAATGTTGAATGATGAAAATGTACCAACATATCTTTTAGATTTTTCTTGAGAATATTCTGTAAATCGTCCCTTTAAGTTTTAAAATTCCAAATTTGATTTTTGAGAGAATAAGCCAGTCAATTGGCATGTTGCTATCAGCGTTTTAGTTTACATATTAAACGATTGCAATATAAAGGAATACTCTTGTGATACTTCGAACCCTAATACCGTTGCTCACAGTTCGTTCCAGCATGGCGTCGGATGTAGATTTTTCCAAACATAAGCAGATGGTTTTGTTCTCCCCCATAATGTTCCTTTCAACGTACCGATGATCCACGTGAGGCCGATCAGGATGCGCGCTCGGGTGCGGTTCAGGTACCGCTGGTACTGCAGCCCGTACACGATGTACAGATAGCGGTCGATGGCAATCAGTCCCACGCTGTACACCGAAACCAGCGAGGTGGACACAATCAGCCCTGTGGAAATTGCGAATGAAAGTGAATAGATGAAACTGAATGCCGACACCATCTCCTCGGACTACTATGATGGGATATGTGCTCGGCTTCCTGAGCTCTTCCGATTGTTGCCCCGTGGGGAGGGGAAACGCTGACGGATTTCAGATTGTATTGCGGGTTGATTTGTAATTAAACTTCTCGCAGCGACGGTGGAAACCCAGCTGGAACGCCATTGCACCTTCTCGGGGAGTAAAATAAGCGCGATCACAACGCGAGCCACACGCTTCACCGATTATGGCGTTAAAATGGAGCCATGAGGGCAAAATGGTGGCGCTGCAACAATGTGTTGTGTTCCCTTTTCTCCGGTGTAGCTTGTCGGAAAATGTATCTAGGTCAAAGGTGTGGCACGTTCCCATTCCAACGACCGGTTTGGAAGGACGCTTTGCTACTTCCGGTACGTCGCTCGGAGTGTGTCCCAACAAGGATGACAGATTTAGATAATGTATCATTGGCAGGACTATTTCGCCCTCGTTTGCCCGTGAGTGTAATGTACACCGTGCGGTGGAATGTGTTGCCACCGAGCAAGATGGCAAAAAAGGGATTGTACAGGGGTACTTGAACGAGCACTTGTTAGCAGAATAATGTCCGTTGTGCAGCCCCGTTGGCATCCACCGGGAACGGGGCCGGTCGGTTGGCATCAAACCGAGGTTCGATTGGCATGTAACCACCGGTAGGCAATTAGGGTGAGAGCATGAGTAAAACAAGGATTGAGGAAGGATCCTTCGGGAAACGAGGAACGAGAAAAACGAGCCGTATCGGATCGATTGGATTACCCGCCATTGTGTTTAGCATTGATGATTCACCGTGGGAAAACCGGGAATGTACGTTATCAAATGGCAATTCACTGCAAAACGTTGCTACTCGCTACTAATTACTGTAACTATGTGGCCTAGCAAAGGGTGAATTGCAGAGACTGTTTCCGGTAAATGGTGTTGGTTCATGCCCAAAACGGACTATATACAGCCAGCACCGACTCGCCCCCGCTCACAGCTTGGAGAGGGAGTTTTTTCCCTTTCCTCGCGCCGTTGATGGATATTTAATGAAATGATTAGAGACCATTACCGGATGGTGCTGATGGTGATGGTGATGATGATGATGATTGGAAATTTTCAATTTATTAGCTTCACGGTGGCCTACGACAATCCGCTATGCCCGCGTAGTCATTGTCGGCGCTTTTTCCGGCACACTTTCTCCTCTAGGCTGAAGTTTTTTCCCGCACCGTTTCCATCTGTTTTCCAAACACCCGTCGAATGGAATTTTCCTTTTTCAGTACCGACACAGGAATGTTGCTGATATTGTCTTGCACCGGGGCACACACAACAAAGAATCCGATTCGGGCAAAAAATTAAATAGCTTTCCCTGTGTTTCCATTCGACATATGAGAAACATAACAAAATAAAAATGAAAATTGTTTTTCAGAGAGAGAGCGAGAGAGCATAAGAGGGAGGACATGGGAGAAACAAAAATATTGTGTGCATACCACGGCGTGCAACGGATTCGCATTGGTTGTCCCGATGCCGGGCCTCGGGAAACTGCAGTCGAAATAACCTAAAAAAGCAAACAAACGCGCCCTCGCACAAACAAACAGCGAGAAAAGTTGCGAAAAGTTTGCCTGCGAGCTATCCATTTGGAAAGTTGTCCGTCTACGGTGCGTTTTTTTACGGCAACAGGGGCGTCCCCGGAAGTCGCCGGAGGGATTTGTTGATTTAAAACAATTCGCAAGCGTTTAGGGAGAAGGGGGTGGACTTAGTCGGGAGCGAGCGAACAGGTGACAGGCTTGATTAGACAGGTTCCTAGCTAGAAGGGTTTAATTCACCTCCGATTTGGTTCGTTCGTCATGAATTTCCCTATTTCCAATTGCTATTCGATCGATCAAGTGATCGAAAGAGTTGTGAAATTAAACTAGAGATAGAGGGTGCATATATCTCTTGATGGATGACATGGGGTTGGAGGTGTGCGTCTGTGTTTTATGCTTCTCGTTGCTGTTGCGAAACGCCGCAAAGGTACAGTGCATGGGGCGTCGTCGGGTAATCGATGGCATACTTGGAAAATTGTTTGACGCACGCGGGTTCACCATCCGACGACACCGCACAAAGTCGCACCGTGTCGGAGGTCTCGGTGTTTTCCTTCCTCCAGGGAAGTTTTCCACCCCACTCATCAGCACCCGATACCTCATTACCCCTTTCAGGGTCCGTCCATCGTCTCAAACCGTCTACCAACTCGCTTATATTCATGTGCTAATGGTCCCTTAAAGACTTTATTCGATAAGTTTCGTCGGTCACGAAGCTGGCTGCTGTTGGGTTCGGTCTGGCGGAGGGGGGGGGGGGGAACGGAACGGGGAAGACATTCCATGCAGACGTACCACACATACACCCACACACACACACACACACGCCCTGGATGTGCTGAAAACTTTCACAGCATGTCATTTTGCATCGCATCCTTCGGCTGTTTATGATGTCGGTTTGGACTATGGACTATGCAAATGCTGCCAATGATGATGAGGCGGAGGCTTGATGAGCCCGTCACCAAGAAACCTTCCTCCTTCCTCCATGTCTCGCATATGGTGGGTGGTGAATGTTCCGTCTGCTTTGGTTGGGTTTTGAAAGTTTCAATGCAAACCACCACCACAACCAGAAGTCTCTCTAGCCTTCCTTAACCAATTGGGTTCGGGTCGCGCCAGCTTTCCTGAGCCAGATGAAATATGTCCGTGTGGGCGAAACGCTTGCGTGTGTGGCTGTTCTTTGTTGGAAGAGTCGCTCCAGCGGCGATGCACTGGTCTCGGCGAAAAAGATGCGATCCGAGGCTAATTAAGAGCCGTAATTTGAAATAATTAATCAAACTACGACGCACGTCATATTTCATTTGCATATTCCGCCCCGGAGCCTGGAGCGTTCGAGATGAGGAAGGCTAACGGATGGCGGATGCTAATGTGCCAGATTCTGCCTTCTGCCACGGCGTCCTCGACGTATCACAGTCGTAGCGGTAGCTGGTCTGGCGGTGAGTACATATTTTATGCGCTAACTCCGGTGACATGGCTTTTCTTGCCACATGCGCCGCACTCGTACGTTCGTCTTCCGCATGGCGCTGGTGGAGGCGGGGAAGAAAATTAGGACCGGGCGACGATAGAGCGACGACTCCGGGGAACTCCGGGACGAGTGAACCAGCGAACGACTCTATGAATAATTGCTCTTTCCGCGTGCGAAAAGCGTTCGAGGGTAGGTGTGCGCCTGCAGAAAATGTACCGGGCGCTCGCGGAAAAGCTCGTAGTGCAGTGCGGAAGTGGGCCCACATCCCGACACATGCTCAAGCCGGCGGGGGAAAACACGAACACGTCGCGAAGAAATAGATAGATTAATTCATTAAATCTCATCTCCGGGGTGCCGGGCGAGAGTTGGGATCGCGGCAGAGATGCTGCTTTTCCGGGACGAAGTCTTCAGCTCGCGCGTGTCACGTTTCATCCGTTGACGGTGGGAGGCTTTTTTTCCTCTTCCTTCCCCACACCAACCTGAGGCCGGTTGCAAAGTGGAGTGATATATGCGGGTGATACTTTTTATTTGACATGTTGTGCCCGATGCGGCGGAGACACATTCGGTGCCAGGGGAAACGGGTCCGGGTCGCCTTAGAAGCGCGCACACTTTTCATGACAAATTCATTTCTCACCACCTCCTTCAAAGTGCCGGAAGCAGCAGGCAACCCTTGCCGGTGGGAAGGGGCGTATATAGGTGTTATCATATGCTTGAGAGCTTAATCCTTGCCGGGGCGGGTTTCCGCAAAGCGCAGAGGCCCTTCACATAATTTCGTCCCGTCCCGGTGCTTAGTATCGGTCCCCCGGGGGGACGCGGAGAGGCCGCGGAGTTATTCATGGTAGCGCCCAAATTGCCCCCGAACATGTTTATTTCATTTCGAGCGAAAGACATACCCGGCCGCATAAATAAGACTTATAATGTGCCGTGCAGGAGCAATTGAAGTTGGAATTGTGCTGGCGGCACGGAAAACATTTTACCGCGCCTCTAACCCATCTGCAGGTATGGCGAGTAATGGGCGAGCTGGTATTAGTCCGCGTTTGTCGTGAACTGAACTGAGCGAAACCGTATCCAGCTTAAGGTAGACAGGTGAAATACTCCTCTTATAACATGCTTAATTCTAATATTAGCCACAATGTATAGTCACGAATAAGGATACGAGGATTCCATATACTTCTAGGTTTTGATTTAGATCTAGACCAGTAGTGTCAAACTCAGATGACCTTGCGAGCCGCATTTTCTCCCAAAAAAGGTTTGCGGGCCAAAGCGTAGCATTGGTTGAATTTATGAAAATAGATTCTTATCAGTGTGCTTTTAACTAAACAATTATGATTTATACTTTGTGCATTAAAATACTTCGTATCAATTTTCTACGAATCATATCCAACTTTTCATTATCACGACAACATAGGGCGGAGGACAAGTGCAAGGGTTTTGAGACAAACAAATATAATAATGTTCATGGAGTACAACGCTGCCGAACTCCTACTTAAATTATAGATGTTTAGCTTGTAATTGGTTGTAATTATTTATTATTATTTCAACTTTTACTTATCGAAACTCTCTACCAAAAAGCAGCACAATAGCATTTGATTGCAAATTATGTTTAAAGACAATTGACATGATTTCGTTAGAATTTGGAAAACGATTGCATGTCTTCAATGCGCTTACAACGGAGCTCATGTTGCTCGCCGTTTCCAATGAATGAAAATATTTTCTAAAACAAATTTTAAGGAAAAATTTACATGAGCGTGTATTAAAGTGTATTCTGTAAAAATCCTTATTCCGAATTATTCAAAATTAAATTAAATTAGTAGCAAACATTCAATCTATTATTGGGAAACAGCTTTTTATGTTGAGCAACTTTTTTTTACAAAAGAAGCAGAACTAATATCACGGATAACTAACGATCATATTTGTTGTATCGAACACAGATGCAATATTATAAAAGGGAACTACACATTACTACACATCTGCATTTTCATTGCGGAATCTCTTGTAGTTCATCACATCTGTGTTAAACCCTTGCTCATGTCCACCGCCATATGTCGGCGTGATGGGGATCAATGGTGAGTGTGATTTTCTCTTAGAAATTGTATAAAGTGTACGGTGGTTCAGTTCTCTTACACGAATGCAATTCACAGTTCGTGGAACCACGCTACAAAAAAACTAGACAGTCAAACGAAAGCCAATGTTAAGGATTTAACTTTTTACTTTCCATGTATTGTTTCAAAGGGGTCGAGGGCCGCATCCAACGTTCTTGTGGGCTGGAAGTTTGACACCTCTGATCTAGACCTTTAATAATACTTGGCTAAATTGGTGGTGTAAAATTTTTTTTTTTACATTTTGTATCAACCCTCCGGGGGATTGACAACCGGTCCGACAGAATTTCCAATACTAAATCTAATTCAATTTAGAAAAGTAGAAAAACAAACAAAATAAGCCGATACTTGCATTGATTTTGTCCCTGAATAAGGCAGGGCAGTTCATTCGATTCGACTGGCTTTTAAGGACGTGGAAACAAAGTTTAAATAACATAAACGTATTTTGGAGTCTCCTTAAATTGTATGGATGTTGACAAGAAGTGTGGAAACAACACCGTATGGTAGATACGGTTCGAGAATGGAGGTATTTTTGTATAACGCAGACCATCGGTATGTCCAGCATCATGAGTTTCGCGTCCGACGGAGGATTCCCAGCCGAATAATCCTATCGCCATTTCGCATAAAATATTTATGGCGATTGGATAGAGATTGCTTCAATCAACGATTAATTGACTGTAGCGCGCCGTCCATCTCTTCCCCACCGTTCTGCGTCCCACAAACCGTGGGGCGACGGTGGAGTTCCTCTTGCTCGCTTTCTCCGGCGCGCGACAGTGTGGGTAAATTGGTGCGATTAAATAATATGCTAAATAAAAGGCAAACAAATAAATAAATGAGCATGGAAAGCAACAGCGCGGAATCGATTGCACCGCGAGTTGTGCAACCGCAGCCCGGGCAATGAAATATTTTATTGTCGCTGAATTTTTCATTTCACGCGACGATAAATCCCGAACGGAATCCGCGCGAGCTCGATCACGTGCCCACCGTTTTGTATGTACGTGCGCACGGCTGGGCCGTCAGCTTGGCAGGATCCATCGATGCCATAAGCTTCGGCGAAAACGGTGATCTCATTGCGCTAATGCGATAATGTGGCCCCCATCGGTCATCGGTCAATACGGTTCATGGTGGGCGCCATGTATTCGTTCACGGACGGATCAGGGGGCACGCGCAAGAGGGCGGAGATGAGAAGTGGGAAAGTGTTTTACCTATCATCAGCGCACAGTTGTCCTCGCCGTGCAGCTCGCGGGGCGCGTACTGGCCGTAGAGGACCGCAAAGCCAGTCAGCAGATCGGAGACGGCCACGTTGCCCAGGAACATGTAGGTGGTGTACGGTTGTTGGCCTGCAAATGGAAAGCGGAACAGCGTTGTGTTAGCGCGGGAAGTGTGGTTTGGGCGGTCGCATTTTAGGAAAATCAACTGGGCGGGCCTCGAGGAAAACGTGCAGTTCCCGCCGCCGGGGGAATTCGAAGGCAAATCCGTTTAGCCTTTAAATCATTTGAAAATCGTTCTCGGACTTTCGCACACCTGAACCGGGTTTCGAGCGGGCGTAAACTCGAACCGTATCAAACCGAACGATATTTCAATTTACATGTTAAATGTGGTGCACAAGATACAGCTTCCGCTGTCTCATCAACCATCAGACCAAGCGTTCAGACTTGGGAACCTTTAAATAAACAGCTATTGGTTGTATATTTAAATGTTTAACGCACATCAAAAACACATTTTTGCATTTGTCAATTCACCTTATTTATTTGCATAAATAAAGGCAAAAATATGTAGCCATTTGTTGTTTGTTCGTTTTGTTTTTTTTTGTTTCAATTTAAATTACATTTTTTATGTACAATCGAGGACTCGGGAGAATCGTGAAGAAAATGCCTGATAAAAGATCTCATGGTTTTGATATTTCTGGTTCCAGTTTGTGTCCAGTGGTTAAAGAAAAATAAAATCCAGAATGAAATTAGTTTGTTGGTCGATGTCTTTTCGAGCTCAAAATGGTTGTATAAAAAGATCATCCAAGCCTGATTTTGAATATTTTGGTCAAATTTTTCTCTAAGCCATTGAATTTCAAATCAATTTTCAAAATTACTCTTGAAATCAATCGAGTGATAATGGAAAAGTAAGGGAAAATTTTGGTGTGCATTGAATATACTAAAATAATAAAAGCCTAAAATAAAAAATGAATAAGTGCTGAAATAATATTAATGGATTCGTTTGGAATTGGATCATAAATTCAACAATCTGTTGGACACCAATTATCTGTTCACGGGATATATATTTTATGATGAGATTTAACTCACAATTCCCTTGATCCTTTTAGAATCATAATTAAAGTTTTACAGAACATGCATTGTGTGCAAAACAATTGACGAGAACTCATCACGCCTGAGCAAAGATGATTCTATTCTATTTAAATTTATTCAAGTTCGACGTTATCGTTTTCAAGATCCCTAATTGATTTTTTCGATTGATGAGATTCGCAAAAATTTGAACATAAGCTGAGCTCATCGACATAAAACTTTGAACACACAAATTAACCGCTTTGGGAAACACTGAATATCTATTTTCCTAGCGCTCGATTGTCGGTGGTGCGAAAGATATTCTGAAACTTTTACAACGTTCTCAGAGCACTCAAATCATTCATTTTAATTTCATTTGTATGCACCAATTTGAAGTGCTTTATCAAAAGTGGAAGAAAGTTCTGGGATGTGGTGGCTATGCTAGGTTGCTTGGTAAAATCACCCATACTACCGGCAAGCACTAATTCCGAAAACCTTTTACCCAATATGCAAACAAAAGGCAATCAAGCCATAGGTTCCCAGTAAATTAGCATCGTTTTTCAAACCAAGTCCATGCCAACCCACTCGATTCCACCGGCAACGAGACTGTCTGCTTATGATGAACCGGGTGGGAGCGGGAAAGTGAATGAATTTTTCTTCGATTCTTTCTTGGTGAAATCTGCCTTCAGCCAAAATCAGCTTAAGAAGGATGAAAAATAGCAATTTAGAGATTGTGTGCTCACGATGATTTCCACGAACTGAGCCACCGCACGATGGGGAGAAGCTGGACGTATCCGCCTGGACCTACCTTTCCGCAGCAGCAGCACGCTGGACACCACCACAATCAGGTTGAGTATTATGATCACCGACCCAAGCATCGGTATGAAGATGTCGTACAGCAGCAGTGTCGTCTCCTCGGCCGCGCTCAGCGTCGTGGTGGATTCGGTGGTGGTAGCCATCGGGTCGAGCCACCAGTCCGTTGCCACCGGTGTCTGGGGTGGCCGAATGTAGTAAAAGTATCGTATTCGCTCGTAATCATCATAATTCTGCACCTGCACTTTCACCATTCCTTCGCGATGGCCCGAGGACGTTGCTACGTTCTAGTTCGTTTTCTTCCAACGAAGGAATCTAATCTCCGCCAGCAAGAGCTTAGGCTCGGATTTCCCGAGCAATGGTTCACTTATTTTTGACGAATGTAACAATTTTGAACTTCAAACCTCTCGTAACCGCCCTTACTCACTCGCTCGGCCCATCGCGGCCCACAAAGCTGGCGTTCTTGAACCTACCGCCACCCCCTAGACCTTTGCACGGGGGAGGTGTGGTTTGCGGAAACCGGCACTGTCGAGAGAAATTTAAAATTGAAATCAAACATTAATTGCTGCCGGACGTAAATGGTTTGCTTTTCGGTGCTGACAGCTTGCTTCATCGATGGATGGTAGGCTCCAGTGGTGGAGAGTGTCCGGGACGTATGCTTTCAATGAATAATGATAGGAAAAACATGCCTCTCTATGTGGTGTGCGTTGTTGTTGTATGTGTGTGTGTATTTAGTGAATGGTTTCAGGGATAGATGGTGAAAGGGATAGCAGAATACATTTTGAAAATTTTGGTGCAGACGATCGATTCCAACATCCGGACGACTTCGTCGGGCTCGGAGGGGCTACCGGAGGCCGGGAAATGGCATTTGGATTGAGTGCTTGAGTGGCGTGCACATGCACTTTTCATCGACCAAACGGGCCAACCAGGGAAGGGACGCTCGGTTCGGGCGTCTGCAGTGAAGTGTGTTTCCGTTTGTGTTTGCATAAAAGTGTGATTTCTTGTACCCCCGCCGCGCTTCATTTCAGCACTTCATTTGTTTCGGCTTCTACCCGGCTTCAAGCTGCTTCTGGTACGGGCATGGAAAATGCTGGGTGGCAGAGAACCACCCATCGCACCCTCCACCGCATCCGATGCTCGATGCACTCACAGTTCGGTCTTGAAGAGGATGAAAATTTAATTAAACGAAAATGAAATAACGACCAGAAGCCGGTTCTTCGAGTCTTGCGGTGCGTGAGAAAAGCTCGGCAGGAAGCAAGGTCGAGAATGGGAACGGTCCGATGCTGAAAAGATTGCAGTCGGACCGACGGAAATGGTCATTTTACAACTTAATGCCGAGCCCAGCTTCGGCGTCGAAGAAATGGCGCACACAAGGTGCCGGCCGCCGGAACCGGATCCTTAATGAGCCGATGAGTGGGCACGGCAAGAGTTGCCAAGTTTACGTTTTTGATTAAGTTCCTTGCAGTGCAGTGAAGTCGTTAGCAGGCCAGAAGGGTGCACACTCGATGGAACTTGGCTGGAAACTGGTGGTGCGATTACTTACAGTTCGGTCGGTGGCGGTCTGACTCAGTTTTTCATATGTTTCCTCGCAAACATCTGCTCGCCAGGAGTGATCTCGTAGCGATTTAAAGAAGCGTTTTAGTGCTTCGTAAAATGGTTTGTGCATGTAAACGTATGTTAACATGATAATAATGTTTGTTGGAGAAGTTTGAGCTGAAAATTGACTCCAATTCTTCCAAGTTGGTTTCACACCGCTTAACACGTTTCTAGTGCTTTCTTCGTGTATGTTTACTTCCCAGACCATTTATTGCCAAACATGAAAAAGTGTTGCAATTATCTTTGATCAAACTACTCCTATGAAGGGGGTAGCATTGCTCCAGAGGCAGATCAATCTATACCGGGCCCCCAACCGGGACCCTACACACCGCCCACCCTAGGGTCCTATACCAAAGCTCACAGTCAGCCTTGTTTGATTTATAAAAGCTTTTGATGCTTTTTATATGTTTGCAGCATTGTTACATAATTACCCTCGGAAATTTTCAATATTCACCTAAGCGTTTTTTTTAAAATTCCATCGCTTGTTGCCGTTCTTGCTCTTTTATATAACTTAAAACATTTCTTGGAAAATATTAGGAGAAGTATCTAAAATAATGCTTTAGTTTATGGCCGCTTTAATTTCTTCAATAATTTTTATTTAATGTCGATTTTGATTTAATTTTTAATCACTTCTTTAAATTCATAATTATATTTTGTTATTGTGGAAATGTTATTCAAATATTGAAATTTCTCATACTCATATTGGCAATCTACATAAGTTAAAATTTCGCTTCCGAATCGTGCTGTTCATTATGGATTGTAAATCCTAAATCAAGACTGCCTAATTATGTCATAATGTCAAGTACACTTTTAATAATTCCCTTTAATTTATGTAATTTTTTTCTTCTTACATATAAAAAGAGATCTTTCGATTTTTCTTGGTCACACAATAAGTGGCACAACAAATGGCTTTCTAATTATTGAATCTGTTGATTAATTTCGTCTGCGTTGAGGACAATAATTCGCGGAGGTAACATAACACACGTTTACTGGTGGCTCGTGTACCGCAGGCACTTTGAGTAATACGAAAAGTTCAGACCAAACGCAAACATAGCCAAACGAAACATAGTCTGCCAAAATTTTAACACGTTCCGTACCGCGTCACCCAAATATGGGTGACAGCAGTTCTAGTTCTAAAAAGTTTTTGACCCATAAACAAATGAAAATGCAACATAAAAATGATTGTAATATTTTATATAAATATTTTGGGAAGCTAAGTTTTTGCTTGGCCTTTGAAAACAATCGGTTTAATAAATTTTATAAACAAATTGTAATTAGAAAAATTGTACTAAAAATTGTGCTAAAACGCTTGGTACGCAACGTGTTAAAGATGAACATTGATAATGAGACATTGATAATGAGAACATGGTTGATCTCGCACGCAGTTCATTTGAATGTCCGTTGTTGACGTAAGAACCCAAATGAAAAATAGAAAAGCGTGAATTATAAGTGATCAACAATATCGGTAGTTTCTTTTTCGGTCTATTCAGCCCGGTGCCCCTAAAGCTCTCGTCTCCCGCGGCCGCTCATTCCGTTCTTAGGTAGAGATCCGCCTTGGCATTACTCAGTTTTATTTGGTTACTAGCAGGTTTTTATTCACATTCACATTGCAAGCTGTTTGAGTCAATAGCTTTTTGCAAAATTTGGGAAAACGTAGTTTCTCTTATGCTTTTGACCCGACAAATGATGTTAATTCTATGATGATTGATCATTAAATTAAATGATTTTAAGTTCAATTCATTAACATATTCCAGCGTGATAAATGATGAATGTTGATGAAATAGAAATGGACTGCTTACAAGCGTATAAAGAACCCTTGCCCCTAAATACTGAATTTTATACTTCTAAATACTTCGATTTCATTGCAGAAGTGTGAAATTAATGAAGGTGTGGATTTAGCGTTTCAGTACCGTCGATTGATATTTTTTAAACAAAATACTTCCTCGTAGGTCCGTTTCCCTAACATTAATGTTATAACAACCGGTAACTAACGATAAAAGAGTTCCTTTTTATTTTATATATTATGCGTCAAATAATGTTGCTACGTTTCAATTGCATAATAATAGTAAATAGTCATGAATGGTTGATTGTGTAGAGAATGTGAAAATAATAGTGCTTCAAAAGAATGCAAAAAGTGCATTCGTTCTCAAGTCATGCGTTACGTGTGGACTTGATCGTTGATATTTGGTGCAACTAAATGTCACTTGTTCGTTTGCAAAAGCATCAAAAACAGAAATCTCACTCACAAAACATGGTCCCGGAGTTGTTAAATCCCGTCTGTGTCTGTATGAGAACTGGGCGGCTACACGAAAAACGTGCTCATTTCGGTTGCCCGGTATCCATCGTCAACTTCATGGTAGTGTCGCCCGTGCCGCACAAAAGGATTGTACTGTCTTTTTGCTAAATCCGTGCAAAATAATCGAGAGACAAGCAAACTGCTTGCAAATACGCACTTGTATGTCGTAAAGAAGCACACCGAATGGGATGCCGGAGCACAAGCAGACGACAGCCCGGACAGCGTAAGCGATCTTTCGCAGCCCGGTTTCAGCGACGGTTGGCCTTGGCAAAAGGTCCTAAATAATCCTTGCCGTGCCCGGAGCTTCGCCGAATGCTGACTCCAGGCTGTGGTTGTGCCGGTCGGATGCAACTGTGCAGAACGCGCGGCTTGAGAATGAAAAACAGGAAAATACCCGAGCAAACGAAATTGCTTCTAAAATTGCTCCTCCCCATCCCAATTCCTCGTACTCAGATAATTTCCCAATCAGTATGCCAACAAGAAACAAAAGCCCCGGCCCGGGTGCGGGTCTGTGCAGTCGAAAGAACCAATTATTCCCTCGCACTGGCGGATGCTTGGGTTACGGCTTGGGACATGCTCGACAATTTTTACTTCCCGAGCCGGTTTTCCCTGGGAAATTCCCCGGCCCCGGCTATCCGATCCGTGAGCCCCCTCGTTTGAAGTGCGTATCGGATGCGGAGAAAGCGATATCCAATGGACCGAAAACAGTTAACCTGGGACCGAAGTGCCCCATCAGCGCCACCAGCGCGTACGGTTCTCGGAAAGGACACGCTTGCTGCATGGACGGATGGTCACGGATTGGTACACGAGATGGTGCCCAGTCGCGGGGTTTTCCGCGAGTCTCCCGGTGCCATTAGTAGCAATTGAATATTTCCATCAATTTGAATCGGAATTACATTTCCCCACCGCAGCGCCTTTTCGCCCAACCCCTCCGCTTCTAACGCATGTTTTCCTGCACCCCCAACCGGTTGGAAAAGGGGCACGTGATTCCATTGTGGCTCATCGACTGTTATACGACGATATTGATAGCCAGCAGGACCACCACAGGCTGGTCCAGGCAGGCGGACAGGAAGAACCCACGTACCGACAGACCCGGCGCTTTTAATGGTGGGGCTCATTCCCCATTAAGCTCGGTGAAGCATATCGCCTAGAACGACTCCCAATCAGCGGGGCTTAATTGATTTGCGGCATTTACTGGCGAGTTGGCGTAAGAGTTCACCGGCGTAAGCTAATAGCCAAGCAATTTGTTCGGCCATTCCCGCGCCACAGAGTACTTCAAACGCAAAATTGAGCCGCGTTAGAATGCAGCATCGCGCTTCAACTTTGAATCCGGTGTTTATATTTGGTGCCGTTTTGTGTTGAAATGTTGATTTCCATTAGAGCACGGTGTACGTCAAATGTGTGTTCTAATGAAGAGGAAACAGTCGGTACTAGGTAAAAGTCGTGCACTATCGTTGTAAAAAAATATCAACAGCGTAAAAAGTGATTGGAGTTGGAATAGAGGGTTTCGATCTATATAATGGAATGTTTCCAGTGGTAGAGGGAAAGTTTCATCGGTATAGGAGATATTTACAGCCGCAAATGGAACTTCGCAACCGTTCAGGGGAATAATACAAATAGTAAGGAGAATCGTGCAAACCCATCAAGGAACTTTGCTCATCTAGCAAGCTATGAACTTCGCTAAGCTCATTGGTTTTGTAAGTCAATAATGTTCCTATCGATAATAAAACGTTTTAAAAGCGTTTCAACTAAAATACAGACATTCTCCTATGTTTCGTCTTTTTTACTTCGGATTGTTATGGTAGTTGTTCAAACAACAGATACGTCGTGGTAAACATGAAATCCCACGTCGATTGGTAACATTCGATGCGAGGTTCTCCACGTTTATCGCACCGAACCCGTTGCTTGACTAACTATTGTAAGCAAGTGGATGAAAAAATCGAAGGTACATTATGTACATTTCTCTTAGCTGTCTGACACATTCTCCTATATGATTGCAATATTCTCTCGACTGCTTGAAAATATCACCTATGCTTTTAAAATGTTCCCTCTACCTATTGAACCATTCCATTATATAGATCGAAACCCTGCAATATTTTCCAGTGCCTTAACTTTAGGTATACTGCGTTGGTTTGTTGGTTGGTTTCCTGCGGGGAAGTGGTGCGTTTTTTCCGTATTTAATCCAGCATGATTAAGGCATAACTGCCCCGCGCGAAACCAACCTACGCAGTATACCAATACACACCGTAATCTATAATCCTTTTCTCACTAGTTCCTACGGTTAGCATTCGAGGAATCTATCATCAACCATCTGTGCGGAATAACCGGTTCGGCTGATGATTTTGCATTTGCACAGACGTAGAGCGGTGGTTCGCTTTCATTTGGGAGACTTTTTGTTTCCTTTTGTGGGCCAAGCACTAAAACACAATCCGTTTTGTGGATGATTCACGGACAAAACACGAAACCGAACCACGATATGCATTCGCGTCATGTTTGCCCTTCGCATCGACGCGTCCGACATTGCATTTTTCTCCCCGCTAATGTTTAAACATAAACTGTGAAAGATATTTTGACGGACTGCTCGGTGTTCGTTACCGATTTTTAACCTTCGCACATTCATTTCAAGTGCACGGCACACACTCGCGGATGTTTGCGCACATCTATTAGCATGTTGTTGGTTTGGCCATCTTTCACTATCACGTACTAATGGATCGGTTCGCTAGTTGAATGAACCGAGTTTTGAGTGGTTAAAATTTTGGTGGTTGGTTGAACAACTTCGTTCTCACTTTGTTTAATTTCATCACATTTCATTCGTTTTATATAGAACTCCAATCAGTCACACATTGTATCTTCTTCTTCGTGTGAATGTGTGTCGTTTATACTTTTCCTTTGCACTAAACTATTCGTCACCGGTTCACGTTGCAGTTTCTTATCACAATTGAATCGTTCTTTGCTCCTATACATAGCTGGAGATATGCTACGGCTCCGGACATGATACGCGCCCCACGCTTGGCCAACCCGTTCGCGTAACTGCGACCTGAGTCGAGACTGTGGCGCCGCAACAGCATACAACAGTCAAACGGGTTTCAACCGTTACCGAACGTACATCCGTCCGGGGCCCGGTGGGAGTAGGATTTACCAAAATGTAAATATTTACCCCAACCGGTGATCGATTCTGTCCAAAGCCGTGACCATGGAAACCCGAGGGTGATCGGTTAAGGGGACTATGGGAGGTTATTCGATGCTGGCGGAATGTCGATGATGATACGACAGAAATGGTTAATAATGCAATGTGATCATGGGGATGGACGGTATGGCATGGGTTCGGTTCCATGTTGTTTCCCAACCAAACAAAAAGCGCGCCATCGCTGGCGTTGGTGTATTGGTGGGGTGTTTGATGTATGTATGTTGGCCCACCACCAGATGAACTCTCAACAAAGTCCCCGATGTTGCGGCCAGTAAAACTTGTTACGCTCAGACTCGCCGACGGCGACGCACCCTCTTGACTTGCTTCAAGATCATTAGCGCGTCGACGAGTTTCATGATTTTGTGCTTCGGGCATCTTGGCATACCAAAAGCACGCTATGAGAATTGGTATAAACAAAAACGCTAAAAAAATATGATGGAATTTATGCAAACGAAAAGCACCACTTGAAGCCACGGAAAACTAATTAATGGTTAAACAAATACCACACAGAACTCTTCCGGGTTGCACAAAAAAAAAAGGTTGCCGATTCTTTTCACTCGAAAAACGCACAGGCCGCGAACTCGTTAGCACATCGTGTTTAGATAAACTGTTGTTGTCTTAATAACCGGCAAACTTTCACGTTTCTTTCAAACGCCCGTTCCGGCAGCAGAACCCACGGTGACTGACTTTGATTTGTACTTCTTCTGGCTGGTTTCGGTTTTATCTCCACGGTTTTAACCTGCCCATTATTTGCTCACGACGCCTGCCAGGGCGGGTCCCAAAAGCGACCGAAGACTTAGTTGGCGAATGGCTTAATACGCACACACCAAGGCACATAGTGTACACTCCCTGTAACGGCCCCGATTCCCAACTTCACGAACCGTAATCGGTTGATAAGATACTGTTTTTATCAATTAGTTCGCGCTTAAGGTGCATGAAATCACCACGCTCCAACACGCGGCTCGAAACCTGTGCGAGTGAGTAAGTCTTGGGTCTTTCTAAATGCAATGAATCGAACAAAAGCCGCCCGCTTGAGCCTGCCCTTATCGTGCCCCCGATGGCACTGACAAATGCGCTCAAAAGTAGCCGGGATTTCGGATGTGTATGTATTTGACCGATGGCGGCGACGTGACGTGGGGCGACGGATGGGCGTGTTAATGTTGCGTGTCCACTGGCAAAGGGGGGATGCCGGGAGCCGAAAGCGATCCAGTGTTGGGTTTGAGCTTGGCATTGTGTGTTGATATTGATTTTCACGATTACATTTTTGTTTATCTCTGTTGCATGGAGCAAAAGAATGCAAATGCTAACCGGCCAACACAGGTTTCTATTCTAAATCTATTTGATTCGTCCTAAATTGTCCATGAAGCAACGTTTATAATTTCGTATGTTTAAATTTATCGACATATGTTGCTTCCTTGCCAATGTTTTATTATCATGTCTTACTCATTACAAGTGGAATCATTAGCCGACTTTTGAAACACTTCAAAGCACCATTAACTTAAAGGGTTGTTCATCCTGATCAATGATCATGCATGATAAAAAAAGATTAGCATTATTGTAGAGGTAATGGTGGAAACAGCAGTCTCGGTTGACGATTAATTCTGTAGTAATAGACACACCAAACACAAATATGATTATTGCAGCTTCATTAATCGTTCTTCAAATACTGCTTGACCCTGAAACTGAAGTTTTTTCACGAATCGACATCAGCCGAAAATGAACTGCATTTACATTACTGAACACAAATAAGATGTGCCTACAGAAGGGAGTGGAACACAAATACGTTGCGTGCGAATAATTTCCAATAAAAGATGTTATTTTTCATGATTAAATTTTCAAATTGCCATTCTTGACCATACACAGAGTCTGCGTTACAGCTCGATGGAATTTGATCATCATTTTAAAGTCAAATTCATGGACGTCGTGTTGGTTTGTTTTCATCAGAGTTTGTTTGCCGTGTAAACAGGTGTGGTAAATTAATATACATGATCATCAAAAGAATAAAAATGAAGGTAAATAAAATTGGAATCGGTTAATTAACTTCGCGGCATTTTTTTTTTGTTGAAGCATGAATGTCGAATTGTGGAATATTTTGCTTATTTAGACGCAGTGATAATGTATGACATGCTGTGCCAGGTTTATGTTTTACTTTCAGTAACTCTGGCAACGTGTTGAATAGTTTACCAACCGACTTGAAAACTAAATAAAACTAGTGGCAACCTTTTTTATCTCATTTATTGTTGATGCAATGGGTTAAAATTTGATTCTAAACAAGATAACGCCGCGATCCACGTAACTAAGGCATTGGAAAAAAAAGGTTTCGAGGCTAAGTATAACTCTTTGGTTTGGTCAGCAAATGCAAATAAATTCAAATAGAAAGTCTTTACGGAATCGTAAGCAGACGATTTTACAGCGGTGCTGCAAAATTGAAACGGTGCGAGAGCTTTAAGCGACAATCAGAGAAGAATGGCCCCAAGTACCTTTGGCCATGCTGGAAAATCTGACCAATTTTATGCCGAATCATTGTTTTAATACACTTCTAATACATAGCATTTGTTATAGATTTTGTGTTTATCCTGATGAATTGAAATGATATAATGTTACGTTTAAAGGAAAATCAGTAATCGTTTCATTAGAAAATGGTGACCAATGGGAAAATCTCGAACGTCGAAGGGCAATGAATTTTTTTTAAAATAGAAATCTTTTTCCGTTTGCAGAAAGTTTAGACTTAAAAAAAAAATGTAGCTGCGAGGAATTTTGCGCACTTTATATGCAACAAATACCGCAAGGTCGAAACATGAGAGATGATTTAAGAAATGATTCTCGTTTATTCTATTCCTGAGCAAATTAACTTGTGAAGGGACGATATGTTTGCTGATCATGTTCAGAAAAGACCTATTCCCTAAACATAGAATATGGTTTGTCTTTTCATCTGCACGCAGGATCAAACAACAACTACCAGCTAGGCCCCGGAAGTGGGAGTGATCAGCTACATCAAACTGCCATCAACAGCAACGTAGCAAGACAGTCTCAGCAGCATAATCCGTACGGCAAGCAACAGCCTGTCAGCACCTCGGCAAGCCATAGTCAGCCGGCCGGTGGCAGCTACCAATCTTCTGGCGCCGGAAGTTCCACTTCCGGACTGCCATACGTCGCGAGTTCCTCGCAGCATCCGCACTATCAACAGACGCTGCCACCGCATTCGGGCAGCAGCGTGAACGTGAACGTAACCGTGAACGTGGTGGCCCGATCCGTGACTGCCGGCACAATGACGACGACCACGGCAACAACGACCAGCACAACGACCCTGGCACCCCCGCGGCCGATGCAGAAGGTAACTTCCAGAATCCAGCATTTTGCTCTTTCGCTCTGCTTCGATCTAACTTTTAACACAACCCCTCGTTACAGGTGATCCCGACGGTGGTCTACCTGATGTCCCGGATCGCTGTACATATGGAGATCGAGGGCACCGCGCAGTGCCCGGCGCAGGTGATGCTTGCCGCCGCCCTTGGCTGTGAAGAACTAGGTATAACGAACAAATTGCTGGCCCAGAGTGTGTTCGGCCTCTGGATGACCAGCCCGCTGCTGGAGGTGCAGCTGAAGCCACACCACCGGCCGTACGCGGTCCGGGTCGCCTGGTCCAAGCTGCTGGACAAGCACAGCCACGGGAACGAGCTGGAGAAGCTGTCCGACGAGCCGATGACCACGCTGCGGCGGAACGTTTTCTTTTCCCGCCGCGACGAGGAGAAGATCAAGTGAGTTTGGTTTACTTCAATCTATGGATATGATTTCCTGGTACTTGTATAAAAAGATAAATAATATTAAAATTTGGATATGTATACCACCTGTGGTGCTGAATATGCTGCTATTATTCTTAGCCAAAATGTAAACCCCTTGAACAGAACTCCAGCATAAAGTATGCAAATATGAAAAAAATCGAACGCGTGTTTCTCAATGCATTGAACATGAATCAGCTGTGCCTTTGTCTCCGTTGCATAACAACTGTCCAATTTGGAATTTTAGAAATAGTTTAGAAAAGTTTAGTACAATAATACATGTTACATTCATTTTATATTCGGTTGCTTACTTACAATTATCGTCCTTGCAGAGACCCACGAATATTGGAGCTCCTGTATGAGGAAGCGCGGCACAACGTTCTGCTCGGCCGGTACGTGATGGAACCGTCGCAATCGATCATGCTCGGTGGCATCCAGGCACGGATAGAGCTAGGCCCTTACAACTCCCACACGCACTCAACCAGCTACTTCCGGTACGTTACGCTCGGTTACATAATGCGCTCTTTGGCTACAACTATTTCGGCTTTCTTTTCCTTCCCGCAGGGAAAACCAGTTCCGCTTCCTGCCGGCGCACGTGGCGAAAAGTTCCAGCTGGTCCTGGTTACCGATCAGTCAACGATCATCGGCCGAAGTTCGGTTGCTGGAGCAGTTCAAGCGCGTCCCAACGACGGCCACCACCAAGAAGCTGATGCGGAAGTACCTCGAGTTTTGCTGGGGCCTTCCGTTCTATGGGTAGGTTATGAGGTCAGAGGCGTATTAGGCGCTTTAATGACCCCAGGCAACTCTAAGCTAACTGCCAAAAAAAAACATCCAAAAACATTCATAATTCAATTTTTGTTTCTAAATTTATTAAATTTCAACCTAGATTAATTCACAAATGTTTATTAAGCATTTACATTTTCCTTTCAAATTATATATACCTTAATGTTATTCCATTGAATTGATTTTAAATTTTCTGAATTCATGCGATGATTTTCCAAGAAAATCCATTACATACATGCCCATGGTCCCTAAACTATGCAGAGGGGACATTTGTTTTTTGAATAAAATCTTTAAATTGATCTCTTTAATATATGTTAGTGCGTTTTTATTTCAACCCAAAAAGAAAACGCACGAAAAGGCGACATCAAAAGTCATAGTTCAGATAATTCCGTTCCATCATTCTCACATTATCATTTTCTTTATTCACACCTTCTTTACAGAGCGGCGTACTTTCACGGGCAGGTCGAGCAGCCGGTACGTGGTCTTATGAGTTTGATGCAGCAGAAAGATCTGCCCGTGCTGATAGCCGTCAACGAGCGGGGGATCTTCGTGATCGACCAGATTGAATGCGTAAGTGTTCTCCTACCTCCGGGTCAAACGGACACAAAACGAAACAGGTGACAATTCCATGCCTCTATCCGTCTGTTCTAGACACTGCTTCTGGGGTTGAAGTACGAGGAGTTCTCGTGGGAGTACGCCAGTACGCCAAGCCGAGCAACGTGAACGACCCGGAATGCTTACCGTGCATCTTTCTGCAGTTCGGCGCGGTCGAGAACGGGATCGCCGCGACCAAACTGATGCAGATCTTCTCCCGCCAGGCCGCCATGGTGGACGCCTTAATAACGCACTTCATCGAGCAGGACAAGCGACGGAAGGAGAGCGGGGCCGACCCAGCGGACCAGGCCGCCGGCGGGCTGGCGGACAACACCTACGTGGGTGCGTATCCATGGGGCGGAAGAAAATATATTTTTTTGGGGCTTTATCTTTTTTGAGTATTGCCTAGCATCGTCCCGAATTGGACTAGACCACTTGATGGAGCCTTTTTCTAGGATGTTTATTAACGGGTGGCATTTTCTACTACCTACACCGGTCACAAATCGGTCATAACAGCCGTTTTGGAATTGTTAAAGTTTCACGAGAAACAATCAGGAACGCAATAACGGAATGTGAACTGCCGTCCGTCTTCGGCAGAAAAGAACCACATTCCAAAGTTTTCCTCAGAAAACGAGCAAACCGCTGAACCGAGACGGAAATATGAGTCCTCTTTCACCCTTCGGGGGAAGAAAATCATATCTTGAAAAGCCATGGCGAGCTCCAGGAACGAGCAAAGCGAGCAGAAAAATGAGACGATGTAGCAGAAATATCATGAAATGTCACAGGGAAGGCAGTAAAATGCCCATCAAAGCATGCCGAGAATGGTCGAGATGAGATGAGTGAAATGAGACGATGGCGTGTTCCTAGAAGCGACGTTCTTCATTTCATTTTCATCGGAAATCTTTGACTTTCGCAAGGCAATGCATTTGTGATTGGAGAATGTGAAGCATTTTTGTTCTATTTTCTGATGGAACAGCTATGAGGCAAAATAGTCTAAATTGTGATGTTGTGTTTTTTGTTTGATGATGATTGCAATTATCATTATCAATACAAACACTTTCGCTGATAATTGTTAATGCCACATTTGAAATATTTTACTTGTTTACGTTGTTTGCAATAAGCATAGCAAACTTCATTAAAAAAATTAAAATTTTCTCCATGCCTGAGATGTATGGCGTTTATGTTGAACCTCCTTGTTTCGTGGATAATGTAGAATCCAAAAGGGTTGAATTTTTTTCCAGCTTCTTTTAATTTTTCTCGCTTAAGCATACTTTTTCTTGTTTATGGCTATGTTCATATACTTTTAAGGGAATTGAATAGAAAATTGTACGATCAGGATTTTTATTATATTGACCAAAAGACCGCAAGTGCGACATTAACAACTTTTGCTTAGGGAAAGCATATTTTTCAAAAATACTCGAACTACAAAAAAATAGTGATTCTTATTATTTATTTATTAGTAGTGGAAATTATTTTATATTTGAAAAGTTGAAATCTTTGTTTTTTATTTTTAAATGTACTATTTTTACCATTTCTTCTACCGTTCTATCAATAATTAAACGAAAGATTATTGATTAATTTTGAGCATAGCTTTTAAACTAGTCTCATCGATAGAAACGTACTTTTATTGTATCTGGCTTCATCTTAATTTTTCCTTCCATCTTCTCTCTCTTCTGCAGAACCGAACCCAATAAAAAACAACGGCATTGGCGTGCTGAGCAACAAGTTTACCCGGCTGACGCTGGCAACGTTCGATGACGAGGGGCGCTGCATTGGCCAGACGGGCTCGTTATCGATAAGCTATTAACATTTAATTCTCATTTAAGTTTTGCACCGCGGAACGTAAGGAAACACCTCCAAGGCGATCGAGAAATGATAAGACCGTGCAAGAATGGACCCTCCGTAGCAGCAGTCAGATGGAAATAATCCCGTGTGACGAACGTTAAATCTGAGCAAAAAGGCAATCGAGTCGAGCGTGACGAAAAGATGGAATCGAGAGGACGGAAGAAAGTTTTTCCCTTGAACAGGAAAAAGAACAGAAACTGCCGAAAAGAAAAAAAATGGCTCGCCGGATCGCAGTTCCGATGGTGTACTTTCCGTTTTTTGGAAAACGCACCGTGTTCCATCGCGGTGGCCACCGTTGTACATTTCACTAGGCGCCACACAAACGATTCCGGATCCCTCTCCCTTAGCCTTTTCCTTTTCCCGTACCGGAAGCTGTAACGGTGGAAAATCGAATTTACTTGTACATAATGAGCAAAACCGTGACAAAAGAAAAACCAAAACGAATACACTCTCGAGTAGGAACACATGTGTACCGAGCAGGTGGGCTGCAAACAGAAGCCAACGGACTCTCTAATGTGGGTAGAAGATAGCGGCATCTAATGCTTGCCGAAAATAACCCGGGCTAGATAACTATTTCAAACAAATAATCGCAGAAATTAGTGTAGGAAAGGGAAAGAGAGAAAGAGAGATGGAAATGGATGAATGCAAGGAAGCAGGGAAGATTTGCGAAAAAAACACAAAAATGGAAATGAAGCAGATACTACACCGAATTGAAATAATTCGTAGTAAATGGAATGTTTGAAAAAGTTATGGAACAGCTGAATAATAATAATAATAAATAGAACAGCACATCGATGTACAGAAAGGGAAGAAAAAAGAAAACGTTTCAGAATGAACGAGGGAATGAATAGAAATAGTGAAAGTGTCGTTCATAATAAAACAAAGTGGAAACTTCAGGAACTGTCGAAAGGGATGGAAGTAAATGGTGTAGAGCATACTACCACTACTACTACTATTACTACTACTACCACGGTCGGTACAAGCAGAATGAGAATAATTTTGTAATACTTTAATTTAGTTATACCGACGGAAGTATATACATATATAAATACATATACAGCGCATATACATCTAAACATTAAGATATTTTGTACCACGCAGGGTAAAATGTGAAAATTGAAGTCTTCAGTCTGCCCTCCCTCGGCCATCTCCTCCCTCCCCATCTTCCCGTAGAGAGACGAAAGAAGCTAGACGGCAGAGGTACTATTCGGTACTCGGAACGAAGGATCAATCACCGTGAATGTGGGGCGTAAAGCATATAAATAAATCAATCATGCTTCAAGTTGCAAGCTAAATGAATTAAAACGAAATTAATGTGTGCAAAAGTGGTACATGAAGCAAACCCCGTAACGGACGGGTTGGGTAAAGTAAATCGATATAGAAAAAAGTAAAGAAATGCCCAATCGATAGGACGAAAGGGAGAAAAAAAAGATCGGTTAGCAGAATGATATAAACACAAATAGTCAAATACATAACAGAATATAACATAAAAATATACAGAAACAGAAACATACCAATATACACAAACACAACACATGACGCAACGGGGCGATCCCATACACAACCATACCACTGCAAGGACATGGTGTCAGAAACACGCAAACACTAGTAACCGATATCAATATTGTAAGTAATTAAGGTGAAGTAAAGCAGAAAAAACGAAAAAAAAAAACATGGAGAAAAAGGCAGTAGCACAATGATGAAGCATTTTGTGGACAACAAAAACAAACAATCGTGTAATAAATAGACAAAAAAACCCAAGCGTATAGGTTATCGAATCGCAACAAATAACGGAATCCGTATCTCTTAGCAAAACTGCAGCTACAAAATAAACTCACTCAAACACACAAACACGTAGGTACTATACAAGTGAATGAGTACGGTTTGATTATCATAAATATCGGAACGTAGGAACAGAAGCAGAAGAGGATGACGAAAGTAGAAGAAGATAAGTAAAGCGACCACAGGTGTAAGAGATCGTAGAAGGATAGAACCAGATGAGAAGAAATAATAAATATAGAAAGAGGTGAAAGGTAAGAGATAGTGAGCAGAGCCAAGCAGAGAAGCATCGAACACAGTTTCAATGGGAAAGCAGTAGAATCGAGAAACATGTATGAAAGAATTACACTAATTTTGAATAAAAAAACGAATCAAATGATACGAAAAATGAATCTACGGTTGGATGTGTTGAGCTATTTATTTCTATAATGTTATGTTATATGTTAGTTTTCGATTCTCTCTGAAAAAACATTTTATTTTATAAATTGTTTGGTAAATTTAGATATAGTTGTCCATGTCACAAGATTATCCTAGATGGTGCTTGTTTCCTTTTTGATTGCATCGCCGGTCCTATTTCGTAGTTTTCAAATAAAAACTACGGATATGGAGTAATGATTTTCACTCATACAAATTTTGTCTCACAGCGCACATGAAAATGAATTAAAAATGACAATCAAAATCGAGAAACCCGATTAGTCCCCACCATAATCGCTCCGTTCGCTTGGTTCACACTCGGCCAGCTCGGCCGAAAAGAACGGCTTCAGACGCTCGTCCTCACGCAGCGCCTGCTTCAGATGGTCCGCCTTGCGGCGATACTCGTCCTGGATGTTCTCCAGGCGCATCTGCAGGATATGTTTGTTGCGCTCGAGCGTTTCGCCCTCGGCGATGAACCGTTCGTACTCGGCGTCTTCGAAGTGCTGCTGGAAGCGCGACAGGAACCGCTTCAGTGACTGCTCCTCCGTGATCAAGTCGTCGCAGCGGTTTCGCTTTTCCTCCTCGAGCCGCTGGTAGAACTTGCGCAGGTCCGCCGTGCAGTCCCGCTACAGCCGCATCACTTGGGCACGTGTTGGCGTACGCTTCTTGATGTCATCCAGCCGCAGGAAGTGGGGCGCCAGGAACTGCCACTGGACCCCCTGGCGACAGGGGTGACGAACAGAGATCTGGGTGGGAGGTTTATCTGGCCTCCCGTGCACTATCAGAGTGAAAACCTTGAAGGTGTATTACTATGTCTGCTCGGTTCTACCAGGACTGTACGGGGTATGGTAGTGTGCCGCAGACGGAACGGCGGGGTGTGCCTGCTAAGGTATCTTTAATCTTGGTTTTCGATCCTGGCTCGCGATGACTGGTCCTCCGCCTTCAGTTGGTCTTTCAGAAGGAGGAACAAGTCCAGCTGGGTCGGCTGTGGATCCCAAGGGTTTGACTGAGGGGAAAAACGTGGTTCACTTATATATAGAAAAATTTGTTATATTGTGCATTAAACTTCACTTACCACATAGCCCGAGGTACAGCCCGGATCGTACGACATCTCTTCACCCATCTCCGATTTTGGAGGTTTGATGAACTCTTGCGTCGAGGCGGTGATGCAATCTTCACCATAGTGAAACTGCAGCTTGATTTTGTTCTCCTGAATGAAGCAGTTCCTGGTAGCAATGTCCTTCACCGGTACCCTATCGGGGTTTTGATGGAATGTTTCCATAATGTGCTTCTCAAGAAGCAAAAAACGAATATGAAAGGAGAAGAAGATAAGTACAGCATCCACAGCTGTAAGAGATCGTAGAAGGATAGAGCCAGATGAGAAGATATAATAAACATAGAAAGAGGTGAAAAATAAAAGAAAGTGAGCAAATGAGTTACGAAACCACAAATTCAGAAAAGCAAATTTTAAACATGGCCGATAGTATAGTCGCGAAAATTGGCGCAGGTTGATATTCGAATGGCTTAGCTATGGAAGCTTACATTGCTGGAACCGGTCTTGCCAGCATAAGGTTTAACAAATGCAATAAACAAATGGAAATAGTGTGTTTAGTGAAGCTTTAGAAATGTGAAATGCAACTTTAAGTACTGCAAGAGGCCTGTTAATATCTAAAATATTTTAAAATATTATTTTCACGTATTTTTGTTTACGGATTTACATTTACGGATGTATCTTCACACCTTTAACTGGAGTCTTTGCAAGAAAATGCTTCTAGATCTAAATCTTTCCAACTGTTACCAACACCGGTGCGGTACTCCGAGCTGGCTAGTCCGAGTGCTCCAAGTGGTCGAAACGGAAGATTCCTCCGTTCGATTACGTCGTTATTCTTTCTTGTTTATAGACTGGAGAAGCCCTCCGCCTAATAAATTTACTAGCGATTCTGTTCTTATCGAATGATGACTTTTTTGAGAATTTCCATTCCTTAAATACTAATTTAGTGCTGAATTTTCAGCCTATTTGTTTGCGCGTGGCTCCAGGCGCCCGGTGATCGCGACCGGGTCCACCGTTGCGCGTGGAGGCATCATCTGCTGACCGATCGCGGTCTTCGTTCGGATCCGCCGTTACGTGTGGAGGCATCATATTAGCTACAGCCTTATTGCTGGTTGATCGCGGCTTTCTCTTCGCGACTAATGTCGCTTGGCCCTGGGAATGAACGTCCCTTGCGAATCTGGGATAGGCGCATCATAAATAGGAAGGGCAGTATCTCAATCAGGGCAGCAGTCGAATAAAGGTGAAAGTGATAGTTACAGCTTCGAACGTTATACCGAATGAGAAGGACAGAGGAAGAGAAGTGTAAAGGATAACGGAATAAAATTTAGTTTCAGAACCGTGTCTCAGCCACCGTGCAACTGGTTAACGAAAATCATCCTCAATGCTAATATTCAAGTTTTGAATGGCATTCACTTGCATCATGACGAACCGCGCAGTAAAGCAGAACCGGGTCGTCATGGAGTGTGCGCAGTGTTCTCTGAACCATCCGGAGCGAGATGGAAGCATGCAACGGCGATTATGAGGAAGTAGCAAGAAGAAGAAAACCTGCTCGACGGCAAGATTGCATTCGCACCGACGCTTTCTTGGCCGATCTGCAGGCGTCCCGCACGACTCCCAACTCATTGGATCTTAATCTTCTCGAAATTTTTTTGGACCTTCTCGGATTCGAAGCTCCAACCGAAGCCTCTTGGTAAATTTATTGGCACCAATTCAACAAAAACCGGTTTAGAAAAATTAATGAATAAATAGAAGTTCGGAGCGTCGTGAAAACGAACCAAGTTCTCAATACAAAAAATATAGCGGAAAGCTAAAGTGCATCCGATTGTAAAAGCCAAAGGAGGTTGTAAAAATTATTTAAATTTATCTTATTTCTTTTACAATTATTTTCTTAACCATTTCGTTTTGTTACTTTATTTCACTCAACTAACTGCACATGTAGTGAGAGAAATTGAAAAAGCGACTTAAGGTAGTGTTTTTATTTTGCAGTTCAACCGCACAAAAATAAAAAGTTTGGTATCTCTTTTATCAGATCGTATGTCAAAATTGTGTACAGTTTTTTCACTAGTTTCGAAAATGTTTGCGTCCATTTCACCACTCTTAAGGGGATAGAAAGACAGATAATGCTATCCATGCTTTAATTAGTGTCACTTGTATGAATCAATATATCTTAAAGCAAAGTTATGCTGAAGAAATGAGAACTGGTGAATGAATGGCGTATTGATTACTATCATTTTTAAACGTATTTTTCCGCATGTTTTGTGTTGCGCCTTTTTTCAAATACTTTACTCCAACAATTAGACAATTATACAACATACAACATAAATTCATTTGTTCGGTTCAGTTTTCATTTGTTTCTGTTCTAAATCTATTTTTCTCAAATCAATGACTAACCTAATCCATTATGTGTGAACCAATTTTCAAATTCAAAAAATCAAGTTTCTCATTATTATATGTAAACTGTTCTTGTGTGTCGTTTCTAACAAGTTTATCTTTTGTCAGCAAAGCTGTCTTATTTCAAAAAACTTCTGCACGATATTCAATGTGTATGGTCACGTCTCAATCGCTCGGCGTTTTCTCGACACTTATTTTCTAAACATCAGTTGGATGACTTGACATATAAAAAACCTCGCATCAAAAGCAAATAGTCAATACATAAGGCCGCACAAAATAACAGTAGAGCTACACAAAATTGGTTGTCATTGTGTGTGTAGACAAATGTAGATTTCTTTTTATTACACAGTATGATACCAATTTGTATAAGATTTACCGGATGCTTAGAACTTTTATTCTTCACGGAAACTAAAAAGCAAGCATGACCACCAATAAGCATACAACAAATTGTTTTGCTTAATAGCTTAATAGTGTAACTCATGATTCTAAAATAATTTCTTTTTAAAGTTAGATTTTTACATTTTACATTGATTATTCAATCTTTTTACCTTCAATCGGTGCATCTCAGCATAGATTTTTCATTGAATCAACCGCATTGTCCAGATATAGGTATTAAAAAAAATTTTCTTTGTGTCTTTTGGTGACACGATCGAGAAGCGCCGGAAATTTCAAGTGCCGTAAAATCGAAAGAAGGAAATGCATGGAAAGAAGCAATAAGTCAGCCGGTAAAACTAGTTTTACCAATCAGGCATTTCACTTCGTTTCGCAAACTGGCAAGGATGGTGGGTTCCTTAACCGCTCAAGATCAAGGCTGCATCAGTCGCGTGTTTGACTTCAACTTGTGCAGATCTGTTCCTGGTGCTAGTGAAGAGTGTGGACATTGGAACAACATGTCACGTATTAAAATACCACCGTGTAGAAATTGGGAATTTCGAAACACGGCTGTTTCTTTGAGTCAACTTTTGTATGCCTTTCTGACACTATGTGCTTGCATTTTTCAACTTAATGGCGATATTGTTCCGCTCATTCATAACGGCGTCGAAGCCACACCAGGGAAATGGCCATGGCATGCCACGCTCCTCATCGGATCTGGCCTTTGTGGAGGAACTTTCGTTGACAAAAACACAATCCTCACTGGTAATCACATTTTTTACACTTTCAGGAACACACCAACTCATCTTCTGATAACTGTGTTTATGTTTCAGCTGCTCATTGTGTTGTTAATGGTGATAGTGTTAGACGTGAAAGTGATTTACTTGTGTTCGGTGGCCGTAAATATAGAGATGCATCGACTAAGGAGCAACAAGAGTTTAATTTGGCGAACATTATTATCCATCCACAATATAACTACTCGACTTTCGCAAACGATATTGCAATTCTGAAGTTATCATCTGATATAAACATTACAAAGTTCGTACGACCAGTAACTATTTGGAATGCGGATATTGATGAAAGTAAAATTGTTGGATCTCTAGGAACCGTGATTGGGTTCGGTTTGAACGAAGATGATGAAGAATCGGATACACTACTACAGGCAACGATACCAGTGTTGGACACACAAACATGTCTTGCATATGATAATGCAACGTACGGAAACTACTTAACAACTGAAATGTACTGTGCTGGTGGAAAAGACAATGTCAGTGCTTGCAATGGGGACAGTGGGGGTGGGATGTTTTTCAAGTTCGGTGATACGTGGTACTTGCGAGGACTAGTGTCATTCAGCCCAACGAGGCCGAACGTGAAGCTTAGTTCACAAGAGGATCAACATACTGAAGAGGATGACAACACAAGAGGATTAACAAACAGTCTATGCGATAGTTCCAAGCCAACGGTATTCACGGATGTTACCAAATATCGCAAATGGATTTTGCGCTACACTAACCAGACAAAGTGGCTAAAGGAGCTAAAGCCATGCAATGGGGGTGAGATAGAAGAGGACACTGAGTGCAACGCTGCGAACCGTTTTGACTCAAGTGTCCTTTCCAATAAAGACGTATTGAGTTTAGATGAAGACGTGAACTTCAGGCGTTTTTCCGTGAAAGGTGATCAAGCCTTCAATAGCCATGAAGTGATGGCCGTAAGTGGAATTAACGGTATAGTTCAAGATTGTGTTGATGGTCGATTGTACTGGACTGAATATGTGAATCGACCGATTTTTAGTGCAATGTACGATCAGATGGTTAAGAAAGCGTTCCTCACGGAGGGGCTTGATGCAGCAAGTGTTGCAGTGGACTGGAACTCTCGTCGGCTATATTGGATTGATGGTGGCAAGAAAACTATTGAAGTTGCTAGCTTGGACAATCCGGGCTTGTCGACAACGGTGATGATCAATGTCGGTCGTTATAATAGAATCGTTGTTGATCCGCTGCAAGGTAAACTATACATAGCAGTGAGAAATCTCGGGATTAGACGGTCCAATCTCGATGGATCAGAACCAGAGCAGTTGTTAGAAGATCCTGGAATCGGTCATATAACAGTTTCCAAAGCCACTGGAGAACTGTGCTACGTAAGTTACTATTTCAAGATCGATTGTATCGATACTCGCAGCCGGCGGATTCGCACGATCGTCAGCAATCTTTCCGACGTTATTCACTTAGCTGCAACTGATGATATAATTTATTGGTTGAGTTATGACAGGTTGGATTATTCTGCTTTCGGCTTTAATATACTAAAGCCCTCCTCTAATAAGGGGACAGTTTCTTTCCTAACGCCAGCTGTCGATTCGGCTCAGAAAAGATAACCCGGCAGATGATGACAACACCAAAAAAGGGAACTTCGGCGATCGAGCTGACTGATCGCCGATCGATGATCCTTGAGGTCGGCCATCGCCTCCGGGTCGATTCTATAAATAAGGGAAGTCGGTTCAAAAATGGCCAGTCGCGATAAAACTTTACGTGAAATAAAGGCTAAGCTTTTGGTCCGCTCCAGTAAACGCACCCATAAATCCTTTTAGTTTCATTTTTATCCATACTCGTTAGGACGAGTCCTAACAATACTTCCTTACATTCTTCTTCTTTATTTCATAGTGAAACGATCGAAAGCATTAACCAGCAGGGGGTGCGTCAAAACCTTTTATTATATTCCAACGGCACGGAGTACACACGTTTAATCGTATTGGACGATGTTTGCCCGATATTCTACAGTCCGTGTGCTAAGAATAATGGTGGCTGCGCAGAAAACACTATCTGTCTTCTCAATCCACGTGTCCAATCGGGGAAAATCTGCAAAAGCATTTCCGACTTCTCCGACCAAACGGATCCATCAACAATAATAAAATCCAAACCTGTTAAACCGATTATTCACGGCGAAGGAAAACAAAGAAAATGGCCATGGCATGTCGTAATATACAGTACGCTGGTAAAGAATACTGGATATTTATGCGGAGGATCCATCATCAACATCAACACTGTACTTACTGGTAACTATTTTACACTCTGCAGAAATACCCGAGTCGAATATTTATCTTCTGGTGTTATTTTCAGCCGCTCATTGTTTTTATTACAATACTACTGAAGATTATCGCGTTATACATGAAAATGAGTTATCAGTATCCGTTGGTAGTGATTATGTGGATGGAATCACTGACGCTACTCAAGAGTTGAATGTGGCTCTAATTTTAATCCATCCACAATATAACTACTCGACTTCTGCAAATGATATTGCAATTCTGAAATTATCCACTGACATGAATATAACTAACTACGTAAAACCTGCACCTATTTGGAATGCAACCAGTGGACAACATCAACTGGTTGGTATGAACGGAACCGTAGTTGGATTCCGTTTGGACGAAGAGGGTGAGCCATCTGGTAAACTTCGAGAGGCCAACTTAAACGTAATTGATACGAAAACATGCCTTGAATACGGTAATGCTACGTACGAACACCGCTTAATAAGTAAGATGTACTGTGCGGTTGGAAGAAAAGATAAACAAGTTTGCTACGGAGATGTTGGAGGAGGCATGTACTTTAACATAAATGGAACATGGTTCTTGCGAGGAATTGTGTCATCCAGCGCAATGAGACTCGATTTCAATCCACCTGCATGCGATAGTTCGAAACCTACGGTCTTTACAGATGTTACTAAATACCACAATTGGATTCTGCGCTATACAAATGCGACAAAGTGGATAAAGACACTACAACCTTGCAAGGATGGTCCGATTGAAAAAGACATTGAATGCAACGCTGCGAGTCATTTTGACCACAGTTTCTTGCTTACTTTACAAGAGGACAAAATTATTCGAGTACCGATGTATGGTGGACCATCCTTCAACGTTACTGATGGAGTATATCCCTATAACATAGATTATGATTGTGTTGAGGGCCGTCTCTACTGGGCTAGCTATGAAACTAAGTCGATTGTCAGCGCCAAGTATGATGGGACGGATAAGAAAATTTTCCTCACGAAAGATCTCGAACGTCCAACGTTTGTTGCAGTGGACTGGATCTCGCGCCGTCTTTATTGGCTTGACCAAGCCAAGGAGACCTTTGAGGTTGTCAGCTTGGAAAATACAAACTTGCGATCGACGTTGTCCTTTATCATTAACGCTTATGACATCACCATTGACCCACACCAAGGTAAACTGTATATGAATGAATTTGACCAGATCATGACACAATATCTCGATGGATCAGAAGCACATCGATTGCCCATAATAAATTCCAAACCAGACGACTTGTACATCGATATAAAGGTTCCTGTGGCCACTGGAGAACTCTGCTACATTGTCAACGGACCCAGAATTGAGTGCATAGATACTCGCAGCAAACGAATCCTCAAAATCGTCAGCAATCTTACTGAAGCTTCTGCGTTGGCCGTGACGGATGAAATGATCTACTGGACGGAATACCCCAAGTTAGTATTTGTCTGATTTGTTCTTGAATAAAAAGATCTTTTTTTAATGTTTTCTTCTAATTCCCCAGCGTCATCGAAAGTGTTAGCCGTCGCGGGGTGCGTCAAAAACCTTTGATGTCGAATGGAAGTGAGAGCATACGTTCACTAATCGCGGTAACCGATGTATGCCCCGTGTTCTACAGTCCGTGCGCCATCAACAACGGGGATTGCCCGTTGAACACGCTCTGCCTTCTAAATCCACGCGTCCCATCGGGCAAGGTCTGCAAATGTACTCAAAACTGTCCCCTCGTGTGGGACTAAAGCGTCATTCAAATGTATTAAAAATCTTGATTAAGAAATGGTATGCTTAAAACCCGTTTTATAATTTCAATGAAAAAACTAATCCCAATGACAGTTAAATTGCAACTGCCTACATCACACTACCATATCAATCGAGGATCATTAAGGTGATTTTCTATTTCAGCAAAACGGTAAGAGTATAATTTTAGTATACTTGTGAGCCAACAATTGTTGTTAGTGGTCTAAATCGCTTGCGTCGTCAAGGCATTCGACTATCTGCACTCGCATAACATAATCCACTACGATCTGAAGCAGAAAATTCTCCCGGTTGTGTAGCTGGTTGACTGCGAGCTGAGTATGTATTTGGGGACATGACACCAGTGTCGACTACTAGTCGCCCGGGGTGTGGATGTTTGAGCTGTTGCTTCTAACCAGACTCACCTTCCACAGAACGCCACTGTTCACCGAAGCCGATCCGATGCGCACATGCAACATCATTCTGATCCTGATCAATGTATTCGAGTTTCCGACAAACAGTGACATTCAAATTCCGACCAAACGTCTAGGGTACCAGCGTGGGGGGATCAGTGAAATTCAAATGTACAAAAATGTCCCCGCACACGCTAATTCGTTTCGGTTGTCCTGGCACGTTCTTATCCCACTCGATGTCCCGCAGGATCTACTCCACTTGATCTATCCAACGTGATCGCTGAGCTCCTCGTCTTCTTGTGTCGGGCGGGTCGCTGGAGAGCACCTTCTTGGTGGGGCATGAGTCTAACATCCTCATGACATGAATCGTGCCCGCCTTTTCCACCGTCAGCATGTCTGGTTCGCCATACAGCTCAGCTAGCTCGTGGTGCATCCTTCTCCTCCACACGCCATGCTTCTCCCTCACACCACTAAAGATAGACCGGAGCACGCGCAGCTCGAATACTTGGTATCCTCTGTGAGCAGATTCCAGGATTCATATCATACGACCAAGGGTGAATCTAGTTATAGTTGTCCATCTCATAAGATTATCCTGGATGGTGTTTGTTTCCTTTTTGAGTGCATTTAACATTTATTTTAAGGTCATATTTCATAGTTTTCGAAACTACGGAGGAGGAATAATAATTTTCCTCCTTAGCAAACTAAAATTTGAAGCCACTCATACAAATTTTGTCTCACAGTGCACATGAAAATGAATTAAACATGACAATCAAAATCGAGAAATCCGATTAGTCCCCACCATAATCGCTCCGTTCGCTTGGTTCACACTCGGCCAGCTCGGCCGAAAAGAACGGCTTCAGACGCTCGTCCTCACGCAGCGCCTGCTTCAGATGGTCCGCCTTGCGCCGATACTCGTCCTGGATGTTCTCCAGGCGCATCTGCAGGATATGTTTGTTGCGCTCGAGCGTTTCGCCCTCGGAGATGAACCGTTCGTACTCGGCGTCATCGAAGTGCTGCTGGAAGCGTGACAGGAATCGCTTCAGCGACTGCTCCTCCGTGATCAGGTCGTCGCAGCGGTTGCGCAGTTCCTCCTCGAGCCGCTGGTAGAACTTGCGCAGGTCCGCCGTGCAGTCCCGGTACAGCCGCATCACTTGGGCACGGGTTGGCGGACGCTTCTTGGTGTCGCCCAGCCGCAGGAAGTAGGGCGCCAGGAAGTCAGCCTGCTGCTGTTTGAGCTGCTCCTCGCGAGCCTTGGCGGCCTCGTACTTGGCCAGCCGGAGCCGACGCGCTTCCTCGTTGCGCAAAGGATCGTAGAGGCTGCTGGTGAGGCGGGGCGAGTCCGTCTGCTTCCGACGTTCGCTCAGCATTGTGTCGATCTCGACGACCCGTCGGCAGAAGGCTCGCGATGACTGGTCCTCCGCCTTCAGTTGGTCTTTCAGAAGGAGAAACAAGTCCAGCTGGGTCGGCTGTGGATCCCAAGGGTTTGACTGAGGGGAAAAACGTGGTTCAGTTATATATAGAAAAGTGTGTTATATTGTGCATTAACCTTCACTTACCACATAGCCCGAGGTACAGCCCGGATCGTACGGCACCTCTTCACCCATCTCCGATTTTGGTGGTTTGATGAACTCTCGCGTCGAGGCGGTGATGCAATCTTCGCCATAGTGAAACTGCAGCTTGATTTTGTTCTCCTGAATGAAGCAGTTCCTGATAGCAATGTCCTTCACCGGTACCTTATCGGGGTTTTGATGGAATGTTTCCATGATGTGCTACTCAAGAAGCAAAAAAGGAGATGAAAGGAGAAGAAGATAAGTAAAGCGACCACGGTTATAAGAGATCGTAGAAGGATAGAACAAGATGAGAAGAAATAATAAATATAGAACTAGGTGGTAACAGAAGGGAAAGTGAGCAAGTAAGTTATAAAGCAGCTGTTATAAAAGACCGATATTGTAATCGCGAAAATACGGTACATCCACATTTATTTATTTATGTATTTATTTATTTATTTATTTATTTATTTATTTATTTATTTATTTATTTATTTATTTATTTATTTATTTATTTATTTATTTATTTATTTATTTATTTATTTATTTATTTATTTATTTATTTATTTATTTATTTATTTATTTATTTATTTATTTATTTATTTATTTATTTATTTATTTATTTATTTCTTCTTCTTCTTCAATGGCCCGCTCGCAGTTGAGCACGTCGTGCTGACATGGCCTGGTCACCAATCGTTCTCCAGGTAGCTCGGTCCATGGCTGCAGCCCTCCAACCCCGGTCGCATCCAATGTCTCGCAGGTTCTGCTCCACTTGGTCCATCCACCGAGCTCGCTGAGCTCCTCGTCGTCTCGTGCCGGGCGGGTCGCTGGTGAGCACCTTCTTGGTGGGGCATGAGTCCGGCATCCTCATGACATGTCCCAACCAACGAATCCTGCCGGCCTTCGCCACCGTCAGGATGTCCGGCTCGCCATACAGCTCAGCTAACTCGTGGTTCGTTCTTCTCCTCCACACGCCCTGCTCGTACACACCGCCAAAGATAGACCGGAGCACGCGCCTCTCGAAGACTGCGAGGGCGTTGGCGTCCTCCGTGAGCAGAGTCCAGGATTCATGCCCATAGAGAACGACCGGTCTTATCAGCGTGCGGTATATGACACATTTCGTGTGCGGGAGAAGCCATCTGGACCGCAGGAGTTTGTGGAGTCAATAGTAGGCACGATTCCCCTGAACAATGCGCCTCCGGATTTCACAGCTCACGTTGTTGTCCGGAGTTACGACAGTGCCGAGGTAGCAAAACTCCTCTACTACCTCAAGTTCGTCGCCGTCCACTGATACACTGCTCCCCAGCCTGGCTCTGTCACTGTCAGAGCCTCCGACGAGCAGGTACTTTGTTTTCGTCGCATTGATCATTAGTCCAATCCTTGCGGCCTCGCGTTTCAGTCGGGTGTACGCCTCGCACACCGTCCTAGTGTTCCGCCCGATGATGTCGATGTCATCCGCGAAGCCGAGGAATTGGAGAGAGCGGGTGAAAATCGTGCCACGGATGTCGAAGCCCGCGCTTCTCATGACACCTTCCAGAGCGATGTTGAATAGAAGGTAGGAGAGTCCATCACCTTGCCTCAGACCCCGGTGAGATTCGAACGGATCCGACAGCATGTTCGAAATCCTCACCTTACACAGCACCCCCTCCATTGTGGCCTCTAGCAGTCGAACCAACTTCTCGGGGAAGCTGTACTGCCGCATGGTCTTCCATAGCTCCTTCCTATCTATGGTATCGTAGGCCGCCTTGAAGTCGATGAAGAGGTGGTGCGTCGGGATCTGGTGCTCCCGGCACTTCTGGAGGATCTGCCGTAGAGTGAAGATCTGGTCGGTGGTGGATTTGCCTCCAACAAACCCAGCTTGGTAGCTTCCGACGAAATCTGTAGCAAGGGGCGCGAGTCTGCAGAAGAGTATCTGGGATAGGATTTTGTAGGCGGCATTGAGGACTGTGATGGCTCGAAAGTTGGCACAGTCCATTCTGTCACCCTTCTTGTACACTGGGTGGATGACACCCAGCTTCCAGTCCTCCGGTATCCTTTCCTGCTCCCAAATTTTCACAATTAGCTGGTGCATACTGACGGCAAGCTCTACCGAACCCATCTTGAATAGTTCTGCCACCAGCCCATCGCTGCCAGCTGCTTTGTTCTGTTTCAGCTGCTTGATGGCACTAGTGACTTCGTCCAAGGATGGTGGGAGCACATCGTCATCTACCTCCTGGCTAATGTGCTGCTCAATTCTGTCTGCGCCGCTGCTGGACTCCCCTAATTCCGCTCCGTTCAGGTGTCCGTTGAAGTAGCACTTCCACCTTTCGATCACCTCTCGCTTGTCCGTAAGAATGTTGCCCTCCTCGTCACGACACATTGCGACGTTTGGCGTGTAGCCGCCTCGTGTCTTCTTCAACATCCTGTAGAACTGGCGAGTTTCCCCCGACTGAGTTAGCTGCTGCAACAGTTGTTCATCCGACTCCTCGAAGCGGCGCTTCTTGCTCTCGAAGAGCCGGGTTTGCTGTGTCCTCAGTCGTTTGTAGTGTTCCACGTTCTGACGGGTTTCGCGCTGCAGCATTCGGGCGCGCGCTGCGTTCTTCTCGAATTGTGCCCGCCTGCACTCGTCATCGAACCACTCTTTCCTCTGGTTACGTGGCTTATGGCCCAGTGTCTGCTCGGCTGTGCTGCTGATGACTCGCTCCACCATACGCCAGTGGTCATCGAGGGACATCGTGGCGGTCGCGTTGTTGTCCGGTAGCGCTTCCCCAAGCGCTGACGCGTATCCCTCGGCAACAGCAGGTGTTCGCAGCCGATCCGTGTTTAGGCGTGGGGTAGGCCGGTGACGCAGTGTATTGACAGCGCAGAGCTTCTGCCGTAGCTTCACCATAACCAGGAAGTGGTCCGAGTCGACGTTTGCGCCCCTGTACGTACGTACGTCGATGATGTCCGAGAAGTGCCTTCCGTCTATGAGAACGTGGTCTATTTGGGAATATGTCTGCTGTGGTGATCTCCAGGTGTAGCTGAAACGAGGTTTGTGCTAGAAGAAGGTGCTACGGATGTTCATGTGCCTCGAGGATGCGAAGTTGATGAGCCGGAGGCCGTTGTCGTTGGTTAGCTGGTGGACGCTAAAGCTACCAATCGTAGGTTTATAGGCCTCCTCTCGCCCGACCTGAGCATTTAGATCTCCGATGACTATCTTCACATCATGTTGTGGGCAGCGGTCGTACTCCCTTTCCAGCTGCGTATAAAACGCGTCTTTGTCGTCATCGCTGCTCCCAAGGTGCGGGCTGTGCACATTTATAATGCTCAGGTTGAAGAAGCGTCCACGTATCCTCAACCTGCACATCCTGTCGTTGATCGGCCACCATCCGATCACTCGCTTCCTCATAGCACCCATAACAAGGAACGCCGTACCGAGCTCGTGCTTGTCTCCACCACTCTGGTAGATCATGCAATCGCTACGGTAGGGGCGCTCCGAGACTCCTTTCCAGCGAACCTCCTGAAGTGCTACTATTTCAAAGCCGCGGGCTCTCACTTCTTCTGCGAGTATTCTGGTACTCCCGGGTGAGGTAAGAGACCTGCAGTTCCATGTACCGAGTTTCCAATCGTAGTCCTTTTTCCGTTGCGAGGGTCGGGCATGATTGGTCCAAATCGGTTTTTCTTCTTGGTAACTTTTCGTTGCAAATGCACAGGGGGTGGCTTGCAAGGCCTCTCCCCCCGCCTCCTATCTCGTCGGTGGAACAACGCATCCTAGCTGTTTTACGTCCCGTAGGATGCCAGGACAGGGTGTACAGCCGCCCCTAACATGGGGAACAGACGCTGGTTCGAGCCGCTCCTAACATGGAGAACAGACGCTCGGGGATGAACTACTAGCAAGTAGCAGTCCATTCCCCCTTTCAATTCAGCCTTGCCGCCCATCCGCCCAAGGGGGTGGGTTTCCCCGTGTACCCAAGCTTGGATATTTAGGCGACAAGTTACCGTTCTGTACGTCGCGGACGTATTGAGTAGGAGTTGGGGAGGAGAGCCTATAGTAGCCTTCAGGAGGCGTCGGATCCAACCCTTTACAGAACAAAATTTATTTATTTATTTATTTATTTATTTATTTATTTATTTATTTATTTATTTATTTATTTATTTATTTATTTATTTATTTATTTATTTATTTATTTATTTATTTATTTATTTATTTATTTATTTATTTATTTATTTATTTATTTATTTATTTATTTATTTATTTATTTATTTATTTATTTATTTATTTATTTATTTATTTATTTATTTATTCATACAACGTCTCTTTTTATTCAGCAACACCTATTCGATTCAAAATGGTCAGCGTGTAAAAAGTGTTCGATTCAACAAGTGTATGCAGAGTGCAGTAACTCCGCGTGCAAAACAAACACAAAAGGATGCAAAAGTAACCCAGAATTGAACAATACAATTTTGGAACACAATTTCTAAGGAACAACTTGGATAAGGTGCATAATTTGGGTTGATATTATTTTTGCTAGATAAAGGTTTTGGCCCTTCACACTTCCATTTTTTTTTTTATAAAATATTATTTATTGTGCGTGTTAAGTGTGCTTCCATTTCTCCATTTCTAGTTTTTACTAATGTTTACATGCAACAATCAAGGACGTTTATGTCAATCACAGCATCATTGTTTCCAATGATGTGGATTACATAGTTAGAGAACAAACGTAAAACAGATATTCGTTTTGTCGAGCTAAGTCCGCTTAGTCGTCGGAAACGAAGGTCGTTGAAAGAGGACGGACACCCTGAAGAGAAGCATTCTATATTCAACACGAAGGGAAATCAATGTTTGGGCAAAATTTCAGTGTCAGCCAGACTGTTCATTCCAATCCGGCACCAAATTGCACCCAGCATCGGTCCAAACCATCCTCGGGGACATTCTGCATGAGTTACTAATTTGTTGTGCATCACGCACCGGGCCTCACCGTGCCTCACGTATCGGGCTTAGGGTATCAGGCATCGTCGTGCCAAGCTCAATTTTCCTAGTATATTTCGAAGAGTATGTGGTATCAATATTTGTTTACGAATCCGAATAATTTAACATAATGTATAAAAACATTAATCACTTTTATACGCCTTCGTTGAAACAGTTTTTAAAAGGAAACATGTTGGCAATTGGGGGGTCCGCGATAGCCGAGCGGTAGCGCCGGTTAGAAAATCGGCCCATGAGCGCCGGGGCTCACCACCTCGACGGCGTGGGTTCGAATCCCAACCGAGACCGGACCCTCCCCTGTACGAGAGGACTGACTATCCACGTACAACAGGGAGACAAGTCTCGTAAGCCCTTAACGGGCAGGCATGACCCAGAGGTCGTTACGGAAGGAGGAGAAGAGGATGTTGGCAATTGCTTTTGCGGCCGCTCTCGATAGGTCCCGACCTGTCTAAATACAATGTAATTTCGATTGAGAACGTATGATCGAGGCGTATGCCATAGGAATTTTCGGTCGAAATCGACACAGCTGTTTACTGCTTCAACACTAATCGACGTGGGCTTTTCATTTTCTATGCGTGATTTCGATAGCTTATCTTCGATGGTTTAGCTTAGACTAAAATGCATTTATTCATGTAATCTTACATACCATCTTAACGCTAGATCTTCTCTCACTAACACATCTATTTCTAACACATACCATAATTAAAAGATCTGAAGGACAGTACCGGACCAAAACTCCCACCCGACGTCACCTAACCCTTCGGCACATTCAAGCCAGCTTCTGTTGAAGTCCAGTGCCCCGCTGAAGCGATGCTGAATCGTCCTCCAACCGCCCTTGCGAAACACTTCCAGGTAGTTCATCGTTTGCTACAGCTGGTTTGTTTGGTTTGAAAATTCATAATTACTCCGGTTTCTTGGCTACAAACGTTTTCGACGTTTTTCATGTCGTTTTCATTTTCAACGGAACATGTTCCGTTGATATTAATTTTATAGGCTATGTTCGATTTCATCTAGCTTGCTCATTCCATTGGCGTTGATCACTTTCCTTCAACTCGATGCTCTATCGTATCGATAGTATGTTTTTCAGAGACGAATGACCGAATAGGTCAAAGTCTCTAAAATTAAAAAAAAAGTATGTTTTACGTGAGTCTTAAAGGACGCCTACTTTAGTTCAATACGAGACTCAAACGCGCTCAACGATTCTTCTAGATGAGACGTCAGAGCTTGTTTAACATTAGACTTAAACGCAATGAGCGATTTTTCAACACGTAATTCAAACTCGGCAAGCTTATCTTCAATACGATGCACTTGTTCTGCCAACTCGTTCAGTAATATTACGCGAAGCAATTCACCCAATGGTTTTGCTCGATATTTTCCCGTAAGTGCAATCGAGTCACTATTTTGCGCGATTATGTCTCCATTTTTCTCCAGTTTCTGTGTGATAAGAGAAAGTTTTGCGTCCAGCACACGAGGTTTGGCAATTGTGATTTTTTATTTGCGTCTGGAGATACAGCCTTTTACGATGGATAGCGTAAGCTGAAACGCGTTGACCGCCTTTGTGAACTCCGTTATCGCACCTTGAAGCCGGAATATGACATCTTGCAATCCTTTGTGACTTTTATTAATGATTCTATACACTCGAATATGCCATCCTTAAACTTCATTATCGCCCTGTCAGATTGGAGACTGGTTTGTTTAGAGTTCATAGATGCACATTGTGTACACATACGTGTATAGTCAACCATTCGAAAAAGACTATATAAATATCCATCATTATCATAACAACCCAACATGGCTCGGTTGCTGACTTTGAGCATAGGCAACATGTGTCGCGATCGAGAAAACGATTGAATCGATGTAATTAATCCAACACGTGTGCTTTGAAGAAGCGAAAGAAGTGACCAATATTGAGCAGAGCTCAAAGGCATACTCAATTAAAAAGAATACAATCTTCAAAGAAGCTATCTTTTAAAACTATTTAGATGATATTTTTCAGGTAAAGAATACACCTCAATCCGAACGGGGACCGAATCAGGTAAGAACTGGGTAATTATATTCATTTAGTTTATAGAAGCACTTCGCAAAGAAAACGGAACAACTGAATCGAAAATTGAAATTCTAAACATTTCAAACGGTTTTGGTGTTTTCTGTATCTTGGGCCATCTGTCTACACCTTGGGTGAATCGGGCGAAACGGGAAATTCGCCCTTGAGAGCGTCCTCTAGCGTGGAGCTTTGAAAGTACCCACCTTAGCTTGTTTATATTTTCAAAACACACGTTGTTCTAAATGTCGTTACTAAAAATTATTAAGTAGAAATATCATGGGTGTTCAACGAACAGTGAAGTGATGCAAAATGCTTATGGGATTCAAATTGGTTCATATTGATTGCAGACATTGCAACATATCAAATAAATGAACAAAGTTTTTCGTCGTTTTTAGATACCGTTGCAAACGAAAGCTCAGTTGATTTGCTTTTACATTTTTAAAAACACAAAAACAATCCTTGTCAAAAACACAGACAATCAATCTATTTCTAAATAGAATATTCATAATGTCTATCGTGGGGGGTCCGCGACAACCGAGTGGTAGCGCCGGTTAGAAAAATCGGCCCATGAGCGCCGGGGCTCACCACCTCGACGGCGTGGGTTCGAATCCTAACCGAGACCGGACCCTCCCCTGTACGAGAGGACTGACTATCCACGTACAACAGGGAAACAAGTCTCGTAAGCCCTTAACGGGCAGACATGACCAAGAGGTCGTTACGCCAAGAAGAAGAAGAAGAAGAAGATAATGTTTAATAGACCAAGAAGTACATAAATTACTTACCGTTAGCTTGCTCGGTTCCTTGGTGACGGGGTCCTTCGGAATATTTTGGAACTCTCGATAATGCAGCCTAGGGAGTAATCAGAAAGGCTAGTTTGTGCTTTAGACCGGGAAGCGCTGAGTCAACTTACAAATCATCTCGACGGTCGTAGTGTTCCTTGATGTAAGTCGCATGGTAGATGAGCGTCCGGAGCGCATCGAAGCGATACTGGTAGAAAAACTTAAGCACGTACTCGTCGTTTGGGGCGGCCCGATGACGCAGAGATCGCAAGCAGTCCGGGCGGCCCTTGTTGAAGCGCTCCTCCGTCTCGTCCGTCCGGTAGTCGATGCGCACCTGATGCAGAAGATCATCCCGGTTCTCGTACCATTCCCAGCGGGTGATGGGGCCTTGGTAGTCGAGCGTCTCGTAGGTCGTCAGCCTCTGAACGAGCCCGATCAGGTTGCGGTAGGGCGCGAATCGCTCGTAGATCGTTCGCTTGAAGTAGACCACCTTGGTACCGTCCTCCGGAAAGCGACGCTCGAAGTCTGGCCGCGAGACATTCAGTGGCCGAACCCAGGAAACGGGCAGGTCCAGGTGCTTCTCCTTCTCGATCTCCTCGTCCGTGGTGAGCGGGTCCTGGTCCTCCGGAATGACGCAATCCTCGCGCAACTCGTACGGCTCGCCCGGCAGGAAGTGCTCCCAATCGGCACCGCACGCGAGGTCCCAGCGCATAGCCGCGATGCCGGCCGCTGGGTCCTGCTTGTTGACGTAGTAGTTGTGCTGGTTCCAGACGCTCTCGATGGCGAGGTAGTCGGGCGAACTGGGCTCGTGCCGGAAGCCGGTCGACGGCTCGAGAAAGAAGGCACTCGGCGGAGGTCGTATCTTCTCACCCGTGATCGGATCGGTCGTAGACTCACGGTAGCCCGGCTTGTAGCACCAGGGTGCGTTGTGCAGTATTGCAACCCACGCATGTACCCGGTGGCCTCGCTTCGGATCGTGCGGTGGCTGCTCTTGCCGCTCCAGCTCTTCGCGAGCCGCCGCCTCCCGGTTCGTTTCCTCCGCGCGCAATTTGGCCACCTTTTCTTCCTCGATGGTGAGGAGATACTGACTGCGGAGGTCGGGGGGCTGTCGTAGTTGATACTTGTTTGGCGGCGTCGGTTTCACTTCTTCATCGCTTTCCTGCATGCAGAAATGTACATCAATAATTTGTCCGTGTGCTGGTTTTTACAAGAAGTCGCTTGTTTCTCTTAATTTTACAAGGCATATTTCTTAATAGATGAATATTGTTTGAGCCAGATGTTTAATAGATCGGAAAGTCTATCTAACTACATGGTGTCATTCAAATTCAAACATCAATCATTTCATAACAACAAGTCGGATTTTAAAAGTCTTATGTTTAACTGAAAGCTATGTTTATACTGGTCTATAACAGCATATGTTTTGGAATAACATAGACACATTTTTTTTACTAATTTGAAACATTTTTCAAAAACTGATGAAACTGAACTGACTACCACTGCTATTTTCGCTCAAATTAGAAGGATTGTGGTATTGAAATGGGTTAAAGTGGACATGCTTCGCTTGTTTATATTTGATAACATACATATATACGGCTCCGTAAAATAATTCATTAGATTGTGAACTGATCAATGGATGAAAGGACAGTCTTTGTAGACAAAACAAGTCGTCAAATTTGCCCGTTATCGGTTATAGATGGAGTTTGAACATCTTATCATTTTTCCCTGTATTTTTCCTATGTTTGCCTTCACAAAATGCTGCAAAACCACCCATTATAGAACGTAGAGTGTTTTACCTCGCAGTTTTTAGATAAAAATAGGTATTTTTAGATAAAAAGTACTATTCTTGAATACCATAACAGGCGCGGAACATCCTTCGACCTATAAGATCACAATCGGTTATTTTGAACAGCCTGCGACTACTTCAGGACAACTAAGTTTCACCGAAAAAACGCTTACTCTTCCTCGTTGTCTAGGGTTGTCTTTTCAAGCTTTTCCAAATGATAAATTGTAAAATTCCGTCAAATCTGACGTTTTTCGACAACATGCCCTCCAATGTCTTAAGTACATTGTGTGGGGCTTGTTGAGGCCTTATTAGCAGGGGGCGTTTTATGTACGAAACTTTTTGATTTTTGTCTAGTTCGTTTCCTATCGACTTTCACTCGATCATGGAGAACTGAACGACTTAGACAAGATCTGCTGTGGAAATCAAACCAGCCAATCCTAAAACATACGTTAAATTCCTTAATTTTTAAAATTCTTCAAAATTCCATCTTTAAAGTTTTATTTGAACAGGTAATGGTAATAATTTAAAAAAACATCAATTACTTGTGTAAACATAGTTTAATTCCTTGTAGATAATATGTAGAACATGTATAAACTTTAGGATCTCCACGATGACAAAAGTGTATGAGAAAATATTGAACCCTGTGAGGATCTAACTTTGGGAAATTTTAACAAATATACTACTCAAATAATTTCAAGTTGATTATTTTACAATGAATCTTAATTTTATTGAAACATGTTTAAAAATTAATTTTGCAGAAAACTAATCGAAAAATGGGCAATGTGCACATTGCCCTCCACTCTCATCCATCCATTGAATACATAAATAAAGTTTATGCACAAGTTAATTTCATAAAACATTTCCTGGTTATGTGTATGTTGGTGCCATTCTTTGTGTTTTTAATGCTATCTCTGGATTGTGTTGTAACTAGTTGTTTATTAGTAAGCACAACTTATTAAGTAATTTGTGAATTTCAGTTCAGTTTGTTCAAGTTACGTATATTTCCATAGCCAAATAAACTTGGAAAAGTTATAGTCACATTCGAAAAGAATGCATGGCTTATCATTATTACTATTGATTTGAACATTTGAAATCAAATTATTCAAAATAGAAAAAATATAAAGATGCGCTGATGCACAATAGATCAATTTTTTCAGATCTTCCGCAATATGAGAATATTTTCTTAAACCTCGCGTGAGCAAACGATGCAATATTTGGTCGTTATCCACGATAGCTCATCAACCCCATCGGCCGTTCCTCTTTTCTCTACCAATTACTTTCCTTGACTTCTAGAAATGCTTCGTGGCTTTAGCTTCCCGCGAAAAAGATGAATGTTGTTGTTATTTTTTTATGGTACCTAGCAATCCTCACTTACAAGTCACCGTTTCGTCTTCACGCCCTGCTTTCAAAGCGAACGCAGGGAACACAACAAGACGCTACCGGGACCTTAAACAGGAGAAATATATAATAATAAACCATTAACCCTTTTTCAACGGCCGGGTCAGCCGTAGGGTTCTTTTCCTGTTGTCGTGTGTGACCCAAACAAACGGGAAAAGCTTCGCGGGTTCGCGGTTTGCTACCGCCTTCCTCGCCTTCAGCACCTCGTCGGGGGTTTTGGGGAATTCATTGTCGAACATGTGGTGCGCATATGTTATGCAGCAGCCATTGCTTTGCTGGTACCTTTTAATGCCTCACTCGAAGTTGCCGCTCGAGCAAGGACACGCGTAAGTGTGTGTTTGGATGAGGTAAATTAGCCGATAGTTTGAATAATTTTTGAAATTTTGATGGATATGTAAGTGCTACTTGTGCTCTTGTCGCGAGGTTCATTTTTTGTGGTTCGTTTCTTTCCTTGTTTTGGATTGCCGGCCAATGAAGACCCCCAAGCGGAGCAAGGGTGAATTTCTTCTTCATTAGAGACACACGCATACAACGGGCATACCCTCAATCCTCCATCACCTCGTGGCCCCATGAATCCGGCCACCAGGACCGGATGTCACTTGGCAGTTTTGTTTCATTTCGCTCGGTCAGCCTTATTCCGGCGCGAAAGGCTTCTGCATCCTTGATTGGTGTGAGACTGGGGAGATTTTTGAGTTACTCTCCGCCTCAGCCTTGCCACAGTAACATCCGGTGTTGATGATGGTTTGTTTCTACACGAACAATGTATGGACCGCAAACATTACACACGGGTAACATGATGCACCTCTGGTAAGCTCTCCAAAACGGAAGGAGAGAAAATGTGTTGGAAATTTGAGATGAGCTAAATTGGAGCTAAGTATAGAGGGAGCCTGTTTTTACCAAGAGGTTAGTTATCCTTCCCATTAGCACATTTGGTGCGGTATAAACGATTTTTCCTTGATGCGTTTCATTGTAAAAGAATTAAAACATTAGGTAAGAGGTCAGTAAGATCTCTAGAAAAAATAGATAAGTAAGATATCTTGAAAAGAGAACTTTTGACCCGCAATTGCTAATACCTGATATGAAGTTATAAATTTTCAATTTTAGGACCCTTCGAAGTAAATTTGAGTAATTTTGATACATACACATAGGGTAAAAAGTCTCGTAAGCCCTTAACGGGACAGGTATGACCAACAAGGTCGTTAAGCCAAGAAGAAGTAGATTCAATTTTGTTATAAATCTATCAAATATACAGATATTCTTACGTAGAAAATCATACATATAACAAATTGTTATATCGATAGCATTTAAAATGTTTTTTTTTATACAATTATTCAACGAAATTAAGAGGCCTATAAATTTGCTGGTTCTTACCTCAATTTCTTCCGGCACGAACGGGCAGCTGACCCGTCGCTGGTCATTGTTGGCTACCTCTCGGGTGGCGTAGCCGGACACGACCAGCGCCGCAAACCCGTTCCCGATCAGGAAGCTGCACAGGAGGGTGGCCAGCTCGAAGCTGTTCGCCCGACGACGCCTCAGCACTGCATCGGGAGAAATCAATCGGATTGGCTGTAAAGAGGAGAAACAGCAGAAAAAAAGTTTAGTTGTTTAGTTTTGAAATTATAGCACAAGTTGCATGCAGCAAGAGTTGTAGTAACGGGATGTTTAAAACGGGTAAATCAAAACTCTACTTGAGGTACTAGTGCTAGGTTCTTGGTACTTTGATTTCCAATTGAGCATTTGCGCCAGTTTTCCTTGACATACGGAGCAGCAATTTTGGTGTTTTTACCCCGAATAGAAAAGTGCACTGCTCCATTGACCGAACCATGTCGGAAAACGAAAGAAAAATTCCCCAAAGGCCAGCAGCGCGGGGCCGGACGAATGTCAATTAAGGCATGCGAGGAAGAGAGGGGCATTGGCAGGCGGGCCGAAGGACGCCAAGCTAAGACAGAAAGCAATCTTGCAAGGTGTTGTCCGCAAGCGAGCCGTTGATGAGAGGGAAAACGAACAGACCCCCGATGGCCGCTAGCCGAGTTGCTGGGGTGTTTCCCAAGCATCCGAACTCCGGTCGCATAAGTAAGAGATTGCGAGATCAAGACCTCGATTACTTTACACACGTGTCCACTTTCCCCGTGCTCGTACTTGACATCAATCGTGTGGATCTAGGGGGTGGGCAGTAGGAGGAAAAACTGAACCGATTTTTTCGCCGTGCTCGGATAAAGGATGTATTCCCATTCGGGTTCGAGACGCGGTAGAGTAAAACATCAATCAGAGGAGGGGAAAAACGGGGAACTACCGGAATGACGCACGGGGGACACGCAGCATAGCGCAGCAACGAAGCAGAGAGCATAATGCACGCCCGTTGGCGACGACCGATCCATCGGTCGGACGGTCTCGAAATGTTCGGATGAAAATGATGAAATGACGGATCTCCACGCCGACGGAACGTCGGCGCTCGGTGAACGGATTACGGATTGATGTTTCATCGGAGGATTCGCTGGCGGAATGTGCGATGTGGGTCTCCGGTGCGTACTTGTGTGCCCCCCCCCCCCTCCACCGCTTCTGCTTAGCCATTCCCTTTCGGAATCCTTTTTGGTTTTGTCGAGTTTGTGATTGAGATTGAATCCCGAACGCATAAAAAAGTGAGACGGGTAGAAAGGCGCTCACAAAATCACCGCCCTTGAATAAGAAAACGCGCTCAGAACGGAAGGGTGGAAAGCACTGGGTGTGGAAATCCTTTTGCCCTGCGCTGCGACGAAACCGGACGATGCGCTGCGGAATCAAATAAACGTACGAAGAAGGCAAAAACAAGAAACCGTTTCGAAAAGAAACCCTTCACGACATGGAAAAGTGAACATACACATCGAGGCAAAATGTACAAAAAATAAAAAAAAAAAACAAAACAAAAAAACACTGACGCAAACCTTCTCCAATCCTCCAACGACCGATTGGTGTGAATTATCGAACCTCGAAGTCTTGGGCAAACTAACTTAAGCCTTTTTTGGGCTTTTTCTTCGGGTTTGGGAGGCTATGCGGAGGCACTATCACCCCCATCTGTTCGGCGGCGACGGGAAAGCAATATGAGAGTGATGTGGCGTGGAAACCAAACGGCGCTGATAAATTGAAAGCATACGCAATCCGTACCGAAGGCAATATATGAGGCGCACGGACACCGAACGTGCAAGCGGAGCAGTTGCGAATGTGGAAAGGAAGGTGATGGAAAGCCTAGGAGGAAGGGGGGATATCCTTCGAGACGCTCAAAGCGAGTGATTGGATGATTTGTATGGTGGAAGCGGGCACTGGAGATGAAGTGGAAAATATGATTGTCTAATTTGAACAAAACACTCAAAAATACAGAACAAAATGGAAAACACAAAATACCAACAATTAAGAGCAAGCAATTGTAAAAAAAAAATTAAAAAACAAATCACAAAAATAAAACAGAACTAGAAAAAAAATAACCTACCTAGAATTGAAATGAAAATAGATAACAAATAAAACATTCGTTGCAAAATCATAAAATAACCTTACAAACACTTAAAACACTGATAACATAAAAACAATACGGAAGGAAAGATGTGAAAAATAAACCTCTAAGAATTGGGCGTGAAATGTAAACCGTTTGCTGCAAAATGGCTTACGATTTCCTGTTCGGTACGGCTTGTGCTCGATTGCGTCTGGGAAAACTATCGTCGGAAAAACCGATATACACACATATATCACATGTTTCGTCACATCACTTCAACTTATCAGCGTTTCGGGCTTTTCTTTGGCACCATTCGAGCAAAATTGAAGCGCTCGGAAGGATGGAAGAAGAAAAACCGAACGGAACGACAAAACCAGGACGACAACGTCGACACCGGGAACGAAATCGAAAATGAAACGCTTCTAAGGTAATTGCAATTGGTACACACACACATACACGCACACATACTCATGTATTCGTTCACGCACTATTTGTTGGTCGTCCTTCATGCTAGATGGCTTTTCGGGTTTGCTGACACCTCACCCTGTGACGGGTGTTCCCCGCAGCGTGTGTTTCCCGCACCGGGGTAGGAAAATTGGGAAAATCACAGCTCGAGTGCCTTGGGCGGCAGATTTTCTTTTCTTTCATGCGCATTCCTTTTCCCCCCTTTTCACCTTCTGCTTTCACTTCTCTATCGTGCCATTGACGGTTGATGAAACAATCGCAGTGGAGCACATTCGGGGCGCCCTGGCGTCGAGGTAATTCGTTTTCTTTGCGCCAGCAAATGGCAAGATTGGGCGAATTGGCATCAGCCGAAGAAGATGGAATCGATACGGGCAAGAACGTATGCGCTCAGGTTGCCGGCTGGATGAAGTGTACCTTTGATTTTTGGACGCTAGTTTGCTCTCCGCTTTTGCGTTATTCCTTTTGTTCATTTTAATTAAGACGTCGTGCGATGTCGTGGACTGCCGTGGCGCATTGCAATCCATTGCGGCAGTTGCTCTTAGGATCTTTAGAACCAAACAAACAAACTGACAAACCGAGCAATTTTTAGTTTCATAACAATTCTGAAAACAACTAATATGAACAAAAGTGTTATAGCGGTAAGTGGTGAAGATAAATACGGTATGAAAATTGCTCTTCTTCAAAATAAAGCTACATGAAATAAACGTTAAAGATTTCGTGATTGATTTAAATGTATAAAAGAAGATTCTACTTTCTGAAAAAAACCGCCATGTTGTATCAAACCTCTAGCAAAAAACTAAATTGTTGTTGCAAACTTAAACACGCATGAAATACTTATCCTTACTAGTCAATGAATATAGAACTTGTCATGCATGAAGCAAATAACTTAACTAAAACTGTTTCGTTTGAAATAATCCCCGCTGAATTGAACGCTAATCACTTTTATTTACGAAAAAGTAATGAACATACTTGAACAATCCATGAGTTAACCAATAGTTTTGACAGTTATGACTATTGTTTGGTTTATAAATTAAAAAACGTTTTGTTTGATGACCTTATTGTTAACTTAACAATCATAAAAAACAGGCTGTCTTTGCTTTTAAACCACAATTAATTTAAAATTAGGCCAAGTTTTTTAAGCTTAAACATTTATTTTATCGTGTTAAAAGCATTGGATTCGTTAAGAAATGGTACGTAATGAATTGTCAACATTCATTGTTTGAGATTGCTGGTGAGTTCCCTCCAATATCCTATCTGCATGTCCTTGAATTCCTGTTGTCCTTCAGTATGTTATATCTTACTCGTCATTTGGCAGTATTTGTGTCAAATCAATCGGACGGTTCGTATGCCACGTTTAAAATTATTATTATCTATGTTCATCCCATTTACGCAGAGACTTGAATGTTTAATATTGCAGGAGTTATTTTCACAGCTAGCTTATAAACACTTCTAATCTTCATAAGTGCAATTTGCAGAGCTGTGCATCGCCATCGTATAACAATAAAAGGCGAGAACTTAAACCCAAAAGTGCCTTCCACCGTCGACCCTTACGCGCCTTGGAGTGAAAATGATTTATTGCCGCACATGAAAGTTGGGCTCTTGCAATATAAATTCAGATTGCACTCCCTTCCTGCAGTTCGTATCCTGCTCGCGCTGGCAGGCTCACAGCCCAAACATTAAGGGTGGTCAGTAATCGATTTACAAACACTCCGTAAAAGCTGAGCCTGGCAAGGGAGAAAACATGTTTGCGAAAAAGAAACAGAGAGAAGAGTCTATTTGAATTTAAGGACACACCGTGTGACCGACGGCCCTAACTTCTAACAGGCAATGGTCGGTAGATGGTACGGAAGGAATCGCAAATGGCAAAAAAGTATGTGCTGCAGAGGAAGAAAAACAGAATAAAAAACGGCAACATAAAACATTGACCTTCCCAGGGAGAACCCACAGGAGAGTAAAGGAGATTACAAAAGGAGGAGCAAAAATAAAACTCGACACAGAAATGATCCTGCCATTGCTTTGTTTTGTTTTATTCCGCCTGCCCTTTCAACCTCCTCCACAACAAACCGCTTGGTAGAGGTGAAGGTGCGGTGCTGGGTTGGCGAATGATGTGGAAACATTTAAATTCCATCTTCCCACGGCCGTGTACCTTCGGTGCCAGGTACAATTACCATCCGCCGTTCGTAGTTCCGAAGACGTTCGTTCGCAGAAGATCAATTCCGACACCGTGGTCTTCTTCATTTTCGCTGGGTGCGGGGTTCCGCTCGGATCGCTGGATTTTCTGTGCCAAGGCCATTCATGACGGCTAGGCGGCCAATGGCTCTGGAGAACTGGGCCACCGTGCGCCCCGACGCTGAAGGCAACCACTTTCACCAAAGGCGAGCCCGACGAGGTCGCATCCTATGCCGGATTTGGAAGGTCTTTTCCTCATTCCAAGAACGAAGGCAAGGGAATGAAGAATTTTATTTCACATCGTTTTAAATCCGTAAAAATCCCCTTTCTCTCTCTCTCTCTCTTTCTCTCCGTGTGTGCGAGTCTATGTAGTTCTTTGCACTCTACGCCTGGCGCAAGGACTGGCCCGGGGTTCGGTGTACGCTGCAGACACCACAATCCTATTTACTTCCTTCTATGTTTGCGCTGCAAACGATCGCACACAGCCAAACGGTGGCCTGGACTGCTGGACTGCCAACTGACCCACTGACCAAAGCGGAACGGAAAGAAGCATAAATTGATGAAACTTTTGCAGGGCAGCAAAAAAAAATTCCATCTCCTTACGTTGGTCTTCCAAAGTTTAAGCTCATTCTGAAAGTATAGTTTCCACTCCCACGTTCTCTGGTTGGTTTTTGGTCCTTTTATTCTCGTACTCTAAACCTTTATTTACTTTTACTCCTACCCGTTTCCGCTCCTGGCAAATGTATTTCCTCACAAAGCTTTGATGCAACAAGTGGTTTGTCGTTTTGTTCCATTTATTTCGTTCCTACATATTTCTGGTCATCGGGAGGCATCGAAAATGCATTTACTTTGCACGGGGCGAAGGCGATATGTTTTATTTTCACCTCTAAGGACGACGTAAGCGCTCCGTCCAGCATCCGGTGCATCGAAAAAAAGAAAAAGATCGTATAAAAATGTTGTGGCAGGATTATGGTCGGGTTTACTCGTAAAGCTCGGTCCGATTACCGACCGACGTCTTACCGACATGGAAATCCGCGTGCCACGTGGAAACTGCTTATGAGAAGTGCTCCATCAAACGGTAGTAAAAGTATCACTTTGTCCGGCGGTGTGCAGCAAAGCAGGACCAACCGTCGGTCGGCTCCGTTTGCTGAGGTGACGAAGGGAAAGGCAGAAGCGTTGTCCCTGTTCAACGACCTCACCGAGCAGTTAACGATCGCACTTGCCATAATTGTTATGGCTACCGTCGGGATCCGATGCGTAAACAGAGCTCCACCGAACAGAGATTTTTCCCCCTCAACAGTGGGGTCCGATTTTTCCACGAAACCTTTTTATCGGTGTTTGTTTACCTCCTTTAGCGGCCAACGTATCGGAGACCAACCTTTCGGCGTCCATAATAAATTTATGTACTCTCGCGCACACGGGCGAGGATTATTATGATGCTACCCAGCGCCGGTAATGTGGTGTTAAGTGGGCTAAATCACATCCTACCGCTTCGCATCCCCAAATACTGGCCTCCCTTCGCGATCTCAATCGGAAAAGGAGGAGACCGGTTGGATTCACTTCTTACGGTGTGTGTTATTTTTTATAGTATACCGGATCACCTTCAAGCAACACACAGAAAAAAAAGAAAACCCATTCACATAAAAACGGAATCACGCATAAAACCCATAAAAAAGGCACCCATCCCCATCCCCATACGGCCGGGGGGTGTCGGTTGTGACGGGGCGGACATGGATCATTGCATCATCGTTTTGCGCTTTTACAACTCGAACCGGCGATCTCGAGCAAACTCCCGGTCGTCCGTGGTAGTAAAATCGCATTTGTGAATGAAATGCGCCAACCCTTCCCCCTGGAACCCCTCCCCAACAGTCTCTCTCCCTCTCTTCAGGACCAGTCTTTTCCTGTCTGGTTCGGATTTTCTCCCCTCTTCGTTTCGGGGAAGGTGGGCGAGGAAACGGTAGTTTGGTGGTTTATGGAGCCATTCCAGCAAAGCGTTTATTTATGTGCTTATGCCAGCCAGTTCTTCGGCGAAGGGAGAAGAACTCGAAGGTAGGACGATTAGGGGAAGGGTGAGAAAAAAGCTTTGGCACAGCCATAGAAAAACACAAGAAAAAACAAATGCCGGATTCAGTAGAGCACACCACAGATAAAGAAACTGCAAGGACTTCAGGCAGCCTCAGACAGATCACCTAACGAGAGAGATGGACGGCAAATGGAAGCTATAAGGAGGGTGGGTGAGGAAAAGAGAGAATTAAAAACAACAACAACAAAGTACAAAAAAGAGTGAGCGAGAGAGGTAAGAAATGGGATTGCAATGAGAAAATGATGTGTTAAGGAGAGATAAAAGTAAAAACAGATATAAAAATGGAAATAAAATTATATCGCCCGAGCGAATGCGAATGTTATGGCTTTTCTGTACATAGAATCTCATTCGTTCTCTCTCTCTCTACCTCCCATTCGTGTTTTTTTTTCTATTCCCTCGTCGCCTGATTTTGGCACACAGTCTACTTCCGTTTTATGGGATTTTCCGTTGTTGTTGCCAGCATCTTTCCAACCTTCCTTGCCTTGCCTTGCTCGATTTTGGCAAGTTGCTTTCGTCTCTCGGCTGAACAAGACTGCTGCCGGATGTCTTCTCGATTGTCCTGACTGCTTGCTCGTAATGATTGTGCGGTGGTGGTAGTGATGCCCTCATTTCAAGGCTCTTTCTTGCCCTTGGCCCTTTTGGGTACGACGGGCGGAAGTTGGTAGAAAATAAAAACGAACAGTTAGCAAAAGAACCGCCCGGGTTCGGAGCACATAAACATACAACCACGTGGTGTCGAGAGGGCTTGTGTTGGAAGATAGGGGGTGTCACGAACACATCCATGCATCCGTGTTTGGGATTTTCCGAAGATTCTCCAAGCCCCCATCCACCTCGTTGTCTCTTTCGACCCGTTTTCCCTGCGCCAGGCGGAATTCATTCATGGAAAGTTTTCCCGCTTTTTAAGAAGGGCCAAGACGAATGCGCCCCCAGTGTCGAATGGTAGCAGGAAAGAGACTGGCAGTACAAGCAGGAGTTAGAAACCTCCCACCCTCAACAAGACAACAAACTCAGTCCGTATCCTTTTGCTCTATCTTCCGTTTCCCCTTCAAGCAGTTTGATTTCCTTATCCTTCGACCGGAGCCATCCTTTACCGGATGTTTTCTTTCTTCCATCGGAGGGCAACGTCTTGGCGGGCATCGTAACCTTCCTCAACTTGGAGATTTGGTTTCTTTTTCTTGTGGTCTTTAAGAAACGTCTGCAGTAGGAGTCCTACGCCCATTGATTGTTACCGGTATCTAAGCACTTTCTCACCTGTTGTCTATGAAAAGACGTAGGTGTCGTTTTGAGACGTTGCTTTCTATTGCCTTCGATTTGGTAATTACACTGCTTGAGCAGTAGCCGTATATTAAATTTGCATATGTTTTTGTGATCGAATGCTAAAGGCTTCAATAACAAATAACAGCAACGTTAAGATTTGCCCAGTTATCTTTTAAGTTATTTTAATTATAGAGTAATGTATAAGCATCTCTTCGTCTTGTGAATTACGGAAATGTGTTATCTAGTTGTTGTAAGACAGCATTTTTTCTATAAATTTATAACACGTGTTATTTTCGATCTAGAGGAGGATATTTTAGATCTAGGCTAGGGAATCTTGGATTTTCAAAAATTGTCACTTCATATCCGTTTTACCGAAAGACATCGCCTTAATTTTGGAACAGTTTGTAAACTTATGTTATTTCTTCATGATTAATCTGAAATTTTTAATTTTATTTGCCAGCATTATCTTGTTTTTTTTTAAACTAGAAAGCTGCCTTTTGAAATCAGAATATTTATGCAATTTCAAACTTACAATAAATTTGAATATCCATGCCAAATTTCAGCATAATTGGGAAAAACTTACCCATCATGACAAAAACAAATATTTTCAATTCAGTTCAAATTGTTCACTTTGTAATTTGCTTTCAATTAACATTTAGCTATTACTAAATCTATCATAACGTATGGAGTTTTTAAATGTAAACTTTCTCTGGAAGTTCTAGGATTATTCATAATTAAATGACACACACATTTTTCCGGAAATTTGAATTCATTGTGTAAAAGTAATCGTTTTTAATACCCTTGTCATTTTTTGTCATCCCTAAAGCATAAAAAATATACTTGTTTGCCACAACGAGCGACGAATCTTCAACACTAATCGAAATGGCAGTAGTGGTGGCATTGGTTATGGCTCGAAACGTATCCCATGCTGTATCGAGGAAAGGGCCGACGTGGGCTCGACCGGAAAAGAATCAAATATAAGCAAAAGCGAAAAGCGAAATGATTTATTGTTTGTCGGTTAATAAAAATCAAAGTATCGTTTTTCGGCTGCGAGCGTGTGTGTGTGTGTGTGGTCTCTTGCTTTTGGGGTAAGACAGTTGCCATCAGCACCAGCCGTAAGAAACAGGGCAAAGAGAAGAAAATACTTCGACACTTTGCGGAACAAATTTCGACTCCCTTTCCGCATTGACGCTGTGGTGTCGGAAAGTGTACGCTTAGCCCCAAACACTCGACGGCGAAGATGATGCAGAGTGTGATTGTGGGAGGGAGCTTTTCTTGAAGTAAACTTTTTCGTCCACCCGCCTCGTTCACATGTTCCGGCTGCTCGTACGAAGCCGAAGACGATGCCCGCCCGGAGAAACTTGCTGACGACGATAAGCATGACGATAATAATGATAAACTGCTACGTCTTTGTGAAACGCCGAGCCCACATTCCACAGTCCTCACTCGTTCGGTCGTGGTGTGTTTAATAGTTGTGCGTATGTGTTTCCGGTTCGTCCGGTGGCTTCCGAGACCACTCCTGGAAGGCTTGTTGGCCCCGGGGTGAGTTGATCGCTCCCGGCGGGGCGTTGGCAAAGCGATTGTGATGCGTAATTAATAAGCAAGTAATTATGATATTTATTTGATTGCTTCCATCGCCGGAACGGAATGAAAGGGATGCGACTTGAGGAGGGGAAAACGCAAACGATCGAGGTCAGGGTAAATGAAAAGGATGTTTGGCCTGCGCCAAAAGGCAGGGATTGGTACGGAAAAGGTAAGTGAAAGACGGATTAGCAGAGGATTAGTTTCACGGAGGATTTATTTTCCCGCACTTGGGAAAAGTCTGGCAACAAGTGGTGTTTGAGATGGCTGACGGGCGAATGTTGAAGGAACTCTTAATGCCAATGCTTTTTTCGTTTGTGATTTCCATCATAGCTCAGAGATTATACCATCAAAAACAAATGCTAAATGTAACGAAAAAATATCATTAAATGCGGGAGTAAAAAGTTTGTATAAAAGATTTCTATTTGATTGACATTTCCTGCGTGGTAAACACATAAAACAACATTCCGTGACACTGGTAAGTCAACCTGTGATGCACTTGGACAACTGACAGTCCACAAACAGCTGGTAAAAGGGCACAGAAATCTATTGAGTGAACGATAATGATGATGATGATTAGGAAGAAGATGACGCTGACGGTTGCATCGGGGAAGGGGAAAGGGAAATAACTATTAAACATCTCCCGCCGCCACCATCCAACCGCCAGCCTGCATTCCACGGGTGAAGAATGGAAGCAGTTTGTTCGAGTTTGTGCTCGCAATCAACGATGTACATAAATTTGGACCACGTCGACGGCAGACCGGAAGCGAAACCGAAAGGACGACTTTGCGCGACCGGCGTGGCATGGGAAATTGGTTGGTTAGCCGGTCCGTTGCAGTACACTTCACACAAACACAAACACACGTACAGAAGCGAACCGTTTTGATGCAAGCGCTGCCTCAGCTCAACGTCAAGGATCAACTGGTGTCCTCTTGGCTCGGAGGAGTTTGTGTGAAGAAATGTTGGGCTGGTGAAACTATTCGAACTGCACCGCAACAGCGCGAAAGGCGTGAAGATGCCGGCATTACTGACAATCTTCGGCTTCGGAAATGCTGTCGCTCAAAATATGTGCTAATAGGCCCGCCACGTGCTCGGTCCGGGGGAAGATTAAGTGAGTGTAGGGCGTTTGCGTGTGTGTGGCCCTTCCGCGGATGGGCTCCCCGAGCCGCCGGTCTTGGAATGCGTCGAGCGCAAGACAGTGGAAAGGAATTCTTCTTCGCTGCAAACGATTGAAGTAACCACTTAATCATGCTTCCGAGGATTCTGTAACACATATTTGGGATCGTTGCCCATCGCACTGTCAATGTTGATTGGTTGGCATTTCAATCAGTTTGTTTTTTGAATGCTCCATTTTCCAAAGTGTTTATGATTGCAATTTGTTACAATGTATTTAAATTCGAAAAAGAACCGTAGGATATATGAACTCTTTGAATGAACCAAATAAGTTTTCAACTTCTCCCCTGCTACTTTTAGCAGTTTTTAAATAACTTTCCAACCAGTTATATTACTATAGGGTGATCAAGTATGTCAAAAAACGATTTGAAAAAATTATACGAACTTGTGTTTAGAGGAAACCTAGTTTTCTTTTCACTGCTGGTCCTTTAATATTCCTAGAAACTGCTGCTTTGACATGTTGTCGTAAATATATTTTGTCGGTTCTCACATAATTTTTATGGGTTGGACTTTGGAACTATTTTGCGGATTCAGCTCTTTTGATACGAATTCCAGTCCGTTGGATTTGTATTACGTTTTCATAATTTTTGCTTAACGTACTAATGCTAAATTCTGTTAAAACATTACCGGATCATTATATTCATGGAATCTCAGAAAGTAGGTGTCGCAGTAGGACCAGCATTCTCTGACTTCCGCTGTTATTGTATCGGTTGTCATAAATGGATCGCAAAGCATTCTACACTCGCAAATTACTTGCCAACCCAGTTCATTTTGAACAAAATTTTCGGTTTAAAGTGATTTAGTGGCATCTTGCATAATTTGCCCAGTACGAACCGTGTCGAACCGATCATCCGGAATGGTCTTATAATCAAATTTGGCGTAGGTTTCATTGTCCATGATAACGCATGGAGCAATTTATTGTAGAACTGTTAGAACTGTATTGTTTGCTCGATTGATGGTACCCTTTGGAGGCTCCCAGCTTTTGGTCCTATCTCGTACGGAACCACCCTTTTTTCTCAAGCTTCGATCAAGTCTAGGGTACAAAGTGCCAGGTCTTCGTTCAGATTCCAAAGCAAATCCCTACTTAGTGCGTTTCTAATTCCTAAGATACTTACATTGTGAATTGCGTTTCTAACTCCTCAGATACTCAAATCTTCAATTTTCGCCCACTGACTAGTGAAACATTGCAAATAGTATATCATTTGTGCAAGATTCCTTTGCGAAATTTCGAAGAAATGCTTAGCGTTTTGGTGAAACCTTGATGTACCGGCACTTGAGATTGATTGATTTATAGCTTTGAATGTAAACTATAAGCTATATTTATAAAAGCTATATTTATCAAACTCTTAAAAATTTACAGGAGTTATACGTTTGAAAAAAAAGTTGTTTAAAGTTAAGTAGTTTTACGAAAAAACATCTCGCTTGAACTATTTCATCTTAAGCCACGAAATTTTTGAATTTATTGTTATAATTTAATCTGTTCCATTGGTTTTATGTTTAAGCATCGCTTACATACGCAGGTCGAATCTAAGGACAAAGCTCTTGCTGTCTCAAAACCATCCTGTGTCGTTTATTAGAATTGAACAAAGACGAAAAAAACGAAATCGTAGCTTACAGCTCCGGGCTTCCGAGCAGACGGTTCGGGCAAGTGCATCCTGGGCTCATCAGCTTTCATCGGAACGCGTCAATCAAACGCACCAACGAGACGAGCCACGGTCATACGAAACGTCAATCCCGGGATCAAATTACCATTTCGCCCGTGATCGGTCGATTCCGGGCTCGCGGCGAAATGCGCCGAATGTGTCCTCAAAAGTGCCACATAGCCAAATGCCTCCTTTTTGCTTTATTTTTTTCTGTATTCACTTCCTCCTCGCGCATCATTCGCTGTCAATGACGGCCGGGGAGGTGGTTGTCAAACAAAAAAAAAAAAACAAAAGAAAAACCAAACGATCGAAGGGGTTGGCGTGGGGCAAAAACGGGTTGAAAAACTGCAGTGAAACTAACAAAAAAGTAAGGAAGAAAGAACGGAAAAAATCGCCCGCAGTGTCGCGCTGGATGCGGCTGCGGTCGGCGCGCTTGCCAGCAGCAGCACGGTTGCCAAATGTTCGAACTGGCCCAATGATGGAAGGTAAATGGAGAACAGAACGGTGCAATCGAAGAGAAAAAAAAGTATGCTGCCGGCAAGCACGGAAGAGCATACCGATGCGGCTAAAGGTGCACAACGCAGCGACCGCGAGAGCGAACGAGACATCCGGATACACACACACACACGCACACGCGGTCAACGATTGCTGCTGGGAATTATGCTCGCCAGCGAAAAGCTCTCCTCCAAACTCACGGTCTGGGAGTTCAACGTCACGCCAAACGACTTTCGGTGCCAGCCGTTGTTGTTTGTACGCACTACGTCGACGACGACGAAGCCGACGCCGGCTGCTGGCTACCCTCCCTCGGATGCGGTCCCTCTTCAGTGCACAGGCCACCGAAACCCAATTGCCCAACTACTTCCTTCTTAATCCTTCTGCGCCAACAAAGTCCTGCGACACCCCGTAAAGCTCCCCCGTTCTATCGTTCCCGGTGTCTCTCGTTTGGTTGCTCACTTCGCACCGGCTCCAGCGAGGGCTTGTTTCGTTTCGTTGGTAAATTGTGTTGTTTGTCAAATGCAAAAACCTCGCCGGTCGGTCGCGGCCCTGGACCGGTAAGTGACGTCTGTTAGCGGTCTGTTTACCCGAAGGCGATTTCCGCGCAAAGGGATCTGTCCACCGATTTGTTGTTCGTTGATTTCATGTTACTATTAAAATCTTGTAATACCCGAAGCTATCGAATGTGAAAACAAAACGTTTAAGTTTAATGTTTTTTTTTCGATTTCCAAGTTGTATTGCAAAGTACAAAGTATTACATTTATTGATTAAATTCTTTAGTTTTTTTTTTCAAACATTAAATAATAATCCGCTCAAAAGTGTTTATGCTCAAAAATAAAATAAATAAAAGAACGGAAATAGTAGGAATAGTTTATACCATACATAAATGAGACACCCACTTTGAGAATGTTGAGAAGATAGCAAATAGACCCACGTAAACTATAGATTTAAGAAAATGGAAGCAATAAAAAACGGTAAAGAATTTAAAAACAAGGATTGGTTTATTCATTATTGCAGAACAGGTCAAAACAATGAGATGTCATAGCAATAACAACAATCAGAACAGTTAAATAAAAAGTAATCTAATTATTATCATTACGTCAGGTCGGGGATTGATGTTCGATAGAAAGCAAAACTAGAGTTAGCTGTTAACTATGTTCTAAAATACTAGGAACACGTTAAAGTATAATTTTACTTTCGTTGTGATCTTTTTTAACATTCAACCTTGATTGGAAGTAGAATACTTCCTTGCTAGTTTGTCGCAGCATTACTTCAGAAAATCTGGCCACAAGTGCTACAAACGTGCTTCCCTTCGGTTGAGATATAGACCATCGCCATCTATTGGAGTCGTACAGGGCGCTGGCTCTTACACCATGTTTGCAGTGCGTGTCTGCAGCTCAACGTGCAGCAGAACACCGGCCTGCGACCGATAATCTCGACCGTATCGAACGCATCTCCGATCACCTTGACCGAACGGATCCAACGACGATGGAGACACGGGACAGCTCCGTTTATCTCGGCGCTGCCAAACGGACGCTCTTCGGTTCGCGGATCCGATCCCCGAGATGGTCAAGCGAGATGTTTGATGATTGGTCGCGTTCTGTTTGGACGATGTCAACGCTACGGAACGCTGAAAAACGGTCGATGTAATGAGTGGGGCGCTCGGCGAACGTCATTACCGAAACTTTTGGCTTTACCCGCCCGGTCGTGTAGTTGTTTGTTTGAGGACGTTTCGTTAAAATCCCGCCTCGACGCGCTCCGTTTCTAATGACGAAGGAAATCGTTCGCGCCCGGTCCCGCCATTTCTCACCGGCGAAGCGACAGATGGCTCGGCGTGGTAAGAAAGTGAAACGGGAAGGAAAAAGAAAAACCTTCCGGTGACAAAACCGAAACGGGTACAGGCAGGTACCGAATGACGAATGCATAATTTAAACATGCAGCCGACGGTGGTGTTGTAGAACGGATTTCATCGTTGGTAAGGCAGGATCGAGCCGGCCAGGGCGGACTTTTCCACTCCCTCGGAACCGGAGCATGAAGCGGGAAGATGTTTCCCGATGGTGGCTTAGAAGAGTGCCTTCGCAGATCGATTGGTTGGACGCCGAGACGGGCGATTAAATTGCAACCCGCTCGTCGTTTAATTGCGATGTAATTGATGTCAAATACGCACCGAAACAAGATTTGTCTTCGTAGGGAGTTTTAGCCACCGTAATTGGCTTCCCGCCCGACGAAAGGCCACTCCTGGGCCTCGGAAGAGTGGATTCGAGTAAAAGGGGAGGCCGGGTGAAGGACGAAACATCGTTTAGCGGAGCGAGGCGCGACCGCATTGCGATCGAAGAAGTCCTGCCCTGCGTATCCTCGATCGCGTATCGCGTCGTGTTGGCGCGTAGCGTGATAAAACCGCAAAAATGCATTCGGCCATGTTCCGTTCGCTGCAGTCGGTGCATTTGGCCCACCCTCTGGAGACTTTCCCCCTTTCGTGCACACCGGGGAGGTGCGCTGGGGCCTGATTTTAATTTATAATTTCCAACGCGAGTGTGATGTTGAGCGCCACGAGCTCGCGAGGAATTTTCGAATCGCGAACTCGTGCGTGGCGAATTGCGCTGCCCTTGACATCTGCGTCGTCGTCGCGTTGTCGTCTTCGTCGCCGGAGTCGATTAGTTAGATAAAAACGTGAGTTGTTATCGTGTTTTGTTGATATGTCGCTCGTGGGTATGCGCTTTTTTTCCTCGACAACGTTCTTACGGGACGGAATGCCGTAACGTTTTGTAAGTCGCTGCAAAGTGTCGGTTTTCGTTCTGCAACGTCCAGCTGATGTGCGGAGCCGGACAATCTTGGGTTGCTTGTTCTTTTCTTCGCACATCCTCACGGAATCAAGGGTTTATCATCCGGGAATGGTATACATCTTGATGCTAACTATAGAGTATTGAGACAGAATGTTGGCGCCAAGCGTGTTTAATATCTCGAATAGTCGTACAAAAATAGCATTTAAACCGTGTATGCCTGTGAGCGATCGTATTGTCAAACCCAAGTTTTTTATTTAAATAATTATCAATTGTGATTGTCAATTGAATTAGCTGTGTTAAACCAGTGAGAATATTTAAAAAAAATGTTTATCAAGAGAAATTCAGAACAAGTTTGATACACATATTGATTCCATCTTCTTAAAAATGTATTTTGCCTTTCATTGGGTGGAATTGATGTTTTTGCAAGGTAAACTTAAAGATAATCAAGATAGAAGTAGGCAGCAACTTTCATAAAAACAGGCTTAATGTTGGATTAACTTTGAGTATATCCAAGGAGAATGAAATACTAAGAAGTAAAATTTGACTGGAGTAATCGATTTACCTGTAATTCTATTGATAGCAAATTATTCTCATTTGTGTGTGTTTTTCGTCGAAATTAAAAATTGATCTGTGAATTTTTACAGAAAAAAATAGAGTTGCGCCTTATACATCGGTAATCTAAGATTTATTGAATTGATTCATACATTTTTGAAGATTCGATTCTCAAAAGATCAATGAATCTTTCGAAACTTTCATGAATTAAGATTCTCATTATCATTGTAAGATTCATAAATCTCAAAATTGATTAATAGAGTCATTCAGATTCATGAATATGAATTTCAATTTATCAACTCTAAAACTCTATTTTATTGCTATGAGCTATGGAGTTTCTAGTTTCTTGAGCTATAGAGTTCTAGGTGTCTGTAACAATCAAACGGCAGAATCGGATTTTAATCGCAGTGCAAAATCCAATCGATACCTTATCCAATTGATCCAATCGAATCCATAACGATGCAAGCTGTAACATACTTCCTAAGAAAACCAGTAGAAAAGAAATTTTACTTTCACCCATGGTGAGCCCATTCTAAACGAGTCTAATGAGCCGTTGAAATCGAACCGCGCAATCTGCATTAACATCAACGGCAAGGAGCAGCTGGTATTCGCGAACCTCAACTTATCTTGGCCACCGATCGGCCTCGGATGAGCCGGTGCATTCATTATGCAACCACGCACATGCAACTGCCGGGTCGGGTGTAAAAATCGACTAACATAACCCGGGGGAAAGTCGTAAAATAAAGTCAGATGAACGATTTCCTCCGTCGTAGCGAAAGAAAGCAAAGGAAAAAAACCTTTGGTTATATGGTGCAAGGTGTGTGTGTGTGTGTGGAAGTGTGCAAACCGAAAGAAAGGAACCCTTTGGTTCCCGGGATGCACGCAGTTTCTTATTTATTATGTCGTCTGCGCGAAAACGGCCCGCAATTCTTAATGCCGCGGAACTATCATCGCGATCGGCCGCAAACGGAATGGAAACAACGGCGAAAACAAATCCACCCCGTGCGATCCGTGCGCGTTCTCCACTGCGCCGCAGCTGGCCACACATTGGCGAAGTTGGGCGCACGGAGGAAACCTCCACCCCAAGAAGAAAGCCAACCTCATTGCAGCGTCGGGTCGTAAAATTCACCATTTTACTTCTCGCCCTGACGTGCGATGGCGCGGTTGACCGCGTTCGAAACGACCCACTCCGACCCCGTGGGGCCACATCCCTGGCGTTTCCTGTACGACTTGGAAGCCACCGCGCGTCCCGTTTCCCGCGCGCCGAATGTGACCTCGCGTTCTGGTGCGTATCGCACCGGATTGCAGAAATAAATTTGATTTGTGCGGTTTCAGTTTTATTAGCCCATCACCGGGCAAAAGGGCTGCCAAGTGTGTACCGCCATGCCGATTTGCCATCCCATTCGCTGCGTGTGTGTGAGCGTGGTCACCGCATTGATGCTCATCTCGTGGACCGAAGGCAGGCACGGCAGGCAAGGCACGACCAGGACGCGGCGCGGGAGAAAGTTTGGCGATTTCCGAAATTCAATTTGTTCTTGCAAACCGAGCAACTTTTCGGTGTCCGGTCCCCCCCACGAGCACCCTCCCCCCAAGTTCTACGTGGCGTTCTCGAAGTTAACGGATTTATTAGGTTTTCGGCTGGCATCGAAATGCTCGATGATGCGTTTTTATGGCCGAACCGTGGAACAGAACTTGTGGTGCGCATTGGGTGTCAAGAAATACTTGAGCGAGTTACAGAAAATTTACAAAAATAGAGCGGATTTATCGGAAAGAAATGTTTTAAGTTTTTGGTATAGAACACTATTTGAACGGGTCGAGTCGAACGAAATAATTTTCAATCACGAAAGAAATTCAAAATGACCAATTCCTTCAACATCACCCAATGCTGCGGTCAGCAATATCCTTGATATCGCTCTCATATCCTTGAATTGATCGGCGTCCGGTCATAAAGCGTGGCTAGTTCGCAGAAATGTCCACGTTTGCCACACCGACCTCGTGCGTTTTTTGACGACTCACGGTTTAGTTTTATTTACAGAGAAAAGATATTATAATCATAAAAGGATTCTGCAAACTGTAGCACGAGACCAGGGAGAAAAAAAAGCGTCCTGACGTACCGATTCGCAATGGCGTGCAAAAGACGGATTTTATGATGGTTTGCAGGGATAAAAAAAACACCAAACCAAACGGTGCCACCAAAAGTCTTCAGCGGAAGCGCTTTGGAAGCGTGCGGTTGGGACTGATGCTCGAGAACTTACCAATGACTGTCGGCAGTCGGGCTGTAGGTAATAAACATTATTTTATGGCCTTTTCTCCCCATGTTGGTCCTTTTGCGCGCCATCGGTCGACGACCATCATCTGCGCGGGGTTTTTTTTCCACGATAGACATAAAAATACGAGAGAAACAAAAGCCAACGCTGGTCACCTTGGTCCAGGAATGCGCCCGAATGGTCAGTTCATTTACGTCCGTTTCTGTTCCGGTGGTTCCGGGATGTACCGGTGTCCTGTATTTTCTATTTGTTTTTGCTGATCCATGAGAAATGTGTTGTGCCCCTTCTTCGAACGGACGTGGTGATCTTTTGATCCTGATACATTTTACATGTTAATAAGTACTTTTTTCTCCATTGCAAGCGTTCGTCAACCGCGAAATGGAACATTGTCCGATCGGTGGTCGGGCACGGGAGGGATTATGCGGCTGGTTCTTTGAGAAAGTTTCCTTTGGCCTGGGTAACTTCAGTGTATGTACGATTTTGTATGTGTTTTTTTACTTCATCACCATGGCAAAGGATTTAATCCTAACACATCCGGACGGTTGAATTATCGGTCCGGCTTCGGGCCGTTTCGAAAAATTAATGAAAAGGACATCGTCACCAGCGACCGTGGACTTCGTTTGTTTATCCTTTCATGTTTTTAATTGTCCCAAGCTGAGGCATTGTCTTGACCAGGTTTTTCCCCCACCTCAATGTGCTTAAAAAAATTTGATTGAAAGGAAAAGAATCCTTTTCCTCGCCTGGACACTCGGGCGAAGCATCTGAACCCCACATCTCACCCTTCGTCCATTCTTCGACCGGACAATCGGTCATCGAAGTTACGGAAGTTGTTCTCGGTGAGTAGTGTTTTTGCTTTTCTTTCTTTCTCCATTGTGTTCTGTTTCATACAGAAGACTCCCATCGAAACCGGAACAACCCGGTCGAGACGTCACCTTCGGGACCCCGTCCGGGATGGGATGAATCGTTTAAATCTTAATAAATGCCTACTTAATTGATATTTGAGCGGATGGCTGGTTTGCGTCAACGGAAACACAATAGTCGGAACTGGTTGGCAAGAAAGGACCGCTACCATCTTTCCACGTGACAGTCGATTGTGTGGACGGGCTTTGTTTTTATTCGTTTTTAAAAGTGTATTTTCTTAAGATGCGTCCCGGGGGCTGCGATGAAAAGTGGCTTTCCAGCTGCTGGCTAACTAGTTTTTTCCAAAAGTTTTTTTTGTTACCAAACGATACATGGTAGCTTTGACGCAAATGATTGACGAGTGAAAGGCTGGTCGAAAAAAAAATCAAAGTAACGGTTTAAAAATTCCGTTTGGTTAACGTTTGCTTGATATAAAGCTTTTTTTTTATCAAAGAATGGTCCACTAAAATTTTTAAAGGACTGCATTGTTGTTATTTCTAGAATTAAAAAAAAAACAAAATAAACAATTTGTTCCTTGCACATCAAACGACAACATTTGTTACTATCTTTATGCTGAAATTACAATAGCTTGGAAGTGGTATGTATTTTATGATTCATGCAATTGCTTATTTATTTAATTATCATTTTATAGAGATCTTATAAGATGATCTGTATCCTGTGCCTAACTTGAGGACCTAACTCTAGACCCAAAAAAAAAAAAACAATCGTCCTAACTCATGCTGTATTTTTCATACTTCGTCTAAACAAATTAACACCTTTTCGCTTCATCGAAATGTGCATTAATTAAGCAGCACTTTATTAACCGTTAACATTTCGATAAATAAGCAGGAAATTTATTTTCTTCAGAACTGATATTAGAATTATTAGAAAGAAATTCATAATTAGAAAAAGAGAAATTGGAGAAATCTGAAGATTCAAAGGATAACAATTTTAGTAAAATTATTTAGGAGTACAAACAACATGTTTGTTTGTACGAAAAAAGTGGATAATGGAATAGTAAGAAGATTAATGTATGATATATCCTACTTATTGGTTCTTCTTCTTCTTCTTGGCGTAACAACCTCTTCTTCTCTTGGTCATGCCAGCCCGTTAAGGGCTTACGAGACTTGTTTCCCTGTTGTACGTGGATAGCCAGTCCTCTCGTACAGGGGAGGGTCCGGTCTCGGTTGGGATTCGAACTCACGCCGTCGAGGTGGTGAGCCCCGGCGCTCATGGGCCGATTTTCTACTTATTGGTGATGATATTAAAAATAATTCATTGCTCCTAGAACTTCATCAGTGATTTCTGGAAACGTTTGAAAAAGAGCTACTAGACATTTCAACAAATCAATTCCTCGGCTAGACAAATGCAACTTCTCATGGGCTTTAGCCGCTCTCAAATAGATCAGAAGTATAAATTAAACCCTCGTGTGATCTCATGTCGGAAGCGGCGGCTCATGCTAGAATCGGTTCACGTCAGCACTGCATCATCTTCAGGTTTATTGCATCTGCATCCCCAGTCCGGGCAGTCAATCGGATCCATTGATAGTGTCCCAAAAGCCAAACGCAACGCGCGACCAATCTCGAGGCCTATCCATTATACTAACAACTCCCGGGAAGCGTCTCGAGGCGACCGTTTTGCGGCACGACAATTACGCCATCCGAGTCGATCCGATGGCGACTATTTATGATGCACCCGACGGCCGATGGTTTTCTAGCGCAAAAACGGTCGACAACGACGACGACGACCAGAGCAAACGAGCGCAAAATAATCGACAGCCATCCAGGGAGACCAATAACGACGATTTCTCGACCATGGCGCTTGCTCCCCGGAAGGATGCGCGCATTGGCAAACCAGGGAGGACGCACTTTTCTCACCCGGTGGGCTGCATCGGGACTACAAAGAAGAGCATTGTTTTTCGGGAGACGCTGCCCACCGCACCGAGTAGACGTTCGCCGAACCGTCGAGTGCGAATGTTTGTGGCTCCAATGACGAGAGTCGGGCGGAATTTTGCGAGGTCCAAGGCGCGCCCGATATCTGCAATAGCTCAATCATATCCTCCTCGGAACCTACCTTCCACCCAGGGCCACCAAGATGGACGGAATAAATGGAGGGAAAAATGTATGTAAATGAAGATTTATTGAAATCGCCTTTTTCCGTGGCGAATCCAAAACGAGCCGCCCGGTTTTAGCTGCGCGCACCCGAAAAATCCTTCCAGAGCCGAGGATGATGAAGAGCCGCTCAGATTTGTGTGTGACTATCTCGATAAGAAAGATGCATCTTGCTAGCCTTCGATTCGGCTAAGCGACTCCTGGGTCGGAGCGAAAGCACGCTGTGGACGCTGATCAACAAATTTCGTTTCGCAGAACATTTTTCAAAACACAATTCCGCATTCCATTTGCATTGACTCTATTCTTAGATACGCAACCACACACACACACACTTTGCCATCGGCCACGGTATTCAGCTGGGAAATCCCTGGAAGCGCTTGGAAATCGCTCGCCAATTCCAGAGGTCACGGAGAGGTCTTGCGCCGGCACTTTGTCCTTCTGCGAGCAATTAGTGACGGCAAAATGGAATCGAAAGGATTCATTACTCTGCGAGCGTTTTTATTTGAGCGCTTGCAAAAGAAGGAAAACAGTGGAATGGAAAGACGCAAGTGCAAAAAATGCAGATGGGCTGCAGAAGATATCGTTTGTTTTCTGCGGGGTACAAGAAAGTGCGCCGAGTCCCGTTAAGTCGAGTGACCCACAAACAAAGAAGGAGCAGCTGGACGTTGGCTCGTGGCGCAAACTGATTACCAAAGTGTATTTTTATGTGTGCGTTGAAGAAAGTGAATAAAAAAAGGGCAGCAAAACTTCAATCAATGAGGAAATGGGGCAATGTTTGAGTAACCCAAGTTTAAACTTATTGAAATTAAAAATTCGATTGTCAGTTCGAAATCCTTAAACTTGTTTAAATCAATTACATAAAAAAAAACTTTCTATGCTCTCAAATTAGAAAAGAAAGTTTTTCCCATAAAATTAAATGTAAAAAACCTTCACTTTATGTTACACTCTCCGTTTTAACTACTAATTATTATTTTGGTTGTTCCTAAAATCCCTGAAGTCAATTAAATCAATTTAGCCGTGCAAAAGGGAACGCAAATTGAACGACTAATAACAATCATCCGCCGAATGTAGCGAACAAGCGGAAAAGTTAAAACTGTTTCCCCAGCTCCCCATGTTTTGCTATTTTTCCCGACCGTGGTCCAGAAGGGAAACCTTGTCGGAAGCGGGTCGGGCGAGGTGGAGAAAAGGCGAGCGATAATGATGACAAGGATAATCTGTAAAATAAACTTCTCATCCTAAAAGCTGTCCCGAAAACGTGTTGATTTCGCTCCGGAAGCGACTGCGGACGGTCGATGGGGATGGGTGAGAGCAACAGCAACATAATCATAATTCACTCGGCCTAAACGGAGCGGAAGTATGCGTGCTTGTGTGTGTGTGTGCATCGTGTGTTTGCGGTTCGAATCGATTGAAGGGTCGCGGCAGGAAGTGCGACTCGAAGCAAGTCGTGAGATTCTCAATCTCGATCGCGCACATTCCCGAGTTTGGCCCTCTTTGCGTCGGTTCGTTCGCCGCCGAATCCTGTGACGACAGAGAGCGATGGGTAACGTAAACTGACCGCCGAAACGTTGACGGACCGAGAAAGGCCCGGGATGGTCAGTATCGCACGCTATCGAACCGGAAGAAGCTGCGGCCATGGGATGCGGTTTGCTGGTGTGCTCGGCAATGGCGCGGCCGCGGACTGACGCTGCGAGCATGGCAGTGAGTGTGCGTGTGTGACCACCAAAATGGTGGATCTTCTCCTTCTTCGTTTGCTATATTTTTCCCATCCCAGTGCGGTAAGATTCGCTACTCGCTCTACCGACAGGACGGATGGAAACTTAATCCCGGACCGGGAAAATCAGCGACCCGAGACGGCCGGAGGGACGAAGGCGAAGCGGAAGACTGCCACGGTCCACAAAAAAACGATAAAAACATAGCCGTGGTGCAGCAAATAAACTTCGAGCGTGTGGTCGTGTTGGTGTCCCCCTCCAAGCACGACCGGGAACCGTTGTCCGAAGAAGTTTGGCTATAGGGCAGAGGTAGCGGGATGAAAAGGGAGCGCAATCATCGGCGAATGATTTGGAACAGGTGGAATACGTGGCCGGGGCCACGCAACATGCAACGTGCCAAACCACGGAGGGCAGTGCAAATTTATGAGAAATTATAATGCTTCATTATATTGCACTTTTGCGCAAGGGGAAGAATACGACGAAACTCAAAAAATAAAAAAGGCCACACTTCATGCAACTGCAACAACAACAGGCTGGCGCACATATGTTATTGCGTCACGGTGGAAGGTCAATAAAATATGTTGCGTTTTTGCGCCGGAAACCGCTCGCAATAGCGAACGATCGCTTATAAATTAGCAATTGAAGCCGGTGTAATTATGGTTCGCGAGATTCCAGCCAACGCCGACTAAATTGAAGTAAAACGTAGCAAAGTGATGTGTTTGATGAGCTGTTAAAAAACGAGTATCATACAAGGAGAAAATAAAAAAAGAACATGCCCTGTTTAATTATAGTGCCTTGTGTAGTGCGCGCTAAAATGTCTGCAACTAAGTTTGAAAATGGATGGGAAGCTGCATAATTAGAGTAAACTATCGAAAGGTTTGAGATCGCTCGATAATACTTAAATTCATTTTTAATCGGTTAGACGGTTCTGCAACGAAACATTAGTATGCAATAATAACGAAGAGAAACAAAAAAATGATTTATTGAGAGTGTGTTTGCATTGAATTCAATTCAAAAGCTTGCCCATCATATCAGTAACACAAAGTAATGATACCAAAAGAGTTATTGCTCGTTGTACCTCAATTAAGAAGTTTTATAATAACAGGATAAAAAGCAATTTTTGAAATATTTTTTGGCAATTGTCGAGATTGAACAAATAAGTAACGTTGGGTTCAATGATTCATTACATGAAATATTTTAATTGATACTTGTTCATTGCACCAATTATTTTAATTTTATGAACTTTCCTATTCAAAGCATTAAATACGACAGAAACAAACTGTTTCAATATACTAAAAGATAGTAACCAATTAGTTTTATTCACAGCGGCAATAAATACGCAGAACTAATATATGGAAAATATAAACTAAACTTTCTCAAAGTTTACGAAAAATATCAGCATTAAAAAAATAGCAAACAAACATTTTCCAATCATTTTCTAACAAAGCTATTCTAAAGGCATTAAAAATAACCTTCAATTTTCGGTGTTAAAATAGCTTGTTAAGAAATTCTTGAAGTGTAATTTGAAACAGAGTCCCGAAAATCACAGTATTTTCATTACATATTCGCACAGTACCATTTTATAAATTACAATGTTCTGCATAGAAATTAGATAGCGGCCAGGGGTCAGTACCTTGCTTGCTTGCTGTAATTACAACATCAAATTAATTAAATTGTTGAATAAGACTGCGATAAAACCGAAGAACAAATTGTAATTGATAAAATGCAATACGGTGGTTGAAATGCCGGCCATTCATCGAGCCCTCATGTTCAGCATGTCCGGAGCATCCACGTAGACACGATATCAAGATATCTCGCTGATTAACAGCAATCAATTAGAGGGAAAAACGGTAAAGTCAACAATATAAACAGCGCACCGTGGGCATAAAGAATCAACTCGTCAACCGGTAACCTTCCTTCGAGGCGAAAGTCCCGATTGGAGGTAGGGACGTCGCCAGAGTATCGACACTCGGGAAGATTAACGTAGAATGTGTCACCTTATTCTTTGAGCTCGACTAGCCGGTTCGATGCGTTTATTGATTTGTTCAACCCATTTGAATCCACTGAATGCCGATGAGCGCCCTGCAGGCCACGGATCTTTGAAACCGCAGTCACTAAAATTCACTCCCGCTCGCAGTTCATCCGAGAGGTGATTCTACGCAATCTTAGCCGCATGCTCTAACGATAATGATTATGGCGCCCAAGTCCCCCAGCGCCATTCCAATACGACACACTTTCTTACGATTAGCGCTGGTGGATCGACAGAACCCCCGAGCCTCCGACTGGGTGACACTTGATGGGCTCTGGTGGATTAACGCGGCGGCTTACGAGCCAAGAAATGTATTCGCTCTATGCTGCCTGTATCCGGTTTTGGAGCGCGCTCGGGGTTTGTTCGTTGGGAACACCCAGGGTTGCGTAGCCGGAAAACCTTTCGAAGAAACGCGTGTCTTCACGACGACATCCCAATCGGGTCTTGAGGAAGCGAACAACGGACGGGCACGTGCATGATTTTCAATTCAATTGTCCCATATTGAGCAGCAGCTTCGGTGCACCATTAGAGGTTTCTTCCGCGTTACTCTAAGCTCCGCTGGATCTCGGCGGTTCCCGCCTACCGATACCTCCTTGCCTCACCGGAGAGGCAGGTTTTGGATTTGGTTTCGGTGGCCAACGGAAAAATCATAATAAACGAATATTATTGTTATGATCGCGGTGGCTGGAACGCAGATCGATACGGGTTTTCCAGTGGCAGTCGAGAGGACGATCTTGGCATCGGAAAACGGACACCTCGTACGGTTTCCGCGAACGCGATCAAAACGACCTGGCGACGCGTAAGCGAAGTTGTACGCCCATTATCGTGGTTTGCCTGTTTTGCGTCTTTCCCGGTGCGGAGATTCGCGTTGTCGAATCCGATAGCGATCAGTGGCGTGTTTTCCGGTTTTGACGGATTTGCGAAGCACGCAGAAATGCAACGAGCCGAGCTGACAACCGGTATCGCGACGATGCTGCACCGTCGGATCGATCGGATCGGAACGACGGAAGGCCAGACCGGCGGAAAGGGGTGGCGGGTTCGCGCGCGTACCCGAAAGATGATGTGAAACCACGGCACGGCGGGAGTGTCAGTGGTCCGGGTGCTACGGAATAAGAAGCCCTGAGTTATGGTGTAATTTTATAAGAGCAGTGATCGTTGTTGCGTTGATTCTTACGTTGTTTCGCCGTTTCGAGTGCGACCCGTTCGGCGGACGGAATCGGGCAGACCCGGTCGGGCGAGATAATTTAGGCAATTAGTGTTGTGTGTCGAGCGGAGTCTTTCGGAACACTTGCGAAAGCGGATGATGAAGATCGCAGTCGATGGAGGCATGGGGTGCAGCCGATGCCCAGCGAGCGCGCGGTTTTGTGCATTGTGCTCGCTGACGCATAAGCATACATGCATGCAGCATCCATCCCCTCCAGGCCTACGCAGACCGACCGTGCCGTATCGGATGTTCGTCAACGTAACGCAGCTCAACTCGGCGCTGTTGCATTTTTCCTTTTGTCAGGTTCGATCCCCCTTCGCTTCGCAGCACGGTTTAGCGGTTCGATAATTCGATACATTCTATTTAAATTAATTAAACGGGCTGTTGCTCAGGCGGCGGGTGGTTTCTCCGGGCGGCGACATTTAGCAGCGATCCGGACACGGCCATCCCGGCCCGGTCAGGCTAATTAATAGATCGTTGCACGGGCAGTGAAGATGGCTGATTTATGGTGCGCCACGTTTCGGTGCCTACTTTGTTGCCCGCACTTGTCATCGGCGCGATCAGCGCGAATGTTGCCTGAACATGGATGAGTTTAAGTAAATGTATGCACATCCATTGGCAAAGATGATGATTTATAATGTGCAATAGGCTGTTTGATATGGGAAAGTATGCGAGGTTGCCGAAGGTAAGTTGTACTACTGTTCTAACATTAGTATTTGTATCTATTAAATTTTGTGTGGATCTAATAATCGAAGGTACCCAATACTTAAGTTGGTTATACCGTCAATTATGTAGGCATGTGAACCTTTTTTTTAAGGAAGCATGACGTTTGTATTACAAAAATGGACAACTTGTAGTCGACTACAGGAAAAAAAATAGTACACAAGATGTTCGAATAACGTGAATTTCTCCAATTTTGTTTTGTTGGTTTGGTTTTCAGTTGTTGTGTGGCGTTCATGCCTACATGAATGATCCATTCCATTAGAGTATGTACCTTTAAGAGTTGTGTGTGATTTTTTTATTGGTAGTAGTTGAGAGACACGGGGAGGGTTAGCAGTACTGGATATATTAATGATAGTTATTAATGAATGATATTATTAATATTAACCAGCTCCACTCCTCTGATAATTTTTGGGCATAGTTTACTGTGGCCAAGTAAATATATTCAAATCACTGGATCGTACTCTTTATGATGTTTTCTGATAAAGTTGGTTACTTCCGGAAGGCACTGTAAACTATATACTTCTAATTTTCCATCTGTCTATTGTTACGATTTCGTTAAAATCTGTGGCCGGTCCAAGACTTCCAAATGTTTTTGTAACCCTTTGTAACAAAATAGGCAAAAAAATGTTCAGCAGACAGAAAGCGTCTCACAACATCAAACAATATAGTTCCAGTTAAAGTTTGTATGAAAAATCGTTGAAATTTGTTCATTTTTTTAATGCAAACGTTATATATAATTTGGATCTTACACAATATATCTACACAATTATAGAACGTTTCGAAACGTATTAAATTATAGTATGGTTATTCACGAATATTTAAATTCATCAATCATGCTCATTTTTGATAATTGTCTCCTTGTAATACGAACGAACAACTTGTGTAAAAAACTACCTCTTTTATACTATTGTTGATCCCAAATTGATGGAATCATCAAATAATTACATGTTTAATTAAAAATAAACATGGTTTGAAAAATTAGATAGAGATAGTAAAAAATCAAACGATCCTCCTCTTTAATAGTTTTCTGATTACGTCAAATCAAAAAGATCAGTAGTGATATTGACGCACCACAAATAGAATCTGTTTCTCAATTTTTGTCATTGCATCCTCCTAATCATTGCATGATTGTTTGTAGTAAATCACGTCCAAACATTACCTTTATTTTAATCTAATATTATAATTTAAAAATTTTTGTATCTTTGATTAAATATAGTTCACTCACATTTAGACGAGAGGTGACAGATTGAAAGATGAGCTACTCCGTGAAAATGGTGTTTATTTTATGGTGAACCTCATCCACACGATTCGACCTCTCGAAAACGGCGAAACCAATAAAATAACGCATTAGCGCCCTCGATGAACAAAGTGTTAAGTAGGAACACTCCTGTTTATGACAGCTTCATTGGCCAAAGATGCTCCCGTTTGCAGTCCGGGTGGTCGGTCCGAGCGTGCCTAATGGGTTTGAAGCCGAAGCAGGTGAAATGAATTAAAGAATGGAATACACTTGCCGCAGTGGACTGTAGGAAAGGCCGACGAACATAGCGGCCAAACTCGTCCGAGCATAACAATCGGAAAACACATGGTCCGGCGACCACCATTGCCGAAAATCGATTCGACGTAGTGCCTCCGAATGTGGTGCCAGAATGTGGCTGGGGTCAAATTGGGGCCACCATCGCCGGAAGAAAGGACGAACCCCGGTGGAAATCGGGAATCGCTTAGGTCGCGTAAGGAGAAGAACACTTCGAGCAAACGTTCGTGGTGTCCGCGCGAGCGCTGGGATGTCCACCGGCGGTCGGTGCTCGAAGATGGAGCTGGGTTTCCAAGCAGACACGACCGATTTGAGTCGCCCTTATGTTCCCGTACTCCTGTGGCTCTCCGCACAGTTGGTCCAGTGCCAAAGCTGCGGCGAACGAACGGATGGTGGAGCGAAAAATACACCGACAGCAGCCACTAATCAACTAATGTCCGAGACCGCGCGTCCGCAAAGGCCGTCCCAGCTGGGCGCAGTCGAAGGGCCCGGGACGGGGCACTGGGCCCTCCAGATAGGGAGCGGGTTCGCGGCGACTGTAAAATAAATTATCTCGTGATAGTCCGAACGCTAATGTTGTCAGACGAGGACCGGGCGGTCCATAAATTTCCGTCAGCTCGAAAATCACGCGAATATAATCGCCGTCTGGTGCTGGAGGAGGTGGTGGTGGTGGTGGAAGAAACTGCAAGGCTAGTGGCCGTCCTCGGTGGAGGTTTTTTTAGTGCCTTCTGAAGCCCTCCGTTGCGAATTGCCCCCGCGAGTTTCCCTGGCTGTCACATTTTCTCGAGGGTGGTTGGGTCGTCGCCGCCACACGACGGTATGGGCATTCGAGGAGGTGCTGGGTTGGCAAGACGTCGCATTTCCACATTTTGCGGTCGCTCGTCCCCGTTCCACACCTCCCGACACCCTCATATCAGCGCTTCCACTAGGGACTCTTTTCCTCAGACCTCCAATACGCTGTTCGCGAGGTTCGTCAACGCGACTCGCGCATTCCAGCGCTCGCCTCTGGGAGGAAGGAGTGTCCCTCGGGAAGGAGTGGCCGGGCCGGCAGGGAAGTTCGCGGTTGATCCTTTCCACCGTCGATGTTCCCTCCGTCTGGGTCCTTGTCTGCCCCAAACCCGGGCGAGGAGACAATCACTTGCATGTGTGTCTCGCGGGGCCTATCTTATCCGCATCGCCTTCGTTTAAATTACAGCGATTCATTGCGATATAATTTTTCATCTCACTGACTTTGTTGATGTCGTGCAGCGGAATCCTCTCCATCTACCACCCGTGTTAGTCGTCGCCGTGGTTTTGGGCCGCGGTTTGGCCAGTATTTGCATTCGCGGAGGAAGTTCCGTTTTCGCGAGGGACGGCTTTCCCTTTCCCGGACGCCGTTCTTTCCACAAGCCGACGAGAAGTGGAAAGTTCTGAGTGATTTTTTTTTTCTCGCACAGTTCATGTGGTCGTTAGGCGTCGGAGCAAATCATTCGAGAATGGTCCAGCGCAGATGCGGTTCATTATGCGTTGCGACACTGCGTGAGTTAATTACAGTCAGCACCATAAACAAACCGGCACTATAGGACTGCTGAAATTTATGAGCGAACGTGTTTTCAAAAATATGTAGCCTTAATTGTACAATGTTTGTAGTCTTTGTAATTTCAGATCGCTTCACCCAACTTTGCAATCCCAATCATACATCTTTGTGTTTGCTTTACCCGTTACGCACATAGTTCGTTCATAAAAAGGTGATTGGAGTTCTCTACTGTCTTAATAATTTTCACAATTACAAACGAATTTTTAATTTATAAATCAGTTTTAGAGTGCATCAGCATCATTTGGAATTGATATACACGTTTCATTCTTATCTTCCTTATCAAAGACCTGCCGGGGAGGTCGTTAATTCGATTAAACTACAGCAACATAAGTGCCTGGTTTCATCTAACAAGGTGCGCTCTATAATGGCAACAACGCATTATCGATGAAATGGCAACATTACCGTTCTATAAAGCCACATTCAATATCTAACAAGTTACATCTCGCTATTGGTTTGACAGCTCTATTATAGAAGAGAATATTAGTCACTCTTGAAACGTCAGATTAATAATCGAGTGGAAGGATGTGCAGGTAATAGTCGTATGAAAATGCATAAAACAATGGAGATCATCATGATTGGAAGGACCAAAAACGACGGTACCAGTCAGTTTTTTCGACGCCGTCCCATACAAAAGGTAAACAACACTTTGGAAAAAAGCAAAAAAAAATGGCTAACCGCGTCGTGGCGTCGTTTTTTTCGTTTTTTTCAACGTGTTGTTTACCTTTTGTATGTCTCAAATATATGGCATAATTTAAAGACTATGAATAAGATATCATCGATTCACAATCAAAACTATTTTTTCAATGTTTTAAGGTTGGCTCGATTCTCAGGAATAACAATCAACGAAAATATCATTCACGAATAACAAATTAAAGAAAAATATTTTTGAAAAACCAATTGCAAGTAATCATGAAAACAGTGGCAAATAACCAAATCGTTTTTTTTTTGTCACAACATTGTCAAGTTAATTTCTATTGCGTATTGCATAATATTTGTCCATCACTGTTTCCAGGTTTGCCATGATTGTAGGCTGCGGGCGCAAATCTCGTAGTCGTACTCTTGTCTTGCGGTGCGTATCTTCGCCGTCTCCTTTCTTATCGCGTCCAGCGCAATTTGCTTGTCGCGATTCTTGGGATTCTCTGTATCGCGGTTCACACGATTTTCGCACTGTGCGTCCGCCCGTCCTTGCCTGGAGGCGCTGGAGTTTCTTCCCGAGGCACTCTGGGAGCCTCGCTTTTGCGTTTCACCAGCATGAAGAGCTTACATTCTGTGCGATCGTCGTTTCGCGCGATTGCCAAACAGGAATCCGTTCAATTCGCGTTTCTCGCGCAGCGGCATGGCGTCGTGCGGGGTGTACACACTTTTTAAGCGTATAGGGTTACAGGTTCGCTGCCGCTGTTATAATGTATATTATTTACCATTAATTTAATTTAATTCATCGTCTACGTGTTGATGATGATGGCTGCGGGCATCCCACCACTCGGTTAGGAAGGGTTCATCGCCGTTCATCTGGTTCAGATTCGCGATGAACGCTTCTCTTGACAGAGGCTGTAGAAGAATCCAGGATCGCGTCTCCATCTTCCAGCCGTTCTGGGACCCCTCTCGATTCAAAATCGATTGATGCCATGTTCATGCTGTCCGTCCGGCCATGTTAAACATTTTTGCACAGTATGGCTTCGGTATCACGTCACACACGCGTTTTGTCGCGCTTGTGATTTTTGTCTTTCAGCCGTCGTCAGTGAGGCCAGCATAAATGTTCTCGTGGGAGACTGAAGCTGATTGGATTAATATATTTTTTATAGACAAAGCAATTCAAAGATCATCATAAATTGACTTTAGAATTGATTGTTTTAAGGTTTAATTTAAAATTTTCAAATCGATTTATTAACACACAATTCGGTCACGCTAGCCAACTTTTCGTTCATTTTCCTGAGACATTTGCAAACCACAATCTCCGTACCGGAAGCACGTTTGGCGAAATTGGGAACATTGACCACCGTCATGCCAAATTCCCCCCGAACATAATGAGAAACGTTGTGCTTCCTTTTCTGCGCAATTCCGACCTTGATCAGCCGGATCAAATAACGCCCGTTCACCGCATCCGCCCTTTGGAAACGATGTGGCAGGAGCAAAGAGAATAGCGCCAAAATCGAACGAGTCTGGGCCGCGATCTGGAGTTCCATCGATCGATGGAAGCCGTCAAGGCTGTGAGGGAAAGATGGGCGAAAAAGAGGATCGCTTTGGCGGAAGGATTAGACAGCGATGGTAATCCCATCCGTGCGGGATTCAATGATTGAACCGCGGAGTACCGAAAACTTCGCAGTACGGTGACTGTTGGTGCATCGAGTAAGAAACAACTCGAATCGTTTTCCACTCAATTTACAGTGCTGAATTTTCGTTCAAGCCTAAAAGGTGTTTGACGGACCGAAAGAACACGAGGTGGCCCACGAGGGGCTCTTCGGTCGTGAATGATTTACGGCAAACGCGAAATGATTTATTGCCACCCATTTATTTAACCTTTTAAGGGCTTATCCTCCCCGGCGGTTGTCCCGTCCACGGGTCCGGGTGGTACTTGTTTTTTTTTTATCCCCGGCAGAGCCTACTGCAGGATTCCAAGTGCAATGCAGTGTTTGTGCGCCCTCCTGCGCGCCGGGAATGCCGCTAACAATTAGACGCGAACAGTCGCAAAGGTTTTACGGCTTCGTGTCTTACCTGCAGCGAGCGGGAATCCGTGCCAGGACGACGCTTTCCCGGCTATTGGAGGGAAAAAACGAGGGCTCGACGGAAGTAAAACAAAAAACAAGAGAATGAAAGATCATGGTTTGTTGGTGCTATCAGGGCCAGGCGTTTCCCGGTTTGGCCAGGATTTACTGAAGACTGTGAGCTGGCATAAAATCGAGTATTTAATGGTAATGTCCTTGCCCTCCTCAGGTCCCTTCTGCCACTCCGTATTCCACCGTCCTTAGACCATATTGTCCCGTTAGCCAAACACCGCGGGACGATTGCCTGAAACGAACACACTGATTCCGTAAACGGTCCCAAGGAAAGCGATTGTGCGTGTGTTTTTTCTTTCTCAAACACTCTCCTTGTCTTGTCTTGTTTCTTCCCGCGGTTCAATTGGGCTTTTCACGGGAAAAGGGTTCAGCGGTCCAGCGCAACGATGGGACGGACGACTTTGCTTGTTTGTTTTGTGTTTTTCCTGCGACTTCTTGTCGGGTTGTCTTGTCTTTTCGGTCGGGTTTTTGGCTGAAGTGTACCTTCTTCACCCTATTCCGCTATTCATTTGTTTGTCTTTCACTCCGGCCCTCCATTGGCCTCTGCGCCGGCAAAGGGATGCAATTATCCTGCTCGCTGTGTTTGACACTCGGCGTCCCTCGCGGTTCCGATCCCATGTTGTTTGCCAACCGAAATTCGGCGTGAGTCGGGAGGTTCGCTTTGCGCCAAAGTGACAAATGGAAAAAATATTCATATTAGCTTGACGTGCCAGAGAAACTCTCTTTTCCACACACACACACAGTCACGAACTTGGTGGAAGACAAAAAAAACGTATTGTTTCCCAGAAACAACAACAGCCCGATGATTGCGTCAATCCGGTTGGCACGGTGGAAAATGCAACAATTTATCCTAGCCCATAATCGGCCCGGGCAAATGTGACATTTATGCGTTATTAATTGCCCGAAGATCTATTTTTCACGCCATCCCAGCGCTGTCGAAGGCGCCGAAATGATTGATGCTAAGCAAACCGACACGAAATGGTTAATTAAAAGGAAACTTCCGAACAGCTCTTTTTAGTGCATCAGCCTAAGCGTTCCCAGGGCGATGTTGAAGGTTTGGTGCGGAGCTACCGCGTACGATATGTTGTTGCAATGTAGTACATTATACGTATGATTTATGTGTTTGATCTCTTATTGATTTTGGAAGCATTTTTATAGGAGTTTGATTAAGATATCAGGGCTTAAAAGCAGCAACAATGCTTTATTGTAGAGATATATTTCATTACAATGACATTTATCAGAGGTAAATCATATGTTGCATCTTCCCAGTAACATGTTTGATCTTTCCAGAATATGTTTAATCTTTCCATTAACAAATCTCTCCATTAACAATTCCGAGTTAAATACCTCGTATTTATTCAGCATTGAAATAGGTAAATTCGTAAGGAACAATTTCAGATTTTACAGTTTAAAAATAAACATAAAAGAAAATATGTGCATAAACGATAAATTAAAAATGAAACGTTTTAAGTTCATTCGCTGAATGCCAACCGTTAAGCAGAAGAAGAAAACAAGAGATACTACTGTCAGATCACTGCTTCTTAATTAGCAGCGTATGCGTCCTTTCTATCTTTAAGCAACCGAATCAGAATCGTGCGAAGAAAAAACTGCCCAACAGTGAAAAAATATCTTCTTATAGCGAACAACCTCAAACCGCTGATGGAAACATGAATGTCAAGCATAAAAAAGCCTTGCTCGTTTCTAGCAACAATGTCACACCGTCAACATTACGCCGTGCGGGATGAAAATGAACGCCACGAACAAACGATGGACGACACGCGAGCTTTTGGTACCGGCACCGAAGGACAGAGTTGGGAAGCAAAAAACAAATCTTCTCCATCCGCTTATCGCACTATCATCGCCGCTCAAGGCGCGACATGCATACGCCTTCGGCCCCAAAACATCATATCTTTCCGCGTATCTTCAAGTGGCTGCGTATCGGTTTCAACGGGTGGATTTGTTTTTTATTCTCATGGTCCCACCAAACTCTCGTTCCGTCCATTTTCATTGCGTTGAATGGGCTTCCTAATCGAATCGATTGCACCGTGTTAACGCGTCGCCGTCGTTGGAAGGAAAAACTACCAGGCCACGGTGAAAAGTGATCGCGGAACGTCACTCCGGGAGTACGGTTACCACGAAAGGCACTGGTTTCACTTTCAGGCCGTCCACCATCTGCCGTTGGGCCTACCGTAAACCAAGGCGTTTTATTTGTGTGCTCAATGCGTGTGACAACAATCACCTACACGGGAGCAATCCGTTCGTTCGAAACGTTGGAAGCCCATGTCGTCCGGAACCGGAAAGGTCGGCCATCGGCAAATTGGTCTCCATCGGCGGACCGGTGGACGATGACAGCCGTTCGCGGTCAACTTACTTCCGTGCGCTGCAACGATGCACTCTCGTAGTTCATCATGTCGTATGCACTTTATTGCCCAACCCTCCCTCCCGTCCCTCGTGCGATATGGTGCTTAATTTTTCCTAATCGAATGACTTCGTGCTGCGGCGTGGTACGTTCGATGCAGGACGTCTGCATCCGCCGAGTGCATCGTCATCGGGCCAGAAAGGAAGCACCTTTCTGCGGCACGACGGCACTCCGTTTGGTAGGATTTTGAAATGTTCCTCACAATCTTTTTTCTGCTTCTATCGGCTTTTCGCGACTCGCGGCATCACCATCGAACGGACGACGGTTGCAATGCCGCGAACGAACGCCTTTTGCCATGGTGCAGCCAGTTCATTGTGCACATTTGATGAACTGGCTGGTCTGCATCGAGGGAAAAAGAACTCCACCGTCCGATGGCAAAGGATTTCAATTTTTACCCTCAACGCCTCCCGAAGGAGAAGAGGCTTTATAGGATTTTTTTCCCGGCTCGATTCGATTCTCCAAAGGATGTGATTTTTTCTGCCACCGCTCGGAGGTTGTTTGCGCCAAATTCACACGCCCTCGCATCGCGGAGTACCATTGCATCGCGTGGTTTTCGAGTGCACGGCTCGGTTGCAGATCGTGATGCAACGCGATGCAATGCAACGGTTTCGGGGCGACGTTTAGTGCAGTAGGCCGGACCGGAAGTGCCGGGTCGCCGCGAATAGGTTGTTCGGAAGTGGCAGATTGATGGTTGTTTGTTGTGTTCTTTCTTCTCTTCTTTCGTTTCGTTTTCGATGCGCGTCCTGTTGCATCGTTGCACGGAACGAAAGTGCGTTTAGGGAATCCAATCGTTTGAGCGTTTTTCAGTACATTTTTTTGCGGTTTCCCGGTAGCGATCAAATTGATGACATTATGCGATTATTAGTGTCTTTTTTTCGCGGTGGATCGGAATGGACGTTTGGAACCCGCGCGGAGGAAATGAAAGTACATGTTTTTTACGAGGTTTTTCTTTGTCGAGCTGTTTTTTCTCTGTCGATAAAAGACATCCGCAAAAGAGTAGATATTTGAGTAGCAAGTGATGACACTATGAAGTGACAATGGAGTTAAAAGCCTTAATTGGATTTCCCTCACGTTCAACAAGTGATTTGTAGATGGTTGTCCATTTAGAGACTCTACGGGGACAATAGGGAATGGGACTAGGTTTGATTGTAGAGCGGTAATGAACGACGTGTGTAGTTATTTGTGAACATTTGTGAATAAAAACAGATAAAATAACTGTGCAACATGCTCTTACATTAGTTGATCTACCGAATTTTCATTTTTTAACATTTAAATGGACGTTTTCTAAATAAATAGTTTAAAGCACAGTTTTGAAGCTTATTTTATCACTAAAAGAGTAACATTTTATTAATTGATTCCTTTACTGCGGTAAGTTGATGATTTTTGTTGCACAATGCTAGAAGCTGCGCCTTAGAAACAAAAGTGTAGGTGTTATGTTAATGAATAAAATGGCTTTGAGAATGTTTGTTTTTTCGAGCCACTTAAAAAAGCATATCGTCATCGTTTGAAAGTGAAAACTATCACAAGTGTATGTTAATGTAGCAAACTTTTGAGAACACTAGCATCAAAAACAATGCTTCCTTGATGGAAGAGCACTGACTTCCCAAAACTGCATCGAAACCAGCCTCAAGCGCCGCCAGCTGTAAATTACGTCCACATTGGCTCCCCAGAAACCTCAAACGGTGAAGCCTTACTTATGTTCTGTTCCCTCTCCCTCTTTCGTCCCTCGGACAACGGTCCCCTCAAACGCCGCCGCTCGTTTTTGCACATCCGGTCCGGCAGCATAAATTATGCGCTCGTCTACGATAAATCGCGTGTGTCTCGTGATTTTCTGCGGTGCGCTGGTTCCCTCCTTGGGGTCGCTTTAATGTTGGTTCATGATGTGTTTTTTTCCTTGTTTCGGGACCTTGACGCACACACCCGCGCACAACGTCCCGAGCGACCTCCCACCGGTTCCAAGAAACCGACTGGTTGCGTGGCATTAAAAAAGCGAAAACCACACAGACACACACTTACAGCCGGGGACGGGAAGCATGGAAGGAAGGGGACACAGGGGGAGAAAAGCTGCACACGCTGCCAAATCCCATCACAATGCAATTTCGCGAATTCGTGCCCCGTGGCGAGCGCGAAATGCACCTGAGCCGACCGAAAAAAAGCCGTCGAGCGGAAGCGGTACGCTGGTTTTCCTCATTATCTGCCTTACTTTCCACATCGCCAACGTAACCCTCCCCGGAGATGTCGTCCCGAGGCGTCGTTTTTGCGTTGCAGAAGGGAGGTGCTAGCGTCCGTAGTGTTGGTCGTAGTCATTTCTGCGGTTCTTGCACACGAAAGACGGAATCGTGTGCTTGAGTTCTTCCTGTTTGGACGTTCAAATTTGGGCGCATTTTGGGGAGCCTTTTTTCACCCGAAAACCCACCACCATGACGTTATGCCGTTTTTAAAACCATTCTTTTTTGTGAATTTATACTCCGATCTGGGAAGCAGCGTCACTTTTCCACGATAGGCACAACTTTTCGTGAAACCAAACCGCGAAAATGTGTTTCTTTACTCTCCTGTGTCTGAAGCTGACACCGGAAAATGAAGAACTTCGGGGTGGAAAGCAGATACGTTGGCCAACGTCATCAGACTCGTCGATGATAAGAACCACCACCTCGGGGCCGGTTAGCGACCAAACACCAAAACATTACTCGCACATCTTGCCTTTATTATCCACCGCTATCGTTATCATCATTATGGCAACGCAGCGCAGCGCATATTTCCGTATCGCTTCAGTAATTTCGGTTGCGTTTTGCGGCGCATTTTGGGGGTTGCCTCGGTTTTTCCTCGCGCTAGGGAACGCGTTTTACCGTTGCCCCCCCGGGGAAAGTTGGGCAGAGGTGAGTCGAAGGTCCCGCCGGTAGCATTAAATGCACTCTGCCTGGCGGTTTTTATTCCAGCAACGTTTCCGCGAGTTCTTGGGCAGGTTGTTGTACTGTTTTGTTGCACACAGACCAACGCACCTTCACCACGGACACAACGCTAATGAGCGAATTGCCCACTCCATGCCCTTTCCCTTCGAGTCCTGGGCGCGCACGCCCTCCCAAAAGTGTCCCACGGGCCAAATGGCCGCCGAAGCGTGACGAACCGACCACTTCTGGCCCTCTCTTCTCAATGCCTGGTTGGGCCGAGGTGCGCCTTAGAGAACAGTTTTCCTTTCTTTCGACGTATGCGTGCACCGTTTTGCACCATCTCACGGACGATGTTGCGCGAATAATTATGCTCAATCGAAGCACATCGCACCACTTTTCCTTCCGCGTGCACGTCACCCTCCTTCATTCGGCCCGATGATGGCAGAAAAGAAGTCATTAGTGGTGCGAGATCAGCGAAAAGCACGCCACTTCATTCCGTCGCGAGCCATTATCATTCCGCGCCCCGTTTATCGGTTGTTTTCCAAAACCGAAGAAAAACGCCAAACCCTCGGGCGGCGCCACGACAAGGGAACAGGTGTTAACAATGTTGTTCAACAACATTGCTCCGCTTTTTCAGTCAAAGAACGGACCGCGCATTCCCTAGGCTCGTGTTCTATTTGGACTTGTTTGTGCGAAGGTAATTTGCGGTATGCGCTTTATGTTCGGCGCGTTGTTCAGGTCGCGGTTTTTTTTCTTTATGGTTAACGTCCGAATCCTGGTGTGAAACAATTTGTAACTAGATCGTGTAATGAATGTTGTACGGCGGCTCTCGAGTCGGTCGTTGAACATCATGTAGAACATAGCCATTAATGTGCACCTCGATCGGGCTTGGTTTAATGCGTCAAACGCCGAAAGGGAAGGGAAATTAATAAGTATAAATGGGAAAACGGGTGTCACTCATTGTTTTAATTATCATTAAACTGAGAAATGCTGTCCTCTGTGTTTTTAATGAACTACTATATGCTTCTAGGCTTCACTATATGTGCTGCGAGAAGTCATCTTGCTGAACCGAAACGGCCAAAAGAGTACATAAAGAAGCAATTCAATTAAGAAATTGTTCTATTTATTTTAAGACATATTTGTTAGTTTAATTTGTAATTTTAGTAAACTAGATACTAGAAAATATCTCAAAATATTATATGTTTTAAGACATCCTTAAAAAATCCTTATCCTTAAAAAATTGTTGCAACCATTTTAATTTAAAAAGGCCAGGTGAAGTAGCCAATGTAGTAGCAGTAGTGTAGATTATATTTAAAATAAGTTTATATCATGGCACAAAACTTTTAATACCTAATAGTGAGCTACAAAAGTATAATGGAAGAAAGAAATAGTTGGGCAATACATTGAACAAATTTAACACGATCCCAATTCTTCCTTAAATCATACAAGTAGTACAAATAGTAGACCGACCGAGTATTTATCGACTTCACCTAGTGGATACAAATATGGATAAATGTATATGATGTAACAACTAAATGTTGTAGCGCTCAATAGGTCTATAAGAGAAAAAATTCCACTCTACTTTTAATGTTTAACTCCTGTCAGTAATACACTAATGAATTGTAATGATGGAATATTGGGCAAAATTCTAGATTACCATTTGTCCACGAATCTATACATAATTTCTTGATTTGTTTCTAAGCAAAAACAAGATTTTCATATTAAAAATATTATTGTTAACTTTGTTTTTGTGTTTTAATTTATGGCAATTTTTAAAAAATCTAACAATTTATAACTGATCAGTAGTAAATTATGTTTGGTTGTTTGTAATGCTTGCATAAAGTTAAAGATAGATCAAACCAGGTGCACGTCTAGAAGAAATCTTTTTTTCTTTCTGAAGTTTCTAGAAATATGGCGGCGATGTTTCTGATGAGACCATTATAAGATGTTGCTGAATTGTTGATTGAAGAGGAACCATGAATAAGAACTTGAGAAAAAGTACTCCTTTTCGATCCAAAGAGATGAATTCAGATCGCGGACTAAGCGTATGTCCAGAGGGGTTTCGCCATATACCTTTTCTTGTGTGTGAATACATACAGGCGCGATCTGGGGAAGACTACCGCCAGCATCCCTATCCCGCCGAGCGAGCAATTTCCTTCCCATGCCGATGGTCTCGACAGTCCACCCTCATCAAGAAGGTGGCGTGAGGGGTTTCGACGAAGGAAGAGAAAAAGGCCGCTATTTCCACATTTGACCGTTTTTGCTCGTGTGTTTCGTCGCCCTCCAGCCCTTCAAGGCGCGCATTTCTCCTTCGCCTCGCCTCGTATACTTTCGCCAGCGGAGTTTTCCCACTTTTCTTGCCCGGCTTTTCCCCCTTATGTTTTATACGCGCCACATGACGCGCATTCCACGCTGGACAATATTGAAAAGACCCCGCGAGCATGGGTGGACTTTGGCGCAACCCTTCGCTGGCTCGGCTGCTGTGCGCTGTTGCCGCTTTTCCGTCTTCCGTCGTCCCTGGCCGCCCGCTTTTGGCACAACTCCGGGGAAAAGGAAAAACAGAGCGAAAGCAAATGCGTCCCTGCCTGCCCAGCTTGACCCACGCGCGTCCTTCGGGTGGACTTTTGGGCGCAATTTCCCCGCGTATGCCACGTCTTACCCTGGTTTCGACTCCCCCTTGAGACTTTTCCACCATCACCGCTACCATCACCACCACCATCCATGCATTAGTTTGCCTGCGGGCGGAAAATGAAACCGGTCGTCGTTTTTCTTCGTCGCTCCTAAGACACAGCAGGTGCCTTTCGGGCGGGGTTGGGGGAAAGAACGGACTGCACGTGTCTTGCCGATACGCTTTTCTGACCCGCCGGACCTCATCCCGCCCGTGCCCCGTCGGCCCACTCACCCGCCGACTTCCCCACACCCGAAACGTGCAGGATCGCGTCGGAATGGAAAAGCACTCCCCGGGCGCACACTTTATTCGCAATCGATGTCCTGGACGTCCGGCTTGGGGTGGAAAAATACATACCGACAGTGCCGGAATGGGGGCAGGGGCGAGAAAATGGTAACGAAACACAACTAGACCGGTTTTCACGTGCCGGCCTGCCAAAGAAGCCTAGCGTTGGGCAAGCGAAAGAAGTGAAGAAAGAACATCCACAAGTAAAAAACATGGAAAAGGAAAAACCGTACTCTAAACATCCGTCTGCACACACACACACACACACACACACACACGTGCTCGAGGGAAACTGAGGTGGGGGGCTAGCGCGAAAGGAAAATCTCATCTTGCGCGCATTTCGCTGCTTGGCGTTGGTCACCGCAGTTTCCTCTTACGTGGAGGAGGAAAAAAACAAACAGAAAAACCATCGCCTACCGGGGTTTTTTCCCATTTGAAAAATGAACGAGCGACATGCGGGAGGATAAGGACAAAAACAAAGAGAAAACACTCCATCTTTTAGAAGGTGGAAAATGTGGAAAACTGCGGAAAGAAACGAACCACCAGCTTCCACATACACAAGGGAAAGAAAGGAAAAATAATGTACCGGCATAATGCGGGGCACTTTTCACGGGGCGGCGGCAACGGCGGTGAAGGAAAAGCGCGAAAAAGGTGGACACGGAAAGGCAGCAAAGTCCTGCCTATGCTGCGGCCGTGTGTGGAATCGCCGCTTTGTCGGCCACTGGCGATAGGCAGGAGATATATGTTGGGATTCCCGGTTTTCCCTTTTTTGTGAGTGAGCATTTTTTTTTTCAGTGCTCCAACTCGATGGAGATTTTTCCTTCTCTCCATCCGCGGACCACCTGGGCCGCCTCCAGGGTCGCTTTTCTTTCCAATTTATCCTTCTACACAAATTCAACCTCCGCGGATTTCCCTTCCTTTCCGGTGCACAAAATAAGATGATCTACGCTGGACCTTACCACCTCACGAAAACTCACCCCACCCCCGCTGCTGTGGGAGGGATTTTCTTCCGACGTGTCGGTGTTGGATGTAGATTTTTTTTCTTTCTGTCAAGCCCTGGCTATGCTCTTCGACATGCTCGCTCGCCAGCAGATTCACTTCTTGTTTTTCATCTTTTCCGCTTTTGGGACGCTGCTTTCCACGAACGAACTTTCCCACTTTGCGATTTTCCAAGGACGGTCGCGCGGAGGCGACAGTTTTTCGCTGGTATTTTTTTCTTCAAGTTTTTCTTCACTCCGTTTTTTCTCTTCCCTCTTCTAGACCGTCATCTTGTTGTTGCGCGATTCGTTTGCCTTTGTCCTTCCCTTTCCACCCCCAGCATGGCTCCCTAATGGAGAGTGGTCCATCCCAGAACATGCGAAAGGTCCTTGCGCATCAGCATCCCCACGTCGTTCTCTAATGTGTGTGTGTGTCCTTTCGTTCCCTTGGTGATGTGCTGGTCAAGCCGCTGTCATCCTCACCTCTCCCACAATGCCCACTATCGCCCCTCGGGGATTACTCGACCCCAAAACCAGAGCTTCTTCATCTAGCGTTTGTCCTTTTTCCTTCCCTTTGCCTTCACGGCTAGCTTTCCACACATGAGAAAATGTCGATCGTAGCGTGAAGTTGGGAGAATATGGCGGGGTGGGGGATGGAAAATGCGCGCTTTGCAAGAACCGGACACTGGCACAGGCCGGACAAGGATTGCACGTAGAAGGGCGATTTTTTTTCCGGAAGAGAGGTAGATTTTTCGCTGTCGCTGATTTGAAGATGTCCCCGGGTTTTTCTCCGTTTTCACCGCTCCCCAATCGGTGGTCCGTTTATTTAACTTAACTTTTTCCTTTCGAAGACGTGTGTGCATTTATCGGAGCCCGCCTCCAACGTTTTCTTATGTCGTCCCAAGCAGGGAGACGTCTAAAAAGGAAAAAAATGCCCGACAACGACCGCTGACGGATCGCTGCCGCGATGGTCCAGTTTTCGTCGATGGAACTCGGATGGAAAACAGTGAAACGAAAGCGGGAGAAAAAACACGAAGCAAAATAAATAAAAGGTCGGCTATCGACAAATGATGCCCTGAAGGGGTGTTCGCCGCGAAGCGAGGGATCTTTTTCGCTGAAGAGAAGTGGGTGAACCAAATGCAAAAAAAAACCAGAAAAGAAAAGTCGGAAAAGGTAGGCCGTGTTGGGAAGGGAAACGAATTTCCGGTCCGAAGAAGAGGCGGAAAACAAGCAGGACGTCGGGCGCATTATCTCGATGAACGCAGCGGCCAGCGGAGGACGCTTCAAGGATTCACGGAGGAGGCGGTGGGAGGTAATGTACACATACACACGTGAACGTATCCGCCGGCAGCGGGAAAAGAAAAATGGAAATGTATACTAATACGAATTTACACTTGAAGTGACCGAGGATTGGGAAAAGCCCTTCGAGACGTTCGAGACGGGAAAAACGCATGGCAAGAAAGGACGGAACAAAGTAAAAAAAAATCCCTAACTTCCTTTTTCGAAAGGGAGACCAATCAACAGAACGGAATAATATACGGTAGGACCGATGTAAATGAGATTTTCGCGTTATTTCCCTCCACTGCCGTGTCCGGACCGCACGCACTGCATCCCTTTGCGTCAACCCATTCCGCGGGAAAGCGGCGTAAGGAAAAAGGGGGCCCACTTCGGTTTCGATTTTGTATTTGTTGCCACCACCTTTTTGCCGATTGCGATTGCGTCCACCGGAGAGTAATCATTTTTCCTCCAAGACCGAAACCGAACCGGAAGGTGGGGGAATGCGTAATCAGGGCCGGTGGACGAAGGGCAGCGTGTTTTTGTTTTCCCTTCGGACGGTGTTTTTCTTTGTGCTGTGTGTGGCTCGACTTCCACTTCTACCCGCTCGTCGGCCGTTGGAAGGAGCGGACACAACTCACGGAAAGGATTCGACCGGGCGAAGGAAAATGTGTGCGAAAAATGGAAGAAATCAATCAGAACGCCGGCCACCGGAACACGTGGCATTCCCGGCGGTATCCACCACGCGCGTTCCCGATCCGGTTTCTGCCTTCTGTCGAGAGCGAGAGCTGGAAGTAGATGTCGCAGAAGGTATCGGAGCCAATCGGGATGTATTATAAATTCGATCCCTAGCTCTCCCCGGGATTTCTCCTCCTCCCCGAAGGGAGGTGGGAAGAAAAAGGTAGCCTTCCCTAAAAGGATGCCAAAGACGTACGTGCGCCTGGTTCGGTGCCAACGCAACCCTTGCGCGACCGTCACTACGCTGACTACGTAATCGGAGGCGCGTTTGATCCAAGCCTTCGCTTCCGGGACTATCGATCCTGTGCTTGGATGTTTCGCACCAACGGTCAAAGTATATCCCGGTTTAAAACCGTGACGGGATCGCACACACACACAAACACACACACACTCACTCACACGCACTCCTCAGTGGCGCGTCCCCTCATCCATCAAAGTCGCCCGGGCGATCGATTCGCTGACCAGCGGGAAAAAGGGTCCCGGTGGTTCGAAAATAATGCTAGCACCTTCGATTCGCTGCGCCGCAATTAATCATTACAGTGCGGTGTAATTGAAAGGATAGCGCCTTCCCCGATCGGCACGGGAAAATCGGGCGAGGTCGATGGTCATCAATTTGATAAATCGCTTTCAGGCGCAGGAGCAAGAATAGAGAAGGCAGTGAATCGCGGTCAACAGAAGGCAGGATCCAGTATTTGCTTAACGGTTCTCTTCAAGACAAAGAATTGACCGGGAAGAAAATGTAGAATCCACAGCGTGAAGGTACATGTACTTATAGTATGTTTATTTTTAATAATGTGTGGAATTGTTCTTCTCGCAATTTTATGAAATTTAACAACTGCACATTATTGGTCCACATTGTTTGCCAATTATACCTCAGGTTATCTACTTTTTCAGTTGAAACCGGAGGACATAATACTTTTAATGCTTTTACATAAAACCATAAATACGCAGAATTACAGTTTTCGATAGTTTTAAGTTTGAAAAAAAGAACATCCTGGATGTAATTCAAATTCTTTTTGATTTAGAAGAATGAGAATATCCAGCACCACTGCAGTGTGATTGAGTAGATGTATCTTCGAACATTTTTTCAAAACTTTAGTAAGTTTAGTTTTAGAGGTTGTCTTTTTAATCAAATTGATGCTTTTTTTACATTGTAAGCATAATTGTGAGACATTATTTATTCCTTATTGGTTGGAAACATTATTAGAGTAGAACATTTCTTTCATCATTTTCTTGAAAGCATTACTTCTACAAAACATTCCTGATATGTTTTTAAAATGTACCAAAAAGGTCTTAACTTATATTTTTACTGTGCGATTAATTAAATTTTAATATCCTGAGGCGTGTATGTTTGCAATATTACTTGCTTGTCGATTTAAAAAAAATAACAAAAAATCAAACTAATTAGAATCCTCCCTATCCTTTCTTATTTCTCGCTTACCTCTGCGACACTTTATGAGAGTTGGATCCTTTTATTCCGAAAGACACGTTTCGGCAACACCGACTTTGAGACTAGCAAAAGACACGATCCAGTCAGACATCGTTATCAATTCGTCACGAAATTGAATTTTCTTGTTTTTTTTGGATACCTTCCTAAGGATGCCAATATTTTCATGCCTTTTGTCGCGTTCCCAAAACCGTCCGGTGCGAAGATGATGAAAGTGTTGCTTTTCGTTCGCAGGTCTCCTGGAGTCTCGTGTTTTGCGTGTTTCGATGGGTTTGGGTTTTCTTCACGTACGTGAAAACATTCATTCATCGAAAATGACGCCCAGAGGAAGGTCAACAGTGTCTCGATCTAATTCTGTAGTAATAGTTCTTTCGGTTGGCGTGGCCCTCGCCTCTTGGTTCGGGCAATTCTTTCGATGGTCCATTTATTTCCACACGCAGGAACCGGTACAGCGTTTGAGGCTAGGTTCACTTGTCGTAGAACTACCAAGATGGATGTTGCCTTTCCCCAGAGCCTGCTCTCTACTGCCTGCTCTCGCCTATCTCGGCCACTTACAGTGTAACGAGTGGGGGTTATTTCATTTTTGTTTTGCCTTCACGCTTCACGTGAGATGTGCGATGAGAAATTGGCCCTTTCATACATTTACCGTTTTCGGCACGAGACACTCGTGGTTGTGTTTCGTTTAGCCCACGTTGCATCATTTTTTTATACTAAGTTGTTTCTTCAGGACTCCAACGTTAGTTGTGTTTTAATCGTTAAACAAAAATAAGACTATGAACATCTTTAAGAACAGTCCATTGTTGTACAAAAACGGCAATTTAGATATATCTAAATAATAATTTCTTTTATGATAATGTACTTAGTTTAACATGACATTCAATGCAATTATTTTCAGATATCAACATTATCCAATTGTGTCCGAGGTTCCCCTTTCCTGTGATGAATTTTACACATTTATAGCTTCTTGATGTAACAGCTGTTTCATTCATTGCAACCCGGATCGAGCATGATCGAGAACATCTCGCCGATCGCTCGCATGCAGTTCTTCCGCCCTGAGAGATCTTCACAATACTGGACAGATCTGAATGCGAGACAAGCGATTCTGCGATCCTCAGCAATTTCGTACCAATGAAGTAACCTGTCCTACTGTCAATCTTTAAGACATCGATGATGCCATCGTCATCAGTCGCGTCTTTCACGAATAAATTTGAGTGTATAACCTTAAAGGGCCCGTGCAGAGTAAAGACAAGAAGGCTGCTTATTCTTGGCTAGAAATGAAACATACAGGAAAATTTGCACGCAAAGGTGGTGTGGTTTTGTTTGGCTTTGACATGCGACCCAACACGCAACGAGTTTTTGCAAACTGGTTATAATGGTTTGATGATAAAACTCATGCATATAATTACAAAATCATTAAAAACAAAACATGCCCGGAGGTCAACATGAAGATAGGAATTAATCCAATAGCAAATGATTTTGTCAAGTGTGATCCTTGTTTACTAACAAGCTAACATCATTAATAAAAAAAAATTATGCGACGCAGGAATCTAGTTACACATTCTTCAAAAATAGCAAATAAAAATAACGGTATTTACTATGCTACGTTATTGTTTACCTTTTAATTTGTTTCTGATTTTTTAAAGAAAACATGCAAAATAAAAGAATAATATGATAGAAAACCTTATTTCTCCTTTTTCAGTACAGAAAAGTGAAAACAAAATGCCACTTAAAAATAATAAGAACATAGTCATTCATTCAATGCAAACAATTTTAACGGTCCAATAAGATTGAACGAGTTTTTTCTGGTCATATTTTTAAGCAATTACAGTACGTTGGTTACAGTATATTTTTGGATCATTAACTATCGTGAAGCAGTTGTTGGAAGTATCTGTTTTCTGTGCTTTAGGCTAAATGTCCTACAATCGCACCGTACATCCCAGCTGGCACTCAATCGAAAACGAGCCGATCGGGAAGGGAAGCCTTCAGGAGGCAGGAAGGAAAAAAAACCTGGCGCTGTAAAATAATACGGCGATTATTATTATTTGCGAACACACGATACATTCAGCGGCTGGTCGGTGCGTGCGAGGAAAAACAAAATCCACCTAGCAGAGACCCGGGACGGTCGGGATACCGAAAGCGAAAAACGCGACCCCCGTTCACTTTCGGGCTGGGGAGAGGAAAAAATGAACGAAAGAAGTGAGGAAAAAGGGAATGAAACGGAACAGATCGTCCGCCCTGGCGAGGGAGCGATCAGCTCCGTTGGGCTTCGCGGCGACACTTTAGCCGCCACCATACAGGGAAGCACCGTGGACGTTGCCGTCACCGTCGTCGCCGTTCGTCACTTTATACGCGCTCTATTTCTTTTATTACTCGCCCCGAAACGCGACGCGAAACCCCCTTGTTCGCAGGGCCCTCTGGGTCCCGCTGCTGCCTCCCCCGAAAAAGGGCCACCCTGCGGGGAAAACGGCGAAGCGCCATCCGCCAACCGCCAACTTCGGCAAGTGCAAGTGCACCGGCTGCCAGCGAGGGCGCGCTCGGGATGGCTTCCTTCAAATCGAAGCCCTCGGCCCTGGGTGTGTGAGTGTGCAATTTTTTTTTTTTTGTTGTTTGCCCTAACCCAGCTACTTTTCTTTGTTTTCGCAACATTTTCGCTCTCGTGCACCAACCAGCTAACCCCTCGAAAACCGTGGAGGGTGTTCCAGCGGTATTATGATATTTTCATTTTACTCTTTCCCCTTTTCGGGCCCTTTCTCGCTGTTTTTTCTCTGTGCCGCTGTTGTCTTTAGCGGGTGCGCTTTTCGTTGCTTTTTTTCTTTCCCGTTGGGAAGGCGATCGCGATAGAATTACACGCGAACACAGCGAGCGAGAGTCTTGAAAGAAAAGATGAGCGAAAAAAGGGGTAAACCGTCGTTGCATAAAAGCGAAGGGTAAAAATTCGGAGTCAGTCGTTGGCGGTTGGGGTAATGAAGCGGGTGAGGAAAGGAAAGCTGCAAAAAACAACCGCCCAGCGGACACCGACACCGGCTGACGGATGAACCACGCCAGAGCGCGACGCGCATCGCAAGACGCGTAGCATAAGCGCAGCATAAGAGGCCCGCAACTCGCCGCAAGTCGTGCGTCTCCCACCCCCTTTGTGCGGATGTTGTCTTTTTTTTGAGTCTTCGAGGTTCTCAATTTTTCAGCCCCTTGGACAGTCACAGGAAGCCTCCACCGCCGTCATCATTACCATCGGCTTCATCATCATCAACATCGTCATCAACAGCACCGATCATCGACGTCTTCAAAATTGCAGCGAGAAGACGGTGGCAGCCATGCGTCACCGCTTGCGGCAGCATACACTCAAACAGTCACACACATGCACAAAGGCTATATACTTCGCCCCATTTCCCCCCAAAAACCAAGCCCTTCCGGATTTTCCTAGCGCCAACTGTCGCGCGGGCTCTCCTGCGCGTGATGCGTTCTTGATCGACGGACGAAGGAATAAAGAAGCCGTGCCTAAAACACGCCACACCGCAGAAAGGGTTGACCGCGAATCGCGTGAAGGGGTTGCGGACGAGACAGGAAGGAAAATTTGCATCAGGCTCGGACGCCCGAAAGCTTCGGGAATTTTGGGCCGCGAAAGGGGTTTCTTAATAACGTTCGGCACGAAACCGTGCCAACCGTTTCGATGAAGCCCAAGAACGATTAGGGGGTTCTTCGAGGTGGCTTTTTAGTTATTAGCAGTCGGACGGCAATAAAAAACCGCGCTTAGCCTGCGGATGCAGACGACGGGGGATATCAACATGTCAACGAGAAGACCCCCGAAAGCCATTCATCGTTATGATCTTGTGTTGCTCGATAGGACACGGCTTAGGGTAACAAAACACGTTAAAATAATTTTGATAGTTCCATGGATTAGGGTTCAAAAAGCACGAATAAAAAATTTAATAATTTATATGGAAATATGAAGGACATTCCTTTTGCTAATCCATGTCTGATAGGATAATTCCTCAAACTATTCTACGAATTTTCCTATTCTTTAATAAAATCTTTACACTGAACTCTATAATTTACAGCGATCCCATATTTTTACTCAAAAACACGGCACCTTTTGAGCATCAAAACAAAGTTCCATAAGTTGAATTATTCTCAGAATTGTATTGTCTTCATCTGCTTTCATTCAAAAATTAATTGACAAACTCATAACACGGTTTATAAAACAAGCATTTTTGTTGCAAAATAATAAATATAATTTCAACATTGAAATTTTACAAAAATGGGCCAAAAGGACGGCCCCTTCAAAGTTCGGGGCCCCAAGCAGCTACTTTGTTTGCTTACACTATGATCCGCCTCGGATGCACGCATTGTCCATTTTATCGCACCGTTTTCGCCTTTAACGCAACGCGTTTTGAGGGCAAGAAGAGACATACATGTAAATTTGGATTCTACACTGACCAGCAAAATACACCGTTTTTGAGCCCAGGTAAGCATCGTTTAACTGCTTCTGTATCACTGTTCAACCGTAAGTAAACATTTGACGTCCAACTGAAATACTGTTGCCTATCTGTGCATGATCCAAACGTAAATGAATAAAGTTCAATCGCAACGAAACATTTGATGCCTCCGATTTCAATGCACGTTTATATTGCCCGGATTCGTTTTTTGTAATATTATCGCTTTTTACAATCGTTGGAAAACAATCATTGAGTGGGAAATCTTATGGTGAATAATTAGCTGCGGAGCACAAAGAGCTTTTTAATCGTTCAAGTGGGTTATTTACGAGCATGACACACACAAATAATGAAAAAACCTATCCTGTAATCTACGAAAACTTACAACAACTGTAAAACGACTTCCTATGCAGGATCAAGAATTCTTTACGCTGAATGTAGTTTATCATTAAATTTTAATGTGCCTGAATTAAAAATTATATTTATTTTGATTCTAATGGTCTTTGCAAACTAAATCAACAAAACGAAGTTAAACCTTTATCATGTAAAAATACATCAAATGTTTCGTTGCGATTGAACTTTATTCATTTACGTTTGGATCATGCTCAGATAGACAACAGTATTTCAGTTGGACGTTAAATGTTTACTTACGGTTGAACTGTGATACAGAAGCAGTTGAACGATGCTTACCTGGGCTCGAAAACGGTGTAACTTCTAGTCGAATCCTTTTGACTTCTAACAACACCAAGCATTTTCTGCGAAGAGCCCCTCGAATATTACCGGTTCATTATTCTATTTCTTGTCTGCATGGGCAATTCCTTTAAATAAAGTTAGCATATCTGTTTTTCGTGGTTTTGAATACGAATTATAAAAAAAAGGTATCTTTTTGAACAAGTTTCAAAATTTTCAAACAAATGTCTCGCAAATCTATGTAAATAGAAAACTTAGATTGGAATGACATAGAGCATTAAACGGCAACCATTATTTAAGTAGTAGTAGTAGTAGTAGTAGTAGTAGTAGTAGTAGCAGTAGTAGTAGTAGTAGTAGTAGTAGCAGTAGTAGTAGTAGTAGTAGTAGTAGTAGTAGTAGTAGTATTAGTTAAAGTAGTTTTCGAATTGAAAAATAAGTTTTAAATTGGTACATAAATCCTGGTTCTTCAACATTCAATTTAAATGATTATTGTGTGTATTTAATTGTGGATGAAAGTATATCCAAAAGTTGTTATACAAATCAATTGATTCCAGCAAACAAACATATTCTCTTTTTGGGCATGCTATTGTATACATAATTAATTTGCTGACTTATTTTCTGTTTTTTGCTAGATTTTCAGTTAGAGAAATTTTTCGAAAGCTACATCAAGATATTTTATTTTCCTTATCAATCAATTCAAAGGCCAATCAGATCAAAGACATTTCCATATGGTTGGGATATCTGGTAGAGTAAATTGCGAATTGGCTATTCTCAAGTTCCATGAAATCTGATAATCTTAGCTACAAGAAATAAGCCTACGAAAAACAATGTTAAAAGTGTTTTTAAGTATGTCTATATCCAACAAAAATCAACATTCATCAGAAATAAATGGGAAACCAAGAAATAAATAGGAAATGATTGATATTCTGGTGGGATAATCTGGCTTTAGTTATTAGAGTGGATTTTTTAAATATATTTAGAACAAATGCCGGAAAGTTTCCATGCTAATTTGAAAATTGAATAGTTAGTTTAATTAGGAGCTCACACCAGGACCGAAAATTGTGCTACTCAATTGGGCCCCCAAAATATCGTCTACAGCGCAAATAACGTGACCCAAAAGAAAAGTGACGGCATCATAAAATCGAATTGGAAGACGACATGTTGTCCCCGGCACGCCGGAAAAAAAGTACAATCCACGGGAGCAGCTGAACGTGACATCAGCAGGCCTGCATGGCCTTTCCCCGCATCGGCTCCTCCCCACTGGACGAGTAGCGGGAAAATAAATGAAAAACCTGACCCCACGCGCTCGGCCTTCCGCTGGCAGCGAGGAAGAAGAACAAGGCCAACAGTGCGATCCGGTCAACAAAGCGGCTACATACTGACGAGCGGCGGAAGAAGAAATGAAATTCATTTTCCCCGAGCTCGGCTCCCTTCCTCGCTTCCTCCATCCGGGGCACTTTTTCATCCGTCGCACAAACGACGAAAGTGGCGAAAATGGTTCGTCGTTTGCTTCTTTTTCTTTCGCTTCACCCCCCCGCAGCGGCTTGCACGGACGCGGGAAATTCGCGAAGGATCCAACACGGGTTGGGAAAACATACAGCGTCTCGGAGACGTGGGCCGTTCGGTTCGCGCCCGGCTTTCGTGCATATTGTGTCATTAGTTCCGCACGGCGATCCCGGGTGTCCAGGCGTCCACCGTTCGGGAAAAAGGGCGGGAAAATCGATACACCCAAGACGCCGTGTCATGTTCGCCGTCTGCCGCAGCGTGTTTCCGTCCGAGCGCCGTTGGACGCGTTGCGCTTGATTGCGTGTATTTCTTTTCTTCCCTACCCCCGCGGCGCCCACTTTCCCGCTTGCCTTGGGCGCCGGGGAAAAAAACCACCCACATCCTGCGGACCTGCGGATGATGTGTACGTGTGTGCGCGCGCGAGGCCAAAGGGGCTGCAGTGAAAAATAAAACTAACGGCCTGACCCCGGGAGCGGACTGTGTCATCGCCATATGTGTCCAGCGTCCGGGCAGAGCGAGGTTCCTCGAGGTGACCGATGATGATTCACGGTGCGAGATCCGTGGCCCCCGTTGTGAGTAAAAAAAAATAAGGAAAAACAAAATAAATAGCACGGCGCCGAAAAGAAAATCCCAAGAGCAGCGTCCGAAGAAAAAACACGGCGTAATTTGAGGAGTAAAAAACCGATGCTAGGAAATTGACGAATAAAAAGACGAACGAAAGGTCACCACACATACACACGCTTACGAGCGCGAGAGGGATCAAACAGGGACCAAATGGGCTCCCCATTTTCTGACCACCCCCCCCCCCCCTCCCCCCGATCCTCCACTTTCTTTCCCATGCGTTGATCGGTGTGCTTTTTTCATCGCATTTTATTTTAAGAAGAATAAACCCCAAAGCAGAATATTTACGCCGCGCCATACATCCTACATCTTTATCGAGCTCGAAAGGTGCGGCCGTTGTGTTGGGAGGCGGCCGGATGGAGTGGTTTTTCACCGTGCGGGTGTAACAATGACCGGTGCCAAGAGGGGGGGGCGTGGGGGGGGGATTGGTAATGTTGGAAAGAACATCCAAGAATATCTCATCGAACCTTTTTTTCTTCCCTCATTTGCAGCTAGTGGGAGGCTGGGACAGAGGGTGCTAATAGCAATGTGTGTGTTTGTGTATGTGCATCTACACAAACACACAAATAAGGAGGAAAGGAACACTTTTCTTCACAGGTTCATGATAAACACGCCGGCGTTCGGTCGCGAAATTGCCTCCTGTGTGAATATGGCATCTTTTGGGAGAAAAAAAAACCGTCCCCGGACCGGATCAACGGCATCGTTCGATGGATATTTCAACGTAGGAAAAGCTAAGGAAGGACGTGTGGGTGGTTGTGGTGGTAACTGCCCACTTCGCTCGGAGGAAATTGCGCGATACTAGCGTTGCGTGAGGAAAATCCGCTTTAGGTAGCAAGAAGCGACCCGGTCTACAGCGAATGGAAGAAAGGTGGGCCCACATACGGATCGGAACACGCACCCACACACACACACACACAAATGCACGAATATGTACGTATGCGCCCTCATCTGGCACGAGGCAGATAACGAGCGCTGCGCTTCGAGCGAAAACTCCGCCGGTCGCCGGTCGCGATGGCTATCGGTGGAAAAACGGACCGAAGGTGGGCCCACCCCTCCCGGAGCAAGGTAGTGTGACACCGGTTTCCGTGGCTTTTCCTCATTTTATATCGACCCGCCCGCCCTTCCCGCGGTGTCATCTTCCTATCTCCCTCCGCTTTCGCCGTTCGAAAGGCGAATGCTGCGAGACGCTGCGGGAAAGGATATTAGGCCCGACCCGAGGGTGCGGGAGGAGGAACGCTAGGAGGAGGAGGGTTCGAAGGAGATCAACCCGAAAGGGGGAAGGGACCCGGGAGAAAAGGCATAATGGAGAAAGCGGACGACGTTCGCGTTCAGCTCGTATCTTTCGAGCAAACGCGCACTCCGATGCCCAGGACATTCGATCCTTGCGAGAGGTTGCGATCCCTCGCGGAGAAGGAAAATTCCAACCCCACCCCAAGGCGCCCGGGGAAGGACGAAGGGGAGTCGCAAAACGCAACGGTCCGAACGGCTCTGCACCGGACGGTTATTTATACATATCCACATATCCTTTCGCCTGCCGGCTCCTATTCCCCCCTGGCGATTTGAGTGAGAGGGTGAGGGAGAAGGGAAAGGAGGGGGGTTGGAGGGAGTGAATAGTTATCGGCATGCGAGAAAATGCGCGACACATAAGCTTAAGTTTATAAGCAGCCCGCGACCGGAGGCTGGCTCGGTCGATTCCGCGAACACCCGGACACTGTGTTCCTGCTCGGTCCGGCAAATCGCACGTACACTCGCCCGAGCACACATACGGCCGTGTGCATACGTACGTGCGGGCATTTGCCGGCCACCATTCCGGCATCGGTGGAGGCCATGGCGACTTCTTCTTTCTCCTCGCGAGCACATTTCATTTCGTTTCGTTTTCCGTTCAATCGACATCACCGTCGTCGTCGTCGTCGTCGTCGTCCCCGTGGAGATTCTTTATTCGTTTCCTTGTGGTGCTTCACACCACGCGCTGTCCGGCACACACACGCACACATCCACACGGGCGACAAACGACAAGGATGGTCAAGCGGCTATGGTCATTGCCATTTGCCGTGTTTGGTAATTTCTCCTCCCCTTCTCCGGACCATCTCTTTCGGCTCAAGCGGCAGCGTCCAGCATCGGCGGGCGAATCGAATGTAGCTTCACCCGGAGGTTTTCTCATCCCCTGGCGATACACCGTTTGCCTCGGAAGGACATCCCATCCGGTGGGGGGAGAGGAGGTGGCGAGGAGATGCCAAGCAGTCGCGCGTTTCGTCGTCCTTTCGAGCTGTCCGGCTGTCATTCTTCAGCGATGCTCGCCTTCTTTTCTCGCGAGCTCGCAAGAGCCGGGAAAGGACTGGCAATCGGACACGGGGGAGGATTGGAGAACTGGATTTAGATGCAAAATTTCCAGCGTAGTCGGCGGACAATCGCATAGTGGGATAGTTAACGCAAAGCAATGGCAAACTTCAAATTTGTTTTCGAAACAATTCGTATTGCGATAGTTTTTCGTAATAAAATAGTTCCAAGTTTCATCCAAAAATGCGTCTTGAAATGTTGGAAGATATTTTTTGATTTAAGACAACATTATTACAAATCCAATGCCACAAACAAAACATTTTGCAGTAATGAAAACACTCGTCTTGCTTTACTTTTTTCAAAATTCGACCATCACAAGCATACTTTAAGATATTTCAACATCACCAATCAAAATTTTCATACCACCGAAATCAAATCCAAAGATGCTTGTTTAAAAATTACCCTTACAACAACAACGGTATACTATACTAGTAAGATGACTTAATAGTAATGTAGGTTCAATTAACAAAAAACAAAGTAAACAATTATCAATTAGATTTTATATCAAGGTTAAGAAAAAATTAATAGAAAATGCAACAAAATGCACAAAAACAAGAATAATTTGGCAAACAGCGAAAAACATTTAGAATTTGTTTGTTTCTTCTAGTGTTACTCTTTCGAAAGTACCACAGTGCGATAATGCGAGAAACGCGCAGTGCCGTCACCTTGGTCGGCTTCTTCGAGAAAAATACATGTACACATGTGCACACGACGGGGTACTGCACGCTCTGCCGCATTTCACTAGCCTCTTGCATCATTTTTCCACCGACACGCGGATCGTCCTTTTTTGCAGACCTCCTTCCGGTGGAGCATCATTGCTTTCACCCCCGACACCATCGCCTTCATCGACCTCTTTCCCCCCGTCCTCGACGTCGTCGTCGTCAACGTCAGAGAAAAGTGATCTTTTTCCACCAAAGAAGATGGCCGTGCTGCGAAACCGGGAGGTATGGGAGATTTTCCCCGGTCGTGGATGACTCTCTCTACCCCCTCCCCTCCGTCCCTTCTCGTTCCCCGTGCAGCGACCGGTAACTAGGAGATGGATATTGGTCCGGTTTGTCCCACTTGGGACTCGCTCGGGAATGGGAAGTCCAGCGAACGAGCGTGTATGCGACTGCTTCAACCGGATGGTCTTCTGCCTTCCCCTTCAAGCCCCCCCCCCCCCCCCCCCTCTTCTCCTCCTTCTCATCCAGCACCTGCAGCATCCGCTGCTCGCAAGGATAAGAATATAGAGCGCTATCCTATGCGCGCGGTCCTTTCCGGCGTCCCATTCCTGGGGACGCTTTTTCTGCGCTTCAATCTTCGCTGCGGACGCGCGAAACGAAAGTCCACTGACGCGGACACAAACGAACCGTCGTCCCGATCGTCTCCAGTGCCGCCGTGTCCTTCCGTGAGTGTGTGTGTTTTTTTACCCTCTTTTTTGAGCCACCACAACCCCACCCACTTCCGACCCGTTTTGTGCGCTTCGGGTTTTCCAGATGGGAGCGAGGAAAAATAAAGGGAAAAAGGGATCCAATCCAACTAAGCAACCACCCCAAACGGCCTGCTGAGGTGGATTTTTGCCACGACGACGACGACGACTGCTGACGACGTTAGCCCACATACATTGTACATGCACACGTACAGAGGCTGGCGGAAAGGCACATTAGTGTGCGGGGTTGGGTGATGGGAGGCCGGTGAGAGGTGAGGTGAGGGTCAGCGAAAATTCTGCCAACTACAAACGCCTACGGGTCCACGACGACGACGACGACGACGACGACGACGCTGGTGCTGCTGTCCACCTCAGCTATACATTTTCAACTCATCCCAACGATGACCATCAACTGACATGCACGAGCAGCTCGCACATTCATACCCTACAGGGCGTCCTAATTTTAGCGCACGTACTAGAGGTAGATATTCCATTCTATTAACATTGAAACACTTGATCTTTATGGCAAAATTTCAAATACGTTGATTATCACACCAAAACAAACAGGAAAAGTAGTAAGTTTCAAATGAAACGAAATTAAATTGTTGGTGCACATTGTTTACACACTTGGAATCAGCAAAGAGAGGCTTATTAATATGCGACAGAAGGAAATTTCAGTACACAGGTGCTACCATTCAGGTATTTGATGGATTTGATATCAGTTAAAGGTACCTGAAAACTTATATGATCGAGTGGGAAAAAGGTTTCCCATATTAATATCGATAGAAAGTTTTTAAAAAAACTGATCCTTTTGAAAGATTGGCAAAAACATTTGGTTACCTTTGCAATGAAAATTTTACAAGAGTTTCTTTTATAGGCTGCTATATGGCTAAAAGCAACAAACCGTTACATAAGAGTGTTTTTCGAAAAAAAATCTTTTGAAAAGCAACAGGTTTAGTTGATTTCAACTATTGATAACTCATTTCGATTAACTTAGTATATTATTTCCATTCATGTTGGAGCTATAAATAATCTACGAGCGAGTTATAAAACGCAGTTAACAGATTCAAAGCGTGTCCTAGCATGCCCTGCTTTCTCTTTTAGCTAATATAATCCAATATCGAAAAATTAAATTTAATAATTATGTTGAGATTTTTGCTATATATTGTATGCACTAAGGCCTTAATCGATAACGTCTCCTACTTCATTTCAATTTACATTATCCTACTGCATGTACTGGAACATTCCAGATAAAACCACGCTTGAACCCCGACAAAATCCGTCACCGACTGTTGCGAGGCGCGCTGGCAAGACGGTATCTCTCTAGCCGCTCAAGTTTCGCGGCCCGTGCTATAGAAGCACGGCTCCAATTGTGCCGCCGCAGCAGCTTCCGTGTGTCGCCTTTTTCTCGGCGCTTTCAAGGATGCGCCCGGCGCGAGGGTCGAGTTTTCATCCTTCGCGCGGAAAACTTACGATGGGCCCCGGGGCAGGGAGGGCAGTGGTGCGGTGGGCGACGGTGCCGGTGGGTTTATGCTATTCCCGTGCCCGAGCGCGAAAACCCAGTGTCCATCGCCGTCGTCGTCGTCGTCGTGGTGAGTCGGGGGTTGCCCGTTTCCGACTCGTATGGAGATTGCTGGAGGATGTCTTTTCGCTGAAATTGACGACCATCTTCCCCTGCCCTCTGCCTGCCGCTCCAGCATCAGCGGGGTAGCGGGATTAATCGAAATCGGTCCGGCGGAGAAGAAAACGCGTCCACGTATCCCACCTCATCCCGCACGTTTCCATCCCTTCGGCGCGGGACCCTGCAGCGCGGGATCCATCGACGTCCTATAGGGCGTACTTTATATGCTCCTGCGGCGGTCCACACACACGTTGTTGGAACCGTGTGCAGGGGGGGGAGGACGTGCCACCGCTGGCCGACCGTGGTGAATCCTTTTTCTTCCACCCTAGCAATCGCGCGCAGGAAAACGGACCCTTTTTGCTCGGTCTTCCGAGTGTATTTACGCGAGCGGGTAGATGAGACAAGGGTCAGCAAGAGGGGTATGCGGGGAAGAGGGGCGAAGGACGACCGTTCAGCGAATTTTTGCCTTTGGGCAACCGAAGCGGTGGACTCCTTATGTGCAGACTTTCGACGGCAAAGAAAGGTGGCTAGTTTTCCATTCCCGTGTGCCGTGCCGTGTGTTTTCCCTTCCGCTAAGCTGCTTTCGCTCGCTCGCACGCTGCAGGATGGCGACCCCGCAAGCGTCTTCTTCATCGCACAATGTCGCCGGGGGAAGAGGGGAGGGGAAGGGGAGGAGAAATGCGATGCTAGCCCAACCCGGGTGGGTGGACGTTGAAAAAGGACGCGATATTTTAACCACCCTTTTTCGACCGGATCGGGCCACGGCATCTTTCCCGTTTTGCTGACCAGCGTGCATGGCATGCGGATAAGTGGACCGTCAATTTGAAGCTGCCGCACAAGGACCCCTCTCCACCCACCGCGCCTTCCTCCATTTTTCCTCCGGGGTTGGGATTGCGTGGACACGTGGTGTCCATGCAAACCGTGGAGCACAAAACCTCACAAAAACCGTCACACACCCACACACATGCACATATCGTACAACTCAATTCCCGGAAAACGCGTTTACCACGCGCGGATCCCTTTTCCGCAACCGTTTCTTTATTGACGACGGTTTTCAAAAGGATGCTGGCGGAGGGTTACGCAACCTGAGTTCGTGCATGTTATTCCTCGCTTGTAGTCATTGGCTAGATTGTTATTATCCAAGTAAACAAAAAACCTTGCAGCATGCGTCTTTCCAAGAAAGTATTTACCGGTAAAGATGAGATTTGGTTAATCTTATGCTTATACAAATTAATTACATCTCCAAACCCTGCTACAACACGTCACTTGGCATCGAGTGGTTAAGAGTCACTCTGAATTTTTGTTCAACGAACAAAAAAAATTTGTTCAACGAACGGTTTTCTTGTTTTTTAATGACACTAGCCCTTTTTCACCCACTTAAAACATCTATTCGTACTGTATGTTTTATGTTTTTATTTATTTTATGTGTGTACAGTGCAAAAGGTTTCTTAAACGATAAGTGAAACATCTTTCCAGGTTTTCTTTTTCTGGGTTTATTTGTTATTTTAACATAAAGAAATGTATTTTCACTTTCCAAAATACGCATCACATAATAGAAATAGAAATACAGAACAGTACAACTAGGACAACGATAAGTAAGGAAGTTTGCACACATGACATTTCGTTAGTAATATGCGTAAATGATCTGAATCAAAAAAGCCCTTAATTTTTACCGTCAGTCATGAGGCATGCAGAAATAACTAATATATTTAAACAATGAAAAACAAACGTGTCAAAAAAGAAATTTTCAGGGGATATGGTTGCTGTTATTCGCTTTAACTAAAATTTTTCAAATCAAATAATAGTGTTTTAGTCATCACACATAATATATTTCGTGAGATGAAATATTTTCCTATTTCAAAGCACAAAAAATATATCGACTGAAAGAATGACTGAACTGAACTGGTGGCTAAACTTGGTCCATTTTGTGACACGAGTTAAAAGTAAGAAAACATGCTCAGAGGGAATTTTTGGGGACAGAAAAAATAACCTAGACGCAACGAGACCAAAATGCAGGACTAAAAACTTGACTAGCGTAAGTACACGGGCCGAAAATGGAAGAAAATTTCACCCTCACGGCCGTCCAGCGTTCCCGAGAAATAGTAGTTCCAAAGCCTGGATTGCCTATCTGGGCAAGAAGGTCGGTTCACAAACACGGTTCTTTACGTGTGCAAAGGACACCACTTTATTTCGCCTCCCACCACCCCATCGCTCAAGCGGGAAACGCTAAAGTGCCGAAACGGAAAAGATCCTTGCAGCGGGAAAATAAGTCCAACCAGAACCGAAAAAGAAAAAAAAATCAATGCGTCCCAGGACAGTTGACAAATCATTCTTTACTCCGCGCGCAACGCCAAACGGCCAAACACCGAAGGATTTCGGAAAGTGCTCGCGTAACGCACGCCGGGAAAATGGGGATCGGAAAACCTTCCACTCCCTTTGCTTAAAACGGTCACCTTACATACACACACACACACAGGCGCATGGGCTACAGGACAACACGTAACGGTCAGGCAATGATGGAAGCGGTACGAAGGGTGAGGGAAAATTTGACGCAAGATGAAAAACTTTCATCTCAGCTCGGAAGACATCCTTAGCTGATAGCCGACGCTGGCCATAAGAACTCGCATGCCTGTCCGGAAGGAAATGAGGCGGAGGGGGAGGCCTAAAGTACGACCGCCCGTCCACTCGGTGCTCGGTGTGTATGTGCACATGTCGTTTTCTGTTTTTTTTTGTTTGGCTCAAACACAGACCACCATTTTTTGCCTTCGCCTTTACGTCCCTCTTAAGATCTCGTCCGAGCGGTCGCTCGGTAGATTAGGCGAAGGGAAGCCTAGAACGCCGAACAGCACCCCAAACAAAACGACCAACATCACCGAGACGCCCACCCACCTCTACACATGCACAAACACCGACAAGACGACGAGTGAAGTCGAATTTGACGACGACCACGGCGAGGGTGGAAAAATCGTGAAGATGAAAAATAATCGGGGAAAACCCTTCAACTCTCGTACGGCGACGGCGGCAACGGACCGCCATGTTTCGGACCTGAGCCTAGCTAGCCATCCGCATCCCGGTCCGCGTGTCCGCGCCCAGCCCGCCCCGCGCGTCCCTCGGCGCGCAATTCATTTCTCGTCAATCTCAAAATCGCCCCGGCCGTGTTCATCCCGACTTCTGCAGGAAGAAGGAGGGAGAGTAAGAACGGCATAGGGCGGGAAGAACGAGAGGGATCTTAAAAGAAAGGAGTCAAAGCGGGAAACATACATACACACACACACACACACACGGCGCGGGCCTTCGGTGTTCGGGTCCCTCGTCACCGATAAAAATGAAAGAACGTTGGAAAAGCGCGCAAAAAAGGAAAAACTCCCATCCACCCCCCTTACTATCTTATGAAATAGCCTGAAAAAAAGGGTCCGAGTCCGAGAGGCGAACGGAAGGACAAACGGTCCAACGGTTGGCGGCCACTGCTTTTCCCTCGATTTTCTCCCGGTTTTCCTTTCTTTTTTTTTTTTATTTGCGTCGGACGGACTTCGATGTCGTCCACACGCGCGTCCTCGCGTTGGAGTTTTTTGTATCTCGCGAATATATGTACATATTCACAATCCTTCCCCCTTTCACATTCCCCGCCACACACATTCCGCCCATCGACACCCACCAAAGCGGGTTGTTTCCAATTTTTCCACTTTTCCAACGGCGAAACCCCCTGCGGACAAAGAAGGACCAGGACTTTTTTTCATCTTCTCACACACACACTCATATGTGCGGCCGCGGGATAGGGTGATTTTCTTTCTACTCTTGGGGGGGATTTTTTTGCCAGCATCGCGTATGTCCTTTCTTTCGTCCTTCGGAGCCGGCCGTCCCTTTGGAGATGGATCCGTGATCCGCCGTCGTTGACGGTCCTTCTTATTCATCTCCTTGGTCAGCGCGAACCGGGCAGCGCCGGCTTTTCTTTATGCGGCGAGTTTTTCCCTTACCCCCGCGGCCACCCACCACCGACCGGTTCCGTGCCATCCTTATCTCTTGCCCGTCAAATCAACTTGAACTCTCCCGCGCGCACTCCGTTTCCCTTTTTTTTCCCCGAGGCCGTTATAGCGGGGGGATGATGTTTTTCCTCGCCGAGTTTTTCCTCGACGTTTTTTTTTATTAATCTTGTGTGTCTCCTGCAGCCGCGCTGCATGCCTTTCCGGGTTGTCCAGTTTTGTTTTTCCTAGCGCGGGTTGAGTTTTGTACATTTTTTCCATCGTTCTGCGTTGTTTTGTTTTCCGTCGTTCGGAGGGGTTTCTTCGGGGTGGGTTTTTTTTTTGCTTTCTTCACTTCCTCTGGTTGTTGTTGTTGTCGTTGGAGTTTTCATTTCGTTTCGCTTGGAGGAAAATTTATTCCCCACTCTGCGCCCGCGGGGCCCATCATTGTCCGGTCGGGGGTGTGAGAGTGCGTTTGGTTGCACGGGAAGCCAAATAAAGGAAGCGGCTTTTCATGCGTAGGAGTGTGTCATTCGAAATTTTACACTGCTTAAAGAGTTTTGTTGTTAGTTTCGTGCCGGTTTTTTTTATAAGAAATACACATTCATAAAAGTGTTATAACCATGAACCATTCAAACTGATCGTCTACAAAGATTTAGAAAACAATTTAAACAGTTTTATAAAAATAAAATATTGAGCACTAGCTTGACGCCCCGGCGTTGCTCGGTTTTTGAGGATTGAGGGATTGAGAAAAGAATTATGGTTTTACTCTTTACTTGAAAGTTTGAATTAATTTATTAGTTACAATAACGGCAAATTTAAATGTATGAAATTTCATGAATTTCCCCGTGATGTATAAACCTTAGGGTAACTATGTTGGATACACTTTGACATTTGTTTACATGCTTGTTTTGTTAGTGTTAGTAAAACTGAGTTTAAATTGTAAAATTTAGATAATTTTATCAATAAATAGTGATCAAGCAAACCTTCAACAACATCTGCAGTACTTAAACTTAATGTGTGAAAAGTTTCAAAAGCGACGGTTCAGTATTGGTCGAGTTTTTAGTGTACACAGAACTCCATACATAAAAAAAAGCTAAAATATGTAGTAGATTGAATATCGAACAATGTTTTGAACATCCAACAATAATTTGGTGCTGGTAAAACACACTCAATCTTCTTCGAGTTTATCTTTACCGTTCTCTAGTGTCTTGACGTTTGCGGTTGACTCGAGAGGGTTGACATTTGCAGCAGGTTCGTTTGTATGATTTTGAAGGTTTTTGTATGTGGTAAAACGACCCTGTGAGAGGAGAAAGTCTGCGAATAGATCATCATACTCAAAATTTGATCCGCGACAGCCGAGCGGTAGCGCCGGTTAGAAAATCGGCCCATGAGCGCCGGGGCTCACCACCTCGACGGCGTGGGTTCGAATCCCAACCGAGACCGGACCCTCCCCTGTACGAGAGGACTGACTATCCACGTACACATAGAATAATAAGTCTCGTAAGCCTTTTACAGGGCAGGCATGACCAACAAGGTCGTTACGCCAAGAAGAAGAAGACTCAAAATTTACTGATAAACGTTTTCATCGTAACATTCTAGTTATTTCGAATTCTTTCCAAGAAGGTGAGTAGGGTTGTGTGGATTACCAGAATTAACACCCATTTGAAGTTGAGCCAATAGTTAACATTGAATTAAAGAGCAAGTAATCAAAATTGTCTACTGGAAAATAATCCCTATGGAAAAAAAATTCATCATTCATAAAGAATTTATTCTAGGAAAGGCATGAGCTTATTCAATTATTTATAATTTTTCCTTTATTTTCTGTAAGACATACCACCATTCGGACCATTTGGAATATTATTTGAAATATAAGTACAGTACAATGTATATTCCACCAGGAACACCATTTGGAATAAAAGTTGCATTCCAAAAATTCAAACTAAAAAGTCGGTAAAACGATAGAATAGAAAATTCCTTCGCTTGAATATTCATTTTATTACAAAAGTGATTTTATCGTTTTTCATCGTTCTAAGACGGAATACGCGTTTATTTTCAACGCTTCCAATGTTAATGAAGTGGCTTTATGTGAAGGAATGAATAACAAACACACTCGTTTTAATGATATAATGTAACAGAAATCAATCAATGTTCCAGATTATCAAATATTATTTTCAAGAAACCGTATTCAACTGGAAATAGCACTCTCATTAGGCATTAAACCCAGGTTCAAGTTCCTTTTTCGTCCGTTTCGGCAACGGCTGTTGTTTTTAATAAAATCAATCCACTTGAAGCTTAGCTCCTTTGCCCGTTTCTTTTCATTATCCTGAGTCCCACTCGGCAGGGCCATGAATGTGACACGCTCGAAGCCGACGCGTGAGGATTAATTACCGTATAAAATTTTACTACCAACGACGACGACGGCCACCCCCAAATGTATACACTGTGAACATGTTTCCCCAGCAATCGGTTTTCCGTGGATAGGACGAAGAAACACAGAAAAGATGACAGGAGCCGTCGAGAAAATGGCTTTGAGTTTGCAATCCTTGAGTACCTTCCACTGATTCATCTCAACCCGACGCCGAAATTGTGGAGTGGTTGGGAAATGTGCTTCGTTTGACCCTGGCTGGCACCATCCCGTTTTTTCCACCAATAGCAGCTACCTTCTTCTATTGCCTGTTCACTCAAAACTTTCCATTTCGTATAAAATTATTTATTACGATAATCATTTCAATGGGTCCGTTTTCCGGTGCCCCTGTACTTCTCCTCCTGGATGCTGACGGCCATAAGACGACGAATATGTAAGCATTCTTTGCCATGGGGAGAAAAGAAATCGATACGACTCCCGCTCTGGACGCCCTGCGTCACATGCGTTCGAGAAGCATCGGTCGGGCAGCCGCAACCGCACTCGCTCATTAAGACCGAGGGGTTTCGCCCTTCGGGAGAACCGAACCGGCCAATTCACGAACTACACACGTGGCGTGGGTTTAATTTTACACCCCCATTCCAAGCGACCGGTGAAAAATGGAGGGAAAGAAAACCACCCAGCCCGGTCAACAAAGAAAGGGGCAGCGCATAGATGCCACCGAGGCGTCGAGATGGTCCGATCCGCGTTCTTCCACACGAGCACGGGCTGGGTGGGCCGTAAAACCACGTCCCTCCAGCATGGTGGATTTCCACGCGCGGGACCAGCGACTTCCAGGGCAATATAAAATTTACGGCCGAAAACGAAATTATGTCACATGTCCGGGCCACATTCGTGGCGCCCCCTTTGGCAGAGCGGCTCTTCGGGCGTGATTAAACGAAACGCCCGACAGGCAAAGGACGAAACCGAGAGTAGTGGAATTGCTTTTCACCAAATATGGCCACGAAGAAAAGTGGCAGCGCTCGCGCCTCTTGGTCCATGCCGTTTGGAATCGTTAAGATCAAGGGTCCGAGACCGAAGGACAGGGGGTAGATGGGTGGGTGCGAATAGTTCGCTCCGATAGCACACCCTCTCCTCTCTCTTGGTCGACCGTGGCGGGGCGATGGCCATGAGAGGGCATTTTCCGGCGTTCCGCTGCCTCTTGGCTCGGGCAATCGGTTATCGCGCAACCCTTTACGAGCCACCATCGCGGTTTGAAGGGAGGCCGAGGAGGGTTTTGCGCCAACAAAGCTACAACAGGGAGACACTGATACACTTCTTCGCACCTATAGGCCGTTACCGTTATCGTAAGTGAAAAACATTAAAGACCTCATTTCGATCTGCTCCCTTTTTTATCTACCCGTACTCATACATCGAGCCAATGGAGCGGAAAAGAGCGCCGTGTCCTATTTTTTACTGTCGCAACTCGATGCCGGGCTGGTGATGGAGAAGTGTTTAAAGATTTTATGGACGCATGGGACTGGGCACGCCGTTTTAACAGCCGACCGTTTGGCGGACGAACGCTTTCGGTACATTATTTCATCGGGATTAGATTGGAGGAGCTGGATGAAAAGGATATACGAAATAAAAATGTTCTCATTAAACGAGTGGCCAAGTGAAGTGGAGTGATTTTGCTAGACAGAAACTCATCATCCAAAACCGGTAAGAAGGAAATAATAATAATGTTTGTGCAATTGCTAGAAGGAAAAATATGTAAAACCCCGTTTTATAGTTTTGTTATTTCTATGGCAGTAGAATTGAATACAGGCACGTCTACGGCAGTAGAACATTTTGAATCACAACATTTTTCATTGCTCTTGGTTTTGTACGGTGCAATTCGAGAATGGCATATTATGAGTCTTGATGACTAACCAAATGAGCTTCAAAGTCGATATGAAGCAAGCGTAGTTCCACGCAAAAAAAATGCCCGAACGAATTCTAGTATTTAACACTCAATTAATGATTTCAAAGAACAACGTTGTAGGGAATCTGCGTTGGAGGAGACCTGCCTCAATGATGTTGATGCTCGAAAATAAAGTCAGCAAGCCCCATCATAAAGGTTGACATCTCTATAAAATAGTTTTTTGAAAACCGATTTAAACTTTTTCAGATTTGAACCCATGACATACAAAGTTATGATTGAATATCAGCAATAATGATATTCATTTGTCTAATATTTCAATATTTCCAAATGGCAAAACGTTCGATAAAGACGATAAAGAAATGAACTCATATATCGATTTGCTTTCTATGTATCAGATTGTATTTTTTCATAAAAGTTAAATAAAGGCATTAAGCAAATGCTGTACATAAAATACCGCAGGACATGATATGAGTCTTTCGTGGCCGTACCAAAAACATAGGATAATCTAACATTGTCCATTATTCCAAAGGTTCTCCTCTTTGAATAACGTTCTTGTATGTATTTTAAAGCAATGCATGTGGCCAAGGTGTCTCGTTCGATTTAAGTAAACACTCGAAATCAATAACCTCACACGTGCCCAAAAGAAAGATATGCAGATAAGAAATAAATCTTCACCCGTGCGTTACCGGATAATGGTTAGCGAGAGCAAATTATTCTTCCACTTGCGCGCCCGGCCAAGGCGAAGTAATCAAACTAATCGACGCCCAAGTCGGACCGTGGAACGTGAGTGTGAGCAAATCATGCATCACTAATGAGGTGCAGCGAGGGGAGGGAGTGTTCATCGGTGGACCGGAAAATAAAATCCCTTCCCTTCCCTGTCAAGCGTCCCGCAGCTCGACTCTAAATAAATTCACCCCAACGCTCACTCAAACACACATTGTGTGTGTTTCTGCGTTCATCTCTTGGGAGCGCAAAGGACACACTCGCAAGCGGAAACTTTCTCTTCCCGCTGCCTCGTTGCCACCAGCCGCGAAAGGCGCCCGGAAAAGCCACGTTTTTCGCAATTGCCATCCGTGCCACGCTGACCGTTCGACCGTTGGACGCTGGTCGCCATCTCGCAGCATCTTGCGTCAGCGAACGTCATTCGCATACGCCCAAGCCCTCTCCCCCGCCAGCTCCTCAAATAGGACCACACCACCCACTGGGGGGGGCGAGATTGACCAACATTCAAATTTCCGTTCGCACTCTCCAACCCTCTAACCTTTCCGATTGCTTCGCACGAATCACGCGGCAACGCGGAGTGGGTTGTGGTTAGCTTTGCGGAGGGTGAAGTGAGGGGAAAGGGGCGGCGGGTTTGCGCGGGCACACGTACACACTCCTTTGACCGGCAGAAGAAGGCGACCGTCTCGTTTGACGTGAAAGAAAATGACGCTCGTGTCCTCGCACACGACGAAGGAATTAAGCGAAGCCACGCTTGGTCTGCGAGCGTGGCGGGCGAAGGGTGCGTGGGGGAGGGAAAAGAAAGGGGATTGAGTGACCAGACCGGGTTGGGTAGACCCCCGTGCAGCGAATCGTTCGTGGCCGGTCGAGGCGCTTTTCGCTGACCGTTTTTCTCGGACTCCCGAGATGCCAAGATCGGACGGGAGGTTTTTCCTTTTTCCAAACCCCCGCCACACCAGTATCCCCTTCACCTTCCTCGCACCTCAAACGACGGTACACCGGGTCGGTTGGAACCCCGTTCTCCACATCGATTTTCCCCGCCCGCTTCGGCAGCATCGGTTGATCCTATTTCATTTTCTTCTCCTTTAGCTTGGCTTGTGCGACACATACGGACACCTCGGACTCCGCATCGTCGCCATCCCACTCCCTGCATCCTTTCGATAGCGCGAGCACACACACACACAAACGCAAGGACGCACACACCGACTTCGGGAAAAGCGGGCATCCGACGGCATTTTCCCCATTCCCTACGGGCGCACGGGGCGGGTACCCCATTTCCATCAATAAGCGCTCACCGCAACCCCGAACCACCGGGAGCCGGTCCGGACGGACGAGCGGACTAAAACTACACGACGTCGACGACGACGACGACGACGGAACCCAAACTAGTGACGGGTGCAAGTCGTGAAAAAATAACATAGCTTTTCTTGAAAGTTTATTTAAACAACTGGACAGCAGCAGAAGCAACTCCGTGCCGTACGCCGACCTGGACCGGGCCGGACCCGAACCCGTGCAAAGAAGGACCTTTCGGCCGTATCCGTATCCTTGCGGGCCGAGCCCGCTCCTTTCCCTTCCAACCTTTCAAGCCGTGCGTCGTGGTGGAAAAAGCGGAAAAGAAGCAGGCAGGCACGGCATCGTCACCGGCGAGGGTTTTCATCCACCACGACGACGCCGCCGCCGACGACGACGACGACGATGGTGTGCTCAAATATCCTTGCCAGGATCGGACCCTTCTTCCCTCCCTCTCGCCCAGCCGACCGCCGGAGCGTTGTCCTTCCCACCGGACACCGGGTATCTTTCGGTCAGCGCAACTGGACACACACACCTCAGCTTCCGTCCTTCTCTTCTTCGCTGCGCCGCGTGGCGAAATCGAGTGAAAACTGGGAAACACCACCCCCAAAAAGTTGGGAAAACTGTTACCGCACTCACCGGACCGTGTGATGACGGCACTAAATTGTGTACGCTTTCTTAGCGCTTAGTTACCGCCATTTTCAACGACATCCATCTGAGGACGGCGGATGCGGTGGGCGATGGACCGGCGCCGTCGGGAGGGAGTTTCCCGAATGCAAATCCATCGACGAGAGCGGATTCCGCTCGCGTAATGATGCGGGGTGTGTATGTAAATAACACCACACCAAGGCGTAGGTATTTTAGCGAATGTTTTGTAACATTCCGTTGGATCTTTCTTTTTCTGATCTGAGCTCTCCGTACTCACGCTGAGTTCAGGATTTCACGATACATTTCAAAAGAAAATTATTAAGGAAGATTGATGGTCGGAGGAATTTCAAACAGATATCATTCACAGACCAACGATTCATATGAAACCGTTGAAAAAAATGGGTTATTTTGTCAAAAATGCCATACGATACAAACAACATACAACAGAACCAAAATGATTTAATTTGCTTGTCTCTAGGTAGTACTATAATAAAGAAATGTTCAAATAGCTACGTAAAAGATGATGGTAGAAAAACTTTTCATAAAGGAAGATGTTAGAAAACCAAAATTTACCTACGGTGAGTATAAGAAACTAATAACAAGTTCCGTTAGATGTTGTAAGCCGTTTAGTTTACAAATCCTGCAATCTATTTGTAATGGTTTTTGTAGCAAACAAAACTTATTACAACAGCTAATATTCTTTTCACGAGAGAACTGTTTACTGCAACAACCGTGTAAATTTTTGAAGTGGTTTTAGAAGTAATAACATATTTTTAAAAATTACTTGCAATCGCACAATCACGTGAAAGATATATGAGAAGGTAACAATTTGCCACCATGGTACAGCACACGTTTATTACATGTAAGAACTAAATTACCTATGATAAGTAACTTCCAAGAAAATCTGAACTACTATTATTATTACAAGTGTGAAATGTGCAGCATGAACTTTATAAATCCTGCATAAGAGATAAGTTAATAAAATAGGTAAGGTTTTAGGTTTAAGAAATGTAATTTAACTGTTTTTTTGGCTGAAAGTTTTTTCTAAATTTTTTCTCACGATACAGATTTCGATGCCCTTCCAATATTCACAATGGCAACGCCAAACAGGTATTTAAAAATAATGAGGAAAACAAACTGTGAACTCGTTGCAACTATGTTATAACCAAAGTAAATCTACAAAGTATTAATACAAAATAAATCATATACTGCTACTAATACTATATCTGAGAAGGTAAATAGAAACTTCATCTATAAACGGTTAATTACTTGCTTAAAAAATATAAAGCGCTCATTGTAGCGAGTAAACCAGCCTTCATATTCAAGTTATCGTATAAAAATACAACAGTTTTAAAATTAAAAAAGAGGGAGACCTATTGCAAGCACGAACATTGGTTTTATATAATTTAAAAGAAGTATTACGAGGGATGAAACTTGAAAATAAAATTAGAATTAGCTGCTTTTATCTTATCATCCTAATTAGCTATCTGCTTTGATTAATTAGAATTAGCTGTTTTTATCTTTTCTTTCTATTAAGACACACAATTAGCACAAAATGAAAATGAAAATGCGTAAGTTTTCCAAATAATAATTACGCAATAATGAGATTGTGAATGGTTACCTCACCACGTTTTAGATAAAAAGTATTTTCCAATTATTCTTCTAAAACTTAGATAATGTGTACTCTAAATGAAAGTAATTAAACAAAATTAGACATTTTACCTGTAAAATTGTTTTTACCAGTGTTTTGTCCCCGTTTGGAATTGTAAAACATTATTAACATTCATATCATTAACAGACTCACTATGCTGTAAAAATGGTTTCAATTTATAATAATGTAAACAAGCCTTAACTACCTCCAAGAATTTTTGAATGAAGTATTGAAATTGTTTCATCCTGAAAAAGCAAATCAAATCCTTTGTCCGCGCTGGCTTCTTCATCTATAACCAGAAGATGCTGACAAAAATCCGCTTTTCTCACCCTCAAAACGCGCCCGAAAGAGATTTTCTTGGCTATCGCCAGCGCACGTACACGACTAAGCGAACTGAGTGGATAAATTTGAATTCGCTTTCGCTAACTTACCCCAACCTGGGGATTGCTGCGATGTTCCTCTAACCGTGCGCCAAAAAACGACGACCAACCCGGCACCAAAACCATCGGATCCAGCAGTGGCGCGTAATTTGGGCCCCTCCCCCTCCACTCCGGCAAATTCTTCCGAGCCCTCGGCCTCCCGCACCGGAAATGGGTCTGCCAAATCGTGAAATGGAAAACTTATCCCACCCCGGCCGTATTCCAGAAACAGCCACCTCTTTCACCCAGGATTGGGGGTAGGTTGGGTGGGCGTGAGAGTGTGTCCATTTTCTCTGGTCACTCTTAAGTTTGTGTGCAAAATAATGGCGGCCACGGTTGCGGCAACTCCTCGGGCTTCTTGTATATTTATGCTTGAGTGTGCGGGCCCGGCCGAGCTCGTTCTCATCCCAATGCCCTCCTCCGCCCCCTAGCGGACGGTCTCTTTCCCTCTGGACCCCGTCTTCTTCCTTCGAGGTTCCCCCCTTCCCACGAACTGTCCATCTCGGCGCTTTTAGCCTTCCGATCCAGGCAGATAAATGACCAAGGAGGACCAGTTGCGGGTACGGGGCTCGCATGCCCAAGGGATCGCGCGCGCACTCGTAGGAAAAGTTGAAGTTTTCGTCCCATCCGGTCTCGGCAGGCAGGGCCGGCCAGCCGGTCGCTTGTTCGGTCGGCGAAACGGTCAAACCTTCGGGCCACCCAACTCCCACTCCAAACGCCGGTCACTGGTCATTCCGTTTCGAGCGATGCAAAACCATCATCTTCTTCAATCCCCACCGCCACGCCGGGGCTCCTGGCCGGTCGCTCCTACCAAAAAAGGGATGCGACCACGTCCACGACGACGACGACGACGACGACAACGATGGAGAATTATATCTTACGCCCCGATCCTACGCGCGCGCCATCGCCGGCGTGGACGTCAGGATGTTCGCCGGACACCGGTCGAGCAAAAAGGGTCTCGGGAATCTAGAAGAGATGTCGGTACCCGTCCCACCATCCACCGGCACCTTATCATCGCGCACACACACACACACACACACAAAAACGGACATGTGAGCTGCCTCTTTTCCGAAGCCCGAAACCGCTTCCGCTTACATACATTTATTTATATTAGATAGCGCACGGATGAAGCGCGCGATGGACATTCGGCCGGCGAGCAAGGTGTCGTCCGGGTCCGGAACCCCACGGCACACGGACAGCCCGGGCACACACGTACGCCCCCTCTACTCCCCGTCCCCTTTCCTACGGTGCGATGAGAAAAGGTGTGTAGTTGGAAATTTTCTAAAAAGGGACTTGAATTTCGGCTCAATAGGATTTCGCCGTTTCGTGTCCAGCCGGTCGCAAGTCCTAGTCCTAGTCATCCTAGTCGCCATCCTGGTCGTCGTCGTCGTTGGTGTTGTTGTCGTTTTTCCGTCCCTTGCTGCCGTCGTGGTCAGCGCGCTGATGACCAAAGCAACTCCTCGGGTGGGCGGCGCTGTGTGTGCTTGTGTGCGCGTGGCAACGTGGGATGAGTTTTTCTCGCAAGTCCGTGTCCGGTTGCCGGGATGCCGGCCTTTTTGGAGACATACACACACACACACACACACCTACACAGATGCGCGCTGCGAAGAGTTTTGCTGTTCAAACGAACGGTGGTGGCTTTCTAAGTTCTCGGACTCGAGCGAAGTGGAGGAATGTTAGGAGGGTCCGTTGGGGAAGGGGAGAAAATGCTTTACGAACACTCGTGCGCCTTCACGCGGGCACTTTTCTCTCCTGCCGACCCTCCTCGCCCGCCGCACACACATTCGCTTACTGTACACCTTTTTTCAGGGCTAGCCGTTGGTTTAGCATCCGTTTCTTGCAAGTGTGTCCTCTCTTGCTCGCCGGATCGATAGGGAAAAGGCCCGGGGATGGAGGGTAAAAAAACCTCCGAAGGTGTGAGGACTCAACGGAGGCAAAACAGACCCAAACCCTGCCCGGATCGTTGCTTCCCGCGCGGAAAAACTGCCCACGATGGGGCCGTCGGAATGTCCTTTGGTGAAATTGGACATTCTTGGAAGGGAAACCCCCGGGGCAGCGGAGTGGGCAAGCCGACCGACCGGGGTGATTTCAATGCCCCGAGGAGTTGGGCACCAAGGAAGGTAAACCGACCGGATTCAAGCCGGCCATCGACGACGACGACGACGACGACGACGGTGGCGTTTGCAAAACGATATTCTGGCGAGGTGGAGAACTTAAGCAAGCGAAAGCGATGACCGCCAGCCCTAAACGGGGTCCGCATGTGTGCATGCGAAGCAGGGCGGGGACGGGCAGCACACCTACAGGCCTAGACGCGCACTTTGCATGATGGAGGGAGCGCTGCCCGACAACAACGGGCCGAACGGCCGGCCGGTGGAAGCGGCATGGACGACGGAGAAAAAGGATTGACACGGGGACAACACGAGATCCTCGGGATGACCATTTTCTAACCAAACTTTTCCATTTCGTCCTGCCATCCCCACCGTTCCCTTCCCTACTGTCGTTACCCGCCCGCTGCCATCTTTGAAAGGATGCCTGGAGGATCCTTTTCCGTAGCCATCATCGTCGGCGAGATGTCGTGGGCATCGTCGTTCTCGTTGTCGTTGTCGTCCTCGGAGTCGCTTAGTCGTCGTCATCGTCGTCGTCGTCGTCCTAGACTGCCTCGTCTTATAACGGTCCATTTTATCCTCCCCCCTCCACTACGACCCACCCCTCTTCGCGTTTTGCGCAATGCCCGCGAGGATCGTGCGGTTTTCCGGTTCAAACGGCTAAAAGCCTGAATATGCACACACATGTCATTTCGAGATGGAACCGAGTGGACCCGCACCCCCACACTCCATCTCCCTCCGCATATCACTCTTTCACATTCTAAGGAAATCGCCCCTGCTAGACGGTGGTCAGCGCTGACCGTCCGAGCACGAGAAGTTTTGCATCGAGGACACACAACCTACGGTATTGGTGGAAACCGGGACGAAGGGTTCCGTGAATCGATTTTAATTAAAAATCACAGCAAAACTTGCACTTCTACTGCTGACCACCGTGTGCGAGCCAGGACTTTCCACGAAACGTCATCTTTTCTTCGCACGACAAGGAAGGAAGATGCCTGTTTCTCCCGAGCGATTTCATGCAAAGCCGTTGTTGAAAAGATTTAAACCAATGCCTTCGCTGTTTATTTATATTGAGTTCTCTAGTTTAGCTAACAATATTGGAACTAGTTTTAGTTTTTATTTTCGTAGAATATTTCGTCACAAACTATGAACTATAGGTTTGCTACTTTGAATGTAATACAAGTTTACGAATATATCAGTTATTTGCTAGCAATAAGCGGTTTCAAAGTACAAAAACAAAGAACAATATCGTCTTTTATACAATCCCGACTCAGATGTGAAAAGTGGGAGTTTTATTTTACATGTTTTTTTTCTATTTCGTTCTTTCTACTAGCTAAACTTGTTTTTTGTATTTACAATGTTATTTTGTTTTTAAATTCATAATGTGACATCAGAAACTATCATCAAAGCCTCACTAATATAACTGACAGCATTGACTAACATAACTATTGACAATTAAATGAATATAATAACTATGATCAGAGCTACTCAAGAACAATTACAGTAATGGTGAGAAAATAACGGATACCCTTGGAATATGTCTTTGGAGAAAAAACATTTATAGGTTTTGTTTTTTAACATTCTAGAACAAAATCTTATTCGAAGAAAATGTTTAAAAAACCGAGAAGGTACACATTCATCTAAACAGCGCACCACTTTTTCCACCCCAGGGAAAATCCAAACCGCCAGCCGAGCGGGCACGCAACAAACCCACGGCGCTGGAAAAGGATGCCAGCGAGAAGCGAGCGGTACCCTCTCGAGAAAACTCCATGGCAACGGGAAGGCGCAAAATTCCATCGAATGTGCCGCAGCCCTTTCACCGGTCGGGGGCGAAAGAAAGTTCACCAAACTCCGTGAAAGCTTACGTAAATTTTCAGAAAATTCACTTGAGCGAACGTTCGGTGCAAATTGCGCACACGATCCTTCGCACACGGGGGGTTTTTCCAAGGCACCCCGTATTCGAACCATCACACATACAAACACACACACACCCACGCAGCGTTCGTCACCCCTTTCCACGCGCCGATGGTCACTCCGCTCAAAAATACCCGCTTGGTCCAAACGCCCCCCCCCACCCCAACCCACCTGCTCACCCGCTCGCTCTACGACGCAAACACTAATAACGACTGACCAGGTCTTCTTTCGGACTTCGGGAAAGTAAACAATCCCCGGATGAAAACCCAAGCGGCCTGCTTCCGTTCGATGCGTGGGTTTTCGATCCGTTAAGATGGGTTGGTGCTCGCGGGCGCTTGTGCGGACGGTGGGAAACGGAACCCGGCACACATCGGCATCCGCCCGCACACATACACACGAGCGGGCCATGATAACTAAACGAAATATATCAAAAACTTAAAACTAACTGACCCGAAATTAATGCTTAATATTAAAATTAAAATTAACCCTCACTTTTCCTTCGCATTATTTCAGGGAAACACCCCCAGCGCCTCGGAGTTGGGTGGTTGGGTGCTTTGGGTGAGGATTTTTGATCCTCTTCAAACTATTCAGCCCCCTATCCCCTCCCTCCCGGGAGCACTTCTCGCTTCCTTTCCGCTACGGTCAGTAACTAAACATGGCCGAAAAAAGGTTTCCCACCCGCAGGCGGAACGGAGTGCCGTAGTGCAAAGTGAAACGAGCCGGACCCGAGATCCGGTCCACTATTTTACTTACTTGACCGTCCCGCTGCCTTCCCCCTGCGCGTACCCCTCCCGTCAACCCAGAACCGGAACCCTGTTTCGCCGGTGAAAATTTCTTGTTTTGCTTCGCCATCGTCCACCACATTTCTCGCTCGCATCTTTTCGGTGTACACAATTTTCTCCCCCAACTTTTCACCACATCATCAGCATCACCATCATCATCAGCAGCATCGTCGACCTCCTCGCCGTCGCCAGCGGTGAACGGATCCAAAGCGAACACTATCCCGCCGGGGGATGGAGAGTTGAGAAAAAATAAACGGGGATTTCAAAGAAGCACCAGAAGCAACCAGGAGTACGTACGTCATTTTCTTCCATCACATTTTCCGGCGTGAAAAGGTGCTGGACAAGAAGGCCAGACGTACGGTTTCGTTGCTCACGGTGTGCGCGCCAACCAACCCGTTAGTGCACTTGGCCACTTGGGCGAGAAGAATACAAATAAAATAAAAAGCTGCAATGTTTCGCTCACATGCCGGATTGCAAGCGTGAGGCTCGCTCGGGTCCGAGTGGAATGGGAAAACTTTGAACAAAGGATTTGTGTGTAACAAGTGTCAGAACCAGGACGCAGGGAAGTTGGTGGAGCTTGAACGCTGTTACGTGCGAATCAAAGTTCCTTGCAGAATGACGGGCTGCTGGTAAACGCAGACCTGGAAAACTTTTTGTTGTCCGTATTGGGAGATGAAAACATAACCATATGAAAGGAAATTTCACTTTCGGTCCAATTGTCGTTATCGTCCGAAGATGTCGAGTAGCTTTTGCGATATGATTTATTTGGTATGAAAATAATTCCAATACGCAGCATGTAGTGTAAACTCATTTGTATTCTCTTCAAATTCAAAAGATTAGTTTAGCACCTAAGGAAAACAATCAGTTTTGCATTATCTCATCATAGACTTAAGTTGTTTCATTATGAAAAATGGCATTTCACCATTGAAATTGAGTATGTACTATGCATATAAACAGCTGGAAGCTGCGGTCCAAACGTTTCTGAACATTTTGAAATTATCATTTACCACATAATATTTCAATACTAAGTCAAAACACCATAAACAATATAGGCCTATTTTTTCAATTACAATAAAACTTGCCAGATGAAAATGTTGCTTCTCACAAATATTCTAAGCAACACATTCGCTTTACAGCATAGTTGTCAAGCATGTATAAAAACATTGGAAATACAATATTTGTATTTTTTTCATATTTTCCCCTTTTTCGTGCTTTTCGGAGAGTAATTCCACAATTTCCTTCTATTGATAATTGTGCTTTCCACTGTACGAAAGAAACAGAGAGTTAAATGGTCTCTTCCATAAGGAGTCACTTTGATACCATCAATTTGTGATTTGATTTGAAAATTGTAAAAAAATACACTACATCACAAAAGTTAGTACACAGTCAGCAAAAACATAAGAAAATGCCATTTGCCATATGAGGTAATTGTTTCTCGAGTAGTTTAGCAACGGAAAAACGAGAGCCGTGTTGAAAATGTACAAGAACCGACCGTTTACCGTTATAGCGAACCAGATGAGGTGCTTGATTAAGAGTATTTGGATACTGAACTGGAGCTTGTTGACACATTTTTAATAACATTCAATGAAAATGTAATGTGTGATGTGTGCCGTGATCCATCTAAGCAAGGCATCTGCATAATTGCTGCATTAGCAAAATATCAATCTTTCCAGCTGGCAACGAAGTCCCAACCTGAATTGCATAGAGCATCATAAAGAATATTTAATATCGGAGATGCAACATGGAACAGTTCGAGAGCTCAGAGAACCATCAGAGAAAAATAGTTCAAGATACCCTTGGCTATGCTGCAAAACCTGGATATAAAACCTACCAAATCGTATTTTTCTATCAATTGTGAAAATACCGATAAATAAATATATAAATAATAACAGTTATCATGTCATAAAAAAAATTATTACCGTACCAAAACTTGTGTAAATATAACATTAATATGGTCAATACGCAGTAATATTTACGATTTAATGTTTCACTTCTTTGACCAACAATGGTTGTAGAAATGAAACAAATGGTTTATAAGAATTTGACGCACTGTATATAGATAACGTGGAAATGGAATCGTTTCTTTTTATTTTTGTTAAATAATTGTATCTGACACAGCAAATGACATTTGTTTCTGTTTTGGCCTGCTGTGTATTGTTTTTTTTGTGATGTAGTGTATCTTTAGATAAATATACTATTCTCAAACGTATGTTGAAGTCGAGTGGGGCTCATTATCATTTATGTTATTACAATAAGTTTCAAAAATTACATCAAGCAAATCTGAAAAATGGTTAGTTTTTTCCACCTATTGCAGACTCAACTTTTCTTTCAAGGTAATGTAATTTTAAGATAAATGGCTCGATAGCGATTGAATTAAATGATTTTGCATGAAAGACGCATGGTTGCTTCTTTTTTAGTAGATAAATACCTACATATAATTAAAAATTATCATCTTCACCATTTTAATTAATCAGATCACTGCAGATTAAACTGGCAGGAACTGTTACTCTTGTATGCGAAGCGACTAGAAATGCACACATCGTTCAAATCCACACAAGCTCCAACAACAAGTTGATCTAATTGTTGTAGAAGAAAAGTCTTTAGGAGCATCTTACATACCCCATTAAATAATTGTACCGCCTCAGGAGATGCAAAACCGGTGACATTTCCTTTGACTCGGTTACTACGATCGACTACTATTTATTCATTATTATTGCAGTTGGTTTGATGTTGATGGGAAGAAGAAAAACGGTACATCAAACGTTAACACATCTTGTCCAATTACTCGAGAAACCGGTCGGACAAAATCTTTCTCTCTAGCATCATCACGCAGCGCGTTTCTCATCAATCGTGGCATATTTGAAGTCAGGATTTTCCATATGGAAACCTGGAATGTTTCACTCAACTGCAATGTCTTTCTTCGTATTCGAATTCTTGAAACTTTTATGGCATAGCAACGTGTGAGCTAAATAAGTGTATAAATTAAAATGATAAGTTATTCAGTGTAATGCTTCTTCTGTCGTTTACGCTGACTTGGGACAAATAAGCTCGCAAAATATTTTTGGTGAAATTAGTTTTACTACAGATGAGTAAAATAAAGACATAATTTGTTATTAGCGCGTTGATGTATTGCGGATTGGGAAAGATATGCTGGGTTGTCATGTCATAAAAACAGATTGTTTACTGTGAAGGTTGTCGCTTTTCCACTTTCCGCTCTGTAATACATACACATTTGCAGGTAAACGGTAACGAATCAAATCGAATAGCTTTGGTGCATATGTCCCATAGAAAAGGAACAAGAAAGTAGGATGTTCCGCGTATCTCTGAGTTAACGACGCATAATTTACTGCTTTAGAATGATTTGCTGTACCCTGACGCACACATCAACACACGTTCCACATTCAGGTAGCCCCAGTAACGCACCATTCGCCCCCGAGCCGTCAAACTATCGTGAACTCGTGCCCAAGGATATTTTATGTGCCGCGCATTCGTAGGCATAATCCTTCTATTTCCACCTTCCTTCTCCTCCACTAACACAACCCAGTGCACCAGCGTCCTTTGTTAATGTTTTCCTTTTTTCCGCTCGCGAATGATCATATCCTCAGGATCGTAAAGGCCAAAAACCGATTTTGCCTGTCTGTACCCAGGGTTGCCATCAGCCGGGTACGAGTAAATCCCGCCGAAAGTCTCGCTATCTACGGAGGAAAAAACAGACCGTGGCCAACATTGCACCTTCCTTCGTCCTGCTCATACGCAGCGCTCGCTAGCTGAACCTGGATCGTCCTTCGAGGCGCAGCTGCCGCCAGCAGCGACACAGTTTTTGATACTTTTAGAAGCTTTTAGTGAGGTGTTCCTGATGGTTTTCTTTTTTTTTTGTTTCGCTCTCCAGTGTGCGTACGCTTCATTTTTCGATGCGCTTGCAGCGAATCCGCACATGCAGGCGGCGTCATTGCATTATTCGCCACCCGCAGCACCACGCTCTTCCTGTTGATCTGGATTTTTTTCTTCAGTTTTTTCTACATCCCTACGGCTGTTTGGTTTTTTCTTCCTTAGCCAACGTCCGATGTGCTTTGTTGGATTTGACTTTCAGTGCATTGAAACTTTAAAAAAATAAACGCAAATCATGAGACAGTTTTTTTTTTGTTTCTAAAACCGTTATGAATGCACAAACGCAGCGTTTCTTTACCGGCGGGTCCATTTGTTGCCAGAATCAGAAACTGCAACGATGCACCGGTCATTTTCCACAAAACCATTTTCGTCTCACTCACTCATACCCACGCCGGGTTGCTCATAATGTGATAGCTGATATGCGTGAACGATGATAATGCACCGTTGCACCAAACTATGACGTCAAGCAGGGCGCAAACTTTCTCCTAGTGATGGTACGCTGACGAGTGCCATGAGTGTATCAGCGACGAACCCGCCACTAGAATAGAGTTTAACGAGAACAAATTCTCATTTCTAGACAGAACAAAACAAGTCACAATAAGAGCCAAAAATCAAAGTAAATGATACTCGTTTGTACTTATCACTATCACAAAATATAACAACATAAACATTGCTTTAACATTCTCAAAATCTGCCAATCAATCAATGAACAAGCTTAAATAACTAGTTAAAACAGTCGAACTAGAAATTCTAGTGGGACTTGACTTCTTTTCGAGAAGAGTTACTTAGGCCGAAAGATGATATTTTATAGATCGGTGATCATCCGATCGTAATACGCTTGAACTTTAAATAATATCTTTTTTCATAAACGAAATTCAAATTTCATGCTTTTGTAATCTGTAATAAGAATCTAAATTAATGATACAAACAGTTACATACAATGAACATTGCTGATTGCTGTACAAATCAAACCTATACGGTTCTGATTTCCACTACATATCGAAAGATTGCAAGCATTTTACATTGAATGGTTTTCCTAGCGACCCTAAACATTTTTCGTGTAAATCAGTGATGTTTTATGTTGTAATAATCACACAAAATATTGTCGAGGATGAAAAATACAATATTTTTACTACGATATATTAAAAATATCGTATTATTATTTAAAATGTAAATGATTTCACCATTACACTTATTCACAGAGTACACGGAACGTAAGGCTTTTTTATGTTTAATTAATTTATTTTTCGGTAAGATATTATCACATACACGAGCCACATAGGCTGCTAAACAAAATTTTTGGAATTTATTAGACCTAAACTAACACTTAACCATACTTCAAACAGAGCTGCTGCTGGAAATAATCTTAGCAAAACAAATGAAACCAACGGTCAGTTGTACTGCCTCACACGCTTCCGGTTCGGGGGAAGAAAATTCGTTCGCAAAGACGTCCGACTGAGGGAATTTGTTTTTAGAAACATCGTTCCAAGAGTGGCACACTAAGGGCCGGGAGGGGTTAGCGTGTGTCAGGGGTCCCGGCGGGTTGTGCATATATACGTATATAGTTTCCATAATATTAAATAGCTGCATTTGGCAATTTGATGCAAGGCGAATGCCCCTCGCATTGTGCGCCTCGCTACCCTTTCCTTAAAAGTCCGCATGGTCCGAATGCGCCCAGTCAAGTATAATCAAACAGAAAATGACCGACCCGGCTCGACCCGGCCGGACCGCTCCGTGAAGGAGGTCGGCGAAAGGATCCCAAATGCAGATGACTCTCTTTCCCGCAATGGGCTGGACTTGCTTCCCGGGCAGACCGGCGAACGGGCTCGATGTTCCGGCGGATGCATTTGCTGGTGCAGCTGCCAACCGTTCCAACCCTGTTTTTTTCCCCGCCGCTTCCTGCGTCCCCCAGTGTCCGCAGTGTCTTGTGTTTTTCTTATGCAAACCGGCACCCAACAAACCGTCCGAGAAACAACACACCGCCATCATGCCGGCACACGAGTGTGCGTCTGAGTGTGTCACCGAAAACCAACCCACCCACCACCCCGAGCTTCGGCGAACGTCCGGGATATGTTTCTTTTGCTGCGAAGAACAACCGAATTTCCCAGCACTTGGGCGTCTTCCGCAAGATCTTCCGCCAAGTTCTTACGGCCTACCACGAGTCTTCTGCCCGGCTTGTGGAAAGAAACACTCGTGCGGAAAGCACAAGCACAATCCCACACACACACATAGAAATACGAGGGCATCCTGCACTGGAAAGGTTCATTTGTTTCCTTCCACGGAGGTGCCATCCGATGCAAATGACCAAACCTCGATCTCAGCCAGGGACTTTCTTCCCCGGCTGGTGATAAATAAAGCGGAAAGAGTGCTGGGGTGAGGCAGGGAAATGCAATCTTATGTTTAGCTTTGCTTGACCACCGCCGGAACCTCTTCTTTCCGCCGTCTCTGTGCGTGTATCCGTGAATGTGTATATGAGACCTCCGAGCATGGGAAAACTCCGGGAAAAGGTGCCTATCCTCCTTGCTGGCCATCGAAGCGGACAAAACAAGCATCCTTAAGCCTCCTTGGACCGCTCCTCGCCCTAAGTTCACACACCCACCCAGCCCGCAAATGGTCAACGAAAGATTGGATGACCACGCACAGGCTGCAATCTCCAGCGTTCGCTTTTTTTCCCTCTTCAAATCCGTACCAAGTACGTTCTAGCCTAGGATGGGAAATACGGGGAAGGTCTCCTTGAGTTTCGACACAGCGACAAGAAAAGCGTACATACTCTCCCCCCCCACACACACACACATTTTCTGACGAGCGGATGGCATTTTCTTCGCACGGCCTCTTTCAAACGAGTGTTCCCCATTCCACTGGGGATGCACCGCTCTGCATCTGCACCGGTTCAGCAAAAGATGCACATCCGCATGGACGGTGGTTGCATCCACGGTGGATGCATTCGGAGCACACTTGCACACAACATCGGGGTACAACTCAATCTTCTATTCCACCACCCCCCGCACCTGGAGGTCCCGACGCCTTTACCTGCAGTGCAATGTACGGTTGTGGTCAGCTGCAGACTGTACATCAAGCCAACTACTCTTTCTATCGCCTCCCGGCCTCCTTGCTTGACCGATGGAAATGGGTGACCATCTAGCCGAACGATGGAACCCAACGCACTCCAACATCCGTTGAATCCTCGCCGGGTTCGGTCGGGTTTGGTCGTTCGGAGATGCGCTTTTTCTGCTTCTTAGCTCTAAGGGTCGTTTTCTTCCGGCCAGCAGGGACCAGGAACTCGGGGTCCCGCGAAAGACGGACTGGATTGCTTCATGCAGAACAGATCCCCCTCCATTTTCCATCCCGCTGGCGGTTGGATCCAGCGTCAATCCTCTGCGCCGAATGAACGGTGCTCGGTCCATCCAACGACAACACCCAGAGCTCGGCTGGTACATAATAATCTTGGTGCATCTCGGCCACTTCCCGGAAAATAACGGCACCGTCGACGCGGGGAAGGACTTCCACCTCCTTCCGAGCGGCCATTGTTTTCTCGCAAAACCGAAAAGAAACGACCGACCGTTTGTGCGTAGACCGGCGTGTACCCGTAGGCCGAATGCACTCCAGCTGCCTGCACTCGGAACAGAGATGCACTCGCTTTGACATGCAACCGCTCGTTGCAATCTCCTGGGCGGGTTTGGGGTACGTGGGCTCGGTCGTTAATATCTTGGCCCGGAATTAGATTCCGGTGAAAAAGCTCATGCCTTGCCTTGGATGACGACCAGCTGTGGTGAAGGATGCGGGGATGGCACTCAGTACGCCGTCAAGATGGCGACCGGAGAGTGCAGAAAATGCATTAGAAAACCAAACCAACACCCTCCGACCACCCAATCACCCAACCAGCCCCCTAGTGCTCCAGCGCTCGTTCCAAAACTGTGGACGTTCTATCAGCATCAGCTCCAGTCATCAAATGAACGACCTCCCGGACTCCCGGACGCTGGACGTGTTTGTTCTGGCTCTTGCCATCTTACCCAGGTACAGGGGGAGGGGTTGGTGATGTTCGCTTTTACTTGAAGACTTGCCCCGGTTGGCAACAGGATTGGCCACAAAACACGGACACGTCTTTCCGGATGGCAATGTACGCATCTTTTCTTTCGATACAACCCCCCCCCCCCCCCCCCCCCCCCCCACTCCCTCGTGTTATGCAGCCTCTTTGCTTCGTTCCAGGGGTGAAGCTTTTCTCGAATGCAAATAGTACACCTCCCAATGCAACCCCGCCCCCTTAAGCTCTCCCCCACCTTCATTGCATCCACAACGGGCGAAGGAAAATATCGTCGCTCGGGCGCTCATCGTCCGGTTTTCGATTCTTGCATAGTTTTTTCACCTTGTTTTTCGATGAAATACCACCCCCACAACAACCCTCTTCCTCCCGCTGTTCCCGCCCCTACCCACGTACGCCTTTATGGCCGCCGCAAGGATACGCACAGTCGCCCACCACCCACCCGGTGCACATAATGAACGCACTCCTTTCGCATCCCGAGTTCCTTCCACCGACGGGCGGCATCTCGAGGCAAATGCACTTTCCTTCGGTGCACCAGCCTTTCCCAGGGTGGATGCTTGTTCCCATAATTTAACAATCTTTCGACCCCGTTCATCTTGCGCTTTTTCCCTCGGCCATTCCTCCCCCGAAACGAGCACTTTGAGGTTAAAAATATTGCTCCAAAAGCGATGCAAGGGAGGAGGACCGTTCCGGACCATAGGTACCCTCTCGTATATCTCCTATCCCACACCAAACACACTCTGCTTACCGATGCATCTTTTAAGAAATAACACACAGGAAAACTCTCCTATTTCCGGTACTTGGTCCGGGTGCGTTTCCTTCAGGCCGGTGCCAAGAATGTTTCATTTGCAAGATCTGGTTGCCGGGTCCGAGCGAAGCCGTTACCCAACGCAAGAGGCGATGCCACCCTCGAGACGGTAATCAATGTTGGGTAAGATTTTGTAAAATTACAAAATGCATCCCAGATCAACGAAACACCGCATAAAAGAGGGCTGCCGAGGTCCGGCGGGAGGGGGGTCTGACTGGGCCTCGCTTTGATATGTGCGAAATGGTGAATGCACTTCCTTACTGCGCTCGAATGCGCAAAACCAACGTCCCTTTTTTTTCCTTTCCCTCCATCCTCTTTGCTGGAAGCCGGTATTATACCACATTTCTTTCATTGCCTGCCGGTGCTCCTTGCGATGTCCGAACGATGGGGCTGGCATTCATGTAAGAAATCCAGTCAGGCCTAAAAGCCCCACAGCCTATCGCAATATCGTTCGTAAATTAATGAACAACAATCAAAAGCGGCAAACAGGGTTGGCAGCAAAATCATCCAGCTTCTTCCGATCTGATGGTAGTAGCAGCCAATTAGAAAGAAAAGCTTCTTTTCAAACGAAAGAAAGTCTGCCCATAACGTTTTGAATACTTTATCCGTACCATATGTTTTAGCGCAACCTATGAAAATCGGATTAACTTCACTTTTTCCGGCAGTATTAGGCGAACGAAATTTAATTTACTTTTTATTCGCATCTTTGACATTAACGCGAAGTGATTGAAATCTTAAAAAGAATGGTCAATAGTATGTGAACTATTCACCAAACAATCTGCATTCCATTTAGTATCTCATGATATTTCCAACTGTTCTAACATCACATATGTAAGTAAGACTTCTATGTTTCGCTATGAAACATGGTAATGCTAATTTTTCTCTATTAATACTTGTTTGTACTTTGTAGAAATACAAAAAAAATTCAAATACAATATCAAGAAATATAAAAAAAAGCACTAGGCACACATTTCGCCCTAGAAAAGTATAAATAAGTGTGAAATAAAATAGATCTCCATCTTGACCTTCGCCAAGATGACCAATTGACAAAATTATATTTCTTAAATAAAACCAAGAAAACAACACCGATTGTGCATTCATTCGTCCTCCGTTGGTAATGTTTTTAGTAAGTAGGGTAACTGTACCAATAGTGGTGCACTTAGTAATCTAAATACCAATTAGATGTAATTTATGAGTGTTAAGAACACAATATTCTACATATTTGAATCAATTATGATCGAAACATGACTTTTCTTCTGAAAAACATCTATTTTTGCCGTAAACCATACAAAATATACGAAAAAAGCGTATTTTTCTTCCTAGTCGGTTGCTCCTATTATGGTGGCATGGTTCCTATAGTTGTGGTATCGTGTTCCTATAGTGGTGGTAGTACGAAAAACTTGAATATATTTTGACTATTACTTAGTTTTGAAGCATATTTCAAACAGAACGGTAAAATACTCCTTGACCAATGCGTTGTCATTGAAAAGACTGTATTGTTTTACCGAAATATGTCCAATTTTAATTCATAAAAAATGCTCTGAATATTACAGCTAAAACTATAGTATATGCTTTATAGCGTATCCTTCGCACGCTTTCTTTTTTCTTTCCTCTGCTTCTTCTGCTGAGCCTTCTCTCCAGTTCCGCTTTGTTTATTATGTAGAAACAGAATAAAATCACTAAATTTACCTGATTATATTGGCCAAAACAGGAATAAAACTAAAATATACTTGTGAAAAAATCTATGGCTACTATAGGAACAACTTGGGTTTTTGTGCCTATAGTGGCACTATAGTAAAAACTATGAATATATAATAAAATTTTGCTAAAATGGACTAAGTTCGTATAAATAAATTATATTGGGGTATGTCAGTAGCGAAATCATATAGTTTTAATGATTTTGCAGTGATTTATAGCCTTAAGGAAATCATGATATTCGTTATAGATTCTTAAGGAATGCAGCATGTTGGGACAACCTGTTTTGAAAATATGAATTTTGGAGCTTCTATATTACGGAATGAGATGGTTCATCCTTTTAACACTCTGCAGAAGATTAAAGAACATTTCATAGAAGAACAAATAACTCCATTGTATATATATCGGCGTAGAGCTAGGATTTTATTCCACTACAACCACTATTGGTACTAGCTCCACTATGGGTGCACTTACCCTACATAAATACATTGGAAATCGGTAATGATTTAAACCACATTTAGTAGCTTCAGTTTCAAAAACGTGTTTTTTTCAAAATGCATGTTCATGTTTTAGACGATTATGCATCTGCCCGCTTGTAATGTTTTATATTTCCCAAGACTGGCTTCTGGATTTGTCCAAAGACAAATGTCTTGTCGGTGAAATATGGCTCCCGTCACATTATGATCCTTTGTCAGATCGTTCCCGTATCATTGCGCTTTTAATTTATTCATGCATCGACCAAAACCGACAACCGGCAAAACATGCATCGGGCAGTGTTTTTCCCTTTTGATTGGCAGTTGACTTGTTTTATTTTTACTTTTATTTCCACCGCTGGAAACGGTTAATCACATTCATCTCACCATTAGCGACGAATCCCACATCGCATGCCGGGCGCATCACCATTAATGTAATCTACTCAGTGCTGTAGAGACAAGATTTATCTACCATTTGATGGCCATCCGGTGAGCAATCGTTAAGCGCCGGGCACGCATTTCTTGGAAGGGACGCGAATCACGACACGCTGCCTTCGACGAAATAGATATGTAAGGCGAAATTTACGACCGACCCATCCCAGCGCGCCCTTCAAAACCCGCAGCACCCGGCCTCCGGCGGAGGTAAGCAAAGTACCGAATTCGCGCCATCGGTGCAATTGCAGCACCCTACCTCCATTTCCTACCTGGGCCCGGGGTGAACGCATTCCGAGGGACAATAATCGTAAAATCGTGGAACAACAAAATTAATCCTGCTAAATATACGTGGCGAGCCACGAAAAAGGAGCTCACCAGGAACCGCGAGGTTCAGAAGACGGACGGTGGAAACCCGACACAATTACCCTCGCCAGCCATCCGTCTCCCTCCTCGCAAACTTTCCGAGCAGGCTTGTTTGATGGTGGATTGTCAAATCCATTCCCGCTAAGCCCACCTTTCAGCGATTGGAAAAGGGAAAAAGGCTAACCTAAAAAAAAACAGGCCACCTTATTCCGTGCAGAACCCGCAAGAAGGTGCCCGGGGTGAGCCGGCCCGTCGCGGACCTTTTTACCTCCACGCCCCGCGGCCCAAAAACACGGCGAGCAAATACGGGAATTCAAAACGAATCCTTTTCGAATCACGCCGTGAACGCGCACGTTTCATTATCCCTTTTCCCGAGGATCAACTGGGAAAACAAGGAACAACAGCGGAAAAAAGGCCGAGGCCCCGCGATGCTCTCTATCAGTTCGCTCGCTAAGGCGCGAAGATGCGCAATCGAGCGCAAGGAAAAGGGATCGAGACGGCGCCCTCTCCATCGCAGAAGTCACGGACACGACAATTTATGATCAATGTTTTCCTGTCAGCCCATTAGTTATGCTGTTATGCAACAGCGAGCGCGCGCGCGCGCCCCGGAGAAGAGACGACCCTCACGAAGGCGATGAGGAAAGAAAAATTATCCGCGCCTTTCCTTCCGCCAAAAAAAGGTGCGACCCTCCAGGATGCGCGTCTCGCTACAACAATAACAATCCTAATGAAACGGATCGGCGGGAAAAAAGGTAGCGAACCGCGAAGAACTAAGAACACAAACCCGGTCCCGCGTCGGGGATTCCCCGTTTGAGGATGGAAAAAGGCACACGGATTCGGGCACGATTTCCCGAACTACTTCCGGCCGGCCGTGATTTTTGGTTGATCTGTTTTCGTCTTCCGTGTGATGCGGCCCTCGGTGCGGATGGCGGTGAGGCGCGGCCGTGTTTCGAGCTGCGGTCCAGGATCGTGGATTTAAAGTTGATTAGCAGCTCGCCGGCTACCTGGTCTTTAGGGTAGGGGGCCTAAGGAAACAGCTAAAATCACCGCAGGATACCACCAGCGGGAAAGAGAAGAAAATTTGAGACTGTATTTATCGCCCCGACTGAGAAAGGAACTGACTCGCACGAAAAGAAAGCGGTACGAAATGACCCAGTGCATCTTTCGTCTGTGCATTCACTTTGCTTTCCTCCTCTTGTTTCTCACTTTTCTCGTCACACGTGAAACATACTTTTGTAGGCCAGAAAAATTCTCTCCAAAAGATGATGCTTTGCCTCCGGTCGGATTTTGACATGGGAAAATGACACGGGAACATGTAACATGGGACACGGACACGCATGTAACGCAAACGATCGGCGGGAAAACGGGGCCACACCGTGTTTTTCCATGCAACGCCGTGCACGGTACATTAGCATTCAAAACAAAAATAAACATTTATTTTATGAACAAAAACAAATTAAGATCCTCTCGCCACCGGATTAGACGGTTAAAAAGTTTCCCGCTTATCGCGTGTGATCCGCCGCTTGCGCTTTCCCGCCGAGTGCACTTCTCGGTCGGAAGATTGATTGGCCCGATAAAAAATCCCAGGTAGAGAAAGCGGACCAAAGGGGCAGCGCGGAATCATACCGCGGAAATTACGGGTTTGATTTGAGCGTGTTAGTTAGGTAGATATATTTTTCTCCCTCGAGTCGACGCGCCGCCGGGTCACGATCCTGCCACGCGGTTTCCGTGGCAAACGGTATGCTGCTGCGTCCGGAAAATGGTCCGTCGCGGCTTGTTGTGACATGATGAGATAATTTATGGTATCGCTAGCGTTCCCGCCGCGGATATGAGCGGATAATCGAGTCGCTGACGTCGAGTCTAAATATTTACGATTATTAACTTCGGGTCCCGGTATCATCTTCCCTCACTTCCGTAATGAAGACGCGGAGGGAAAACGGTGAGGACGTGATGGAAACAAATCGATAAACCTTAAACCGAACGCTCACACAGGTTAGCCTTGAACTTTCACTTTCGTCCCGGCTGAGTGTGATTTCTTAGCTTTTCCGTCTTGGTGTGGTTTTCCGGTTGTCAACATACTACTGCTACATACACACCCACCCACCCACTGTGGCACTCCAACCCTCCACGGTTAACCCCCAACGGTGAATGGTGACCCAGTTGTTTGCAGATGATCGGAAAGCAATTAAACTAATCGTAAATTCTCGATATTAATCACACCGAGTTCACCACGTTACGCTTTCCGGTGAAGAAGTGAAGGAATGTCCTGACCCACAACACACGTGTGTACGCACACACCTACATACGATTCACGGAGGACGTCAGAACAGCCTCAGACTGCGTTGGCAAACTTTCGGAACCGGATGTGGAGGACCAGGTCGTCGGCTCCGGACCATAAATTTATTATGACCGATAATTACGTTACACCAGCCGAATGTCAATAACACAGCCCAGGCATGTGTGTGTGTGTGTGAATGTTTGATTCTCGGTACGTTGTGTCTCGGAGCTGCCCCTCAGCCGAGGGCTGATTACCAGATTCCACACAACGGCCGGCAAACTCCAGCATATCTTATAGCTTCCAAAAGCAAAGACAACCGAATTGGCGAAGAAGGAATGAAGGCGGCGAGAATCGGGTGGATTATGTGTATGAGAGCATGGCACAACATTAGTCACCAAGTCTCACATAAACAATTCGTAATCGGTAGTATCGTGTCTCGTAATTGCTGACTAAATAATAGTTGCCTCTGCCGGAACCGTGTCCGGAGCTTAGCGAGTTTCGTGTGTGTGCGTGTGTAGCAACCACAAACGCCTACATTCACACACATACAAACAGATATACACGCAGACAGTACAGGAATATTGAATATTTGTACAGCTGATTTAATATCTGCTCGTAAGGATCAACTCGGAAAATGCCGCTCGCACGAGAAAACACCCTCAGTCTTTCGAAGTTGAAAGTGAAAAGCCATCGAAAGGATATCAATTGATTGCAATCATCGCCGGAAAATGGATGTTATAGTGTGTGTACGTGTGCAAGCAGGAGAATGAGAAGCATCAATTGGGCAATAATCGGTGGCGATATAAATACATAAAGGTTAGCAAAGCTGACCTTCACACAGATTCAGTGAACCATTCATAGCGGTACATTGACAAAGTAATCAGACACGACTCTTCAGATATTGAGTTACATCACGCATTTTAGTTATACTTCCTGCCAGTCAAAGATTGTTTTTTAAACTCACGAAGATTACAACCCAGATTCTTGGAAAAATACGGCAAGATACTAGTTAGATTGAAAAACTAGTTATATTGAGAAACAGAGAAAACATGAGCAAGAAAACTTATTTCCGTGGGAGAAACCATTCGAAGGTTAGGAATTCGATGACAGGAACGTCACCGGTTCCGGATGATTGATTGGGTTCTCGCCTCAGACTGTTTCTTATGTGCCAACATGTAACAATCATCAACCAGTGAGCGATGGCGTTGCTTAGAGACATCTAATTAGAACGCATTATAGCGAAGCGTCGATTTGAAATTAAGTTGTCATCATCGTTAACCTACATTGTAACTTGTTTTTTTCATCATTCTGTCCCATATCAAGATTGTAACGTTTTTGTCATTAATTTAATATAAAATAAACATCACAACACTTGGATCAGCTGTCGGAATTATTTATGATAATCTGTTGGGATTAATAAGTTCCACAAATTGGCATTTAAAAACTTTACGTAGCCCAATTTGTAGAAATTTTACCATATTTTTTAAATTTCAATGTCAAAATTATTTGAAAGATGAAAGAACATAAAAATCCATAGAGAACATGAAAATGTGAGGATAATACAATTGAATGTTTAATGAAGATAATGTTAAGGTTAAAATAGCTTGAGTGATATACTAATATACAGTTTTTCCCCGCAGTACGCGAATGTTTGGGACCGAACGCAATAGCGTACATCGAATTTTCGCGTATTGCGGATTTCCTCTGCCATATCGTTTATACCTCATATTGAAGAGTTGACACTTAAAGGGAACCGCTGATTTAACATAACCTCTATCCAAATCACTAATAAGTCTTCCATTTCTTCTATTGTATCATTATATCTCTGTTAAAAAGTTCATATTAAAAACAAAGTAAAATTGACTAATCAGAACTCAAGCAACGCTATGAGCTGTCAGTTGTAAAAAATCGCGTAGTTCGAATTCGCGTATATTGAGTATGGCGTACTGCGGGGACCTACTGTACATTAAAGTGGCCAGTTCATTTAAAAAAAAAAGAAAGCTCCCACAGTAGTTCGAGGATAAAGGAAATACAAAAATGCATAAAATTGTGTTATCTTTTTCTTTTGCAAACAATTTACAAAAAAGGACTTTTTCAGTTTTTATACGTCTGTAAAATTATTTCTTAGAAAAGTACAAACAAATCACATGTCGATTTTATTTTCTGATTCTGCTGGAATTTTGCTGAAAATTATTTCTTTGAAAAGTACAAACAAATTACATAACGATTTTGTTTTCTGATTCTGCTGGATTCGGCTGAAAAGTTATTGAATATTTCAAATGAAATGTGTAAAATAAATGGCATTTTATTAAAATAACATTTTAGTGGATTATAGTTGAATCTAAGCTTCATTGCTTTTTGTAGTTTGATCTTAATTGAAATTCTATTAACTTTGACATGAAACATGTAAAGTAAATGAAATTATTTTAAGCTTTCAACTTATAGCTACTTGGTGCCCCTAGAGTGCTAAATATGCGTCTGCAATTTGGTGAAATCCGTAACCATAAGATGAAAGGGAAACATAAAAATAATCCAAAATACTCCGTTTTATTTGTTTTCCTTTTTTTACAGTTTGGATGAAATCAATAAATTTATGAAAATTGAGAGCTCTTGTTAGACTTTGAAGATATTCGAAACATATTTATGTCGTATGTATAGCTGTACAAAAACCTGTATGGCCTATAATAGTAGCAAAACGAAAGTAAACATAGCAGAAGCTAGCCTATTTAAAAGTAAACACGCTGCTTTGCGTTATAGTTCACCAAAGAAATAAAGTCTAATGAGCAAAGAAAAATGTTCGTTTTGAAGATTTCCTTGCAACAGAAGCTATGACTTTTCCGTCAAGCAGTATAGTGCTATTGCCAGCCGTATGATTTATTGTTAATAGAGAGTGGCAACGCAAGCAGGAACTTCACGCATCCTGGCGCACTGTTCGATGAAGTCGCCCGAGCCCCCTGTCATCCATTGATTGATGCGTCCCGCGATACCAAATCAAGCCGCCCCAAGCCCTCGGCTTCTAATGGCTTCCCTAAACGGGCAGATAATTGACATCGTCGGAAACCGCACGCCGTGTTCGTCGCGACCGATTGCCAAACCCGTTGCTTGTAAAGTGCTCCAATCTGCCTTGGGTCGGTGATATCACGCCATCGATTTCCACTTCGCCCAAGCCGTCCGCAAGATGCACGGGCACCCATGTCAATCAGGGCCAGATTTCCCACCCAGCAGTCGGAATGGAAATGTCGCACACAGTCGTCGATGACCGTCGATGAGGCGGCGCCGCACACTACCGTCCGGTGCTGCACGCGCTCTCATAATCGAATCAAACCAAATACTCGTCCAAAGCGGGCACGACACGATGTCGGGCGAATGCGTAAACTGGGGCCAATCGCGAAGCGGGCCAGTCCAAGTATCTTCCCCGATCTCCCGGTGGAAATCCCGGCGAGCGCCGTAGTCGATTATTCAACAATCATGCGTAATTTCATAATGCGAAAAATACAGTTATCAAGGGAAATGATGTGCAATTGGTTGTTTATATATCTCCATCGCTTGCACATCCTTCGGAGCGTCTCATACGTTGCTCGCTTTATCGCTCCGTCCCTTTTCGCTTATTTGCTTTGAAAAGATCCCGCCAGATCCAACCGTAATGATATGATTGACGGTTATTTGCGTAGTATAGTCATCGATACATCGACCACCGAAGTTCGCGTTTCGGCGGCAGGTGGCCTTCTGCAAAATTCAACGTTGTTGGACTTGTGCGAAATTACTTCAATGTTGCCACGTCGGGCAGAAATATCGTCGATGTGCTTCGTTCTGATCGATTCGTAATGAACGAGGATTGATGCAAGCATTCAACGGACATGCAATTGATGAATTGGGGAGAATATCATACGAATTGTCACATAAATATAGTTTGTAAATGCCAGTGTTATGATCAATGATGATTACTAATAGCACCCAAACCCAATTTAAGTAATAGAGATTTAACTGCTTTCGGAACGGGGCTCGAGCCACCGGAGAAAGTTTGCCAAAAAGTTCGCTCTGAACGAGTCCCCGGATCTAAAGCTAACCCTAATTATAGGATAGTGCCAACGTGAAGTTGGTCCACCGTGTTCTCCGAGGCACCGGGTGCAAGTCATCCGATGCGCGCACAGGCCACTCAATTTCGGCCAAGGAGCTACCTACGCTCGGAGTTTTTAATCTCCGGTGGACCGGCTAAATAAATTATAACCCAATCAGGGAAGAATCCTCTCTGCTGCACCATAGGCCCCATGGACCATGTATGTACGGCCCGCGGACCACCAGCCCCGGCCACTCTCTCCTGCCGTTGGGTGCGCAAAGCCGAAAGGAATTGAGGCTTGAGCTTGGGCGAAGCGGTTCCCCGAGAAGGCGGATTTCGGCCATTCGGTGAGGAGTTGATCCGGGGATCGGTTTTGGGATGGCTTGCATCGGGAAGTTCTCATGGTGGCCGTACACTCGGAGGGCGAATATGTGTGGGTGGGTATGTGTTTCTCCTGGTGTCGGTTGGTCTCGACTTCATACGCTGAAGATTGCGGTGTCGGCCATAATGGAAGTGGAATAATAATAAGAAACCCCCGACTCCATCGTGCCGCTCCGTATCCTTTTCGGGCCACCGGACATTGGGAGAGGACACATCGTAATGAATGCAATTGCCTCTACTAGTGCATGGAGGGGGTGCTAGTGCTAGGACCAGGGTCTAATCGTATGTTCCCCCTGGCAGATGGTGGACCATCGTCGGCCAAGATGACGACTCCGGCTACGATACGCGCCGGGACCTAACGAATGGCTTTTGCGTATCCCGTGTCGTGCCGTGAAAGTCCGTTAAGGAAAGGCGTACCTCGTCGCTGCTCGGTCGGTGCGGTCTTCGAGACACACTCGAGTCGACACTCCTGGCGAACGACTCAACCGGTTTCATAAAATTGGCCCGCTAGCGTGCTGGTGAGTCCTTGCGGCCTGGCGTGGATGAGAAACGCACGAGGTTCCGCATCTCCGGCTCTAGAGCAGCGAAAGTCGGGTTGGGCCATGTACAGCCACTTTTTCAGCTTCCCGGATAGGTGCTGGCCTTCTTCTTCTTCTTAGGCGAACTCGACCGCCTCCAGACGAAGGTACCCGGGGATGGTACAAACCAATCCAAGCCGTTCGCAGGCCGTACTGCGCTACGCCTTTGCCTGGACCGAGTGGCGGGAGTTGTGCATCCTGGAACAGAATGCGCTACCAGCGTCGGGATGGACCTGGCCCGAATGGGTGAACCAGGATTAAGAAGAAGAAACCGGACTTCTCGGGCACTTTTTCTAAGGGCCTCCTCCTCCAGAAATCCCAGCTAGCAGGTTAGAGCGAGAAAGTTTTCTTCCGTTGCACAAAACGGGGAGGAGGCACCGAACAGTTCAAGACTCAAGATTGTCCGGTCCTGGTCCGGTGTAGGCCTACGCACGCATGTACACCCGGATTATCCTCTGCCCGGCAGTTCCCCGGCGTGGAATATGCGTGTACGCACACATTAGATACGAGCGCTCGGGACGGGAACTGGGGCGATAAATGCCCGATCCTTTATTTAGCATCTCTCCGAGGGATGCACTCTTGCGCTCGAGCACTTCTTGAAGACCGTGGGATGGGATTTTCTCATCTATGTGCCCGGTGCCCGGTTTCTGGCATGGGGTGAGCCGACGGCCCACCACCACCGGCTGACAGTTTCGCCATTGCAGGACGGTGCGTCCGGATGGACGTGGAAAGAACCGAACCCAATCTCGTCCGGCCGGCGTGTGGAGCGTTATCCGTAAGATTATATATTGTTTTACTTTTACCGTGCCGAGCTCGGGGAGCACACCGTGCCACCTGCGTTCACCTTCAACCCGATGACCGATAGGACCTAAGATTTGAATAAAGGATTTATCTACCGGAGCCCGCTTTGGCGAATCTTGCACTCAAGGTGAAGCCCGGGGAAGAACAAGGAATAAAACAAAAAAAAACGAAACATCCGCTTCGGTCCGGGCCAATAAGAACGTCGGCAAGAATGGACCACCTTGAGGCCACCATCGAAGGTGGCTCACCCTGACATGTGGCCTATGCGGACGTCAAGGAAAAAGTTTCCTTTGTCCACTCGATAGATTCGCTCGGACGAAAGACGATGATGCAGCCGATGATGAATTCGATGTTGATGGAAGGAGGAGATGTTTCGGCCCATCTTGAGGCAGGATGGCTGATCCTGGCACCGTCTCTCACCTTACAAACACCTTCCCGGTGCCGTCAAATGTGCATAACGCAGGACGGCAAGCACGGATAGGGAGATTGCAACATCGTTGGGATCATCCGCCCGACTGTAGGCTATTCGGAATTCGGAGCTGCCTTCTTTGTCCCATCGTTACCGCCGAGCATTCGACGCGATGGTGGGAAAAACGGAGTGTGCTACCAGAAATGAAAGATGCAGGTTTTTCGGACTTGGGCTCTTGTCTTGGGTTTTACGGTGCAACCGTCCACTGCACGCCACACCTCGTTACATGATCAGGCCCTGTGGAAGGGCGAATAAGTACTATTTGCCCAACCGTACGTCCAATCAAATCCTTCGTAGGTCCGAAGATGAACTCTGGGCATTCGGGTCGACCGGAAACTACCTCCTAGTTAGTTGAGCATTCTGTCCGATAACTATCCCTGGGTCCCACTAGATTTGAATACTGAATTTGCTTGAGAAAGATTATTAATCCATGTCGCCTTTTTCTTGTAAGAAATTAGATTGCATTAACATCTCACCCTTGAAGTAAAATTCCAATTAAACTGATTAATGTTTTCTTCAATAAAATGTTTGCTTTTGTGCAATTTATATTTGAAACAAAAAGAATATCAAAAAATCTTGCCAGTACTGTAAACATGTTTTATAATATAGTAAATGATGGTTTCATTGGTAACAGTTAAGAAACCTGAAACTAAAATGACCTTCAAGGTTAACAAATTATTTTTCCCAACCATTGCTGCCATATTCTAGCACTAATTCTCGTAAATTCAAATTTTTAAATTAAAAAAAAAACGAAAAGTGAAACCCAAGATTTACTCTAATACCACAATGCTCTCGAGAAAGCCTATTTCAGCTTTCTCCGTTCGATTTTGCATGCAAAACAATCGAGACCTCCGGTTGCCTTTGTTGCCACAGCTAAAAATTTATGTTACCGCTTTTGGTTTTCCATCGGGGAAGGGGGAAAGAGGGAAAGAAAGAGGGCTCTGGACGCACATTGGGGACATAATGAAGGACCGATCCTGGATTAGGACGAAGGAAATGTTCCCCTATCTTGGGTGGCTTTTGTACCCCAAGCTCAAGAATGCAACGGCTAACAACTCGCCACCCCTCAGCCTCGCTGGCATGACACTAGGAAAATGTGCACCCAAAAACCGAGCCCATACCATGCCACCCACATGCCAGATGACCGCCGGTTCGTTTGGAACACCTACCCCCATCCCGTTTGGCATGCCATCTTCCTCCGGCCAACCAACCGGTATGGTCGCAGCGTCCAAAAACTTTATCCCCACATAATCAACGTACATCATTGGGTGTGAGTTGCGAAGAGGTAGGCAGTAAGGACACACCGACCCCTGTTTTGCAAACGACATGGAGACTCTGTGCGAAGGACATAGAGTCTGCACCATCCCAGCAGCATCACGAAGCTGTCCTTTCAATCCGTTGCCGTCGTCTTTGGTCAACCGGACAACCCTTTGCTGACCGCGCGTTCTCGAGAGTCTTCCGGCATCCCACTCTATCAAGTCCAAGAGAATGGACTCTCTTTCTTCATTTCTATCATTTTTTTTCTCTTTGTCTAACACTTTAGCATCCAAGACTTTTCCCGAAACCAGCCGTTAGTCTAGGATTTTGCTGAGGGCATCTAAAAAATCCCCAGGGTGCATGGGATTTGCACGAACCGTTGCAACTGTGCACATGCGGTTATTTTTTCCGCTAGCTTTTCCAGGAGCACTCCTCCTACCCTGATCATTTGCTGTTTGTATTAACCTACCCAAGTAGTCACTAAAAGCGGTTCGAATCGAAAAACCGATGTTTAGAGCGTCAAAGAAAAGGTATCGATTCGTGCTAATGTTAGAATCGAAAGATTTACATAAAAATCTCTTATTTAGCTAAATTTGTTTAGCCAAAGACAAACAGCTTCTGCGTCGATTTAAATGGATTCACGTTGATGCCAGACTCTTTTGATAAAAAAAAATACGAATCAGTCGAGCCTATCTTACGGAAAAGGTAATTTCCAATCAACTATCAAATGGGTTTTGTTTAGTTTTGTGCTTTATGAATCTTTTAGCGAGATTCATTCATATGAATCTTTCATCTTTAAACGATTATTAACACCTTGCCGTCCGGAGATCCCAAAAGCCGTTTCGGTTTTCATCCGATCACATACACATTGTAGTGTGCTGTCAAAGCTGTCAAATCACAGCCGCAACATTATACTGGATGTAAACAAACATTAAATAGAATGTAATAACATTCGCAGAGCGTTTTGCTATACGTACGTATATTCTAATACTATTAATCTCACGTACTAATATAGAAAAAAAAGAAACTGGTGCAAACACGCCGGTCGTTAGGCGTTGTGACATCATGAATAGTGCGGAAGTCAAAGTGTTAATCTTTCGAAACATTAATGAATCTTCATGAATCTTTCATGGATCTTTCGAGAATCTTCATGATTCTTTCATTGACGTGGATCATGCGACCAAAAAAAAAGGGGGGAGTCTCTCTACCCTGTTTTTGCTACTCACTTTTCATCAGTTGATGGCTCTTTGGTATTCATGAATCTCTCATTGAAAGATTCATGAATTTCTAACTCAAAGAATCATTCAGGTTCATGAATCTGAATTTGAATTACACAACTCTAGCTTTGCTACATTTCATTATCATAAAATGATAAGCGAAAAAATGAATTCCTTCTAATTTACTAGGAGCTTTTCAATTCTTCAATTTGCTTATCTCGTAATGTTTCCAAAATAGAAAATGTTGTTTATGTTAAACTTCAATTTTACTACGAATTGAGTTGACTTCATCATCATCATCATTTAAAGTAACGCTTTAAAAATTAATTATTTTACAGTATATTTAATCCTTAGAATTAAGCACAGTGTCTTAGCTGTGTTGTTTGCTATACACTTGATTCAAAAAATAAAAACGAATGATGGAAAGAAGACATGAAAATTTGTAGTTGGGAAATTAAATTTCGTGGTAGTTTTATAGCTCGAAATATAAGTAATTTGGCAGTTCTCGTAAATCTGGAAGACTTAATGTACCAGCTATATTTCAAGGTAAGACTTAAAAGCCCTTTTCGCACATTTTTGCTAGACAAGCAATATTATATTTAGTAATTCTATGTTTTTCAATATTTAATATGCGTTAAGATGCTTAAAGTTTCATCATTCTGAAGATGATCGTTCGAAAAAGCCATGATTCACCACATAACAGTCTTATCCAATTCATACGAAAGAAAGTCAAGCAAATCGTGCTGACGACTTAGTCCGAGTAATGGGCTGGAGGTTACAGGAAATGCATCGAGCTTCACCGCTTGATTGCTTGTCTCGATTGCATACGAACAATAAATTGCACTGGCAGCTCCAGCCCACGGCGAAGCGCAGCATTGGTGCTGTTTCGAAGCGTTGGACAGAGATGAACACTGGAGGTAAAACTTCCACACATGACTACTGCCCAGGCAGCCCAGTGCAGCTCGGGGCAGGCATCGGTCAGTCGCCGGACTGTCCGATGCACTTCTTACAAGCCCGACAATGGCTCCTTAGTCACGCAAGGCCAGCAGGACACGAATCCTCGACCCGTGCAATCGAAGGCGATTTACGCCGGGATGAAAAACCGGACCTTCCGAAGACGTTGGAGACTGTTCCACGGCTCCGTCCCATCCACCACGCTCTCTTCCTTCCGACGTCGCGAGTCGCGGGCTCAAGTGGAAACAGAGAAATGCAAGGAAAACTGCACACATCAGCTTCGTTCCGGGCGTGTGTGCCGATGAAAATGGTCATTGCATTTTGCATTTCTGCGCGGTTCAGGTCCCTCGGAAGGAGCTGATGGCTTGGTGCAGAATGGGGAAATTTGTGGTCAGCAGCATCGCAGCATGTCTTGTATGTTTTCCGCTTTACATCGAATCCACCCTGCGCTGCACCGGGTCCAACGATCGTCGAGATGGCGGGAAAGTCGCTTTCCCGCAGAAGCTCCTAGTGACCATCAGGTCTTTCTTCTGCTTGCGGCAGCGACCAAGAAGGCGGCCACGTCCACGTCTTACATTATAAAACAGGGCACAGAATGGATGGTCCTGGACCGCAGCACCACAGTATTTTAATCATGTTGATGCATTTTCATGGCGCACCACGCATGGACAGTGGAAAACCGGACTTTGCTCAAACATTGTCATCCAATGGAAAGCTAGGACAAGGGTTCGAATGTTTACTTATAAAATATAGTTGTACAAAGGGTAAGATTCTAAATAAGCACTTGAACTCATTTTCTCGCAACACGTCAAGTATGCTTCCGAAATTATGGATTTTTTATGGCTTATGTAACGGTGAAGCATGTTTCGTTGAAACTAATAAACTAGTAAATTAGAGAACTATCAAAGTAAATAAACCAAGTCACATCAAAATGGTATCATTCAGTAAAATTTTATATTGAACCTAGACTGAATTTACAACCGATGTAAATTTGTAGTTCTCGAGCTTTACAATTATGTGGCAACATTTAATTCAATACTTGCATGTGTAAGTGTGACGTCCTTTTCCATTGACAGGAAGTTCATTTACTTACCTACGAAAGAAAAAAAATGAATGTTATATGCATAAAATGTAAATATATGAAAAATAAGTTTTTGGCTATAAGGACTAATAAATTTAACTATTTCTACTTAACTCATTAACAGTTAAAAAAGTATAAATACTCATGTAAAAGGGTCTTTGAACTAAGGCTAGTTTATTCACCAAATTACACAAGAATGTGTTTAATCTATATGTTAAGAATTAAGGTTGCAATATCAAGTAGTATCTTTTTCATGTAGTTTTCAACTAAATACTTTTTAGCTGTTTTCCATATGTTGTGCGCAGACACAAGAATTATTTTAATTTTGATTTTATCGGGAACAAATTAAAATGCCCCAAAACGTAACACGTAAGCAAAATCGAAGAAACGATATGAAACATATAAAAACCTAAACTATACAAACACTATCTTTCGCAACGATCCCCGAACCGGGAAAAAAGGAGTTTCGCATAAAATACCAATACCACCGGCTACCGGGTTTCAGCTCGGAAGATGAAAAGAACTGTTTGGATAGGAAAGATATTTTTATTAAAATCATCAACCGAGAAACGCACATCCTCATCCGCATCCTCCACGTTAACGAAATTACGTTTTGCATAGTTCTGCTAGATTTTCTTAAACTATCGCTGCGCTGTTGCGGTGAGGGAGTTTTTCTCCTATCCAAGCGGGAAAAACCCCACACCCGCATTCGGTCCCTAACCGCCTAATGCGGACGGTGGGTGGGGACGATCATAATCGAAACTAATCTACGAAAAACCGTCACCGTCGTATGTTGCCAAATCAATTTACGAAATTTTGGGGCAACCCGCAAACCCGGCGGAACCCTTTCTCGGGGCACATAATTACACGTTTAGCTATTTTCCATTGCACTCCTCGACGGCCGCCCGAACGGGGAAATCTAGACGGCAGGGCAGTAACGTCGCTCTTTTGTCGCCGTATGTATAGAACGGGTGGTGTGTGTGAGGGAGTTGGAGGGTAGAAAAATTAATACAGCGAGTCCTATTTTAAATTTCAGACACATCAGAACGAGTCGATCAGGAGCTTCTTTTTATTTCCCTTCCAGTCGCTTATTGGTTCTGGTTTAGAGTCCCGGTCGAAGCTACCCAAACTTATGCGCTCCCCATCGAACCTTCCAGACCCTGGACATGTTCAGAAGATACTATTTCTAATCAACATTATTACCGCTGTGTAGCGTATTAGGGATGGGTGGCGGTATCCGCTCGAATCCATTTTTCGTGTCATAAGTTCATCTTTGGCCCGAATCCAATCGACGCAAACCCTCTGTACCAACATTTAGCGGAGAGATACTTTTAACAAGTGATACAACATTGAACAACACAACGAAAGAACTTCAATAATAACATAAACCTAATACACGGTTGTAACCCTTGGCTTATAATCCAAGACATTTAACCATAGACGTCTTACTAGATAACAAACTTGATAATGCATGTTTAAATTTTAATTATGGTCGCGTAAAGTTGGAAGATCTGGCATAAATTCTGCCTGCATTCGTTTTTTTAAGCACTCGTTTTCTGAAAACATCAAGAAAGCTTTTAAATATATTCCCACCAAAATATAAAAATGTTTTCTGTTAAGTGGATAAGATATGATTATTTTCCTAACTAAATCAAAAGGGGGACTAGTTTTTAAATTATTTATTGGTAAATTTTACGCAACTAAAAACAGCGTAAAAGCTTAAAATCTTGTTAGTGCCTTCATTTATTAATTTTTTTGTATCACTTCTCTTTAGTTCATGGCAAAAGTCATCATCCCAATGAAACATAGCTAATTTTAATCGTTTCTTAAGTGAACCGACTGTTTTTATCACACGATAAAAATTATAAAACGATTGAAGAAGTCATTGCACTTGAGTGAAAATTTGGCGCTTTTTAGTACAAAACATACTCGCCTAACACGCAATGTAAGCGCAAACAGTTAGAATTCTTTTTGTTTTCCGCTACAATACTTTTCATCTTCTATTACTCTATCAGTAAAGATACAATGCGGGTTGATCTGGTACATGTGACTGAAAGCTTTGGTTCATTCCGGTTATCACTAAAAAACCTGTAGATTGCTTCTCTTTGCAACACGTTGTACTTAACGTTCATCCAATATGTCTTTTGTATAATACCACTTTTGTATAATACCACACAAAATGAACTTTATCTTCATCAATATGGATTCTTCCTCACCAAAAGTTGATACATTTTTGTTAAAACATTTTTAACTGCTACCTGCGAAGCTAATTTATCCAAACTTTGTAGAACATAAACAAAACAACAAGAAACATACAGAATGACATCGTTATGCTACATAGGACGTTGGGACACACTTCATCATGGATAAAAAAAATATTTAAAAAAAAACAATAAACCATATCAAAAATGTCAAAGGGAAAACAAACAACCGTCAATAATATAATGTTACACTCGTCCCTCCTTTTTCATTCCACCTTTCCTCGCCTTTCTGGAATTTTCCTACCGACGGAAATCTTTTCCATTTAATGGCTTCCACGTTCCTTAACTCTGGGGCGCAAAAGTTGCCGCCTGGTGGAGGGGTTAATTCACCGAAAATGAAAAGCGCGACATTTACGCAGCTTCCGACGTCCACCCAGCCCAACCCATCGCCACATTACCCAACCGGTCGGCGGAGGTGGTCCTCGGGTGTGTATTGTTTTCGAACGCTCATTTCTTTCCGCCGTAAAACGGAAGCGTGTTTATAACAAACATCAAACTTTAAAAATCGTTACTTTATATTACGGTCGGGGCTTTTATGAGACTTTCGTTTTAATAACATGCGTGTGGCTTCCCCGGTTGCGTAAGTCCCGGTCCTTTTTGTATTCGAGTGTGTGCGTGGGCATTTGGCGGAAGTAGTGGCGACGCCATTCGCCGCTGCCAATTACCGAGGCTATTGTCATCGTGCCTCGCTGGTTTGGGCCAAAGTCGCAGGCCAAACTTCTTCGCCTCTCCACCGACCGCTCGGGCCAGCCGTTACCGTTACCTCGTCGCTTTTCTTGGTTTGGCCTTTCCGGGGGGAGGGGAGGAGGTCCGATCCGAGATCGGATCTCGCACGGACACGAGGGTGTCCCGGCATGTGCACACGAGATACGGCCAACGATACGCCGGGACACTTACGCAAGCGGTCCCATCCACGCAGTCATTAACGTCCTAAACTAGCGTAAAACTCTTCGCATTCACCCGTCTCCGTCGGTGAAAAGGGACACCCCGGTTTTCCCGTGGGCCGCGCGGAAAGGCGTTATCGACGGGTTCGGGCCGGTTTTCAAATAACCCGTGCCGCAGCGAAGACCGCGCGTGTGTGTGATAAGGATTTTCAGCCGTCCGTGGTGTCGATGCGAGCCCATTCCGGAAAAGGATACGGGAGGGCTTAACAACCGACGGCGCTTCTTCGCGCGTGGGCCCGGAAAAGCGCGGGTTCGAGTTTCAAAAGTCGTTGTGCGAAAGCCGCATCGAAACGCAAAACGCCGCATCGATGTCCCAGCGACCATCCGCCCCTTTCTCCACCGTTTGAAGCCACCGAGAATACTTGGGTGGACCATGTCACAGATACCGCGGCGAAGTTGATGAGCTAATGAGATGATGTTTCGCATGTTTGTCACCTAGCGGGCCACAAACGACCCCGGGCCAAGAAGCGAGAGCCTCCCGACGCCACCTTTCGCCGGAACTCGCCCGAAATGAACCCGAACCCCATTCGAGGCATATCAAAAACCATTAACTGTCGTATTGAGCGGCAGCGTTATCAACACGCTCACATGCTGCGGGCAATGGGCATCCTACTTGAAGGCGCAAGAAGGTCGCGAGGGGTAAGTAATAAAAATTTAATTTTGGAATTTCTACGTCAGCACTCAAAAGCAGCATCGGCGAAGTGAAGCAATTTTGTAAACGTAAGTTTGCCACATCGCTGGAAGGGTGGTAAACATCGAGTCGGTAAACTTTGAATTTCGATCATTCAATCTGTGTCAGGTGATTGAAAATGTTGTTTTCGTTTGGTGCTCAACTCATTGAAAATTATCATTTGATTAGCATTCATATTTAAGGCTGACGTAGAGGATGTGTCTCAGATTACGTACGAGAAAACAACATTGAAACCAACGGATCTTACAGACATCTTATCCGTGTTTAAGATTATGATGTGACGTAATAATCTTCTTAAGCGAGATGCAAAAAAAACAGGAATGAAGAATAAATAACATCATGCATCGTTTACGTGGGTAGATTGTTTCTTTCTTTACGCTCTAAACATATCGTTCATCTTTAGAAAACTATGGGTGTTCTTCAGCTGTTGTTCATTATTCATAGTATAGGCGCGAATTTCTTCAATTGTGTACAAACAGAAATATTATGACTAAAGCAAAAAATACTAGTATGTATCAATGAAGTATGAAATAAAAGTTAACTGTTACATGTAAACATTACTTGTATTATACAAATTTTATACTTACAATACGCCACAAAAGTCAGTATACAGATGGCCAAAATAGAAACAAATGCCATTGGCTTTGTGAGGAGCAACTATTTAACAAAAGTTGATTGAGGGATTGTGTTTTGCACAGTACCATACATATTGGTACACATGTTGGTACTATACAAGTTTGGGGGATCAAGATATTCTCAGGATTTCGTCGTCGCGCCCTGAACACACAACAAAAAGTGAGCACACAGCATAATATTTTGTATTGTAGTTTGCTTTTGCTTATGTTTTTGGTGGATTATTTGGGATTTGAAACTTTAATTGTGATCGTGTTAATCATTTCAAGTGTTTGATTACAAATTTACTATCTTTTTTCACTAAAATGGCCATGAAATAAATTGCTTTGAAGAGGAATCAAAAATAAATTTAGTCTATGTCTTTATAAAATAAAACAAAATAAATACTGTCGCAGATGCAGTTAAACCGAAAATTCATATTTGAGGTTTACTGCAGAAACAATACTGTCTTTATGATTGTACTGCTCAGATTGTGTCAAAACTTGATTGATAGTTGTTGCCTAAATAGAACCGCAAAATAGAATAGACCATAAATGCTTTCATTAATCATAGCCCGAAAATTGCCAGCGATAATAGAAAAACCGATGCAACACATTTGTATACTGTGTCTAGAGCATTCGAGCATTCTTGATGAGAAGATTATTATTTGCGCAAATTTTCAAAAATGGTTCTTCAAATGGCCTTATTGATCAATTGCTGCCTTACCTCAAGATTTCTACCCGAAGATTCGAATCTTCAGTTAATTGTCGGTGCAGTTCAGTGCCATGCCGCCAATATTCTGCTTATTCTGTACAGTTTAATATCCTTAATATCATGAATTTTCTCCTCAATGCAACCCATTTTGCAACATGCAATAATTCACCAAATGGAATAACTACCATTTTGGAGTTTTCAAACACAAAATGCATAGCTTTCCGTATCCGAGTTAACTAAGTCACCTTAATTCGACAGATCCTGTACTTCCAATCGATAAATTATAAGCTATAGAGCTACATGGTATTTTAATTAGATTACTCGCCAATAATTAGTAACAACAGGAAATCATAGTTGTAAGAAGATGAGAAACACATGTGAAAAAATATAATTTGTGACATAACAAGCATGTTCAATAGTTTAACAACGTTACAAGTCGACTTTAGCGTTAGCGAACGTACTGTTTGTTGGCGGATTCTATTACTCAGCACGCCTTTAATATTTTTTGTTTGAAAATGTATGTTAGTTAATTTTAGTCAAGATTATTCAAATTCTTCATTCCATACTTACAAAACCATACCATACTATTTTTTAAGTTTCACAATCTTGCACAATATTCAAACGTCATGTAAAAATTACATAAATATATAGCCTACCAAGCAGTTTATTCCGTCTCATTGCCAAACGGGTATTCCAAAAACATACTTCGATGTTGACCAACCGAGATCGAGCCTATATCCACCACACCCCAGCAGCACCCAACCCCGAAAAGAGAGGCCGAGATTGAAGACAAATGATGCTCTTAAAATTTAAATTAATCAAGCACCCCTTGTCGCTTGACCCACGCCGGCAAATAGTTCCAGTCCCGGCTATTAGCTCTGCTCGAAAGTTCAAATAAAAAGGACACCTACATCTGCACGCACAGCCACACAAACCCACCTACATGGTGGAGGCTTTCGGGCCCCTCGAGTGCCCATGTCAAACCGCCATTCGATAGTGTCCGAGGCAGCGGCTGCTTAAGCATCCCTCTCTCCGCCCCCCTCGAAAAAAGGTCCGTTATGAATTTAACTATTATTTTTATTGCCCTACATGGTCCTCGGTGTCCGGCCTGGAAGTAGCCCATCGGAGTAAAACCGTGTCGTGGCCACGCAGAAAAACTCCCAGAAAACCGATTACATAAGCCTGTGCGTCGCCGTTCCGCAAACTATTAGGTACAGTGGAGCGTATGGACCGTAAAAAAATAAACATGGCTACAACCCCCGCTTCGGTTAATTATGCCACTGGTAACATGGTGCGGAAGGGGCAGGAGGGGGTGAGGAACGGTCCGGGGGTTAGTTGATAGCACCGGCACAGCATTAAATAGAACATATTTATAGCCATTGGGATGGAAATTTGTATAAATCCTTAAAATTTCCCAACACCACCCGCCCGCTGACCCTGCTGGAGTCCGTTTCTTGGAAGTCCCGGATGAGAGAGCGAAGGGATGGAGAAGACCGCCGAGGCTGCCATGAGTGATAAGGGAGCGAGCTAGTTTTTATCCTCCGCATCATCGGACGGGGCAGCGGTCGACGTCGGCGGTGGTCAAAAACCCCACGTAACCCTCGCAGCGCATAAAAACTAGGCCCTAATAAGCGGACCCCGATGGCGGATCATCAAAAACAGCCGACCGAAAACTTAAATGACCCGAGCCCCGAGTCCGAGCTCGGATGCTGCTCCCTTGATAACGGTGCGAAATGCGAGTTCGCTTTTAATATTAATCAAGCGAGCTTTTTTACGATGCCCCGCTCCGTCCCACGCGTGCAAGTGTATGTGTTTGCGTATGTGTTTGCTTTAGATCCTGTGCAATGGTGGAGAGGGGATAGCGGTGCGACGACGGATTTTAGTTAGCAAATGGCGCTATAGTTTTGCCATCAGAGAGTGGTTTTGCTCCGATTTGCGCCGCTATCAAGTTCCAAAAATAAGATCCCAACCCTCCGCAAACCCACGAGACGAAAATCTCGCCTGTGAAATTAGTTTTCGATCGATATTTCAAAACAAATGCTACCATCCCTTTGCTCACTCTTAACCGATTTCGGATCGATAAAATGAAGGCGCTTTGAATTCATCTGCGTTCGATGATAAAACGGGAATTTGGATCCACCATTCCCCATTTCCCATTCGTGTCGCATGTTGATTGATATTTCGTCGTTCACTTTTGGTATGTAGAGGCATGGATTCAGATTTAAAAAAAAAAACTCCAAGGTAAGAATGTTGCAAAAGGAAACCTCGCTGCAATCAATCAGCGTACGGTGACGATCGATGGAGACGCCTGGTAGAAAACATGAACATAAAGCATAAAATTTGAATTACAATTGTCGGAACGCTTTTGCCGAACCAGATATTATGAATATATACCAAATATTTCAGTCATTAATTGCAGCAATTTGAATTGTGTTTAGTTCCTCACAAAGCAAAAACTATTCCCATCTCATCATCACAAATAATAAGGATATTTCATGGAACCTCTTAACGCAAATGTTTTGCACAGCGTATTCTGTTCCTCATGAATTTCTTTTAAACAAGTGGTCGATTACTGAATCCATTTGTGAAATACCGGGTGTTAAAAAAAACAAGTGTAAAGAAGTAATAATACTTGTTGAAACCCTTTGCTTCTAACGCCAACTGTCAATTCGGCCAAGACCAGACACCCCGAAATGATCATTAGCCAAAAGGGAACTTGGGCTAGTTTTGGAGCAATAAGGGCATTGTGCAAAAATCAACGAGTAAATAAAGACCAATTTTTTGGTTCTGCATAGAATTGCGTAATTCAGATTTTGATTCATGAATCAGAGTTAATCGTTGCGTTTAAGAGATTCCTGAATTCCAAAGATGCATAAACTGTTAGAAAGTAATAAGCAAAGGTAGGTAGAGGGACCCCCTCCTCTTAGTTACTTGATCCATGTCAATGAAAGAATAATAAAGATTCATGACAGATCCATGAAAGATTCATGAAGATTCATTAAGGTGTCGAAAGATTCATTAACGTTGAAGATTCGAAACTCAGATGATTCATTAATCCATTTGAATGAATCTTAAGTGAAAGATTCATTTGAATGAATCCCGCCAAAAGATTCATAAGGCACAACACTAGTTTTGCACCACACAGCGATTCACAATAAATTTCTTTGTTTTTATTTGTCTTTGCACATGTTAGAACGGTTTCTAACAATACTATCCAAGACAATAAAGGCAATTAAGAACGGGCAGCTCTCGCGAAAGTATACGCAGAAAGATCATTTGAAGGAATTCAGCAGAAATAACTGAGGGATTTGTTTGAAATCTTTAATTCACCATTTTGGTTGAATGAAACCGCATCCAGGATGAAGAAATTGAAAAAAATGTATAAATAAATCATAACAATAACAATAAAACACAACACAAAAACTGCAATTTTGTTAGCAACCTTACTTTTAGTTTCAAATTAACTAGTAGGCAGAACATTGTGTTATAATAATAAATAGTCAAAAACGGTGTACTCATTATTTCGCCTTATGTTTAAAATTTAGTTTAGAATAACGTAGATACCTCATGTAAGTTTATAACAGTTTTTTCAATAAGAAATAAGAATATTTAAATTTGATTGAACAATTCCTCAATAAACAGAGTGGAATTGTAACGGTATTTTATAAAAATATTACTTTTACTTCAACCCTTCATGCTTTAGTTTATGATTATCACAAGCCGCTGAAATAAATTAAGGTAATGATCATAGATTTCATTGGGCATCCTTTCAACATTTTAAAATTTCTACCTAGAGCAGCAGCATATCACACACAGTTGACTCCATAATGTGATGTTGATAAATCAGCAATTAAAATAAGGTCGCCTTAGATGGATCCTGTAAGCCGGAAGGCTCAAGACCATACCCTGCTCCTCTACCTGACGAGTGGTTGTCCAATCTTCAGACAAGAAAAGAAATGCGTGCGTTGGGAAAACAAAGAACGAAGAAAAGCAGGCCCCCGGACAAGTAGTTGGAGCGCACAAGTGAGGAAAAGTGCTGGAACGATGGTGGTGTAAAGCCACCAGGAAATGGCTAGGATAGGCTTCGTTCAGGTGAAAACCCTAAGCCGCTACCCCATCCTGCCGATTCCCTGCCTCGATGGCCTATGGTGGACTTCTTGATTGCAATTATTCCGATGTGTTTCCCCTTCCTTGCAACCAAGACTATTAGTGCATTAAATTAATATCTTCCAATCAAAGATCATACAGGATCTTGCTGTGTGGCGATCCCGCCTGCCCCGGTGCTTATATCGGAAGGTTTCCCGGGCATCGAGCCTCTGAGCCTCAATCATCCAGTCATCCCGGAAGAGGGAGGTTTTGGGGGCCTTCGGGAAGCCTTCGAGAAACTTGTTCTTCCTTCAACGCACACACAACACACACACGTACGTGATGTGACCACAGCTCAATCCTCAATCCCACCTCCAAAATCAACCTTTCGAAGGCCTTTCCGCTTCTGCCCCATCGAACAACGACCGTGCAAAAGAGTGCACCAAGTGAGATTCTTCTCCCAAACCCGATGGGGTGTGGGGCGCCAGCTTTCCCGGGGAAAACGCTCGGGAAAAACGCCGGGCGCACAGTCCATCTAGGTCCGGTCCAAAACTGACCAGTTGTTTAAACTAATTCCTATCACTTTTCGCAAGGCTTCACTCATCAAGGCGCAAGGCGTACGACCAACAGCGGCACCATCCAGGCGAGGCGCAAACGGAAAATTTCCCAACCTCCCTCCCCCCATCGATTGCCGAAAGAAAGAAAACAACGGGTCGGTGGGGGGTGGGGAGGAAGGGTTTGAGAGGAACGAAAAGGAACCGTGGTCATCGTCGTCGTCGTCGTCGTCGTCGTTCTCATCATGATGGTGGGTGGTACCGGTACCCTGTTCTTAGCCCACCGCTGCCTCTGATGTGGTTTTGGAAAAAGCGAGCAAAATAATAATAAAGAAAGGACCTTATCCCCATCACTCCACCTCCTTGCAAGCAAGAGAGTGTGAGAGAGTGAGAGATAGAGAAAGCGAAGCTGAGGAGAGTGGGTAGTCACAAAGGGGTGGGACAGAAAAGTGAAGTGAAGCCCCCGCAAGTCCGGTAAAAGGTTCAGAAATGAAAAATAGAGGCGCCAGCGGTACGAGCGGACCTCGCCGAGGGAGAGGAATTTCCCGGACCCGGACTCGGTGTACTTCCAAGCAGTTCCTTCGGGCAGGAAGAGGAACTCCTTCCCTTGGTCAAGGTGTACCCACGCGCACCACGATGGGGTTTGGTGCGTCGTCGTCGTCGTCGTCGTCGTTGCTGGTCAGCAGCATCCAGAAGGATCGCTTTTCCAACCCACCCCACGCCAACCCCCTTTTCCCCGGGGGGTGTGCGGGTGAGCTCTTTTTATAGCGTTGTGTGTGAGTGCGCACCGGGTACCGGGTATGCCTTCATTTTATGTAAATTCCAGAAACTAGCCGAAACCCTCTTCTGCTTGGTTTGTGATTTACCTTCCCCCACCGTTCTCTCACACCAACCACGTCTGTTCTCCTTGCGGCACCTATCTCCTCAGCTTTTTCTCCCGCACGGATCTATCTTCGAGAAGGCTGGGACCGTGGATAGCCGTCGAGAAACCCATCAACCCAGTCCCTCATCGCCAGCGTCCTCCAAGCTCTTGGCAGGGAGTTCACCGTCCAAACGGCTCTGGCCACCGCAGCCGAGGCGTCGAGGATGTACCATCCCAGCCCGAGTGTACGACTCGAGAAAGAAGAGTCTTGGACGGCGCGTCCATCGGCTGCATTCAACATCCCACGTTACGCACTCGATTGCGTGGTCCAGGCCGATGATCCGGGCCGAAGCAGTTACTTGACCGTGTGACGCTGGGTCTATCTTAGGGCCTCCACGACTCGTCCCATCACGAGCGGGAGCAGTGTGATCCTGGCGCGCGTCACACGGCCCCAAGAAACGACATCTCATCCCACCAAACCATCCGGCTGAAGCGAATCCAGACGAGCGTTCTCGAGCCCGTTGCCTAACACGAACTAATAAGTGCTCTACCCGGACGCGACCGGTTGGCAGAATGGAACGCTAGAAGCGTGTGAGATGTGTGTGTGTGTGTGTTCTATGAAGACTCCTGGCACCGATACCGAGCCTCGTGGACGTCGTCGAGGTGGTGGGCGCAATGGACCAAAAACTTAAACCGCGTCCACTCGGCTAACGGGGGATCAACCAAACAACTCCAACTCCCGGAGTGGGAGAAAGCCCCAAAAAACCCGGCGACTCCCAACGGACACTGGGAGGGAGTGGAGTATTTCCCTTTGCCCCTCGCTCCCACGAAACGAATCCTTCCCAGGACGTCTCCGATCGTCTTTGTCGTACCGCCCCCGCCGCCATCTTTGCCGTCGTCGTCATTGCTAACAAACTACGAAGCAACGAAAACCCATTACCATTACACACGTTACATAACCTCCATCCTTTGCCGGACGGTGCCCCGAGGCGGACGGTTTCCCCGACCCGTAACTTCTCGCTTTCCACCGGCAGCATGGGAGGAAAACCGGCGTGTCCGGTTTGGGGCTGGGCGTTTTTGTTTAACGAAATATCCCCGGAATCGGTCCCGATTTCACCTTTCCGTAGGGAAATGGGGCCACACTGGACACCGGTCGCAAGCGCGCATACAAGCACACATACACACACACACACATTTACTTCCTGGACACAGGAAGGTGGTCTTCAGCTAGCGAAGATGCCTCGGTCCACGCTGGGGCGCTGGAGAAAATGGCCTTTCTCATTCTTTTCCACCCGAGAGTGGAGATGCTGGATTGCCACCCAACCCCCCTTGCAGTGTGTTTTGGTTCCAGTGTCCAGTGCCAGGTGCTTCCATGCATGCGGGTGAAAAGCTCACTCACATGCACACACACACACACACATACACCTCCGGCAGCACACAGAGTAAAGGGAAGGATTCGCTTCAGTTTGTCTTCACCAACTCCAAAACCCAAAACACTCTTCGTTCCAAGCCCTCACTCCCCCACTCCGCCCCTCCCACACACACACAACGGGTTTGGGTTTGAGGCGAAGGTAGCCATGGCCATACCATGGAACCGTGGAGGTAGTAGCATCAACAAGCGAAAGGCTCTTATCGGTGCTCGGTAGCTTTCTCGGTTTTATTTAATGCCTCCTCCTCCACGCTCGCCAACCAACCGGATCCTCACGGGGCGAACGGTGGGAGTGGTGGTGGTGAGCCGGTGGGACCGTTCTTGCAAAACCCTTCATTTGGTCCCTCGTGGTCAGCAAATGAGAAGAATTTTGCACCGAAACCGATCCACTGGACTGACCGGACCTTTCTTGAACCAGCCGGATGTTGGGTAAGGCTGCAGAGAGGGGGTGGTGGTCATTTCGCAAAAGAGATCCTTGCTCCCTATCCGAGCACCCTTGGCGTAATTCCTAATTTTCCATCATCCACTGCTTTCCGTCAGCTTCCCAACAAGCGTTGCGTGGATTCTGCGTAAGTCGCACAAGAAGAACGTCGTGGCTTCTTTGGGCCGTAGGCAAACGATACATAGGCACATGGGCGGCCCGAAGGAATATCTAATCACACAGAAAGCGTGCGGGGTGTGCGTCCATAAGATGCAGGATGCAAAACGGGGGTACCGGATCATATAAAGCAGGGATGTCAAACATGCGGCCCGCGGGCCACATGCGGCCCGCAAGAACATTGGGTGCGGCCCGCGACCCCTTTGAAACAATACATCGAAAGTTTGGATCCTTAAGTATTGGCTTTCCTTTCAATAGCAAAATATTTAATGTAAATCGTTTCACGAACTGCGAATTGCAAGTGAACTGAACGATTGTCAATTTAAACAATTTCTATAAGACAGTGATATGCAACTTTGATCCACATCACGCCGACATATAGCGGTTGACAACAGCAAAGGTTTTACGCAGATTTTTCTAGACAAGTGGATAAATAGTGTTTATAGAAAACAAACGTGATGAACTACAAGACCATTCCAAACAAAATAACATATGTGGAGCAATAAGTTAGCTATTGTAATTATATACCTTTACTTTTCTAAAATCTTTACCGAAATACACAATAGTGTTGAACTGCAACATATATTTCAATAAACTTGATTTGAATTCGTTAAAATTTGGAAAACGATTGAGCGACAAACCCTCTCTTTTACTCAAAATTAGTAGATTTTATAAGAAGTAATATAGTATGAAAAAATGTGAAAATGTAAAACATGATTGTCTGTTAAGATAAAACCACATTGATAAGAACATATTTTTATCAATCCAATAAATTATATGGTTTGGCCCGCGAACCTATTTTGGGATGAAATGCGGCTCGCGAATCTATTTTGGGAGGAAATGCGGCCCGCGAGGAGAAACGAGTTTGACATCACTGATATAAAGCATGCAGCAGAGCTCGCTCCAAATATCGTCAAGACGGAAAAAGCTTCCCCTAACCAACTTTGGATGGGGTGTGGATCACCTTTTCTTTTTCCTGCATAGACCGATGCCTGCGTTGCAGGAAAAAGCCCGGCCCATTCCTGGAATGCATCGTACAATCCTGGATCCGGACCGAAGATGGATTGGACCATCCGCCACTCGCATCGCATCGATGGTTGCTAGCGGATTTCACAAAACCAGCCTCACGCGAACAGTCACTATTTGTGTACGAAAACCCGATTCGCCCTTTGGGTGGCGGAACGGAAAATTGCAGTTCGCTAATACCAACCAGCGCATCATTCTATAGCTATTCAGCGGAGGCACGTACGAGGTTAACAGGTATTTAGCTAGGAATATTTGCTGATTAAGCGAGAAAATCCTGCAACCGAAAATGCTTTCTGCTAGGTTTGATTGGTAGTTTCCAAACAGTAAGCTTACAAGGTCTATTTTTGCGGGGCAAAGAAAAGATACTGAAGCCTTTAAAAATTTATTTATACAATAACTATTACTTTTTATGCTAATGCTCATGAGTTCTTTCTTCCACAATAGAAATTAGAATGACCCTCTACAAAAAAAAAACAGTTAACATTTCTTGACATTCAACACTGAGGAAAGACTATCCACAGCGCACGGCTAAAATATACCTTTCTTATCGCCCAAAATATGGAGTAAAGTTAGCACTTTCCAGGATGGGCAACTACAGAAAAACAGTCTTGCACGTTTAAAAATCATCACAAATTTCATCGCATGATTTCTAGTCACCTTTCTTAAAAGATTGAATTTGGCATAAATTGTATCTATAACTTGTGACAAAGCTATGTATAAAATCAACTAAACAAAAGTTCCAAAAGTTAGAAGAATAAAACAACTATTAATTGTTGATTTTAATGTGCAACGTACAATCTCCAGTGCACAAAGTATTTTGTGTATAGTGTTATTAAAAAGTCCTGGATTTGTGTTTTAAACCAACTAATGGGCTTAAACATGTTTTGTCAAAATAACAGAAAACTTAACTTGAAAATCAATCATTAATCAAAATAATCTGAATTCCATAAAATGCATTGAAAAAGCAAAATGTGGCCCTCACAGCTATTGAAACAATTAGAGGCACGTGATATTTTAGATGGACTCCCCACGACAGCCGAGCGGTAGCGCCGGTTATGAAATCGTCCCATGAGCCCCGGGGCTCACCACCTCGACGGCGTGGGTTCGAATCCCAACCGAGACCGGACCCTCCTCTGTACGAGAGGACTGACTATTCAAGTTCCCAAAGCAAAAAAGTCTCTTAAGCCCTTAACGGGCGGGTATGCATGACCAACAAGGTCGTTACGCCAAGAAGAAAATATTTTGGATATCCTCGGACTTCTATTGAATGATCGAAACAGCGAGATAAACAGTGGCACTGTCATTACTTAATCGGACGCTACGTAAACGTACAAGCGATTGCGCACACTTTTTGTAAGTTATTTCACACTTATCCTGTTTTGAATCTCCGGGTCTGAACCGAAAATAACATCGATACCCAGCAATATTACAGTCCGAAGCAACTTCTCATCTAGCGGTACCAATCCAAAAGCAATTGAATGGTGGGAAGCGTTGAGGGGGAATTTTTGAGAGGAGGGTTTGATCCAATATGGAGCAGGGGCGATAAAGGAGTCACAAAACCGTAAGTAAATTAGCTTTGAATAGTTTTTACAAATGCATTATGGTATAAGAATTATCAGAAACTCGTCCATTTTGTAATAGATATAACCTCCATCGTTTAAAATGAAATAGTCCTTTATGAGGACTATAATAAATTGAGATTTAAATTGCAATTTTAATTTTCGCAAGATGAAACAGATGAAAAATATTTCATGAACTGTACATAGTGTCCTCCAAAAACTGAAATATCTTTATGGGAGCAAAAAAGCTATGCTATTCAAGGTACATTGCATAATATTTATAATATTCAAGTATGTCTATGTTATGATGAAATGATGTTTCAACGAAACAAAACGGAGTAACGTCACCAGGCTGCAGTTGATATCCATTTCACCTTTTTAATGAAATGCAACTAAATGGTGAAAAAATATAGACTAAAGTAACATCGTTAGCTCATCCTCCACCGCACCTCATTTACTTCTCGAGCAAGGATACCCATACCCGAGAAAGAGTGCTATCCTGATGAAGAACGTGCCGAAACCGATGAAAACCGGTGGCTACCGAAAAAGCTCGCTCATATCTTTCCAGAGTCCTTATCGAGGTAACTTTCCTTTTTTTTTTTTTTGTTTATTGCCCCACCCTGAGCACGCGTGTCCCTCCCTCTCTACCGGGCCGCAAGTTGAAGAATGAGGTTGACAGCGTACACACATTCGACCGATCTTGCGCTTAAATACATGTCATGCTGAAACAAAGAGAAAAAAAAACACCACTACCACCCCGGGTTCAATTTAGCCTGAACCGGACGAATGCTGACCGACCACGGCACGGTTGCTTGACCACCTCCCACCGCCCTCTCATGTCCTTCGACGAGCGCCCAAGTGAAGATTGGTCCACCAAAAACACTCACCCTTGGCCCCCTTGGCAACAGCAGCAGTTCAATTTCTCCCCGCGCTCCACGGGGGTGGGGAGAGACAGATGGAGAAGGGGGTGTTGGGAGGACGGCGAAGAGGGTGCGCTTGCAAACATCTCGTACTATCAACCCTTCCCCACCGGAGATGATGAGGCCAACTTTCCGCTCTTATGTATATTTATTTTATCCTTTTCTAAAAAGCGGACCCCGTGTGTAGAGCGCTGTCCTTCTTCGTCTTCTTTGGTGCCATCTTGTTCTTCTGCCGCTTCCGCTGCTTTCCGCGCCCGCCGGACACGGTGCCGGACACATCTTTGCGCAGAAGGACACCGCTAACTCGGACGCCCCGGACCGCAGAAAGGGAACCGTCCAGTCCTACCATGCACATACACACACGCACACGCACACATACTCAGCCATACACAGAAGAAGCGCGTCTCAAGAGGAGCGTATCCTTCGGTGCGCGCTTGGACTTTGGACTGACCACCATCATCGTCGCCGGTTTCGAAAGGAGGACCGCTTTCGTTTCGTGTTTGCGCGTGCCGTGGAAGAAGAAGATGGAGGTCGCCGGCGGTGAAATGTAGATGATGATGCCGCTGATGCTGATATTGGTCCTTCGAGCACAAGCGAAAAGGATACACCGATGGCGATGGAGCACTATCACACACACACACGAGAAAGGAAGGACCAACTGGAAAGGTTTAACTCCGGTGTAGAGCTGTTGCCCGAGATCCCGCAAAATCCTCATCCTACCTGGGAGACGCAGCGTATCTGCTGCTGCTGCTGCTCAAAACTGCCCAAAACTGTCCACCACCAACCTTCCCCACCCGCGCCGTACCCAAATCGTGCCGGTCAGTACACAATTTCCAGCGAAAGGAAAACTCGTACCACCCTGAAACTCATTCCATTCGTCCCATCGGGGGTTGGGCGTCCCAACTCGGACGGCTGCCAACGACGGTCCGCTACACGAACTTCTGCCAGCATCCTTGCAGGGTGGAAAGAGGGGGGGGAGGGGTTCGGTCGAAGTCCGCGTACCGTAGCTGTACTCTTCTTGGCGCACCCAGCCAACCACCAACTCCGTTTCCTATCGATGGACTGAGCGGGTCCGGGTCCGCTTCTGCGAAAGACCGATGTGTCCGAGTCCGCCGGTCCGCCCGAATGACGGACTGACCATCCCCGGGTCGGTGAAGAACTTGCCGGAGTGCTGACCAATCGACCGGCCGTTCCTTTGCCCCCACCCCCCCAACCCCACAACTCCTCACATCCGGCTGCAAAAGAAAGGCCTCGCAAGGCGTAACCTCATGATCCTCGGCAACGTTCACGCTCGCCAACGACGACGACGACTTTTTAGGAGCTGATGGGATGGGTCGGCAGGCAACCCCGGACCGTTGCCACATCAGCCAAGTCCGTGTGCAAGTGGCTGGTCCGAGCGAAAGGACCACGACGACGACGACGACGACGACGAGGACGACGACGAAGAATGCCTTATACTTATATCTTCGCATGCAGAATCAGGAACGTGCACGGCACACTCGAGGCCACGGCTCCCAGAACCAAGCCAAGACCGGGCCCCACCACCGCTGGTTGGCATCAGAAATTCAAACCCGGCTCTCAAACCCACGCTTCCGGTCCTTCGTCCGCCCCCAGCTAGCGGACCAGCCCGTTGTCCAAAACCGGAAGCCGTTCGTAGAGGGCCGCGCGCTCATATCCTTTCTTGGCCGATCCACGGTGCCCGTGCGGTGTTGGCGCATGCAAAAGATGAAGGAACCCGCCACCGTTAAGCACTCCAGGCCAGCATCACCGGCACCGGACCGAGCACGGTTGCAACCATAGCAACATCATCATCATCATCAGCAGCAGCATCAGCAGCACCGAAACGGTCCGGCGCTGTTTTTCCGACCTTTTCTGTGCCTTTTCTTCGATTCGATCTCCCGGCCGTTGTTGACCCCTCCTCCCTGTTTGTTGTCCCCCCGTTTCCCGCCGTGCCATTTGCTCGCCGAGGCTGCCACAACTTGCTGACCAACGGCGCCATACGGTGCCAGCTTTTCTTCGTTCCAAAAAGGCGAACCCAGCGAAGTTCGGCGGGGTTATGTGTGCGCACTGAAACCGTTGACCAACGATGACCACCACGACGATGACTACGACGACGCGGACGAACGGACGGACGGTACGACTCCGGAAGAATCCTTTCGCACATCAGGGTTCCGTTCCCTTGTTCCACTGCATCCCTTTATCCGTCCTCCGTCCGTCCTTCCTCCAGGCGGTAAGAAAAGGGGTAAAAGTCGGAGATGTTTTCTCAATCAAGGCCTACACCGTCCTCTGCAACACCGTCCTCTGCAATCGATCGCACATACGAGCACACGGCGGCCATCTTGCGAAACGAACGACGATACAAACGCACACTCTGCCCCTTGGAGGTGCGGGCTCGTTAGGACCGGATCCCAAGAGGAGGAGGGGGAGCGGTTGGAGAAACGAACGGGGTTCCGCAGTGGCAACATCCGCTGCCAGGTCGTTCCGGTCCCGGGAAGGTCCCAGGAACTCGAACCGGGCCCGTCCACCGGCGGGACGGCGCGTTATTTGCTCGAACGGGCTGACCGGTCGCTACCTCCTTGACGTTGACGATTCGCAAAGGCGGCGTACGGTGCGATGTTGTTATTATTCCGGCGACCATGGCGAGTTTCAATTATTGTCCTTGCGCGGCCTCCCGATGGGCGAGGCGATGCCCATTTCTCGAGCGCCTTCACGGCACGCAGAAAGACGACGCTGGCGATGCTGACGCTGACGATGATGCTGATGATGAAACTGTCGCATTCCGGGCAGCCGGCGATGGGAAGGGGTTTGCTCAGTTGGCGCCAAGGCATGCATGAAATATGGCACGCGTACGAGTCATCGGCAGATGTCACCGCAGGGGGCGGGCGTTCGGTTTCGAGAACCGTAGCGGACTACTAAAGCTTCATCGGAAGGCTGCGCGTATCAAAACACGCGGACATTATACTGGACACTGCTGACAAACAAAGTGACTCTCACTCCAACAACATCCACCTATGACTATTTAGCAGATCTTTCAATAGCAACAGAGTCAAACCTTAACTGTTCGAGAAAAAACTGCTTTCAGTACTCTTCTTCACTACTTTTCTTTGTAAATAAATGTTACGCTTGTTTCATCACTTAAGATGAAAATGCAAGTGGAACACGAACACCACATTTATAAAACATTGTAAACTGAAATAATTGTCTTTGAAACACATTTTTTCAAACTTGTTTTTCATTGGTTGGGGGTATACAGTGTTGCTGAAATTCGTTGATATGGTTTTGAAATACCACGAATCAAAATTATGTTTCTTTAGCGTGAAACTCAAACACGCTCAGCTTGTAAATTATATGAATTTGCATAAAATTAAATTTAAAAAACTCTTCTTCTTGGGTTAACGACCGCGCTGGTCATTCCTACCCTTGAAGGGCTGCCAGTTAAGGGCTTTTCCCATTTTGTATGTGGATGTGTGGAGAGTCAGTTCCCTCTCGTACAGGCGAGGGTCCGATCTAGCTTGAGGTTCGTACCCACGCCGGCGAGGTGGTGAGCCCCGGCGCTCATGGGCCGATTATCTAATCTTATATAAGCCCAAAACATGTTTTGCTAATAAGATAATATTGAACCATTCTTATAATTCGATTATCATTTTATAGCCGATGAACTAAACCGAACTGTTTGAATTATGGTTATGTTACAAGCGATCGATGAGTTTGAAAAAAAACGGCACCATGGCATGCAGAAAACACAATACTTGTGTATTTCTTATGTTTTTTTCAGTAATCTAACTAATCTTTAGTTATGAACAAATTCATATTCTCTTCTATTCAATGTTCATCAGATTGCAAATACAATTATTATTAGAACAAAAAGTACTTTATTAATCGACCCTAAATCATAAATGTCATTAATGCCTTACGACATTCTTTCATTAAATTACCATTTTTCTATTAACAAACAGACACAGAAATGAAAATTAAAGTTTCTTAAAAATATTAAAAATATGAGTATGAAATGAATATGATAAATAATAAACACAAGTTTATGATGTTTTACCTAATCAAAAGATCTTCTAAACATGCTTGAAAAATATTCTATAACACAATGGTATGAAAATATTGACATGGAAAAATTAACATGTACAGCGTAGCTTGATTGAATGATATAAAAAAAAATTTAATAAAACATCTTCTAACTGACAGTCCAAAGCTTGTCCAATGTTCAACGAAACCCTTGCGGCGGTCAAGCATTTTAGCTGCATTTCTTTGATGATACCAATCGGACGAGCTTTTCTATCAAATATTACACACCATGAGCTAACCACAACGACGAAATCAACAGGTTAAAAGATGCTGCAATACCACGAACAGCACGAGGGGAACATCACAATAATCATTCAGTGCTCGGTTCATCAACGAAAACAATCACAGAGTTTTCCAACTCCTTGAACGAGGGACGAGTCCCGAGGAGCGGGCAACGAGACTACTGGCGGCGGTAAACATTCATCACGATCACAAGGCCGAACGGCAGGGACCAAAACGTGAGAGTGGTTAAAATAATGAAAAATTCTAACTCATCACCGTGCCGCGTTCACCTCCCCACGAGCTCGATCCCCGCGGTCCAATCATTTGTCAATGGGGATCGCATCAAAAATAAATGAAGGGGCAAGAGCAACCGAACACGTCCAGATTAATCTCAGCCCTCGCCGGGGACGGTCGCGAGATGAGTCGAAAGCACACACTGACCACTGTGTGCGGTGCATCCTGTGTCCTCCCGGCAGGACACTGGCGTGGCGAAAGTCATGCTGTCGCCTACGTTCGTTTATTTGCTCCATTTTGTATTTTGTTTCCTTTTTTAAGGCCTCCCGGATTCACTCGCTGTAGTCACGAAATGTAAACAGAGGCATGTAAGAAACAAAACAAAAATAAATTAAAAGTCCAGGCCACGGCGGGGACAGGACAACATCTCGCCAGGCGTCGGATCAGCGATGGGCCAGTGTTTGCCTTGGGGCCTATCTAGATCTAGGGAAATCTCTTTCTAGCTTGGGACGCTTCCGAACCGGGGCATGCAGGGAGTGCAAATAGAAATCCAGGACATCCAGGAGAACGCCCGACTGGACCGGCCTATCGCCATGAGGTGTTTCTATTCAGTGGAAAATGCGATGGGCTGATAAAGGAAAAAATCTACAAAGCTAGTGTCAGCCCTCCACCCGCTTTCGTTCCCTTCCCAGGGCTAGGGGTTTCCCTGCGACAGAATGCAGTCTTTGGTTGTTGATCCTCGGTCAAAGATACGGTGGCTCTGGGGTGGAAAATTGCGGCTGTTGATGAGCCATGTCAAACCGCCAAAGGTTTCTTATCAAACGCTCGCGAACAGCGTCACCGAGAAGGGGAGCAACATGAAATGTAGTCAAAAAAAAATACAACACTCCATCGGCTTGCTCAGCGGATGTTGGTACGCATTCGCGAACTTCGCAGACCATGAAAAACGACATCAACGAGTCGTGGCTGCTCACCAGCCGAGCCAAGGGAAACCGTCTGCGTCCGTCTTCGGCGAGAAGATTAGCATAGTTTTCTTATCGAACAAGGAGCCGGCGCCGGACTCGACGTCGACCAGACTGAAATGGCCTTCGGGACGCGTGCAGTCCAACTCGTTTCACTTTCGCTCGAGATGCGTTTGGCGCTGCTCTTATCAGCGTCCCTCAGCGGAGGCTGTCTGCCAGGCGTTAGTTTGTTGATTTCGCGGACCCGCCGCTGGTTTGTCATTTCTTCTTTTAACCTTTCCAACAATGGAGAACGGTTTTTTTTATGAATAGATGCAAGCGCCGAACGAACACAGAGTTTTATTTTTGCTTATCAGTAGCAGTAAACGCGGTCTACCCTGGCGTCACGCCACCATTTCGTCATCCTGCTTATCGTCTAACTGTAGCCAGCGCAAACGGTTAATGCTAACACAAACCAGAAGAATCGATTTTAAGAACTACACAGATATTGTTCAAGGAAGTTACTGTTCCGTATTGTTATTCATACACGAACCATTGAAAGTAATTACCAATCACATGACGGTAAATGCTCCTATAACACTATTTTAAACGACATTACCGAATTTAAATCGATGTTTTGAACGTCATAACCGGGTGAAAACATTGTAATGAAAACCAACCGATAGTTGCAATTTTTGTAAGGTCAATCGAATTTGTTTCCTGAAATCTAAGGTTTCAGAAACAGTGTTTTTTCAACTATACGAATTTAAAATATATCTAACTATTACTGTGACATACCAACACGACAACCATTACAGTATTTCGTGTTTATAAATGTTTATTTGCCTCATAACAATAAGAAAACGGCGTATTACAAATTACGTATTACGTGTGAAGGGCTAACAAAATCATTCGTAATATTGTTTAATTAATTATTTTCCATTGAATAATGTAAAGGTATGTGACGAGTATACGAATGGATGATTGTTGTATTCATAAAAATTCGATTCGGGACAGATAGGAATTGAGGAATTTGGGGGGTCCGCGACAGCCGAGCGGTAGCGCCGGTTAGAAAATCGGCCTATGAGCGCCGGGGCTCACCCCCTCGACGGCTTGGGTTCGAATCCCATCCGAGACCAGACCCTCCCCTGTACGAGAGGGCTGACTATCCCCGTACAACAGGGAAACAAGTCTCGTAAGCCCTTAACCGGGCAGGCATGACCAACAACAAGGTCGTTACGCCAAGAAGAAGAAGAAGAAGGAATTGAGGGAAAGATTGAAAAATCTTCCATTTTTAGTTTGGAGAGTTTGGATCCAAGATGGAAAGTAAAATAGTAAAAAATTGTTTGAAAATGATAAACCCAGCTCGTAGTTGATTCATCAAACTCTTATTGGACAATTAATCCATGTTAATCCTCAATTCAATGCACATCTTCCTCAATTAAAACTAATTTGCTTATCAAATTCAAACTCAAGCTTTAACATATGAGGGATAAAATATACCACGCTGTCAAAAAATCAAATCCAATATTATAAAAGTTTCCAATGCCTTTTGTATCTAAAGAGGAGGACTGACTATCCACGTACAGTAGGGAAACAAGTCTCGTAAGCCCTTAACGGGCAGGCATGACCAAGAGGTCGTTACGCCAAGAAGAAGATGTATCTAAAGAACAACTAGTTCAGGTGCAATATCACAATAAGAAATGTGTTGCCTTCCTTCAAATATTCCCAATGCAATATTAATAAGCAAATAGATTGAACGCTTACCATGTCCTAATGTACGTTTATTACCCACGAGAGGAATAAGAATAAAAATGCCATGAGCTGCCTTTTGCTTTCGCGCCCACATTCTCCGATGCGTATTCAAACAGGTGGACTAAATAACAAAACCACATGATATCAGCTATAAAAATAAAACTCCATCCACTCTTCGTCTTTATTATAACCGGCAGCACCGAATAACTGGGCTATAAATTATCCATCAGCTGACGAAGCATTTCGTCAGCTTCAGCCAGCAGTGTTTGTTGTTTGCATCAATGCAAAAACAAACCTCCAAGCATCCTTCCGTTTACACACTGCTGTCGCGTTTCACTTTCATCCACCGAAAACACAAACGCCCAAAGAATGGGAGTAAGCAAGGGCCACAGGAAGCGTAGCATAAATTCAGCCCCAGAAGCGCATGATAATAATAATACTAATAAAAAAATCCGTTCCTTTGGCGGCAGGAGCACGAACCTCCGCGCAGAGGACGAGGCGTTCGGAAGACAAAACTGTTTGCTAAAACGACTTCTCCTTATCTTCGGTGTGCCCTTGGTTGAGCGGCGATAAAAGAACGGGGCGATATATACCTCACGGCCCGTCTTCCTCGGCTCATCCTACCCAACTTCATCGCAAACGGAGCCATCATCTTCCCGCTTCCGACAGCAGCGGCAGCAGCTTCGACGAGAACCAAGACGCCAAAAGGGAAGAGGTGGCGGTCTCACGAACGAAAACACAGGAAGACGTATCCGCTCGCGCTAAGAAACTTCACTGGCTGGCGCTGTTAGCGTTTATCATTGCACAGACACACAGCCGCACACTCCGAAAATGTATTTTAGAAACTGACCTATCCTAAACGCTTTCCCGTTGTACCCGGGAGCAAAAGGAGCCGGCACCAGGGAGCAAGCGTGCCGATCTTGGCAAATAAACTCTATAATAACATGATAATAAAAGCGAAGAAAACGGCAACTGCAACAGGAAAGAAACAGGAAGGAAGAAAGGAAGCAAGGAAGGACGGCAGGAAGGAGCTGCCCTCGTGTGGCGTTGGGCGGGGAGAAATAAAAGGCAAACCGACCGGACGGGAAGTCCAGATGATAGCAGGGGAACGAAACCAAAACAGCAAAGCACTGCAGCATCCACATACACACAGCCACACCCACAGGGACAAATAGAAAAAGTAGCGACAACACAGTAAAAACAAGAAAACCCCGCAGTCCGGAACCAAACAGGAGAAATCCGAAAAGAGTAAAACGGCTCAATAAAAGAGTCGTTCCGGAGAAAGACGATACGGTATATGGACAACCGAATAAAAATGCTCCGCCAGAGACTCAACAACCACAAAGCCAAAGTATGCACACAGGCGCACACACATACACACACACAGCCACAGTATTACAATCGCAGGATAAGAAAGACACTCGAAAGACTTGGGCCACAAGAATGTAAGCCAGGTGAAGGCGAAGAAGTGGTCGAGCAGAAGGAAGATGGGAGAGGCTGGGGTGGTGTAAGAAAACGAACCAAGATGAATGGGTCGTCACCGGTTCCGAGAAGGAGCGAAGATGGCGAGGAACGGCGGGCCTGGGGTGGGAAGAGGAAAACATAATGTCTGGCCGAATGAGTGGTGGAGAACTTGGTTTTATGAGCGAAAAATGCGAAACCCACCACCAACATAAAAAGTTGGCCAAGCAAGTGGGGAGTGGTAGGCGAGGGGAAGATCAAGAAGCGGGGGTGGAGGAGGCTCGTCGTCTTAGAGGGGAAAGACGTAAGATGAATAAACAAATAAAAATATTCTCCCGTAGCGCTCGGGAAGAAGGAATGGGCCATAAAACTTAACTAAGATGCTGTAGGAAACCTACTTACACACACACAAACATACACACAAAGATAGCCGACTATGGTGTAGCGTCTCAATGTCAACGATTCTTCTTCTACTTTTGCTTGGTTCCTGCATCTTCGTGGTAGCACAGGACCGGCTGATAGAATTTGCTTGTGTTGGTGGGTATTTTTATGTACTATTTGCAAACGTGTTTGCAGTTCTTCCCTCGTCAGCTTCCTGTATCGACGATGGTTGCGCCTGTGTGCCACAAACCAAGCTTTACACAGCCCGAAAAAGGATCCTCCGAAAGGTGAACGGACAAAGTTAGTGCAACCGAGCCTGAAACAGATCACGATTTGAAAGTTTTCGACTCTTTCCAGATCCCCCTCGCACGGCACACTCCGAGCCCCAGTACGGAATTAATTGATTTGATTTAATATGATTTAAGAACATCCTTCTTCTACCGCAACTTCTTCACTGAGTCCGCAACCGGGAGGAAAAGGAATCCCACCCGGCATCAGCAGGTTTCAACAAACACATTCTTCTCGAGCACGTGTTTGCAAGCTTGAGATAAACGGAAGACGGCGCCCGACGACGAAGACGACGGACATAATAATAAAAATTTATGCTGTATCAACATTCCGACTGGATGGGGCAAGCAGTAGGAAGAGACAGACAGAGAGAGAGAGAGACCACTAAAAAAGGAGGCTAAAGGAGAATGCTTTCCTTACGAGTCTGGGGGGATCCGAATGCGCAATGCAACAAGTTGTTACGATTTCGGCTGGAAGGTCGTATGAGGCTACAAGGAAAAGTGGCAGTGGAAATGGACTGTCTGGTGCGAGTGTATTGCTGGGATTGCACGCGACCGAATGCGGCAACGAAAAGGAGCAAAAAAAACCAAAAAGAGATTAGTTGGTCGTTATTAATCGTTTCCTTTCGGGGGGAATCCTAGCGTCATTCAATAAAAAAAGAAAAGCGTCCGAATAAACGCTCGTGTCCACAAAAGGGGATTAAGTCACTAGGCTGTAAGTGGATCCTGATAGGTTAGCCAGAAGTTGTACGGAGTGGCTTTAGCTTGACAGCAGTTGATAGCATGAAATACATTAAAACCTTAAAGCGAAAACTAATTTTAGACGATCAATTTGTATGATCTCGCAGCTAAAGTTGTCATACTATTTAACTTTCTTGGGCATAAAGATACGATGAATGTTTTAAATCAATACAACTGATAATACACATTAAGTGGATATGAAAGTGTGCGCATTAAGAGTATATGTAACAAATAATCCATACCAAGTGGATGTAAAAGTAACTTGAAAAACATGAGATACAAACAGGATGTAATGGAATATTTCGACAATTCGATTCCACAACAACGTTGAACGGATTTTACAACAGAAGAATCTATAAATTTATGATTGATAATCCATAATTTCATCTGATGAAAAGTGATGCATTTACACTCATTGAAGCAACTTTAATTTATCTTGAAATACAGTTCAATGTGATTCAAATAAATATTTGACTTTATACAAGGACATTGTCCTTCCTACAATTTAAAGAGTCATGAATATCGAAAAATTTGCTATTTTTCGAAATTAATCTCTTTCGAAGATTAGTAAAATGATCTATTTTTGAATAGATAATCATCATATTGGGTGGCACAACCAAATTGTGATGCTTCAAAAACATTTGTTTTTAAACAAACAAACAAACAAACAAACAACAAACACTAAATTTTGTTACTCAAATGTTGCATGTTGCTTCAATACAGTCAAGATTCGTTAGTGAGAATGAGGATATTTTTAAAGCTCGACAAAGTGGTTAATTATACTCAAAAATATTGCTCACTGATGCTCCAATGACTGGTAAATTTAGTTTATTCAAAGGCAACAATCCTTTAAATGCTTAATTGAAATGTCTTCGTTAGAGAAAGAAGCGATTTTCTCCTTATAGGAATTCAACTATACTTCCTTGGAAACAAATCTTCTTTGACGTAAAGACTGCTGTGTAGTGTTGTGCGAATCAGATTCACGAATCTTCATGAATCTTTGAAAAGAATCAATGAATATGAATCTCCATGTTCGAGATTCACGATTCACGAATCTCCAAGATTAATGAAACCCGGCTTTGCTAGAGCTTGAAAACAAGCAGGAAGAAAATGAGAGGGCAGTAAAGTTGTGTAAATCTGATTAAGATTCATGAATCAGAAAATCCTGAAGACACACCCAGTGAGGAAAAGTTGTCAACCAAAACTGGGTTGAGGGCCCCTCCTTTTGTTTTTTTTTGGTCGCATAATCCAAGCCTCTCCGAAGAATCGAGGAGAATCGTGAATCGTGGAGAATCGTGAATCGTAGAGGTTCATGAATCGTGGACATTTTTTCCTTCAAGATTCGGTTCGTGAATGGAATCACTCATTGCAGAAGATACATATGAATGAATCTCATCGAAAGATTCATTAAGCACAACACTACTGCTGTGGTATCTTCCTTTTAAATGATATACCGATTAATGAAATGCAATGCTGGATTATGTAATCTGCTCGAGTTTTTGTGACATGATCAAGATAGTTAAAACACTTTCACATCTTGAGATAAGGTAAAATGTTTTGTGTGGCAAAATACCCAACAATCAGGTTTCATCTACCTTCTCATGAAATTGTTCCATTTGTCACCATAAAGAACAATCGACGGATCAATGCCGTTCGTAATAGTTTTTCTAAAACGCTTCACCTCTTCGCACATTTCATCTCTCAGGGGTTCAACTAATCGCACTTTGATTGAACGCTCCCAAAGCTCCATCGGTATCCCCCCCCCCCCCCTCCTCCCTCCCTTTACCGCATTCCGCACGTAAATCCGAGAAAAACGTACTCGCAGTGACGCCGGAAAAACCGCTCGTTTCACGCGCGTAGCATCTCCCGCGACATCGCCCGCCGGGCACGAAATAAAAAATCCTTCGGCCCAAAGTGAAATCGAATCAATTAATTAAGTCCCGTTAGTGTCCGTCATGGCGATGCGTTCATCGGTCAGTCCATTTCGCCGATGCAACCAAACGGCAGCCTGTTGCAGCCGGGATGCAATTCCCATCACAAGGCATGGCATTTGGCTGTGGGGTGGTCGAAATTGATGGCAACCACACACGCACAAGCACACACACACATACACACACACACAGACTCTATGCAAACGTTCAATGGGCGCATAGGCCGCGCGTGTTTCTATGGGACGATCGGGTTCGCGTGTTTCCCAAAGGATTGGATTAGGCGGAAAGCAACAAAGTGCGGGAGGGAATGAGTTCCAATGTAGCTCACCCGACTCCCCCAACTCCACCTCTAGTGATGCACTTTCCCGGGCGTGGGCATGCAACAGACACACAGCGGACCAACACCTAAGCGCGCCACACAAACAAACCACGGGCAGCCATCGGAGGCCGTAAGCGTATCCTTTTTCCCGACTGACATGACAGATGTACGTCCCGAGCGTCGCCGAGGGAGTGCTAATTATGACAGAAAGCGGCAAAAAGGATTTTTTTCCTCCCCACTCACTCTCTCCCCCTTTCTCTCCGTTTCGGTCATTTGTCGCCGATGCAAACACCACTTGCTAATGGTGGTGGTGGTGGTGATGGTGGTTGTGGGCCGGATGAAGGCGGAAAAAATTAGAAAACGCATTCGAAAATGAATATGTTCCAGGGTGTGCAGGAGACTCACACACATACACACGGATGCACGTGCAGCGGGACTTTCCGGGCTGCAGGATTGATCGACGCAGAACTACAAAGAGCAAGCGTAATAATGGTTTACTCCAGGATTCGCGGGACGAAAGGTGACAGGGACGGGGTAACCACTGGGCCGCTCATTCTCGCCCACCTTCCTGGTCCCTTTTCACATCTCCCTTCGCGCCTCCCCGCCCAAACCCATCCCGTGGACTATCAATCCCAACCGAGGTACTCCGTTCGTTGCAACAAATGCAACTACGCGAACTGTTTCCTCTTGTTTTTTTTTCTCCCTGCAGACCCATTTTTTTTCGCTAAAGAAAAAAGGTAAACCAGGATGGAATCCATCCGGAGCAGGATTCCTCGCCTCATCCCATCTCTTGGAAAGGGCAATGAATGAAATGAGGTTTGTGTGCGTGTTTGTGCGTGGTTTTTTTGCCTTCCGGCATGATTCCAATAAAAGGAAAAACGGAAAAACAGGACGTTTGCTAGATCAACGTCAGCCGCTTCGATGGCGGAAGGCTAAAAGAACGTAATTGACTAATTGAAAATTATCGAAGCCGATTAATCTCCTGACTATTCGCGTCAATTATTGTCCGGCATTCAAAGCTAAATGAGCGGTTTGAGAGCTTTGCCTTCGATGGATAGCATTCAATCGGTGGTTTGATTGTGTTGGTGTTTTTTTTTATTTTTGCTTGGCGTTTTTGTTACTCCTTCCACCGAAAGGATTAGTTGTTTAGGAGCGATTGTTTAAAATTCAGGATGGGTTGCATAATGGGGATCGACTCTATTCTCATAACGGATCATTCTAAACAGATTTAGATCCATAAACAAATTAAAACGTACACTGCAATTATGCTCACGTAGTGTTTCGCTGCATGCTCTTCTTTACACATCATTGCCATCACCTGGGTGTTCTAAACTTTTTGGTTCACGGTTTTTTGGAAACGTTGCCGTTTCAATTGTTCCAAAAATAAATGAAAACCGGTGATACTGTACTCTACGTCTGCTAACTGTTTAAAATATAAATATTTTGTGATAGCTAATAAACTAAATGTTGACATCTGATATTAATTAATTCGAACATCTGTCGTTCCTAGTAAATTCCGTATTCATAACTACGTTTTCCTCATAAATACTTCGGCTTTAGAGCTAAAAGCTTCTTTTTCAAATAGGATGCATCTCAATTAGTTAATTGGATATTACTTCAATCTGCTCAAGCAAACATATTATGCTTGATTTACATGAAGTATAACACACTTCCAATGCACGCGCAAAAATCAGTTTTTCTGTACTTTTTGTGTTTTATGTAGACGTTGAAATAAAGCCGCATTTTATGTTGATTTGAGTAGTTATCGAATATCAGAGAAGTAATGTGTTCACCGAAACCTTATCAACCAAACGTTATACTTAATCACAAACAACTTTGTTTTGTACTCTTGACTGACCAACTGACAGCAATTTACAATTTGCAAAGATTGCTAAACTAAGCATTTTAAGAATAGCCAAAGGGCATTTTTGTCGGTCAAATATAAATCACTTTGGTTGTTTTCTGGAAATGCACATTCAAATACTTAAGTTGATGTAGCTAAGTGTTTTAGTGTTTACAGTTGGTATGACAATAGATAACCCCAATATGTTTGAAAAAAAAAGTTCAGTGCTACAACAGCACTGGATTGTAAAAATTTAACCGGCTGAGAACGAAACGTTTTCAAGCAAACATCGTTTGCACCACTTCCTTTTTTCTTTACAAATTTTAATTACTTTGCAATTCCTTCCAAAAGAGTTTTTTAAGTACGTTCTGAATATTTCGCACTAAAAACGGTCGACAAAAGAACCCAAGCTTCTGGTGATCGTTTACATCGACAAGAAAAAATGCAATAAACCTGCGGCTCAGCTGCAACAATCGCATCAGTTTCGCCAGTCAAACCTCGTCAAGCGGAGGCTCCGACAATAGGCGACCCAAAACCGAGAATTTTCAGCTCTCAAGAACGCATCCTTGCGTTGCTGCACCATCGTTGTCGTCATCGTCGCCGTTGGTGCCGGATTCGCTGCATCCTTTCCTTGCGATGCAGGTACCGAAAACGGGAAAAAGTACTAGTGCTACCTTCGTCGAAAAAATAGCTACCCAGCGGGATGCAGCGGGATGCGACGGGCAGGAGCTTGCAAAAAGAAAGAGGACCACGAGAATCGCGTGAAGGGTGGGGGAGTGAGTGAGCGAAGGAAAAAAAAGGACCTTACTGCGCAGCGGGTGCGTGAAATATCGCTAAAATTATTCGTCATTCCCGCCCTTTCCTCCGAGGGGCAGGCTGGAGGAGGGGAGATCGGCTGATGGAGCGGGGACTGCCGAGGTCGGTGTCATGTTTCGGTGCAGCATATTGCGCCTGCTTTTCCCCGCATTTTCTCGGCGCTTTTTTCGCCACCGAAGCCCTTCGAGTGCGCCCGAAAAAGGATGGCGCGAAACGGAGGGAAGCACGGGACGGACGCCTATTGGTCGTGTATCGATCCCTTCTCGGGCCCTCCGTCGGCCACAGCACCTTCGCCGTGTCGCTCCAGGGATTTTATCGCGGCACCCGGGACTTCGGCCGAACGCAATTCCCAGAAGTGCTGGGACAGGAAGGCCCCGGAAACCCTCGCTGCAAGAGGACTGCGAATGCACTTTTATGACCGCCACCATCACCAACACCAACACCACTTATGGCATCGACCGCCATAAGCCACCCGTGAGCAGCGGCAATGTCACGTCCCTTCGCTCTCGCGCCGGGAGATGGCAATCGGTGTTCGCGGCGGGCCAGAAAATGCCGTTCCGCCGAAAACGGTCCAGCGCAGGGCAGGTAGGCAAAACCGTGCTGGCGTAGGAGGGGTACGCAGAAGGACAGGCCCAAGAAGGAAGGGCCGAAAATTCGCAGACTCACCACCGCAGCAGGCCAAATTAACACCCGCGTCGAACCGAAGGACCACGACCTCCTTCACGGAAACAAGGATAATCGCGGACAAGAATACGGGCGAGGAATGGTGGAAAGCCTGGGGCCTCGAAACGGCACGTACCGAAAACAAACAACGCAAGCGAACTCGCGGTTCGCTCCAGCTTGCGCTGAACCCTAGAGCCTCGCTTGTCCGAGTACTTTGCTCGGCTTTAGGTTTCCTTTGGTGGTGGTTGTGCGGAGTTGGGGTATGACACACCACCTTACCAAGCTTATTCTCTTGTTCCACATCCTTTATCGACACTTTCATTTGGTCCTACACCGATCGCCATTACCTGCAGATTTTTACAAAATTTCCACACACAATTTTTAGCCTCAAACGCTTTCGAACAATCTGAATTTAAAACTTGAAACTGGTTATACCGCATTCGTGTGTACATAAACCCAAATTGACAGTTTAATGATTTCAAACGTTCAAAACGTATTCTGCAATCGAATTTCCCAGAATCGATTTGCATTTCAATGTAAAGTACGTTTATTCGCGTTATTATTTGATGTAGAGTTCAATTGTGATTACCGTAGGTCATCAATGCCAATCAATGGGTAAAAAAATAAATCAAAACTAATTCGATTAGACTTTGATGTAACGAAGATCGTCAATCCAGCCTTCGTCAATGATAGGCAAATGTGTTGCAAATATACTTGACTTGATGCTTTTGTAACGAGTTGAAATACGTTTCTTTAAGGCAACCGTCTCTGGAAGCTGCTTCGTTATCATCATTTTAAGCACACAATGCTACAGCATTTGACAAATTCGAAGCTTACTAACTATATCTTTTCAATTAAGACGAGAAATATAATAAGGGAAAGTATTTCAAGGAGCCTCGATGATGTAAGATGTAACGGCACTATTTTACAGAATGATTTCGTTTCAAAATAAAGGAAATAATCCTATTAAAACTTCACGGCCTCAAATTAACTTTTCATAGAGAAAACGAGAAAAACAAATGATACCATCATTTTAGGTAATACAAGTGTCAAAATTATATACTTAAATCGACCAAATATTTTTATAGTACCTTAAAATGTTGTTTAACGATATCCAAAGGAAACTGTTTTAAAAACTTTAACATTTTAAATAAAAGGGAAAACTGCACCGGCATACGTGTGGCAAAACGCCCTGACATTGAAAAGATTGAGGCATACTGCACCGTCAACAAAGAGCAACTCAAAGTTGGGCCCATGCTGCCGTCATAACCCATGCATTGTGCATTTCAATATGCAGTATATTGAACAAGAGATGTGAGTTTAATTGAAACGGATAGGGCCGGGGTTTCATACGAAATTTAAGTAATTTTCTTGTGATGGTAAACTATGTTTTCATATCATAGGTATACAGGATAGCAAAATATCAAATATTGACTCCTCCAAAAGTGCTACAAGTGGATGATGTAAATATAAAGGTTATGCTAAGACGACATGTATGAAAGGCTATAAACAGAAAAATGTTCAATAACTGTCTTTGGAACACTACACCACAAAACTCTGACCAATGCTTGTTATGTGGATTCACTATCGAACTGTTTACTTGCGCTTCTGCATAGACTAACCATTCGACAAGCAACCTTTGGTGCTTCTTCTGTTTGTTGCGGGTAGTCTTGCCCATGTTTAAGAAAGTGCATTATGCCTCGCCATCCTGCCCAATCCGTCCCACAAGTATCAATGAAGTGAATTTGATGTGTATTTGCATATTTTTCGTAAATAAAAAAAAATGTTTAAAATCCAACAATTAACATTTGGAATATGTTTCATTAACAGAGTGGCAGAAAGAGGAGCATTTTCGATTCTTCTTTTTGGCATAACGATCGTCTTGGTCCGTAACACAAAACTTGAAATTTAACGCCAAGTCAATATGCCGTAAAATATTAAATCTGTAAGGTGCCTACTATATGAACAGGTAATGAAAAACAAATGAGACCAAGAGAAACATGCAAAAAACATCTTTTTTACCATACTTTTCACTGATCAGTGTAATATAAGTTATGACCTTTTCCGAAGCCCACATCCTTCTTTGACTTCTGTGGTAAAAATTTGGAGAAAAAAACCAAAACAAAAAACCGTTCATCAGCCTTTGCTACCAATCTTCGCGTTCGTCCGTGGCCAACGGCTTTTTCTTTTCTGCGGACGGAACAAACATCAGCCAAGATAAAAGCGTGGCGGTCGAGGAAACAAAAAACCGTGATCCTGGGGTTGCGAATGTCCACTCGACAAAGGGCCAGAGGGGCGAGCGAAGGGCTGGAAGAAAAAACTCCCTTACGGCCCACGGCTCACAGAGGAAAATGCGACACCGAACGTGACTGCGAGCGTCCGTACGAGTTTTCCCCGGGTAAGTGGCCAACACCGCCGACTCTTCCGGCGACGGTTTAGCGCAATTTTCTTTCGCACAGTTTCCCCCTTTTTCACTGTGCCTTAGATCCACGATACACATATATATGTGCGTGAATGTGTATGCGTGTGTGTGTTTGCAGTTCAATCGAATGCGAATGCAGGGGATTCCATCATGCCACATCGGTTAGGGCATTTTTCTTCGAAAAGAAATCGCCCCAGTTCGTCTACTTCTCGACGTACATCAAAACGGCGACGTGGACAACGAAAGCCTGCAGCGAAGTTTTGTTTTTTGCCCTTTCGCTGCAAAGCTAGCCCTGGCTTCCATTGCGTGGGATTTATTTAGGATTTCCACTGGCCGTGGTGGAAAACGCCGTCGGCCATCGTCGAAGTGGGCACACTTTGGAGACCGGAAAAAGTGGGTTTCTCTCCAATGCGTCTTTGCCAAAGCCCTCATCGGGACATCGATGTTTGGTCTTTGCTCCATAGCTGGATTCTCGCGTGTGTGTGTGTGTGTGGGTAATTTTTATTTTGTCTCAGGCTCGATCGAAAGATGTGCCGTTCCGTTTTCATCTTGGCATCGCGAAAGGTCCCTTTTTTCTTTTCACCTACCGAAGGCTAGACGTGTGCAAAAACTTGAGCACAAGAGACCAAAACCCATCCAGCACAAGGATGGTTTCGAGCTTCAACATCGGCCCTTACCCCGGCCTATGCCCACGGCCGCGGATGCGATAGGTTTCCACACACCTTTCCTTCATCCGATCCTACGGCATGGAACCCCTTTCTCCAGCCGTTCAAAGCAGCGGCACAATTTGGCCGCCAAGACTTCCTTTACTCCTCCATTCTTTTGACTCCAAAAAACGTCATGCGTCATGGTTGTTGTTTTTTTCTGGTTTCTTATTGTTTCGATTTAGTTTTTTTTTTGTTTTGTTTTGCTCTGCCAGCATCATCTTTTGTCCAGCGCGCTGCGACGCGGAAAACCGGTACGTGCCGTTTAGCGTCGTTTGCGTGCGGACGTCGTGTGTCGCCTCGCGTTCACGCTCGAAAGCCAAGGATATGGAAAAGGTTCCGTCCGTCCGTCCGTCCGTCTAGGACTCCGTCATTCCGGGCAGCTGGCAGTCGGTTGCGAACGGGTTGAGGAAGCACATTTTCTACACAACAATCAACCCGACCGAAAAGGCGGACGAAAACATGGAAGGAAGCACTTGGTGAGAAGGGAAGGTAGGGCGGAGTGAAGAGCGAAAAAAACCCCGCTAAGCAGAAAGTCCTTTCGTGTGTAACCAACGCCGACGAAAGGCCCTACCCCCGCGGTCGTTGTCTCCCTCGACGGTTGTCAGTGTCAGCGCGGAGAGTTGCCCTGCGGAAATGCGACTGCCTTGAATTAAAAACACGCAGAGGATGGAAAAGACGAACAACCGCAACAAACAAGGCGCGCAAAGAAGATGAAAGGCGACGGCCAAAGGATATGTGTGTGCCATGTCGCGGAAAAATTTCCATTACAACCACCTTCGTCCTACGTCCGCGGACCGCCGTGTTCGACCTCGATGCTTCGTCCCCCGGCCTCTGAAAACGTTCCTTGCTCCTTTCGGTTTACCGCTTTTATCCCGGTTTTCGTTCGTTAATCACTGAACATCTCTGGTCACGGTCACGGAAAGGGGTCTTCTTGGGCCGCAGGGCCACACGCTTCCTTCGTACGTGTGCGTGTACGTGTGTTTGTACTTCTTTTCGCCTTTGTGCGGGGGTGTGCGAAGCAGGGCCGACAATGAGATGAGAACCGTTTTGCGCCGCTGACCGAAGGAGAAAAAGGCCCGTAGGTGACAAACGTAGGTTTTTTTTCTCGAAAGGAGGAAGAGAGTTTTCCTACGAATAACGATGTGCTCGCGGATGCGTGGGTCGTTTTCCACGTGTATGCGTGTGTCCACCGCCCTGATTCATGTGTGTGATTGTGTAAAGGACAAGATTTGGAAACAAAAAGAAAGAAAGAAAGCGGATAGCAATCTGCACACGGCGCCCTGCGGCCTCGCGAAAAAAGAAGGGACGTAGCTCGGGAATAGCCGGTCATCCCTCGACCGGTGGACAACGGTGAAAGCACGCACACGGGCGCGGGGGAAAATCTCATTCGCCGGGGCAGAATCCTGCCACGGTGGCCCGCTTTGTCGCGTTTACCTTCCCGACGCCGTTTTCTATCGCTTCACCTCACACTCGTTATCGTTATCTCTTTCGCCCTCGATCAATCGATTGCTGGAGAGGACTTTCCAAACCATTTCCCTCCTCTTTTTCGTGTCCCGGAGCAGTCGCCGGACATCCTTATACGTTTTGTTTTGTTCTTCTTGATGTTTTCTTGCGCTCAACTTAAATATACACCATCGGTGTGAACTGCCTCCTTTCACTGGCCATCATTTTGTGCTACCTTTCTCAGAGCCCGCGGTTGTAAATTTCGGGAAACGTATAAAGATCCATGCCACAGATACTATTAGTTAAATTAACGGTTGACGAAAAACACCGGACCAGCAATGGTTACACTCGCAGAACGATGTGCTAGCTTAGCACGGACGCTATGTTTGTTTTCAAAAAAGTTTTGGGGTTCCTTTGGGTTTAAGAAACTAACAAAATGTGCATAAGCAGGTTGACAGCCAGTGTCCAGTCTTAACCAGTTTTAACATTACTTGAAAAATCTTACGAATTAAAATGCACACACAACTTCTAATCTATTTTACAAACCATTCTCCCACGAATTCGATTACTTCTAATATCGTTCTGCGCGAGTTCCCCACGAAGGGCGTATTAGTTTTCAATTTAAACTATGCTTGGCTGGCTTTTTTTCGTCGAAATATCTCATTCTTATTTAATTTTTATCCAAACTTCTTGAATATTTGAAACATACTTCATAATAAATTCTTTAAATTTAAAAGACAACGCACCAAGCTGAAGGGAACGATATTATCTGTATTCTAGTGTGAAAGTATGAACTATCAAAAATCGAAAGCCTTACTCCAGCTAACAAAAATGTTATATATTTTATCATGTTGAGGATAAAACGTACAAACAACATTATGTTGTAACATCCGATATTTTATTTGAATAATGTATAAGTGGGTTTTTCAAAATAACTATGTGTATAAATCAAATAAAATCAAATGATAAATTTGTAACACGCGATCTTAATTGGAAAAACGGCCAAAGCAATTGGATCAGTGATAAAAAACAAAAACGAAATTCGAAATAAATAAAGACCACAGGCATTAAAAAAAATCTTAAACATCGCAGCTCTCAAAAATACCCCTCAACTCATAACAGTACCATTTCTTTTAGCACTCATTCAAAGCCAATCAACCATACGTAGAATGGCATGTGGAAGTTGTAAACGGTGTCCATATTTCACCGGTGACCATTGATTGGCCACCGCACAAATTTTCTCCAATTTGCAGCTGCAATTGTTGCGTACCTTTCCCGTCGCGAAAGCCCGTCCCGGCCAGACCCTCGTAGAATGCAATATGCCTGACTCAGTCACCCAGAAAAGGTTTCCTGCGAAGAGAAGTTTCAATTGAAGTGCGGTGATTTGTGCTGCATTCATTCCTATTTCATGCGGGGTTAATTTTATCTCGCTTTGATCTCTTTCGTAGTGTGTGGAACTGTCCAAAATTTAACGAGAAATAAACTCGGCTGCTTCTTCGTCCTCGGTATGCCTTAGCGAAAGAATAACCATGTATCTTCCTTTTTCATTTCCCGGGTTTCCTCAGTGCAACGGGACGTAATGTTCCGCGAACTCTAAGCCAAACCTCCACCATGTGCATAGTGTCGAAGCGCCGGAAAAGCGATGAGCGTGCGGAAGTGGCACGGATTTTACAATCGAAGAAATTTGTTTGCACAAATCGCGCGCGGAGGATGTAAAAGAAAATCATCCAGGTACACACGCTCAGGGACAGCTTCGGAGTTGCAACGATAGCAAAAAAAACTGCTGTAAATCTTCCGAACGAAGTCCACCGTCGGACGCGCAGTTCTTCTGGCGAGAAGGATGCAAAGGGCAAGCTAGAGAGCCCGAGAGGGAAGCAAGATAGAGCAAGATGCAACACACACCGGAAGTCGGCAAGGATTGAAGCTGGCGAGGATTAAATGCAGCAAAGAAAGTGTACATAAAACGAGCGCCGGTCGAGCGTGCACTCTCTTCTTTGCTGACCATCGGCCCATCATCGTCCTGGCCAGGTCGCAAGAAAAGAAGCCTGGCGACGACTCACACCCCGGAACGGCCGGACGCAAGGATATGCATACGAGGTCTCGTGCGTACGTGCGAGCATGTGTCGCTCCCTATGTATGTGTATATATTGAGCTCGCTCGTCCGTTTCCGTGCGCCTTGGCAACGGGATGCCCATCCTTACAGTCCCTTCCCAGCGTCCTGCCACTGGGCCACTCTTTCTTAACCGTATCACCGCCCCGCTCGCAGGCGAAAGTCGATTCGGGAGTCAGCGGCGCTTCGAAGCTGTATGCTAATATCTTTCTCGCAAGGACTCGCTCCCCGGCAGCAGCGAACTCCACGACGCCGACGACTGGACGGGTCCTCAGTTGGACGTACATGTTCTTTCTTTCCCTTTTTCTGTCTTCCCTGTCCGACCCATTTGCTTCCACTCCCCTTTGCCACCCTCCAGCAACCCTCTCCTAGCGCTTTTGCGATCGATCCAAGATGAATGGGCACCGAGCTGCTGGACTTTCGTTCTTCCGTCCGGGATGCAGCAAAAGATAGACCTAGAATGGACCAACCCTTCGCCGTTCCCTTCCTCAACGCTTTGCCCGGCTGGACATCTTCGCCCATTCCATCGCATCTGTGAAGTGGCTCGAAATTCGTTTGGAGATTTGGGCAGTTCCGCAAGCGAGGAACTCGAGGAGCCGGGGACATTTTGGGCCCGACGATCAACGGAACGGTAATATTTCATCCTCGACCTGGGAGGCACGGTTGCCATTCAGAAAGAAAGACTAATTTGCTGGAGGGAAGTGATTTTTAGACCTTTTTCAGCGAGACGACAAACTCAAGCAGGGAATGTTGAGAGCGACATCAGTGAAGGGAAGGAGTGCATTATTTATTTATGAAATGACCGCACCGTAGCAATTTGGATATAAATGGACAGTAGCTTAACCCCTGAGTTTAGGGTTCCAGTTAGATCATTTCAATGTTAAATAGCTAACTTTCCCGGTCAGAAAAAGGCTTGATATTTGTGAAATTGTGAAAATAAAATGGGACGAGTTAAGACAGCAACTAATTGAAAATACTTTTAATAAGTTCCTTACACTTTGATTCAAAAACAAATAATCATTTCATTGCTACGAGTATAGAAGTTATCTTGATAAGTCATACAGTGCATCGCAAACGGTTCTCTTGAACCGAGTTGAATTAGTTACCCGACCTGGAAAACCAAACCTCGGATGGCACAGATTTTAACCCTTTCTCCAAGTGGATCGCAAACAAACGCAAACGCATGTGCGTTCCAAATGCATCTCAACCCATCTTTAAACGCCGCTCCCGAAAGAACTGTTGGAAGAAAAGTTTGCAAGACGCAAACTATCATCACACCCACCGGACCCCCTTTTATCTATCAGCAGCTGGGGATGCGTGCTCTAAAAAGAAGCTGCTCGCACGCACTCGGTACGCATACGCATCCGTCTCTGGTGCAAAATATGTATGTACTTGACGCAGACCCGGTTCACACAGCGTCGGAAAAGTGCCCCCCGGAGAATAAGGAAACAAGGACCAAGGTTGTGGGAGGGAAAGAAAAAGAGAGCCTGCGAGAGAGGGAGAAGTCAAGGATGTGAGGGTGAAAATGAGCGAGAGGGTTGCGGGTTTGAAGAATGATAAATAAGCTCGCCCATGCATTACCTTTTTCCGGTGTCTTCAACGGCGCAACGACAAAAAGGCATCTAGATAGAGGAAGATGGTCCGGCGATAAAAAATAGAAACACTAAAAGCTAGCCGAGCAAGGGATAAGAAGTGCGCTGGCTGGCGCACTGGCAAACGGCATGCGTGGTGGTGAGGATAAAAGGCATTTTCCTCCCGCTGCTAGCCAGAAGGCCGTGTATCGCTCAGCCTCCTGCCATCGAGCCGCATCATCTCACGTCCGGCCTAAGAAGCCCAAGCTCTTGTATACCACCTAAAATACAAACACACGCATACACACGAGCGCGTACGCATCTCGCGGTCCGAACACATATGCACTGGGCCAGATCGGAACGCAATATTTAAAATGAGATCTCGTCCCACCCCTCCCGTGCGTTGGAGATGGCACTTTTCCTCCGAAATCTATAATCTTCGGTCCACACAAAACTCCCCGACGCGAAAGTGGGGAGGGGAGTGGGGAAGGGGATTCTCTGCATGTCCGGCGCGATGTAGGCCGATGTCGTCAAGAAAATGCTGGAAAAGTGCGCAAAATTTTCGCGCAAACTATCCTCGGCCTTGCTATCCCTTTCCTTCGGCCACACACACTCACGTGCGAGCTCCATTAGCTTCTTTCTCCGGTATTTTGCCGTTTGTCTAAAACCATACCACTCGCTTCCCCCATCTCCCAACCGACCCCAACCCAAGTCATTGCCGGACAAGGGCGGCTTCGTGGAAAACTAGATGCTGAAGCACCTGACGCGCGCTTCTCGGTTCGTTTCTTGCACGTCGGGGGTACGAGAAGCACACCATTTCTCAAATGCTCCCCCACCACCTCATGCATGCTATTTTTCCCTCCCTACACCACTTCCCCTCTCTCTCTCTCTCTCTCGCTCTCTGTCACTCTACAGCGTGTGGAAAATCGCATCCGTTCGCAAACGACATCGACATCCCAAATGGAAAACCCCACGCACGGGAACCCTGCTGCGGCCGAAACGTCCGGTCAAAGCGATCGAAAAACGTACCAAAACCCTTGCTCGCCCAAACGCGGTCAGCGAAGAAGCTCGAGATGGACACATCCTCCCCGCACAGCCTGCTCTTCTTGCCCTCCTCGTTCACCATAGGATCTCTAGGAACGACGACGACGACGACGAAAGTGTTCGGGGACCAGGAGAAACCCGGGGGCAAGAAACCCGGAGACAGTGAAGGTAGCAAGAGCAAAATTTTCATTCTCTAAAGTCCTCCCTCCTTCCCCCGTAACTTTCCTCTGCCTTCCCTCATTCGACCACCCACATTTTGTATGCCCTTTCGAAGAAGTCCAACGAGGACGTGGTCATCGTTTTCTATTTCGCCTACACACCGCCATACGGGCATCGGATATTTCGCCAATCGAGCGACGACGGAACCCCTAACCCCCATCCACACTCATGCACACACACACACACCCACACACCCACACACAAACTGACCAACTCCTTTCGTCCCCGAAGCGGTCCTTTCGAGGTGTGGGGAAAGTGTGGCAAGCGGATGCGAGAGGCACGAGGTTACAACTACACGGGCAAAATAAATTTTCTTAGCTTTACTCACTTGGTCAGCCTGCGCTTGCCACCCCTACCACTCCGGTGCCGCCATGTGAAACATGTGCCGAGTTTTCGTTTCCTTCCTGCCGCAAGTGGGGCTGCTAGCTGAGAAAATGAAGCATCGTTCCGCTCGCGGCCAATTTTTCCCTCCGTCGTTTGTGCGTTGCTAGGCTATCGGCTTGGAAAAAGGATCGGCCATCCTTGGCCGAGCCGAGGAAAAACAACCGTCGGCGCACGAAAATCGCCAATGGTCAGCTGATGGACTTCGGGTTCGCGAGAAAATGCGAGCGGGAGAGAAAGGGAGATAGCGAGAGAGTGAAAGAGGGACAGAAAAACTCGCGGCAAGTGAAATGGATTTTTACGTGACTGTGTGTGTGTTGGTTGTTTTAAACGAAGTGCTACGAGACGCGGGCGAGAAAGAGAGCGCCCGATAAAGCACGTGCAAAACTGCGGCTGAATAAAGAGGGACGGGAAAACCCGGGAACCAACGTGACTTTCCGTCCGGTGAGCGAGTACATAGTGCTGGTTTAGTTGGAAATGCTGCCGAGGGAAGGAAAAGCAGGGTGCTTCGCGTGGCCACCTTCCTTTCTCCGCGCTGTAACGTGCAAGATTTTCCCGAGATGGCGACAGTCTTGGGCAGCGAATCGGGGGGCCCGGCATGTCACAGCGGGGTGACAGAAAGTCCAGCAAACTCTTTCGCAAATGTATGTACGAAACCGTCCCCACATGTGGCGCCCGGGAAAGCGGTCGGCTCGAGCGAGGGAGGAAAACATTTAAATCTCGGAAGAAAGAGTCTATGGAAATGGGAAAGCTGGAGCAAGCGGCTGACATAACGATAGCTGGACTGTTTGGGATATGTCTTTTTTATTGAATCACTCAGGATTTATAACAAATTATCTTTACCAACCATTCCTGTATTTGATTTTTAATGATGCGAAAAGTACTCGATTTTTATGACATGACACTCATCCCGCGATATTTAAAACTGTTTCCCTAATTTCATTAGCAAATAAAATCTTGATCATTTTAAGAACACTACTTGCGTTTCCCATATCCTGACTTTTCCATTTTCCACCTCACCTTTCCCTCTTCAAAAACACACAAAGACGCCAAGCGTGTGACCATGTGTGGCGTGTGTGAACGTGAGCGCGAGATCCCTCCCCCGGGTCCCCACCCCAATCTCCTGGCACTGCCGATTATCATCATCGATCGGCCGGAAACCCTCCCTCAACTCCATCCTTCCTCGAGTAAAGGGGTAAGTGACCAAACCAAACAATCACGCACGCCCGAAGCGGACGCGGAATCGAGCGAAGAAATGTGATTGCTAGCGAGCGGGAGGGCTGGGTACGGGACGGGGACATTTTCAAATTTCTTCCGCAGCAACGTAGCAGGCGGGGGAAGCAACGAGCCCGAAAGGAAACGCTGACCCGCGCGCATTTTGGTTATCCCTTCTTGGCGATTTTCTCCGCGTACGTGCATGTGTGTATGTGTGCTGCTTATTCCAACCAGGCTCGCTCGCCCTTCTCTAGATGGTGACCACCCTTTCGGATGCGATGGGTTTGGGTTTTTTGGGTGAAAATCGAATCCTGTCTTTCATGGCAAAAAGGATAAACACCGGTGAACGAGGAAGAGATGCTGCGTGTGTGTGTTCCTGTATGCGTCGGTTCCGATGGGACGGATGGCGGGGAAGGTAATTGAAAGTAGAGATAAGACAAATGGACGTCGATCGTGCGTGACACGGGCGTGCGTGAGGGACTCTCAAACGCGGTTTTTCCGTGCGCGCACAAGGGAAATTATTTTCGCTGCTGTATTTTTTCCTTATTCTACCCATGACGCAAGAACGCCACTACCACTAACCACCGGGAACCGACCGCAACCCCTCCACTCTCGATTCATTCCATCACGTTGCTGTCTGTCAAATTAATACGAGAAAGCGGCCAACTAATGAAAACCCCCCCTACCGGTGGAGGCGCATGGTCTTTCACGCAAAACCCTGGCGGTGCACGTGTTTCTCCGCCGTCGCGACGGTGCGTGAAGGCGCAAAATGGTGGCCCTAGTCGTACACCCGGTTCCGAGTCAACGAAAAGTGTACAAGGTAATATTCCCAACCCTCCCACTGCTCCGTTCGACGTTCGTGCGTTAGTTTCTTCGACGTCGAGCGCACATTTCGTGACTCCCCATCCGCACCGTCGCTGGTCCAGTTGCCCGAAGATCAATGTTTTCCACCCACTCGCCCAGCCCACATGTGCCATCAGCGTCACAGGCGCGCGGATTCCGTCAACCGCATCAACAATAACGCACCGCGCGGTCAAACAACTCCAACGGCAAACTCACGCCTCCTCCCCCTAATCTGATCCTTCTCCACGCAAGTAGTCCGGGGACGTACACACACAAACACAAACACACACGAGAATAGGTCTAACGCCCGGTGGACGACGACCCGGTACGCAATCAACTCATCTCATCTTCCATCGTGACCGACGAATGTTTTTAGCTGAAGCTGCTACACTTAGCCACATGCCCATGGATGCGGGGTGAACAAAGACGGGCGTGTGTGCGGATGATGAAAGGGGCGAAGGGGGGATGGGGGAGAAGGAAATTGTTTGGGACGTCGCCATCAGCCGTCGGTGCAGCGAGTGTTCGGCCCGGCTCGGAAAGGATACACTCTTGCAAGAATATGTGCGTGGCCCCTCAATTGCGCCATCTTGCCGCTACGGCTTTTATCCTTTCGCTTTTCCCCCGCCCTCCGTCAAGCATCTCCTTGCAAGCGTCCGCTAAACCCCTTTCATTTAGTGCGATTCGCTCCACTCGCCGGCTACCGAAGTCGTAGTCTTGCTCGTCGCGAATCGGCACACGGCTGGACAAACTGGTCGTCCTGTCTGTTTGGTGGTTTTCCCGCGCGCGCGACACACGGTCCCGGATCCTTTGGTCCACGGGCCATGGACGAGAAGAAATTGCGAATACGACGCTCGCGCCATCCCGGAGAGGGTAACCAGAGCAGCTGAAGAAGGATCATGTACAAACAGTGAGAACGGTGCTTTGTGAATGTGCTAGGTTGAGGTAAAATAGGTTCACAGTATTTGCAACAGTTAATTTTATTTGCAAAACTACAATGGCATAGTATACTTATTTTGAATTTCCATGTTTTTACTTGGTTAAAAAAAACCGTTCATTTTATAAGTTATTAATTAGTTCAAAATCTTTGATTTGTTTTAGGTTTTGGAAACTTTTGTTAAGCTTATTTATAATACACAGCTTTATATTTATTTTCTGAAAAGAAAATAAACCTCTATAATTTAAAAAAAAATGTGTATAAACGTCCCGTATTCTTCCGTGTATAACAACCCCCTTTTAGTTAAAAATTGATCATAGTCAAAGGATTAAGTGGGTCGTTATACACGGGTAGTAATGTTTCGACTCGATCATATAGTGGAGGTTAAAACACGTATAACATTGTTACAACTGACAAAAATTAGAAAAACAATTTTTTTCCTAAACATTGATTAATTTTTATGGGGGTCGTTGTACAAGAAAAATTCGGTAAATAAATAATCCGAGTCTATATTAAAAGAGTAGACTAAACAACAAATGCACAATATTAAAATTAAAATGTAGTTTGACTGAAAATATTATTCAAAAACCTCCGTTAAAGTCGTCAATAAAAAAGATCAAACAAGTACCTAAAATTTGAAACAGAACAATATAGAAATCTGCTTAAATCAATGTGTCAGTAAATGTACACTGAAAAAAAGAGTATCTAACTGCGTAAAGCATTTAACAAGAACGCTGGACACCGTCGCGCGATTCTTCCAATTAAGTCAAGCAAGTAAGCCGGCTTCCGTGTCAAAGTGCAAATCGCTGCCTGCGAATCCGAGGAAAAGTTCTCGCCCAAGCGCGCCCCGCATCTCGAGCCAAAACATGCTAGAAAAATCCACCTCCTCCAGTGCCTACCAAATGCTAAACCATCCCCTCCGACCGCTCCACCACCCTTCCCACCCGGTTCCTCGTAGACGTTGGCGACGTTCGCAAAGAAGGCGAGCAAGGAGGCTCGTTTGGCGTTCGTCGCGCGCTTTCTCTCGGTGTGAGTGGTCATTTTCTTTGCGCGCGCGACCCCGGCCGCTGTATGTGTTTGTTTACGTGTGTACCACCCCGTCCTGTGCCGTCCCGTGCCGTCCCTACCGGCCGTACGGTTCGCCGAATGGCCTACGGCCGACGCTCTGACCCTTCTTCTTCGCGATTGCGAACCGCCCGGTGGACGCGGTGTGTCCTTTGTCTTCGAACCTCACCCATACAAACACACACTCCCAACCGTCCCAACATCCCGTCGTCTTTGCACCCCTGTCCCGTTTCAACCACCGGAGATTTTTCTCCAAGCGCAAAAATCTTTACCCGAAGGCGATTCGATCGCTGTTCTCGCTCTCGCATCCGAACCGGCACGTCTCCTGTCCCGCTTCAGGCCGCCGCTTGACCACCGGGTGGAGGGATGGCGATTGTCCGGCAAAAGTCGTGACCACCGTTCGACGACGGCGCGCGGAAGAAACGGTAAACCCCGCTCCGAAAAATCCTCTTCTCGCTTGTACGCGAACCGGTCAACTCTCTTTTTCTCCCGGCACCCGAAAGGACACAGGAGAGTGTCTTCGTCAGTCGAACTCGTGTATGTGTGTGCTCTCGGGCACTGCTCCTTCTCTCGCGCAACAGACTTCGGCCGCGACCGGACGCAAACATCTTCAGAACGTTGCCAGTACCCGAAGGCGTCCGTTGCTATAGTTTGCCTTCCGCCAGCTCGCAAGGATCGCAAGCACTGAATGTCCTTTCCGCCGGTCCGTCAGTTGGTGTGTAGAGCACTAACACATTGCCACCGCCATCCCGCTGTGCGAAGGGGCAGGGTGCCCCTCGACGGTATGTCCGGCGACTGGACTATATGACTTTTCTCCGTGCGAGGTTTTACGGGACCGAAAACCGCCGCCAACGGCACGGGAGCAAGCGAAAGGACAATATAAACACACCACCGCTGCCTTAAACGATTCCCCAACCCTCTCCCAACCCAGCCCACCACGGTCACTATCTCCCTACGACCCTCGCCGTCCACGATGGTACGTTCTCGCGGCGGAAAAGCCGTTGTCCGCGAAACGAAGCGGTTTTTCGCAATTTCCCGTCCCACAGCGCAGTGTGCCCACTCCAGGTCGGGCTCGTCTTCTTCGCCGCTGCTAAACAAGACGGGTCATGTGTGTGCGCTCGACAAGCGGGACACTCGCGCAAGGATATATTAGCGCCGGACAGCGCGGGACAGCCGGGCGGGAAACGTGTGCCCTGAAGGCACCCTTACCTAAACCTACTCGAGGGTGAGCTCGTCTCCCTCGACGTCAGAAAAGCGCGAATCACTCCCCTCCCGAACCGCCTCGGCGTTCGCGATTTTCCCCGCACCCCGGCATCGGAAAAACGCCAATCGACAATGGACGTAGGCGACGGAACGGCGGACGCGGCGAGGGACGAGTGAACCGACAAGGGGACTAGCTGCTGGTCAGCATCGCTGTGCACCATCATTTTAAGAACATGTGTGTATGTGTGTGTCTGTATGCCATATTTTGAAGCAACTTCGTTTTCTTAGTTTCCTTTTGCCCTCGTTAGTCCCTCTTTCCGCCGAACCCGGGGATCAACTTTCTTCAACGCGCCCAAGGGGCGATGGTCGCGGAATTCGCTGACGTGTCGGATCGTGGAAATCGTGCAAGGGAGAAAACGCGAAACCCCCCGCTCCAGCCCAACGCTGGCGTATATTAAAACCGAACACACGTGCACACACACGGGCCACCGACTCCGGTGGGCCTAGGACTTGGGAGGAGGGGACGGTATGGTATCCTTTACGGCACCGTTCGAGCAAAAGAAAACGACTGCTTTGGCGTAGTCGTAGCGTGTCCTTTTTGCGTTGCCCTGCGCTCCCCCACGCCTGTTTTTCTTCCCCTTCCGGGCAGAAGTGGACCCTCCACGCACACTCCCCCCCCCCCCCCCCCCCCTACCTCCTACCGACTATGGCGCGAGACCGCGGGAGATAGATTGTGTTTTTGCCTCAAATGAATGTGTTTCTTTTATTTCACGCCATGTACAGTCGGTAACGAAAACGATTATTTCAGGAATGGTGCTGCAGAATGTGTGTAATATAGATGAAATTGCTTGAACATGTTTACTGTTTTATTCCAAAACCAATATTTGCCTCCAACAGGTATTCAATAAATAAAGGGAATTGGCAGAGGAAGCTACTTTTCTAATAGTGTAAGTTTGTCAAGACGGCGATATCTCAACCCTTCATCAAATAATCGAAAAAATAATAAGACTTGTCTTTACAATGGCGTAGCGGTAGCGCGAGAAAACACCACGCCACAGGTGTGGGATCGAATCTCGAGACTGGCAACCCCGTATAACGAACGGTTGACCACCTACCTATACTATTCCGTCTTTCTCTCTTCCAAGAGAGACCTAGTCCTACAAGGGGGATGTTGTGCCAAATAAAACAAATCTCTACAAATACTGACTGATCCTTTCTTATACTTGTGCAATGTTAAACATAGAATTAAATATTCCCGCATATTTCGTCCTGTGTTTTTCCTTTTTATTAAGTCTGTGAACATGTTAGAAGAAATGTTTGGAGTGTTTGTAGGCAGTAACGAATTGCATATGATTGTTTGGATGTGAATATAATTTTCAAATTTTAATCAGATTTCGCCTGCTATGTTTTATTATGTCACTGTGTAACCTCGCGGCGTCCAAGACCCATACAACATATACTTGGTACTTCAAATCTTTCCTGTAGCTTTGTTATGCCCATCACTGTCTCCTCAGTATGAACACATCCGTTGCCGGTGGCCCCCTGGTCGGAAGGTTGTGGTAAGCACAAGTATATCGCGAGTCCAACGTAAGGACTTTGCCTCGCGGGACCCTCCATTGCCTCAGGATAGCGACCAGCAAGCGGCGGATGTTGGTCTCCGTAGGCGACGATGACGATAGCGATAGGTCGCTTACGCGGGGAGAATCTGCAGCTTGCTCGGTTTGACGTTCAGAAACAGGTCCGATTTCGTCGCGTAAAGACTTGAAGTATTACCGCTGGCCGTTCGTCTGTTGCGCGTCGTTGCTATTAGCTTGAATCGAAGCCTTTGAAACCTGGCAGTTTTGAAGCACATTGTAGCTGCTTATCTGGGTGCTTAGTTGATCACGTTACTGTACGGAAGGACTCGCGGATAAGTCCTTCTTCAGGGCTAGCAGCAGTGACGGATAGGAACCGCGAAAACCGCATTGATCGGTATCCCGTTAGGCGCTTAACAAATGGCTGGCAAATTCTCCGCTACCCATCGTTTACGAAGCGTCCGACAGAACGAACACATGCTCAACTAGCATTCAGCATGATCGACGGTACCACAGCATCCAGTAGATCGACTGGTTGGTCTCGTCCACGCGGTAGAAGAATTCAAATAGTGATGCTATTTTACAGCCAGATAGCGAATGTGCAACCACTATCTCTAAGATAAGTGGTGCGTGTGTTGAAAACATCTCCATAATTCATTTACAAACCTTATAATTAAGGGCAGAAAAAGTTAAATGTTATTGAGTCAATTGCACCTAAAGGACTCTTTTTTGATACTCAGTTGTTGACAAAAATATTTAAAATGATTGTTTTTGTTAGGTGATTCCTGTGAATTTTTATAATTAAAAAAACCGCGTCTGCGTTGGTAACTTACAAAAACAAAGCATCCTGAATAAGCAATTAAAGTACATGGAAAGTGCCGCCGTCAGGTGTGAGATTCGCCAAAGCTTGCTGGCGCACGTAGTGTGGGTGCGATCGGTCAAAAGAAGAAAGTCTTGACCACATCTTGCTATTGTTGTTCGCTGTGGTGGTGGCGGTAAGGCAAGGAGCAATTTTGGAGGACGCTGCCAAATCTGTGTTGATGCGTGCGTACCCGTAGAGTCTGTTCGGACATTCAACATCCCTGACACTGGCACCTCATCCTTTCAGCCATTCCCAAGGTGATCGTCTTAAAACAATGGTGCGAAAGCGGGACAACGGGTCCGTTTTTTGGCGCACGGGAAAAAAATACACCGTACTGGGGTGGGGGTGGACAACTGATGGTAGGTGGACAATTCCTTTCCCTTCCGCACCGGTCCGTCACCTTCGTGCAACACACCACGAGTTGGGACTTCCGGTGCAACACGCGCGTGGGGCTTCGTCGTGTCCAAAAGGATGCCCTTTGAGCGGTCCCTCTCGCTCACTCGCACGGTCCGACAAAAAATAAAGGGGAAAACGCACACCAACAGTTGGAGCAGAGGAACGCGCGCGATTTCGCCGTCCCTCCGCCATCCGCACAATCCCGCGCGCGGAAACTTTCTCCCGGCGAAGGGATGCCTCGGATCGCACCCTCTCTCTCTCTGCCATGCTCTTTCTCGCTCTCGCTCTATTTTGTGTTCGCCGTTCCTCTTAGCATCGTCGCGATATGTCCCTACATAACCCGCGACCCGGCGCAGTGTGCAAAGGATAGCAGCGCGAGTGTGCGACTGCGAAGAAGGCATCCCTCACGACGACGAGAGAGTTCGCGAATCGCAAATCGGGAGAGAGCCGCTTCGGCGCTTTTTTGTTTTGTTCCACTTGGCCCACTGTCCCTGGAACAGGCTGTGCAGGCGGCGGGAGCGGCTGGCAGAAACGCATTTTTATCGTAATTTTCGTACACGCTTTATTCAAATCCATCCGTCGTCCCGCGGCGCAGTTGTGTTCGAGAACCGCTACGCGAAGGATGCTCTCCGGGAGCTGAGTCCACGACGAAGACGAAGCGCGCGAGCGGAATCCGATAGCACCGCCGTGGTGGTGCAACACAAGACGCGACGCAGCGAGAGCGAGAGCGAGAGCAGGCCGGCCCTTGCCGTCTCACACACACGCGCGGTTCCTGGCAGGAAGACGTTCGGTGTGTGCCGCGTTTCGAAGCCGCCGTCATCGTCGTTGGCAGTCACAAACAAACCGGACGACGAGTCGAACGCACGTCCGCACACCGGAGCGCGCGACTTTGGGAAACACTGGTTTGGGCAGGAACGACTTTTCGGCAGATAGTTTTATCGCAAACAACACAAACAACACTTGTGTGGAGTGGACGGTTTCGGTCGCGGATTCGCGCCGCGACAAGTGCTGCAGGATTATTTGGCCAAAAATAACGGAATTGTGGAACACAATCTCCCACAAGTGAAACGGTGCGGCAAGCGAGTTGGAGAAGGTGAATTTAGTTGGTCTGGTCAGTGAAAAGCAGTTCGTTACCAAATTTAACATTGAAGCAAACGAAACGAATTCATTTAAAAACCCACCAAGGTGCTTCTCCGTCGAACAGGTAGCGGGAAATTTAAAAGGGGGAACACAAACAAAAGAAGTGAAGCAGTGCAACGGCATCAGCGAATATTGCGATCATAATGTACCCGTCGTCGTCGGTTTGGTGCCCGTGTCGTCGATCATCTCCGGTACCACCACGTCCACGGCTGTGCGCCTCCGGTCGGGCTAGGCTGCCGTGTTGAAGGATACGTTTTTTTCCCCCCATCGCCCAGAACGATCCGCTGCTGCTGCACCGCCGAATAATAGTGGGTGTTGGTAGTGTGAGTGCACGCGTAAAAATTGGCGGCGATCCGATCAGAGCGCAATTTTTCTCGCCGTGTTTTTCGGCCCCGAGTGTGCGAGGTAACGGATTTCGGTGGCTCGTTTACTTTCTTCCTCCCAACACACAACGCATACACTTACCGACCCCGTCCGGGCCAACGACACCCGGGCTCGAGAGGCTCCAGAACGTCTACCCGCCAAGGCGCACCGGTATTATTGTTCGAGAGGAATGTCCCAGAAAGGCGTCGGCGGCAATTAGCGGTGGATGGTTTAGGTGTCCGATCGACGCTTTTCGGACGGTGTGTGTACGCGCAGTATGCAACACGTAGTCGTCATAGTTGAAAGTGCTTCTTACGGTAGTCGACGGTCTAGGATCCAGCAAACCTTTTTGGTCGCGGATTGTTCCACAAAACGAAAAAATCAAAACGGCTATCCAGCAGAATCGTCAGAATCGCGAGTGACGTTGGACGTCTAAAGTCGCTGGTGTGCGGTACTGATAGTGAATAACAAGAACGCCGCATGATCGTGAGGCGAAAAACGGCGAACCGCGTTTAGAATTGAATGGACGGCAGCGTTCCAGCGAATATCGGGGAAGGAAAATAAAACATCAAAAACACAGCACAAGTCGCGCAGCAATTGTTTCGTTGCCGGTTGTTCCCAACAAACCGCTGGCAAGGTGTCCGTAATTGTAGGCAGTGTTCGAAATAAGCAATAAGAAAATACTTTGTGCCAAAAAGTTACGAAAGAACCGAGAATAGATCGTGGACCCACGCGCTTGACCAACGGGCACTTCGGGTGGGGTCCATTTTGAATTCCCCCTCAAATTTGCGCGACAAGAGCGCGACGTTCGCAAAGAACACGAACGTCCTCTCGTTAGCTCACTCGAGCGCGTGTGTGTGTGTATCTGAGTGTGGGAGTGTGGGTCAAGACCCAGAAAGCCCTCGGCCCTCAAAGATCACCCGCGGAACCTCGTGGTGCGCGGTGTGAAGGCAAAGGACGTGCGGTGCAGTGTAGTGTGTGGTGCAGAAAGGTAGAATAGTAAAAGCAAGAACGGTGGAGGTGACCAACGGAGCCGGCGAACGGCTCGAGGGCTCCTCCGGCCTCGTACTGGCACGGAACCGGCAGCAGGCGACACGGGGCGGCCTCGCACACCACCACCACCACCAACACCATCCCCATCCGCAGCAGCACCAGCGGCAGCGGCCACGCCAGCGCCAGCGTCTCCTGCACGATCCCTCGCAGCCTCCCAACCTGGCCTCGTCCACGGCAGCCTCCGCGGCCCTCTCTTCCTCCCCGTCGCTGTCAACCGAAAGGTTAATCACGTTCGGTAAAATTCGGAGATTCCGGGAAACGAGTGCCGCCTCACCATCGTCGAGGACGTCACCAAGTGCACGTAAGTTGGGACAACTTCCTACTTCCTACAGTTCATTTCGAAACATCTCAGCACAAAACTTCGGGGCTAATCGTTGAGGGGGGGACACCGTTCACGCCGGAAGTTATGCATTCGTCCTGATTTATCTGCTCCAACATCACCACGTGGACGTGAATCAACAGATGACGATGATGAGTATCGGATCCTCTCGCTCTGGCCTTGGGTTCTCTTTTCCCCGGCCCATTAATATGCTCTCACCATAATATACCACGTGAATTATTCAAATGTGTAACATTCGACACCATTTGGCAATGAGCGCAATGCTATCGTGGCATCAAATGCATTAAATACCAATACACATTTACTGATCCTATGCTTCACTTGACCAACGATGAAGATACAATGTCAAACCAACATCATACAAAATCATAAGAGACATATTTTAACTACAAGCAAAAGTTTATAGTTGTAAAAACTTTCCGTCCTTCGTTTTGCTTGGTCGTAAACAAAACCACTCGGTGTATTATTGTGAACACTCCCACATCAAATCGTGTCGATTTGGGTTTATGTTTTCTTCTTGGCCTTGAAACTGTCCCTGCCTTACCCTATTGTAAAGCAATATCAGTGTGTATGCATTCCTGTACGCTCCGTTTCTTCAAATCCGCAGGTAGACGTACGAAATAAAATAGGCAGAAAACTTGCGCCCGCTTTCTTTTACCCTAGGTCCGTTTTTATTGAGTTCCAGGGTAATTCGGTTATTGCTGCACCATTCAACAATGCTGATGTTTGAAGATACAACAGCAAAGGAGAATGCAGAAAGTGGCTTGCAAGTCACATGAAATGTGAAATAGGGCTTGGGGGTAACGGAACTGAGGATAGAACCATAAATAGAAACAATCTTGCAGACGAGTGTATCGGATGAGGAAAAATATACCTTTTTTGGGAAGAAATTAGCCAGTTTAAAAAAATCCTTCTCCAGCGTCAAACAGCCAACAATTAAATTTAGTTTCACATAAAAGTAATTGTTGGAGAAAAATGACATGGCGTAAAGTTTTGCAAGCTAAATTTTGTTTTCATTTAGAGCGTGACTGGACTGGAAAATAGTAAACGATTTTTTCAAAGCTCTTATATGTTGTGCCATTGATAGACAGATGAAATTAATGATAATCAAATCTAAGCATATAGTCTTTACTGCAGTCTGTCTACTAAAAAGATCAAAACTGATCAAAAACATTAAGTTCAATCTAGTGCAAGAGCCAACGACCTACCAATATTTTCGTTCTTCTTAAAAAAGCTTTCAACATAATCTTCCTCGCTATAGTCAATAAGTGTGAATGTGAGTTTAATAAGAATTTTCTTCAAACATATATTTTTTACTCAAACTTGGTACGTTGTTGAAAATAAAAAAGAAAATTGGTGGAAAACACACGCTATTGCCTCCCAAAGGAAACCAATTTTCACCCCGAACACGAAAGTGCATAACCGGTGGAGGGTCATGCATCCCCCAGGAAGAAGGACGTGCGATCAAGAAGAAGATAATGAGCAGCGGCATAAAAAAACCGAATAAAGGCCCCGTGTACCCTAAAGTGCTCCTTCCCCGTCCCGTCTACATCTGCTTCTTGCATCCCACGCCTTGAGGGACTCGCGCCCTGCTCCATTCCTTATGCACGTCCCAGGAAGGTTTGCCTTAAAGGCCATCATCCCGTTGTTGGTGTGGCTGCTGCTGGCATTTTTTGGGACGTCACACATTTAATTCCCTCCCGAAACAGAATGATCCGCCCCGCGCTCGCTTTTGAGCCGCGCCGGAAGACGGTATGGCGAACCAAAAAAAGAAAACCCTTAACAACGGCGGAGGCCGAGAAAGGTGTGTCGCGTCGCTTTCGAGCGTCGAGGGACAAACTGCAACAACAGCAAAAAAAAAACGCAGAGTTAAAGTTTCCCTCACACACACGCGCGAGCGGCGCGGCTACCTAATTTGTGAAGGACTCGCCGGTTGACGGTTTGTGTCGTGCTCAGTTTTTCGCCCCCTTTCCTCACTGTCCTCGTCGACGCGGGAACCGGTAGGTTGCCTGATTTCCTTTTTTTTCGGCTGCCTGGTGCGTGCTTTTTCCTCTTGTTTCATTCCCGCGAAAATGACGCATCGCAAAAAAAGGAAGAAAAAAATAAAATAAAACTAATCCCGAAAGGTGGCCCAGGGGTAGAGGACGAGAAGAGGCATTTATTATGGCCGGTCACCGCAGACTCTGCACCGGGCAGGCAGGCAGGCAAGAAGGTGGACCAGGCAGTCACAGACACAGACACAGGGGAAAAATCGCGGTAGCGCGCTGAAATCGTAATGCTCCGGGGGTAAATATTTTTTTCGGTTCGGAAGGACCTTCCACAGCCTAGCCCCTGCATTGAAGAGGGTGGATGCGTGGAAGGTGGCCGATGGGAAAGAGAGGGTAGTTCTTGGAACTGTCGACTGCAGGGCGACGACTTGACACGCCGACGACGACGACGACGATGTTTTTGAAGGAGGCGCGAGCGATGATGTTGAGCAAAAAATTAAACCCAGTATACTAAAGACTAACGACGGCCCAAATAGTCAGTGGGAGGTTTGGAGAAGGTGGGAGAAAAATTCGAAGAGATTTTTTTTCTTTTTGAGCAAAAACACCCCCCATTTGTTGTTGCTTCTTGTGCCCTTCTTAACGAGCAAAAAAAGGTAAGCGGCCAAACACGCCACGAGAGACGAAGCGGTGTTGGGGTTGGGAGGAAAGTTCAATCCAAGCGCGCACCCACTCGCGGATCGGATGTCCGAAAACTCTTGACTCTAGCAAACAAAAAAAATAAGGCAAAGACACCCCCAAAAACCACCCCACTTACTCACTCCTTCGTCGCGATTTTGGTGGATTCGCGAAAATGGCCACCGAAAGGAAAGAAGTGGCCAGCAAAATAAGGCAAAAAAAGGTAGGAAAATGCACCGCAGCACGGAAAGAAAAATCGACCAATCACCCTCCCACCAAACCCCCACCACCACACACCGATATTGTCCTTCCCTGCAGAAGTGGCGAAACGCCAGCGCAGAAATCCAAAACATTTCCTCCCTCTAGTCCTTAGGCTTTTTAGTTTGAAGGGACCAGCCTGACTTGGTGGGGGAAGAGGGTGCGGAGGAGGGGCTGAGGTCCTGTCGCGGGTGCAGAGAACTAACGTCGCTTCCAACGGACGGAAAGAAGAACGGTCGTCGGTCGTTTCGTCTTCTTGCTCCATTTTGCCTCCTTTCTTTCCTACGAAAGAGATTGGCATCGCGCCTGGTGGATGCTGCAAAAACATGGAAGAAACGAGGGACGTGTGAATGTGTGTGTATGTATGTATGTGTATGGTAAGGACGAACCCACGGAATCTTTTCCAGCAGAAGCCGCGCGGCCAGCAGACGACGTGTGTCCACCACTGTTGAGCTCCGATGGTTTTCCTTTTCCCTTTTCTTAAACACTCCACATTCCCCTTCCCCCCCCCCCCCCCCTGGTTTGCCATTTTCTTCTGGCCACCTTCAGCTTAGTTTTTTGCACATTCAGCACACAGGCACACACATACCGCGACCGTTAGCATCTCGCCAGCATGGCCCCGGGAGCGCGCTTTCCACATTTCCCGAATATCCTTTCATTCTTTGTCCGTTTTAGCGAAGTCGTAGTTCGTTGGCTGTTTTTCTTCCCACTCCACCGGCCTGTCCAGCACCGCTCCACGTGTGTGTGTGTGTGTGTGTGTGTGTGTGAGTAATGCGTTGTGTTGACCATCCGGGGGCGACAGGGGTTTTCCCTCCGGCGGCCCGATTTTTGGTTTGGTTTGGTTGACTGGAAGTAGTAATACATTTCCCCGGGTTTTTCCTTTTCTATTCGCCCTTTTTTTCTTTCCTCCTTTCTCGCGCTAGTCTCGCGGGCGCTTGTGTGCTTGATGATTCCACCAGCTCCCTTCCCGTTCCCTACCCATGTCTTCCTTGCTTCTTCCCACCCGTTCGCCAGAATGTGTCCGTCCCTAATCTATCACGTCTTGCGCGTCCGGTGGCCATTTTCATTTTCCCTCCCACGAACATTACCTTCGCAGTCTTGTCCCTCTCTTGCGTCTTCTTTCCCTTGCCAGGAACGCCCCGGGATGCTTGAATATGGTGGTGATGGTGGGTTTCCCTTTGGTAATCATCCTTTCTCCGGGCGTTCGGGACGTTCCTTTTTCTTCTCCCCGTCCTCCTTTGCGTCCCACCCCGAAGGACGTCCTGCTGTTTGTTTCGCGACGTGTGGATGTGTTTTTTTTTCATCCCCCCCGCGGATCAATGTATGAGTGTGTATGTATTCAGAATTCTGTCGCATGCTGCGCTTTTTTTTTCCTGCAATGTCCTGCTGCTGCATAGTGGGCTTTCTTCGAAGGGCACCTTTTTCCCGCGGACACGACAAACTCCCGGTGTCCGTCCGAGCGAAAGAAGAATACCATCCACTCACACAAAGCGTGCACTATTTTTCTTCAGCTCCAACTTTCCCGTTGGTTCAAATCCAGACGGTCTGGAAGAGAAGTACAAGCTTGCTCTTAGTGCAAAGATGATGACACTAATGATGATAATGATGATGGTGGAGGCATGGTCTGGTATTTTTTCGTGATTGCCAGAACAAACTGATCAATCCATTTACTCTTTTCCACTGACGCGACACCAGAAACTAATTGGAACTAAAATATTTATTCGTTTCTTACAATTTTATTAAAGAATAAAAACGTTATTAGTTTTGTGATAAAACAATAAACTCATTTGGTTCGGACAATCTGCATCGCCATGTAACTCAAACCATGCTGGGGTATAAGAGATGCTATGATTATAAATCCAGCCTCAAACAAGAAGAACCCTATATAGCTGGGCAACAACCTGACGCTAATTCTGGAGACGGAGGGAAAGAAAAAGGACGTGTTGCCTTGTTCCCGTATTGAAAGTGCAACTTTGCATGGCAAATTATTCTGCGCCCATTTCTTGCGATCAACAGGGGTGTCCCGGCCCTTTTACAAGCTTACTTTATATTTTCTCCAACATCGGTGGATGGATCTCGTGTTCTAACTTTCGCGTGGTCGGTCAGATGATTAAGCATGGGGTCGCAGTGGTTGAACAACAGGAACACATCGGGGGTCGTTGTTTTGCACACGCACTGCCGGGTGTCACCCTACCTTTATCCTCTGTGGCACACACACACACACCCATCGTGGGACAACTCGCGAGGGGTCGGTCCAGTCGAGCATAAAACGTCAGCGACCCTCGCGGTTTAAAAATAATATCGCGACTCGCTGTCGTCCATGTGACCGGCCGTCTTCGCCATAGCGCGGTGTTGGTGTGGTGATCCTGTCGCAATCCCTACCCACCCCAGGAAGCCTGTCCTTCGAGCCCTGCTTCAGGACCAGTGTGTTTTGTATGTTGTGACCATATGTTTCTTTTTTCCATTTTGTGATTTTTTTTCAACCCGGCATTTAACACAACTCACCTGCGATTATGTTTTCGCGGGGTTTGCGTGTCTTGGCGAATGTATGTGTGTGTATTGTTGCTTCTTTTTCTATCGATTTTGCCAATAACATCACCGCCAGAGCAGAACGGTCCGCGACGCTCCCGGTGTCTGGAGGCTAAAAACCGTTAGAATGGGGCCCCGTCCACCCGGCGTGGAGGGAAGAGAAAAAAACCAACCTGCAACGACCGAGGGATAACAAAAAACTGCTACAACATACTAATAACAACACGCAAGGTGAAAAAAGGGATCCTGCTGCCAAATGACGGTCGTCGTCTCTCCGGGAAGGCGAGAAACCTGTATTTTACGCTGGGGCTGTGCACGGACGAGAAAGCAAGCAATTTTGGGGTTTTTTAGGGCCATGGCAAAGAAGGGGGGAGTGTAAGGGTTCTTTTCTCGGGTCGCTTCGGCGGGGGTTTTTTCGAAAATTTCGCGTTTTCAAGCCACAAGTTTTCGCGAAATTCGTCGCGCGCGCCAGCCTGAAGGTTTGGGGTTCGCGAGAACCCCCCCCCCCCCCGCCCCCCCCCCCACACACGCACACACACACACACCCTTCAACTATGTGGTGCGGGTTTGTTTTTTCTCTTGTCAAATTTTATTTGCAGTCTTTTTCCCTACACCTTACCTTCGCGTTCGGGTTTAATGAAATGCAATTTTCTATTCCTTGTTCAACGTCATTTGCTCTCTCGTCCCTCTCGCGTGTTCGAGAAGCCGCCGATCGGGAAAGAAAGGCAGCAAATTAATGCCAAACTTTTTATTTCTCGAGTTCTCCAAAAAACTGACGCGTCGCCTTTCGTTGTTCGAAGTCGTCCTGCTGCAGTCGCCATCAACTCCGCTGCCACCTTTTTTGCATTTTACTAAATTGGACGCACCCTGTCCGTGTACGTGTGTGTGTTATTAACCGTTATTACCATCGTTTTCGGATGGACGATTGATGAGAACGCGACGACAACGGGTCTTCCGTCCACGCCGTCTTGCCTTTTGCCAACATTTTCAGCTTATCCACGATGCATTAGAATTCGCTGACTTGCCAGCCACGGCTTAAACGAATCGATAGGCGATTCGCGAGAAATGGACCACAATCGCGCGCCCTAATTAATGGTATTTTGCAAAGGTCCCGGATTGGATCGTCCAACGGCCCTTCGGTCCCACACAGGGGCAGCCACTTTCCCCGGCATCTTTTCGCTTTCGCCTCTCGACGAGACACAGCGTCTTATGTCCATTTGAATTTTTCGATCCAAAAGGCTCTTGTTTTTGCTTGCGCCCTCGGTTTAATTTGCGTGCGCGCAGAAATTTAGCGTTTCTCAGAGCTCCCGCCGCGGTATGGCCCTCGGGGGCCATAACTTATCGAGACTTACCGGCTGAGTGAAAATAGACCGTCCCAGACGGGACGGGATAAAGGCAATCAAAGCGTCAAAGTGGCAGTGGCTGGGAAATTAAATCAATTATTATAAAATCCTGCTATCCTTCGGAGCCGCGTTTTCTTGATTTAAAATACATTATACATAGAATCAAATGCTCGACAAAAAAACCACGTCGCATCCTTAAAAAAAAAAGGTTGGGTATATTTATATGCGTTTATGCTAATCAATCTTTTATGTTGTTGCATGCCAAATAACATCCTGCTAACTTTTTCTCTACAAGAAAAGCAGAAAAATCAAGATAACCTTGACATTATTTGACTGCTTTGTCTTTTTTCCACATTTGAGGACATCATATTTCTCTTTTATCAGAAGGACTATGGTATAACTTCAAACATATATATGAAATTATAATACAAATACTTGTAAGGACACATAAAAACGTGGATTTTGGCGGTAATGAAGTTTTCACATGAAATCGACACAGTTTGATTAAAGTAATAGTAACAGGAAGGAATATAGGGACACGATCTACGAGTAGCTGAGTCAAATAGTTGAAAAACATTTCTATAACAATGATGAGAAACACCAGAAAATCGTGGTTCAAAAAACAAGCAGAAGTTAACGTGTTATGTACAACGCGAGCTCCACATCATTTCACGATACACCTTGCGTGTGGGTGGTAGACGGAAAACATGGGGAGAAAAAATATAATTAACTAGCAACCTGTTGCTGCCGCGTTGCATGCACAGACGGCGAGAGCAGAGAACGACAGACAAGAAGCCGCATTAAAGGTTTCCTGAGTTCTCGAAGTCCATCGGGCACCGGGAGGGAAATCAGAGCGTGGCGGGGAAAACGGATCAGAATGTGTAGCAATGTGTTGTTGTTTTACAGCCGTTCTCCGCACCTAAAAAGGCTCCAGATACAGTGATCCGTGAGGCTCGCTCGCTGCTTGGTGCAAGTTTCTGTGCGTGTCGGTGGCCTTAAGCCCGTGTTGTATGTTGCTAAAACGCTTAGGGAGAACGATTATGATGATCGTTTTGTGCTTCGCCGTAAGAAGATATTACAAGCCCAAGCCAAACCGCGACAGCAAACAACCATCGAGAGAAGGGCAGCGAAGTAAGTACACGACATCATTCGTAAAATGGCTGGTAGAGAAACCAAAACAAACCAAACTAAAACCGTCGTCGTCGTCTGCGTCGGCAATCCTCCGACCCCCGGCGCGTCCTTGTGCATCCTTCTCAGGGCCGAATCACACAATTCACCCAAACGAAAGGGAAAATGGGCACACAGTGGAGCAGAACCATAAATAAATCAAATCGTAAAAAATACACATAACTTTCATCGGGGGGAGGGAGAAGAGGGAGAGTTTTGGTGCGGTCGGAGGAAAGGAAGGCTCCTCATCCTTTGGAAGGAAACGAAACGCACGGAAGTGGCAAAGGAAGTGGAGAAACACTTGTTCAGCTGTTTTTCCAGACGACCTTCCTGACTACTGATGGCGTTTACTACTACTGCTTTCGGGTGCTGCTGCTACTACTACCATCAACATGTTGTACAATAAGACCACAGGGAAGAATTCATCGTCTGTTTTTTTTTTTTGGTTGCCTCGTTTTGAGTCCTTCCATTTGCTTCTGCTGAATGAGTCAGTATCCATTTGTTGATGTTGGTTGTAGCCATTGTGTGATAACAATGGAACAGGAGATTTTTTACGCTCCAACACGTTATTATGGAAAATATAGAGATGCAAAAAAAACATGACTGTTGCCTCAATCAAATGATTGCTTCATTCATGGCACCAATTTTTTTTCGAATTAATTCTCAAATTAGTTTATCGATAACTTTCCAAAGTCAATGTAAGTAAGTGTTAAAACAATTAAATTTTGCGCACTTCATAAGCTTAACTTCACTAACAATGGAAAAGCAACCTTTCTTCAAATTTGATCTAACTTGAGTCAAAGTTGATATGTAGAAGTATTACAATTTTTGACTCAAACATAAATTGTGTTGTGTTGTGGTTAAATGTAATCAATTGAATAATTGGTAAGAATTATATTACTGTCATAATGTATACCTCAAATTGTTAGCATTTCCGTATAAAACCGTATAAAAAGAACTTTGTCATGGAAAGTAATTACTAGCGAAATTCACATATTAAGTTTGAAAAATAATGGGTAGCGGGACCCCATTTTTTGGTTTTTTTCGCATGATCCACGCATGAATGAAAGTATCGTAGAGATTCGTGACAGATCCATGAAAAATTCATGAAGATTCATTATCTTAATGAATTTAATGTACCCACTAAATGAATACCACTAAACACGGTCAAATTGGTTTACTTTTAGTGTTGATGTGTATGCTGCAAGTATTTGTAGAGATCTTTTCGCATTTTTCTAAGGTAGCTTCTGCCTGTTTAACTTTAAACCTAAAACGTTTGAAAAAGTCTATCTGAATCATTGCCAATATTTATTCCACGTAATCTGTGTCATCCACTCAACAGTCTCGCTTTAAAACAATATGCAAGTAAATCTTTGAAAAGTCTATGGAAAACAGCACGTGCTTCGGTTCTTCTCTAGCCTAGAACTAGTAGTAACGGGAGAACCGCACAGAAACAGTTGTAATAGTAGTTGAATGCTTTCACTTTCCTCCAGCGTTTGCTCTCAATGTCACGAGCAACAACAATTGTAGTAAAAAAGGAGGGCAAAATAAAAGTGCATCCTATTCTCTTTCGGGTTGGAAACGAGTGACTGAACGAAACGAAACGGAAACGCTCGTTCCATCGTGTGCAGCACACAGAACAATAAATTTCAGTAAATGAAAGTAAAAGTTGTCTATTTCCATTTACCCAACCATGTGGTTTCCACCGGCTGCGGAGTTTCCTCTACTGTCCTATTCTCCTCGCTTGCACATGGCTTGCGAACGGGGTTTGTTTATATGAATTAATGCTAGGAAAACTGATTTTTCCTCACAACCACCACCGACGCTCGGTCGGAGCCGCATGGATCCAAGAGCTCCTTGTTGTTTTTCCCTCCCATCGGTTCTTCTGTTGGTTTTTCCTATTATTGTTGTCCCCCTCCAGATACTTTAGTCAGCTCCATGCCACGGGTCGGTACCGTCGGAGGCGAACGTGCTAGGCATGATAATGGAAGCATAATGGGTCGCATGGTTTGTGCAGCCGGAAAAATATGGGGGGCCGCAAAGTCGGTGAGTGGAAAATCTAAAGGAAAGCGCAACGACACAAGGTTGCTCCAGGTCGTAGCGCGTCAGACGGGGCGAGAAAAACGTGCTTGGAAAAAGCACATCCTTCACCAATACAATGGGAGAACGTCAAGAAAATAAAATCCCCTGCAAAATGCAGCATCAGCGGGTCGGAAAGCAAGCATTACGTAAAAATTGCAACTGAAAGAAAGTCGCTATCCCATTTTCTCATCTTTACGCTGCTACTTCCAAACTTCGAGCAGTTTTGCCAAAGGTCTTTCGTAGCTGTGTGGGTTCAAATGAGTTTTTGTATTCATTTTATCAAAATAGACCATACCGAGAAGATGTCCAGTGAAAAAAACCTACTCTGACGTAGAAAAAAAGTTCATGAAGAGTTGCATTGTTGGTGTCCTGCTCTTACCCTCACACAAACGATGCTTCACATTTAAACACACGTGGCCTCTCTTACTTGTGCGCATGATAGTTTTCGCACAATGTATTTTTTCCCTTTTGTGCTTTGGTTATGCCAAATGTGGAAAAATCGCAAATTTTCCCCATGTATAGTTTCTAACGTACAAACAACAGCATCAAACTCTGGAGAAAGGAGAGCATCGTAGGAATGACATTAGAGAAAAAAAGTTCGTAAGAGTGCAGCAGTGTCGGGTGCAGCTGCAGCTGTGAATGCAGTCGAAGGGCGTACTGAGCAACAGCACGCAAAAAAGGCTGCTGTGCGTGTACTTTATGTGCAACATTTAGGTAAACAATCTCAGCATATGGGAGAGAGCTTTACGGTGCTTCGTCCTGGTGCATCTGGCTGCAAGGGAAAAAGGAGGAAAGGAAATTGGACGGAATGAAAAAAAAGAGAAAAATCTCGCCATTTACGCTTTTTATGTATACGAACGTAGAGAGCGGGAGAGATGCCGTTGAATTGATGCTCCGGTGAGTTCCACGAACGGCGTGTTTTATGAATGAATGCGTGGCACTCACAGGAAGCTTGCTCTCGCGCATATCGCATCGTAGCGATGTGCAACGGCTGGGGATGCACCTCGGCGCGAGCATAAACTCTCCTTCTCCTTCAACGGACAAATGAGACAAAAAGTGTTATGTTTTTTGCGGGGAAAAAAGCTCACGCTAAGGGAGCAAACGCATCACACAACAAAGCTCTCGAGTTCGCTATCCTACGCGGGAAGAATGAAAAAGTCCGTTGCGTGTATAAACACACTTCGTGTGGCCCTTGCGAGAAGGTGATGGGAGAACGAGATCTGCACGCACATGACCACCCTGCTGGTCACCATTGGTGGTCTTCTTTTTCTTCCTCGAGGACGCGGGGACAGGTGGGAGAAAGGTCGGTCGAACGCTCTCCGGCGTGCGCACAAAGAACCGGACACGGCGCGAAACCAAATCCCCCACCCAACGCCTGCCAAGTGGGACACTTCGTGGATTTCCGGTCCAGTGAAGGAGCGAACGGGACGACGGATGACACCCAAACTGGCTGACCAAACATCTAGCAAGAAAGAGCGGAGAAGAAACTGTGTATGCGCCCCCCAATCCAATAAAATGGAGGAGAAAAGATCGCGCCTCTTCTCCCAACCGGTGCGATTTTTCATCCTTTTTATTATTCTTTATCGGTAGGCGGTGACCAAATCGGCAACCCGCACACCCCCATCCTGGTAGGTTTGTGTGTGCGTGTGTGCTCCAATGGTGTTAGTACGGAAAATGCGTGCCCCCAAGCCGGGCCAGAAAAGCGTATGTCTACGCATAGCGCATGTGACGCGCAAGACGCGATGCGTCTGGTCGTCGTTATTGGTTGCATTTTCCTCCTGATGGTATGGTGCTTGGTGGTGTGAGAGGAAAGGGCCCGGTTGGAGAGGGTATGCAAGCGTATGATCTCGTGCCAATTGGACAACACCTCCATTGCTGGGGCTGACGGAAAAGTGTTCGAGCTACGTATTTTTCCCATCAAACATTTTGCAATGAAAATGAGACAGACAATCAACATAATGGAAAAGAAAAACTGATGGGGAGAAGAGGAAAACGAATGTGTGAGGGGGTTAATTAATAGCAAGTAAATCTGCTAGGCATCCTAATGACCCCAGCTGGAAGATTCTGCAAGCAATTCCATATCCACTGTAAAGAAGAAAACAAGGACCAGAATGTCAAGTGTGCTGAGGTTGTTAAATTTGGTTTCAAATAAAAATAAAAATAAAAAACTGTCACAAGTAGATCTTATTCTTCACACGATGATGTGAAGGTTAAAGGAGTTAAACAAATTAACACGAAATTTCCATCCTGACAACGACACATCAAAAACGTTATTTTCAGCTTGTTTTGTGTATTAGTAAAGATAATATTATCAAACGAAGAACAAACTCTTGCGCTCGACCCTTTTCCATGACTAATTTCTAACCGTATTGTTCTTTCTTCTTTTCTCCCGACATACAGAATCTCTTCTAATGATGATGATGGCAACAGCAACGAAGGGCAAACGCCCGCTCCGCCACCTGACGGCGACGGATAAGATCGACGCGATCCAGCGGATCCACGACGGCGAGTCGAAGGCGTCGGTCGCGCGGGACATCGGCGTGCCGGAGTCGACGCTGCGCGGCTGGTGCAAGAACGAGGAGAAGCTGCGCTACATGTCGCGCCAGTCGGTGGAGAACGCGGAGAAGCTCAGCAACGAGGCGACGGCGGCGGCACTAACGGCGGCCGCGGCTGCCGAGCTGTTCAGCGGGCCGCCCGAGAAGCGCCTAAAGCTCGAGTCGGCCATGTTCGGTGGCAACGGTAAGCTCAAGTACGAGGACAGCTTCTACAAGGTGGCGGCGGCGGCGGCTGCATCCCGCGGTTCCCTCAACGGGCTCGATTTGTCCGGCGGCGGAGGTGGTGGTGGCGGTGGGGGAGGTGGCGGCGGTGGTGGAGTGGACAAGTCGGGTCCGCTCGGAGTGTCCGGTGGCGATATGATCATGAACGGGTTGGCCGGGTCGGCGGCCGATTTTAGCCAGTTCGCCAAAACGGCCGCCGAGATATCGGCCCTCAGTAAGTCGAAGGCGTACGGGGCGGATCTGGGCAAGCACCATCACCACCACCACGGGGGTGATCCGAGCAAGTCCGATCACCACCTCTCGATGGCGGCCATCAGTCCGCTGACCAGCCTGAGCCACCTGTCCGGCATGTCTGGGCTCGGGCAGAGTCCGCTCGCGCTCAGCTTCAACGACATCGCCACCAATTTGAACCTGTTCGCGCAGCTCAACAACAACCACAGCCTCGCGACCATGTCCAGCCTGGCCGGGGGACTAAATACGGCCGCGGCGGCGGCTGCTGCCGCCCAGTCGTTACGGAACGTTCGCCCCAAGGGCTCCGGCAGCTCGGCGGCTAACAACAACGGCACCAGTCACCAGCAACAGCAGCAGCAGGGAGGAGGAGGGCCAGGAGGTCGAGGCAGCTCTCTGCAGGACACGAACGGCAGCAGTGCAGGTGGAGGAGTCGGGTCGAACGGGGGTGGTGGCGGAGGAGGGACGGAAAAGTCGTCCTCCAACGGCGGCTCGTCCGGGCCCTCGCTGACCGTGCGCAATCTGGCCAAGCTGCAGCAGCAGAAAAGCGGCTCGTCGTCGTCGGGCGAACTTCTCGGTAACGGTATGCTTCACCAACAGCCACACGCTGGCCTCACTAATCTGTCTGAGCAGTATAGAAAATCAAGCAACAGTAGTAGCAACAACCACCATCATCCCGCCACTAGCACCACCACTACAACCACTACCAATGCTTCCGTAGGTCGTGACCCGAATGCACCCGCTCCCGTCGACGACGCGCTCTGGTACTGGCTCAAGTCGCAGCAGGCCATGCTCGGCCTGAACAACCTCTACTCGTCGCTGCCACGCGCCACCAGCCACAGTCCCCCGACGCCGCCACCCGTGACCAACGCTGCCGCGGCCCACCTCGGACTAAGCGGCGGTTCGCCCACGCACCAGCAGACGCTTCCCACTTCGACGACGCACACACCGCAAACACCCCCGCCGCCTTTGGTCGGCCCGCCGCTCGTCAGCACGCCCCAACCGACGCCACCCTCTTCCGCACCGTCGCTCACACCGGAGGACACGAAGAACTCGTCCTGGTTCTGGCAGTGGTACAAAACGTTCGGCGCTTCGCTGATGCCCGGCGGTGGAGGAACTCCTACTGGAGGAGGCGGAGGAGGAGGCGGAGTAGGTGCCGATAGCAAACAGCAGCAACGCGAACAGGCTCAGCAGGCCGCATTGGCCGCGGCCCTGCACCACAACAACAACAACTCGATCAGTCAACAGAACAACAACAACAACGGCAGCAGTCATCATCAGAAAGGTGGTGCCGGTTCAGCCGCCGCCTCGCTGACGGCCGCCTACGAGAACATCCTCTACTCGCAGCTCACCAAGGGTACGACGACGCCGACGCCGACGGACACGCTGAACAACAACCACCACCACCATCTGAACCACCATCTGAGTCACCAGCATCATCATCAACCGATCGATCTGAACATCGGAAGCACCGCACAACGCCGGCAACACGAGGGCGATCCGAAACCGGAGGATCTGTCCAACCACCACGGCAAGGACGGCGGCGGTTCGCTGGCGAACGGTTGTGGCGATGGTCGTCGCTCTCGGTACAACAGCAATCATCACCCGAGCCGACCCACGTCGGCCTCATCGGTTGCGTCGACTTCCTCGATCGGTGGCGCCCATCACCGGTCGGCGTTGGACGACGGTGGCGCCAGAATGCTTCAGGTGGGAAAGGTAAAGATCGAGGAGTCGTTGGTACCTCTGGAGGAGGAACGCCAGCTGGACATGATGGACGATGATGTGGAACTCGATCGCAAGTCGTCGGGACTTTCGGCCAGTGGCGAAGAGGCACTTCCGAGGGAGCATGACCAGGAGCTGGAGGAGGTCGATGAAGAGGTCGTGACTGAAAGCCGGCTTCGTGCGGAGGAGGACGAAGATGATCTGGCCAACGAAAAGGCAGACGACGAAGACGATAACGACGAGGAGGACGGAGTTCGGCAGAAGGATCATCTAAAGGAAGTGTTGACAGACGACGGCGAGGAGAGAAAGGAAAGCGCTGCGGGCGTGGGTGGGAAGCGAAGGCGCTCGTCCACCGGGACCGCTAGCGCGAAGGAAGTGCTAGATAACATCCTGTACAGCAGCAACAGTAACGATCGGACCATCGATTCCACCAGCAGTCCGGCCGTCACGCCGTCCCCGATGGCGATGGTACGCGAACGGTCGGTCAGCCCGGCGGGTGGCAGCAGCAGCAACCACGCGGAGGATCATCTGCTGTCCAACAACAACAAGAGTGGTGGCAGTGTCACCGGGGACGATCTCAAAAGCGATCTGTCCGACGACTCGAACCCACACGACCCCGTTGTTGTGCCAGCGTCGTCGTCGCTGTTTGCGGCCGTGGCAGACATTCGCAATTCGGCTGAGGCGGTCGAGCATGGTGAGAAGTTCCTGAAGTGGCTGGAGGCCTGCAGCGATCCGAACGTGACCGCGATGCAGGTGATGCAGTTCAAGTACCTGCTGAACAGTATTAAGCTGAGCGCGGAGCGGCAACAGCTGCAGACGACGGCGGCCAGTGGAGGAGGTACGTTCGGTGGAAACGGCCCGGAGGAGCGAACTCGGATCCGCAAGCGGAAGTAAACGTTCCAACTACGCCAAACAAAACCAGCTCGTTATCTCATAGGCCCACTGTACATAGTTTGAAGCAATTTGCGATGGGGAATGCATGTCATAAAGCAGATATTTCTTCGAGAAATACAAAAAAACACGCTTCGAAAGGCGATCATCCTGCCGGCAGCAGCTAGCTAAAAGGGAGACAGTTAGAGGATCTCAAACACATTCCAACCCATACGGTCAGAATGGGGAAGCTGAATACAAACCTGTACGCTTCCAAACTGGATCTCCCAATGTTTGAGAATGCTCGATCTGGTTTTGCAATGCAATGTTAATACCTTACATAAGCGTCAACGATTAGCTTATCGCGCCAGGCCCAATTGAGGCCGTTTAAATAAGTAGTTGAATTTTTTAATTTTCCCTTACCATTCCCACAACATACTGTGCAACAATAATAGGATTGTGTGGTAAATCTTTTTTTATATAATATGTTATTACTATTGCTTATTTTAGTGCCTCATTTTAAAAGAGTTAATTTTACTCAAATTCTAAAACGGAAACGGGACAGCAAAAACGAAATTGTAAGCAAAGATTGTTTTAGTCGAACAAATGAATTCAACAATCATAACCGTCAATTCGTAATGATCGGTAGCAGTGGCAGAAATAAATGAAATATACTTTAATAGTGAGTTGGATCCACATTTTATTTTCGATTCTTATAGGTTGGATTTGAGTTTTCTTCATATCCCCAGAATTCTATTTACCGTTGAAATAGGACTATTAATTGCAGCTCTTCGTTGCACACGAATTGTATAATGGAGGCTTTTGATGGGAATATCAAAGCGGAGTTGCATTTCTACTGCCAAAGTATTTTCCAATGGGTGAATTTTGGGAACGCAAGTTAAGGTTATCTATTCCGTTCCGAAAAAAAAACGCGAAACAATACCATTAAGTCCAGCACTGACCACAATTATATGATGATGATGCCAAATGTACAACTTCTTACAATTCACTAATTTATGTATCTTTACGGAGTAGCCTGAATAATAGACACGGAAAAGTTATAAAAATATAAACACACACACACGGTAGCACACAGACATACAACACCCTTAATTCCCCTCCACCACCACCGGTGGTTGGCGACCCAAGATCTCCCAAGAGTCTCGGACACGCATTGAATTGATGTATTTTTGGTGTGTTTATGCTCGTCAGATATAAGTGCTAAGGGGTAGCACCCAGTTCTCAACCCCCAAAGATGTTAGAAGATTCGCTAATAGTGTGCGAATGTGTGTGGAAGGTGGTATATCCGATGCAAAACCCACAGTAGGTAAAAAGTAGACGAGTGGGTTGAAAAAAATATAGGACCCCGATGTCACAACATTCCATTAACGCGCGGAGGTAAACCAGTCCAGAGCTGAAACTTTTAGACTGTGTGTATCCCTTCGCTAATCAATCAAAAGACATAAGATGATTGTACTAGAGTAACCAGAAGCAAAAGATTTAAAGTAAATAAGTAGAACGAAACGGATGGGTGAAGTCATCTGCGCAAAGTAAAACAAGTAAAAAACATTTATAGGCGGAAAAGCAGGAGCGAAACCAAACAAAAAACCAGCGAAAAGCGAAACATTTCGGCAGCGCGACAAACAAATGTCATTGTGATTTTTTGGACTATTTCCTAGCGAACGTAAAAATTCCTATAGCAAAGATTAAGAAAAAGGTGAAAGTTCGCTGCACGCAGCTGAGGGGCAGCGGAAAGAAAATCAGTAGAAGCGATGATAAATTTAGGACCTAAACCTATGAGCAGGCGCGGAGACGGGAAGAGAATTAGTGAATTCCCACGGATAGCTAAGAAAATAAAATTAAAAAACTCAAATATTCCTATGTATAAACACGAAAACGAACTATTGTAAAATTTGAACTCTTATCAGTAAAAGAAAATGTTGAACATCATAAATGAAATTTGCGAATACACACCACCACCACCCTACATTAAACAAAATGAAAAACAAATCGTGTAACGTGTGAAAACTACTTTAACAGAAAGAACAGAAAGTATTGCTTGTCATCGCCATTTTGGGTGCAGAAAGAAGTTGGCAATAAATTATTAAAATTGAATTCCCCGCCGAGTTTGGCTTCAACGAGAATGGAAACGAAAGAACTTTCAATGACAACCAGACAGGTAACTATGGTTACGGAGGGGCACTTACCATATTGACTTGGTTGTCGAGCGGCTCGTAGGCGATATAGTCGGCAACAAACGCAGCAATCTCCTCCCAGGACCCGATGAGATCCGGAAACAGCAGCACCGATGGCCGGAGCGTGGTGCTGACAAACTTCTGCACTCCGCACTCGTTCGGCAGGGCCAGCACCAGCGGCTTCCGGTGGCCAAACTTCTCCCGGTACTGACGGCGAAAGTTCTCTGCGAACAGCAGCACCAGTTTTTCCTTCGACGAGAGCGTGCGGTATGTTTCCGGGAACGATTCCTCCACCGCCGGTTCCGGTGCGCCCTCCTCCGTGGTGGACGAGCTACTGGGTTCCGGTGCCGGTGGTTGGTACGACGGGAAGCAGGTGTCGATGACGCCGAGCTTCCGCTTGACCGCGTCGAGGGTTTCCCCGTTCGGCAACGACTCCACGTTGAACTCGGGAGATTGGCGCACGGTCGGTTCCCGGGTCGGGGTCGGCGGAGGAATACGAAGCTCGCGGGCTTGGGCACGCTTGTCGCGCAGCTTCTTAATTAAAATGTCAGCCACATTGGCCGAAATAGAACTGTCCCGAGCGGAAGCCATCACGAAGGTACGCACGCACAGGTGAAAGAAAGGAACGGAACTGAACGTTTGCGACGTTCGAGAAATCAACAAACTTTCCAGCCGCCTTCAACCATTGCCATGGCGACCCAGCGTTCGCAATGGAACAGTACCGAACTTAGGGGAACAAGGGGTAATACAAACTGACTTAATTTCTAAAATTTAATTATTCTTCTATTTCACTGTTGTATGGAAAGTATTTTACACTTCACACATATAGTGGAGACTTTATATTTCCCAATCGAAGTAAAACGAATATCTTGTTTTTGACAAAAGAAGTAAAAACGATTGTAATAAGACCCACAAAAGTATAATTAAAGAAAATATATATTTTATTTCGGGTGTTCTTTAACAACACAACAACAAAAAACAATGTTTGTACCTTGCATTTAATCCTAATATCTAGTACATTTTCGACTATGTGCATAAATAAAATCTGCAACGAATATTCAATACTAGTTCACTTGGTAATGTTCTATCTATTTTACTAGAAGTTCACCAAACTTGTAGCGTGCTAATCTTTCATAACACCACTTTACTGTCAGTTCATTGTTAACATAACGGAAAATATTTCTTTAAAAGTACAATTGACACGAACAATAATAATCGTACGTGAAAAAGGGTTAAGCAACTACGAGACATTTGAGAAATGCTACGAAAAGGTTTGACAAACCAAACGAGTTATGCAACCGTTAAATTAACGTATCGTGGTTTTCCTATCAAGCCATCGTTTAATATCCGTCTAGGTTGGGTTCGCCTTACTCATCCCTGTTACACAAGATTGTCTAGCAAATGATGATACCAATTCTAGCATCAATCCAGTTTCGAATACGACGAAAACGCCCCTTTCTTTGTAATGCTCCCGCCCTCAGTCTAGTCCCACAATGCGCATGTTCTGTTTTCGGTCGATCGGAGACTTCAATGCCAGTCGTCTGTCATTTCACAAGAAACGAACCGTTTAAAACGCGGGATTCTTCTTTAAATCGACCTGTTTATCAAATTAACATAATTTCATGAAAAGATTTCTGAAGCCTATATTTTGTGAAAATTGTTAAGAGATTGTAAGTTCTGAGATTTTTTTAAATTCCTTCCACATTACAACGTGGCCAGCTCTTTCTTAAATGCAATCTCAAAAGCTTTCATCAACAGTTCGTTGCCTGAGCTTTTTGCTAAGACCGGTTGTGATTTCCTCCTCAAGACGTTGGGCCAACACAAATACAAACACGGTTCTCCCCTGTACTGAACGCCGATCTTCGGTTGTTACGGCAACTCTGGGGCAGAGATCTCTACCAAGCTCGCGATCATTCGAGCCACGATCGTTCCACGGTGCGGACGCATAGCACGACAAACCACTTTCCATTTCGTGACTCCACGTGTGCATAAGGCGGGAGCGAGATCTGTCTCGCTTGCTCCCGTTTGGCGTCGGATAGAGTGAAATACACTGAACGACCCCAGTGCAAGTGCCCCCAGCAACGCATCGAAACGGAACTGACAGTTTGTTTGTTTTGATCGTGGCGTAGGCGAAATTTTCGAGAAGCCAATTGCTCGGCGCACTGTTTGATCTTCAATTTGCAGCTAGAGCTGTCCCGTGCCTGTGTGTGGAATCGAATGTAAAAGTGCAGGATGGCCTCTGCAACGGCGAGCGAAAGTGATGCTAGTCCCAAAAATGCCACCACCAACAAAACGATGGCACCGCAGAAGAAAGCAGGCGCGCCCGGAACGAGTGAGAAAAGTGAACAGAAGTAAGTTTATGTGATGCTGTTGTTGACAAAGTGTTCTCAACTTGGAAGCGGGGAGATTTAATGCGATTAATTCAGCAATGCCTGTAGTGCGACCGAGAAGCCATGGGATGGAGTTGTTGCGCAAGAGTTTGTGGTGAAAGATGGCTTCGTTACGCCCGTCATTAACTCCAACAGGGCGGCCTTTCGAAAAATACACGTTGTCGTCTTCTATTTGAAGGTTAGCTGGCTTTGGCTTCGGTGAAGACCGGTTTTTGGCTCCCGGGAAGCTGTTAAAGAAAAAGACCAAATGTCAAGTTAAACGCATTGCAAAAACTAATTTTTTTTTTTGTGGTGTGATGAGTGTATTTGGAATTTACCAGTCATCATATTTTATTAGCGTCAAAATAGTATTGTAAATTGGGAATAAATGGGTAATTAAAATCAACCCCACCGGGTTTAAGATCTTACTAACATTCGAGATACAAGATCTTAATCTTGTTAGAAAGCAACAAAATGATCGATATGATTCTAAAATTACCTGCAGGACCTGGTGGTGGCTCCTCTTTGGAGTTTTTCTGGCGCTCACCATCGGCACCCGGTTCTACAACGTGACCGTGCCGGATCATGTTTGCTGGGACGAGACCCATTTCGGGAAGATGGGCAGCTGGTACATCAACCGGACGTTCTTCTTCGATGTGCACCCACCGTTGGGTAAGATGCTGATAGGCCTCTCCGGCTATCTCACCGGATACGACGGAACATTTCCCTTCGACAAGCCCGGTGACAAATACAACGGAACCCACTACGAGGGAATGCGAATCGTAAGTGAAAGAACTGGAGGAAGTGTCGTTTTCCTTCGGTTCTAATGTGTGTTGATAATCTTGATAGTTCTGCACGGCCCTCGGTGCCGCCATCGTTCCGATGACGTTCCACACCGTATGGGACATGACAAGCTCGCTGACGGCGTCCACGTTTGCCGCCGCCTACATCCTGTTCGATATCGGTATGCTGATCTTAAACCGGTACATCCTGCTCGACCCACCGCTGATCTTCTTCATGACCGCGTCCGTGATGGGAATGGCACGCGTGTCCCGATTGACGCAGCTGTCGGCCAGCTTCACGACCGGCTGGTGGCTCTGGCTGGCCTTCACCGGTGCGATGTTGGCGTGCACGATCAGCGTGAAGTTTGTCGGGCTGTTCGTGGTGTTGCTGGTCGGCCTGCATACGGCCAGCGATCTGTGGGATGTGCTCGGTGACCTGACCCGACCGATCTCCTACACCGTCCGGCAGCTGGTGGCCCGTGCCCTTACGCTCATCCTGCTACCCATCGTGCTGTACGCCGCTTTCTTCTACGTGCACCTGGCGGTACTGAATCGCAGCGGTAGCGGTGATGGCTTCTACAGCTCTGGCTTTCAGTCCAATCTGGTCGGCAACTCGCTGTATAATGTGTCGATGCCGCGGGAGGTAGCGTACGGTGCGGTGGTGACGCTGAAGAACCACAAGACCGGCGGTGGCTATCTGCACTCCCACAATCATCTGTACCCGAAGGGTTTCGGCGCTCGGCAGCAGCAGGTCACGACGTACAGTCACAAAGACGATAACAACAGATGGCTAATCAAACCGTACGATAAACCGGTGCCGGACAACATCACCCTACTGCGCCATGGCGATCTCGTGCGCTTGGAGCACTTGGCAACGAGGCGTAATCTCCACTCACACCGCGAGCAGGCTCCGATTACCAAGAAACATCTGCAAGTAACGTGCTATGGAGAGGTAAGTAGCTAGAAGCTTGCTAAATTTTATGAATGTTCATTTTAAACCTTCTTGGCAAAATGCAGGCAATGTTTTTCAAAATTAGGCAAAGTTTTTCAAGCAGAAATCGTTTTAATTAATTTTAAATCGTTTCTGAGTTTTTGGAACAATTACTTAAAGCAGTCACTAGTGCCACCTGGAAGGTAGAATGAAAACATAATTGAAATGTGTCTCGACTAACTGAGCTTCAAAGCATGAATAGATGGCGCTAGTGGATTTGAAATTCTCTTTTCGATTTCTTCTTTTTTCAAATTCACCAGTAAAAGCCTTTTACTCACGTTACTCGTTCATTTTGTATGCCTTTTTCGCTCGTTAGGAAGGTCAAGGGGATACGAATGATGTTTGGGTGGTGCAGATCGCTGGTGGACAGGCGGGCCAGACCGTGGAGACCGTAACGAGCCGACTGACGTTCTACCACTACATCGAACGGTGCGTGCTGACGACCACCAGCAAGCAGCTACCCAAGTGGGGCTTCGAACAGCAGGAGGTCACCTGCAATCCGAACATCCGCGACAAGGCCGCCCAGTGGAACGTCGAGGACAATCAGTTTGACAAATGTAACTAAAGCACTCCTTGTTTTCCCAATCCCTAACGTGTTTGCTATGCGTCCAAAGGAACGAACGATTGGCACCATGCTTTCGTTAATTTTGCCGTTGGCGATTTTTCTTTCACATCTCTCGTCGCCTCTAGTGCCGAGCGTTAACTTTCAGGTGTACGCTCCGGGCTTCATAAGTCGATTCCTTGAGTCGCACGCCGTGATGCTGCAGGGCAACGCCGGCCTAAAGCCAAAGGAGGGCGAAGTAACCAGCCGACCGTGGCAGTGGCCCATCAACTATCGGGTGAGTAAATGTTTGCCTGTTACTGCGCTGAAGATGATCGCTTTTAAAGACAACAACAACACACCAGCCGGACAAACGCCGGAACAGATGAATTTCTAAAGAAAGTATTTAAGAAAAACGTTGGGGGCCTAAGTGTTCAGTGGTAGAAAACCTATTTGCTTCCCATTTTAAAGCCTCATTTAGGATCGAAACAACTGCTGGACGAACTTATTTTAATGTCATGTTTTCATAATTAAATTTATTGGAATTAATATTGCGCCAAATCTAATTTTTGTAATGTGTTTGTAATTTGCTTCGTATCGCCAAGGTGGTGTTAAGGACCCTAATGTCGTTAACTTATTCCGCGAGGCGGCAGGTGGTTATAGCAATTATCTTTTATAGTCTTACGCACCTTCGTCGGTACGTGACCGTTCCCGTAACACCGCCATACTACGCATGTGGTAAATGAAATTTATGATAAACCAATCACAAACTGCAGCGATGCGTATCGTCGCTAAGGAATATTCGCTATACCCTCGTTCCAAATGGACCTCGATTGCGTTTAATTGGAACCCGGATTGGAAGTTTTCCACGCAAAACGGCATCCTGTGTAAGGCTATTCATAGCCCATGATATCTTTGCGTATGCTTTCCACCTGGCGAATCCCAAATGTCCTAACGAGTTGAATCCTCTCCAACGTTGCGGATTTTGCGTGTGGAAGGCAAACATTATTATTATCGTCTTCGGAACCCTTTAGTTAAACGATTTTTACTATCCCCGGTCGGTATGCGTCATTGAGCAATTACACCCGGTACGAGCCTGTCACCGTAAGTCGGCCGTTGGGGTGTTAGTGTGAGTGTGAAAGCCATCCCTGTTGGAAGGGAGAGAAGTAATTAAGAAGCCTCAGGTCGTTCGCATACCAGGCGGTTGGAAATGACGCGCACCGCTAACCGGTGGACTCCGTTTGCGGCAGTTCTTGGGTGGAAAACTTAACGCAAGAAGAAGTTTACCGTTGACTGCAGAGCTCACGCAATCAGGTGAAAGAATTCCCTTTTCTCTGTGTCCGTCCGCCTAAGCGTAAAATGGAAGACGATTAACAAGATTAACATTGCTTCTATCACTCGTGAATAATAGAGATACAGTTGATTTTAAAAACGTTTCTTTCGCGACGAAACTCGAGTGTTTCGGTTGGCATTTATTGTGGGTTTTAAAGATAAAATATGGAAGTAATACGAATAAAATGGCAGTTGCGATTTCTGTTTAATTAGGTTTCTAATGCAGTTAAGGGTTTTGAAGTATTCCGTAGCCATTTTTGATAATTCAGTAACACATCTCAAACTTTTTTTTCAATTTTACCAGATATTAAATATTAGTTTTAATGTAACTTCAAGGCTGAAGGAACATGTTGCACAAGTTTGGCGTAGCATTTCGTATCCTCTATACGTCTCCTATGGTCGACACACAATTAACACTAATATTACTTTAATAAAAAGAAGGCTCCAAGACTTCCTATTCTAACGTTTTGTTATTTCTTCTATTAGCCTCTAATTTAAAGTAAACTATTAATTCATAAAAAGCCCAATTGTTGCTCTAATTATAATTAATTTTGCTCATATATTTAATACAATCTCTCGTAACAACTAAAATGTGATTCCGGTCCGTTTGGTGCAAAGTTCAGTCGGTTACAATTTTGCGCTCCATTGAAGAGCATTTAAAACCGAAGCTTTAGCACCCGTAAAATCCGGAGACTTTTCGCATTTTCATGCCTCTTTTCTTCGCGGCCGGCCCATCTATCTTCTCCGTCGGAAGATGGCGCAATAATGACTGAGAGCATGTACTAAAGTTACGGTAGGCTTTTTTCCTTTTTCTGCCGCATGTCGCAGGTTTATATTTTTTACTTGCTTTTCGTTTGTTTTCGGTTGTCCGACCATGACTGACGCGAAATCTCCCCCGACGCTGGGTACTTGTTTCCACTTGAAGAGACGTCCAATTTTACCGCGATTGAGGTGAAATTCACAGTCCCGGATCAGGGGAAGCAAAAAATAAATAAACCATCCTCCTTGCGCCGAGTTTTTTAACAACTTTGTTTTTCACTTTTCCTTTCTTTCCGGCTTTTTTTTTGTTCTTCTCCCCAAACACCAGGGTCAGTTCTTCTCCGGCTCCGACCATCGCGTTTATTTATTGGGCAACCCAATCATCTGGTGGAGCAATTTGGTATTTTTAGCACTCTTTTTAATCATCTTCGGCGTGGAGATTATCAGATATCAGCGCGGCTCGGCGGAAAACAACACCACCAGCTCTTCCGGCGTCGACGGTAAGTGAGGTTAAGAGGTGCTTCGTTGTGTATCTTTTGTTGCGATGCAGATCGAGCGAATCCCGGCGGGCGAGGGCTTGAGAAATGGCGTGAGGCATGCCGGGCGGACGGGCGGTAAATTTAGTACCAGGGGCGCGTAGTATTTCACGAAATACGGCTCGTCGTAACTTTTAATTGTCCCACCGTCCGTCCAGTCCGGCACCTCTCGCCACCCGTTAATGGGTGACCCAGCCGGTGACCGCGTGAAAATTGAGCGTACCGGGAAAGCGGCAGGCTGGGAAGAAGCATTTTCGCGGCCCCAGTCCCCAGGATGCCTGTCTTTAGAGAAGGTGTCATTTGCACGGCAAACGCCTCCGTTCGCTTTCGTTTGTAACCGTGGTAAAAAGACGGACAAACCTTTTTTGGTGTGAGGAAGAGAGTGTTCCTACAAATTAAGACGACAAATAAGCACTGCTTGAGTTCAAGGAGGAGAGTTTCGCGTTTCATCTTAGATAGTCAATACGGTTACAGCTATAAAGCGTTCACTAGGAAGAACAATATTGCATGCAAATTAGGTAGAGCCTTTGTTGCTTGAACTACAAACTTTTATAACGTAAAAACAAAGTTAACTCTTAGACCAAACCTTCCCGCCTTAATCAGTTTCGATAATAAGTCATATAAATTAACGGGTTTATATACCGTTTGCAAAATTAATTTCGCTCTTCTCAAGATGTCGAATTAAAAACTCATGCAAACAATTTTTAACTATAAAACTGACCTCTAGCCTAAATCATTCAACTGCAATCATTTATCAAATCTCAAGTGAATTTGAATAAAAAATATATGTACAATCGAACCATCTAAATCATATTTAACATTCTTGAACAAACTTACGCACACAGCGTTAAAAAAAATAATTCAAAAAGCGCTCAAGCTTCGGTTGATTAATATCTTTTCGCCATTTTGCAATCTTCAATCGATATCGGACACAATTTCGTTAAATTAATTATGCCCCTCATTTCGTTCCAGAGAATAAATGGCGACTGCTTCGGGCTGGCCTGTGGCTATTCGGTGGCTGGTTAATTCATTACTTGCCCTTCTACGCGATGGGTCGCGTCCTGTACTTCCACCACTACTTTCCCGCGCTGGTCTTCAACTCGATGCTCGCCGGTAGGTAGAACCGACCGGTTGTCACTTTTTAATTAATCATCCATTTGTCATCGTCATAACTTCATCGTTCCGGGCGAGTTTTTAAGAGTTTTATCATTCGGCCGAACGAATGAATATTCTAATAATCATTCATCCTCGGGTGGAATACAAAGTGGGCGATATTTCAATATTCTTTCGCTTCCGCAAGTGACGTTCAAGCTCTCTGCGTGCGTCCTTTTAATGGGATTATTTAATGTAATTTAATTGATAAACTTTCTGCTTAACCCGTACGCAAACTTCCTGCCATCTCGGGTGAAACGCGTCCTATCACCCGCTGTCCCAATCGAGTCGATGGGACAGTTTGGGGTTTTCCGTCTTGTTTTTCTCCTATTTACGACTATCCTTCCGACCCTCACCAGCGAGCGCTTGATGGATGCGATTTTAACGAGGCAGCTCTCATTTCGATTTCCTTCCTCGATTTGCCTCGACGCACTGATTGACGGGCTGGTTTGGATGCCACTTCGAGCTGACTTTCCGGCGGCATCCGGCATGAGTGAATGGAGGGCCTTTCGAATCCGGCTGGGAAAATGTAATGCTATCTGATGGGACGTTTTTGGCACACACAACCAACAGAAAAAAAAAATAGCAACACCATTTTCCATTTGGAATTTTGGTGTGATCCAAACCATATGGGGTGCATCGAATGGAGAGCACCCAATGAAAAGCCCATTCGATATCGGAAATTCGGACTTCATTTCGGAACTGCCGGTCCGGTTCTAGGCGACCGAACACCACCGACCGCTGCTGTGCGTTCACTTGAGCTGATGGAAAGCGTGATGGTTGGCGTCAAGTGAATCGGAACTCGAACCTCGATGCCTGGATTGCATTCCGATCGCTGCACTTCGATAGGTATTTTCATACGATTTTTTTCCTTCCCCCCTTATTATTATTATTTGTAATATTCATATTTTCGTGCATCATCAAGCGAGGAAAACGCATTGCATTCGTTTGGCCCAGTCCGTTTTTTCAGCATGGGTCCTCAAAGGACGCAAGCAGATGGTAGCGTGCGAATGGAAAGGTAAAATGGATAAGAGACAAGCTTTCGGAAGGACGGTTCGCCTCCCACTCGGAGATGATTTTAATGAGCTGCATCCCGAGTTTTTCCCCTTTGAAAACGGAAGATAAATGTACCCACAAAAAAGCCACAACCTACCAGCTTCACAGGAACAGCACTTGATTTCCACCGGTGGTTCAATTGGCCGAACGATTTAAAAAAGCAACTCGGAAGAGCGTTGGTTCGCGGTGGTTGTGCGGGGTAGCCACTCATCGAAGCGTAGAAATTCAATTTCATAACGAAATTAGTTTTCAACCACTCCCTTTCCTCCCAGCTCCTCTTCGGAAAGTGATACACCCCCGGGTGTCCATCATAGTCGACGGTAATACGGTGCGGCTTGCGGGAAACTCATTATGAAAACCATATGGGATTCACAAAAATAACGAAAGGAAAATGGAAGCGCGTGAAAGGATTCCGAGGATGCAGAGGGCATCATTAATTTACGGTGAAAAGCATTTGCTCGTGGCTTGTTCGGCTGTCGTCCGATAAGGGGTTTTCCGCTTTTGTCCGCCCCGAGACGGCCGGGGAAACTTTGATTGGTGTAATATCGCATTAGTGGAATCAATTAATTTGTAAAACACCCGGCGCAGGTCCTCACACTTTACCGAACAAAACGGATCAGTTCATTAGCATTTTGGGTTTGCCAAAAAAAAAGGGTAAAACGTACTTTCCTGCAAACAAGCGATTCGTTGAATCCGGTACAGTTTTAACTCTTTGTTGTGTTTCGGGGGGCTTTCTTTACACTGCAGCACTATGTTGATAATATTAAATATAAAACGGCGAAGAACACAAATTGTGATAGAATGTGATTACATCTTTATAGTATTTCTTTATGTTAATTTCATCGAAAGAGATATGACTATGGATCAAAACTTTTTCTTCTATTTCCATATAGACAAATACGTTTTGGAACAAATAAGATATCGAAGATGATCCAATATTTACCACGGATTATCCAAAGCAGTTGTGTAGGCTGTAAGACATGTTTTGAGGTCAGTGTTCCGACTTCTCGCTGAAATTTATGTGACAAAGAATTCCTTTTCAAATAAACTTCATTAAAATTTTGCTAAATTTCCGCGATTCTTCTGATCTTTACCGTTATTTCATGTCATATTAAGTTAAGAATTTTTAAAATGTTAGCCTGAAAAACCTCAGAAATGGTTTACACAAAATGAATTAAAATCGAAAAAAAAAATAAACTCTGGGAGATACTTTTCGAAAGGTTTTGAATTGTTTTGTCACGCAGGATTGGTTTTCGACGAAATTGAACTGCAAAATGGTGCAAAAAGAGCATAGGCAAGATACGCTTTACGCACTCTCCTCCGAAGGCTCTCCGTAAGAATCAATCTTTTTCTCGGCACAGATTGTTCACCTCCATTCGCAGAGGACTCCTTCGCCGGGTTCTTTGTAGGGGTAAAATTGTTTTCCATGCTCAGGTAGAAAGGGGAAAAAACAAAAGAAAACCAAATCGAGCCAGGGCGACATTCGAAGGTGCCAACAATTCATTCACTTGGTATGTGCGGCAGTCGGCTTCCATTTGTTACACAATCGGTGCTTGGCCCCACTTTATCCTCCATTTGCGTGGGCTCGAAACCTCGAGTGGTGTAGGGGAATGGGACGGAGGGAGAAAAATGTTAAATTACTCCTAAATTACTTGCTCGAATAACTTTGCACAAAGCTCTACCGGCGCGTTGGGAGAAATGATGAAAGAGACCAACGTGGGGGAGTGAAATTGGCCTTAGACGAGATGAGGGAAGGACAAAGGGGGAGGCCCCGAAAAAAAGAAGGAAAAGTCCTGCATGCAAAAGGTCAAGGCAGGAAAAATCCAATTTCGTAACAATCAAATAACAGCGGTGAAAAATAGAACTTCTACGCCTGGCGCAATAAGGGCCTTACGATGTGCTCGACCGATTTCGCACGCTCGGGATGTGAACCTCGCTCGAAGGAAGCCTTCCGCAGGGTGGAAGGCGGTAGAGAGCGGAGCTCGATCGACGGGAATATAAAAGGGAAGTAACGGAACGAAAAAGAAAAATCGAACTAACTCAACGGAAAAAGTTTGCGGCAACTTGTAGCGAAATGTTTGATTTTTCCACCGACGGCGACCGAGTGGTCCGGGGGTTTCCTTCTTATTTCTCCGGAAAAGCTAACGTGAAACGTGTCGTCTGGCTGCCGTCCGGGAGCGACGGTGATGATTTCTTCCGCCTTTTCCGACGGTATGACCGGTCCGCTTCCGGTGGTTTGCTTGCGCGCGGGTTTCCTTTTCATCCGAACGCGTTTTACGCGCTCGGACATCATCTCGTTTTCCTTCATTTCCCGACCCATAGTCCTCCCGGGTTCGGGTGCCACATTTCCACCGGTTATTGGAACGGTGTGCCTTTGCCGAGACGAGAGGAAATCTTTTATTGAGGCAAAACATCTTACAATCTTCAGTTGCCTTTCGCCGGAAGGACGCGATCGATGGGTCAACTTTCCGTCGGTTCGGTCAGCAAAGTTGTTCCATCGCATCACCGCTTTTCGTTGCGTCGGACGGACGATGCGGTTTGCGATTTCGATTGCGAAGGAACAGCGTGTTTTCTTTCTATTTTTTTACTGCCGGTATCCTTCGCTGGATTTCCCGTTTCCCAAAGTAAACGAACCTAACAAAGTAAGTCCAAATCAATTGGATAACGAGTCATGGGTTTGGCAAACAAGTTTTCCACCATGCTTTCGTGCTATTGTGAATAATAAGGTCGAGGGAAAATTCTAGCACACAAAGTAACAAAAAACGATAACGGTTTATGCCAGCATTTTCATTTCCTAACGTACAAAGCAGCATTTAAGGAATGTAAATTAATTTATTATCATCACTTTATGGATTTTAGTTTAGTTCTTCTTATTTGGAATCGAATCCATCGAAAATAGTGTTAATCATCAATTTTTTTTTATTGTCCTATTTGATGACGTTCTATGCCTAAAGTATTATTTAAACGATAGCATCGTTTCACTCACCTTTTTCTTACTTGAGAAGAGACGAGAAGAATCGGCCCCGACTTGATCATCTTTCGTGTGGTTAATCAAAAATGGATTATATGGATCAACACAAGATTAGACGTCAAAAACTGATCATCTAATGAGTTGCGGAGAAATTAATGATCAGCTGATTTGTTCGGGAAAAAATTCGGACTAGTACAGTAGATCCTCGCAGTACGCTATACCCGATATACGCGACTTTTTATTAAATGACAGCCTATAGCGTTCAGCGTTGTTGCTTGAGTTCTGATAGGTCAACTTTGCTTTGATTTAGTGGAATGATGTTTTTAAAGCTCAGTTTTAAACAGCCGTTTAAAGGCAATGACTGCAACGGCCTGAATTACCCAAAAAAATATCCATTGTTTTCGCAATCAATACACGTGAGTTCTTGTTTCGTTAAGCTGCTCTCTAATCTTGAAGCGATTAATATGGCATCAAATAATAAAAAGTAGTCGCAAGAAGTGTGCTATACAAATTTCAGAAAAGTTTAAAGGAGTGAAGATGTTCGAAAAAGGAGAGAATTATGCAGCAATAGCCCGTAAGATGAAGTATAAACAATATGGCAGAGGAAATTCGAAATACGCGAAAACTTGATATACGCTTTAGCGTTCGGTCCCAAAAATAGACGTAAAGCGGGGAGTACTCCACATCAATTTTATGTTTTTGAGAGTGCTCTGAATATCAGTTCTCGGACCAAGATAATGTTATCGTTGTTTCGTTATTTAAAATTTTAGAATGCAGCAACCTGCGGCTTTACTAGGTTTCTACCGTTACCAAGCACTAATGTACCGCGTCGAAACTTGGTGAAATACTATCGGTTCACCACAACAGAACTGACGAAAAGTTGGCTCACATCAAACACTAATCGTGGTAAACACGTTCGGTCAGATTTAGTTGGCGTTGCTTCGCGGCTATGATGGGACCGTTCCGCCAAACCCGGTGCTGAACCGGCCGTCAAAATGCCAAAAGGTCCTCCCGATCGTATCGCAACCGTTCATTGAGCAGGGCAAGGATCAACACTATTTGGGTGAAATCAATAAATTAACGGCTAAAAAGTCGACCGAACCAAGCCCTAGTAAATCTCCGTCGGTCGGTCGGATGAATGGTCGGGAAAACGAACCGGGGGCGAGGTTTATTGTCCCACACAATATTGGTGCCGCTCATTAGCGTAAGCTAACACATCGAAACATTCGGTTCGCTCAGAGGCAGTCGGTCACTTTTTGGTTTCCCCGCAATCCACCGCGATTATCGTACTCGTGGAGGTGGAAAATTAAAATACAATCCTTTCCGCCGGTCGGGTGAATGAGCTTTTCACACCAGGGTTTCGGTGTATTGTGGTTTGAGGTACGTGGGAGCGATGTACGCTCGGTGAGGGTCGAGTTAATTATACTGAAGTATATGATAACCAAACTTGCATCATAAAAGCATAAAATGGAATACGATTAAGTTGCAATTTTGCTGAATCCAATGATGTATATGTAAATCATTTAAAAACTAATAGTTTTAATCTATATTCACTCTACTTTTTACGATCGCTTGAGCACTTTTTTGTAAAATTGTAAAACATCTGTTTTGTCTCTCAAATGCGTATCAAATGTTACTCAAAACTTTATTACCTTAGTTAAAAGGAATCTTTTTGGCCTACCTAAATCCATAAGTCAATATTAACCTAAAATAAAAGATTCAAACAAAAAGTAAAATGTATCACGCAAAGAACAAATTATTTGTGGAACAGAATTTAAACATTCAGTTTCGCAACAATTTACAAAACGTTTGAAAAAGCACTATTCTTCGGTGCCTTTTTTCGTACTTCAAGTCTCTTTTTGACAAATTTATAAGGAAACGAAGAAAACAGCATATTAATAGCATAACGGCATAGGAGCTTTTATTAATCATTGTTGTTTTATATCATTGTGGGATCAACATTCTATTTGTTTTTGTGTTTTTCCTTCGTAACGTAAAGTGTTTTATTAATGCGGTCCTTGAAGTAGTTATTTTTATATTCATTGTGCTTGCATTATTATTACTTATATTGAGATGTGTCCTTTGGCTACTTATTTCTTTTATTATAAAACCCCTTCGAGTATTCAGATCTTGTGGTTGGTTTCAAACCCTGATTGCCGTATTGTACCAACACCATCCTTCGGAGTCTAATGTGTGTCAATTGTTGAGCCGACGAAAATTGGAGGCAGCTGCATTATCCCGTGTTGCACTTCGACGCCCGGCTCACGTTCCCCTCCCGTCTCGTCCGGGTGTCATTACTCTCGCATGCAGTTGTTCCAATTTCAACGGTCATTAATTTTGAACGACGCACCAAAACATCGGATGGAGCCGGGCGAGGCAGCGGTGCGAAAACCACACCGGGACGAGATTTATCGAACTCACCTGTCCGAACACGCTCCAATTGGTCAGGCCCGATCACAACCTTCGAAATTGTGGTTTCATGTTCAATCAACCCCCCGTGTTGACGAGGTGTTCCTCTCTCGTCAATTCGTCCCGGTGGTTGCGGTTTTGGGCACCGTGCTCGGAGTCGCATTCCGGGAGTGGGTCCTGAATCCGGTGGCCAAATAAAAATAAACCGGAAAAAACAAACCGGTCGGCTTTTCCGAGGACTTTTCGGGGACTTCGTTGCGGTTGCCGTGGTCGGTTCTTCGTTGGCCAATGGTCGATGGATGAGGGCCACGTGCCCTCATCGGGAAAGAATGCCATCTATTTTCCCTGGTTTTTTGGTGATACTTTTATACTAACTCGAGTTCCCGTTTCCGTTTCAGGTGTAATGTTGGACTACGTTACCGTCCGGTTGCCCGCCTGGATGCGCCATGCCGTGCTCGGAGCCGCGATGGCTGGATTGGTGTACAGCTTCGTCCTCTTTTCCCCGCTGGCGTACGGCATGAAGGGCCCCTTTAGCCACGAACCAAACTCGACCCTGGCCGGACTGAAGTGGATGAGCAGCTGGGAGTTTTAAGTTGCCGAGGGCTACGATGTTGTGGTGTTGGCGAGGCAGGTTGCCAATGTGACTACAACAATTAATCGTTCTGATTTGATCGGACTTCCGTCGCTAAAACTGCCTTTTGTCATTAAGCTCCATAGATTGGAACGTTAAAATCCAATATAGTACTGTAACAATACTCGTGTTTGCAATAAACAATTGTTGAACTATCTACTTAGTCAAACATAACCAAACCACATCAACCAACGTTTTGACATAAACTATCTGACCCCATTAACCGTATTCAGATTTTAAAATACCCATCTTCATAGTTTGTCCCTTTTAGGACCCCTTGAGGATCATATTCGTTCATTCACCACAACATAGCATTCTTTCGGTTCAAACAAAGACACCCCATCTCCCATTTCCCCACTTCGTGCGGTTTCCGGATCATTATGTTGCCTGCTCGTTGTTTTTGATTATAGGTTCTTTGTCCCGAGCTGCTGGTCAGTATCAATCCCAACTTCTTTTGGTTTTGGAGTAGTGCGGGAAAAAACCAAAGAAAATCGATGTAGCAACAACAACAGCTGGTGAAAAATGCACCATAAAAACGGAACTGGGTTGGAGAGGATTTCCAAAGGATCGCCCTCGTAATCCACAATAATTTCAATCTTTTTCCTTACCCCTTTTTATTGCTTCCAGCTTCGGTTCCAGTCCATTCGCTCTATCGCTCTCACACACACGCCGTATGACTAGGATGAAAGAGCAATTGGACGAGAAAGATTTATTCACATCAACTAACGCATCCGGTCCGGTCTAATGTTTCTCACCCACTTAGAAACCGCTTCAAAGTGACCTCGGGGTTTGATCCCTCCCCTGCCCTGCCGCCCGCCATAAGCCCCACCCTAACCACCTACAACCCACGGTCCGTAGCTTGATCTCGTTTCGGGTTCGGAAACTGACGAGTTGTAAAGCTGCTGCGGCGAAATTGACCTTCGGTAATAACGATACAACCTATTAACACGTCTTCTAGTGCTGGATTTCGATGGAAGATGCCATGGGAAGCCGGTCCTCCTGTCGAAGCGCTGTCCAAGGACCCAGAAGGAAGGTTCATGCAGGGATTTACAAAAGTGTACCCAGCGTGTGCCAGGGCATTCGTTTGGGCAAACATTTGCTAACAAATTGTAAATTGCTTTTCGGAAAATCCGGCGGAGCAGCGGAAGGTGGTACGGAGGGGCAGCATGCTTTCTGAGTCAAGTCAAAAGGATAACCCCACTCATCCCACCCCTAACCCGTCTGTTATTATGGGGCGGGGGGAAGATGGAAGTAAATCTTTTCCACCCCTTTGCCGGAGCGATGGAAACGACTCAAGTCAAGACAAGTCGTTTTCTGCGGACGGTGTGGATTTAACTTCTTATCGTGCCCGCTCCACCCCTCCCCGTCTGAGGATAGGGGACAGTTTGGTTGTCCATCCAGCTGCATGTCGTCCAATTAATTTACTTGCCTTCTTTCAAGACGGTGACGGACTGGGTAGTGGAATCCGGAAAGGCTAGCTTCGGTTCCTTCGTCATCTTTGTCGCCGGAAGCTTTTTTCATTGCGATGATAGTCCCTTTTCTGCTCACTTCCCTTCCATCCCAATAAGTGGTTTCTAGTCTCAAATGTCCTTAGACGATCATGTGGAATTATACTTACAGCTTGAAACGTGTCGTACTGGAGAGGAGATGCCAGAAGTAACAACGTGTCTTTACGTCTAATGAGCTTTTTGTAGCGATGTTAAATCTCTCTATAGTTTTGATGCGTTATAAAAAACTATTAACAGCATATTGAAAATCGTCAAAAAAAGCAGTGTCATAGCTAGCATGTATATAAACTTAATTCATATTCAAGGAGGATGAATGTGAAGTAGTAGTAGTAATGGATTCTAGATGCTTCGAGAGGTTCGGCATCTTTCAACTATTCTTTGAATACATACTAGGTAAAACGGCCCGGTTACACGGCCCAGTTACAGGTCCCGGTTCCAGGGCCCGTTGACAGGTCCCGGTAACACGGCCCGTTGACAGGGCCCGGTAACACGGCCCGTTTACAGAGCCCTGTAACACGGCCAATTTACAGGGCCCGGTAAACGGCGGTAAGACGGCCCTTTTACAGGGTCCAGTACCACAGCCCGTTTACAGAGCCCGGTAGCACGGCCTGTTTACAGGGCCCGGTAACACGGCCCGGTAACACGGCCCGTTGACTGGTCCCGGTTACAGGGCCCGGTAACACGAACAATTTACAGGACCGTTTACATGGCCCGGTAACACGGCCCGTTTACAGAGCCCGGTTACATTGCCCATTTACAGGACCCGTTTACAGGACCCGTTTACATGGCCCGGTGTCACGACCCGTTAACAGGACCCGCTTACGTGGCCCGGTAACACGGCCCGTTTGCAGGGCCCGGTAAAAAGCCCGTTTACTGGGCCCAACCTTATGGATGTAGTTTTATTTTGCGTTAGTTATTTTTATTCTGCGTTGGTTATTTTCATCACGTTGAAGAACCACCTTTCCAAACAGTAGATGCAATGTTCGATTCGAAATTGTCCCCAAAATCACAAAAACGTTTCATTTCCTTTTGTATGCACAGAGAAAACGGGAACTATTTTACTACGATGGTGCAAACATTATTACGCATACGGTAAATGGGGGTACACGGTGGTGCAAACATTATCACGCATACGGTATTTGGTTTCCCTTAGCAACAGCATAGCGGTTAAGGGGAAATTTCGACGCTTAGGGGAAATTTCGACGCGTCGAAATTGTGCATCTCACTTTGGCGCTTGCTTCGCTCGGCATCTTCGCTATTGCTGTCTAAGCTCAAGGTTGAAATTGTCGAAATTGTTTGCATCTCGCTTAGGTGCTCCCTTCACTCGCCTTCCATGCTATTGCTATCTAATGCCAACGTCACCTTTAAGCGCAATTTTAGAGTGGATATGTTTTGCTATTGAATGTGGTTGCGTTTCGACAGAGTCGACCATCTTTGTTTTCAAATCATGCAAATGGGCAGTCAAAGTAATCTTATTGATATAAACATGGGGTCGGCACACGTTTTTCAATAAGGTGCGGGCCGGATACTTTAAACGATGATTCAATGTTTTCAAAGTAATACTAATCCCTTTTGAATAGAATATCAACTTTCTAAATAGTAAAGTTACTTAATATAAAGTGATATAAGCTAAACTATTTGAAATTTTATCGTTGAACTTATTTCAACATTTTCATACTTATTTTCGATTAATTTTGGTCAACATATAAATTTTGGTTTTTTTAACTGTGAACTACTTTTTTAAATTGAACTTCAAGTTCATCCTACATGCAAATTATTTTCAAAAAGTTTATTTTTACTGGTGAACTCTCTGAGTCACTAAAATAAATCAGCTTCAATAAGTTTTCAATATGGCGAGCCTTATTTTAGTTCGTAATGGGTATAAACATAGATATTCCTTGAATGTAGCTATTTTGCAAATCAAACAAGTTATTGCCGACGGATTTTAGACGATATTCACGACGCTAGGAAATTTAAGAACGATCAATAATACAAATACCATAGAAAAAGTCTAACAAAAAGTATACAGGGTGAGATGAAAAAACTGCAACAAAGTAACAATTCATATATTTTGTATTTATTGTTTAATTTAATCAATGAATGCAAAAAAATGTTGAACAGAACATCAAATTTCATAATCAATTCAGATTTGTTCGAATTGGCCACCTTTTTCACGAATTATAGTCTTTAGACGGCCTATGAAGCCATCGCATGCTGCCCGAAAGTGGCTCTGCGGTATTTTGGCCCATTCTCGGCGAAGCGCTTGCTTGAGCTGATCGACACTTTGGTATTTTTTAGTTCCAACCTTACTTTCCAAAATACCCCAGGCACAATAGTCCAACGGATTGGCATCTGGTGATTTTGGTGGCCATTGTGCGGTGGAAATGAAGCGAGGAACCTCATTTCGTAACCACTCTTGGGTGGCGCGTGCTGAGTGCGATGGTGCTGAGTCCTGTTGGAATGTCCAAAGTCTGTGGCCAAAATGTTTCCGTGCCCAGGGCTTCAGAGTTCGCTCCAAAATATTTTCACGATAGATTTGCGCATTTATTTTGACCCCACTGTCGATGAATACGAGCGGTGAGCGACCATCGGCGGTTATGGCGGCCCACACCATCACCATGGCCGGCTTTTGAGTTCTGGTGGCCAACCGAAGTTGCAAATTTTCAGGTGACCTCTCTGGCAAGTAAACACGATCGTTTTGTTTGTTCACAAACTGCTGGATAACAAATGGTTTCTCATCAGAGAAAACCAAATTCGGTAATTCACCACTTTCGGCCAAGCGAAGCAACTCTTTGGCTCTCGTGAGTCTAACTTTTTTTTGTGCATCGGTAAGATCTTGAACTTTTTGGAACTTCAAAGGCTTTAGTCCAAGCTCATTTTTCAATATTTGCCGAATAGAATATTGCGATATGTTAAGCTCACGAGCCATTTGTCGACCACTGCGACGCGGATTTCGTTCAAGCCGCTTCTTCACTTTTCGAACCATTTCTGGGGATGTTGCAGTTTTTTTTCGTCCACTTCCTTTACGTCTGGCTACGCTACCAGTATCACGGTAACGAGCGATGGTACGAGACACAAAAGATTTATTAACATTTAAATGCTGGAGGGCTCTAACGATAGCCACTTGGGGTTTTCCAGCCAAATATAAAGCAATAACGCTGTCACGCTTGAACTCAACCATGATTAACTAATCTTCTGATCAATCAACAATAAAATGGTCTGGTGCACTTGTATACAATATACTAAGCTGTCACTGGAAGAAATTTGACAGCTGTCAGACGAGCGGTTCAGAAATAACAGCAGCCTGAATTTTGTTGCAGTTTTTTCATCTCACCCTGTAAGAGAACATCTCTTGACATTGAACAACTCGTTCAAAAATTTTAATCCCCAGTTGGGGAAAAAAGCAAACCAGGCATCGTAAACAAATCCGGTAAGAATTGAGATGGATTTTTCGTATGTAGCACTAAAATTTTATAACTGGCCAGATAAAATCAGTTGGTGGGACAGATTTTATCCGCAGCCCGGACTTTGCCGACCCCTGATGTAAGGCACTAGATCGTTCTGAAATATTGTCTACAACTACATCATGAAAGGAGCAAATGGTAATTGACCGTTGTATCGATTCTAATCTCGATCCGGCGAGTCATACAGAACCTGTCAATTAAATAATTAATTCCGAGTTCTATGTAAATATTACACGTGTGATGCTGTAATTCCTGCAAACAGGTAAAATGAAAGCTTATTATTGTGCTTCACGGAACACTTTGATCAATATTTGTGCATTTATAGAAATAAAACAAATTAAAAAACATTTTTCAAGTGGGCTCCGCTTCAGAATTTCAAAACGCACAGGAATGGCCGGTTAGGTAATTAAATAGCCATTCAGCCTAAGACGAAACCGCACGTCTTGATGTTTGCTCGGTAAATGCATCCGGGCTGCTTATGAGAAAATGCACCCGAGCCCGGATTGTTTGTCCGAACGGCAGGATTAACAGGCCCACTCTATTGATTAGAAGCAACATGTGGTTTTGCTTTGTGCAACCTGAGGTCAGAGCAAGTACTGCGTTGCAGCATTTTGCAACAAGTGTTGCATGAAATCATTATTGCATCCGGTTGCGTTGTGAACAAACATCCGGGGGCATCACCGAGCAGCTTGCGTGAATTTGCCTTCGGTCAATGAGTTCATCGGAGTGATGTTATATATTTGTGGAAACGTATATTCTGTGTGCAAGAAAGTAGCAATACTTCCAACACTTCCACAAGAAAATATCTTAACAAGAAAACACAACTAAATCTTGCTGTCTTCTATTTATACAAAAAAACTTATTATTTAAATGCTTATCGATTTAACACCACACAGTCGTACAATGTTTTTATTTTGATTTTTCTTCTTAGTCACACAAAAGGAAAAGGAAACAATTTTGCCCTTGTTTATCCCAGAACTAATTGCCCCTTGTTTGCCACCGGATATTGATTCCCTCTGCGTAGTCTTGGTTCTTTGTTCTCGTACAAAAAAAAAACTTTTACCAGTCGGCTCTTTCATTCGTTCTTACTTCATTAGTACACACCGTTTCCCGGAATGGAACTCGGCAGGGCGTAAATCATAAAGCAAAAAAACCGCCCCATTTGACACGGCGCGATAGCAAAGCACACACTGGCGGACATGATTACACACGCACAAACCCACACCGGGCGCCTCCATCAGTTTATGTTGGTCAGCGAAGCCAGACGTGCGGAAGTGCGCTGAGGAAACGTGCGTCCGAGCGAAAACGTGGAATCAAAACACAAACCCCAAAAAGGCCCCCCCCCCCCCTCCTTTGGTGCTCCCGTCATTGTGGTTTGGTTGTGTTTGTGTGTGTGTGTGTGGATTCTGCTGAAGCCTCGAAATGTCAAAATAAAATGAATCGATAGGCTCATGAGAGAGGGGAGTTGGGAGAGAAGGTGTCGGTTGTTCGGAAAGGATGGTGATGTGCTTCCTCGTGCACTAAGAAAAGAGAGAGAGAGCAGCCGAGAAAGCAGCAAAGTGTGCGTGTAAGTCACGTTGCGCATACTCACCACTCGGTTGCCGTTTGACACATGGATGTTATATTGACAACACTGCTGCTGCTGTCCAAATGAGTGGTGAATTACTCAATAGCTTAGAATGCACCAACACACTCGTCGGAAGGAGTTTTGTTGACACGTGTAGGTTCGAAATTGTTCCATCAATTCTTGTTCGTTGGATCGAAGCAGTCGATGAGCGACACAAATTTCTGGTGTGTTGGTGTGCAGTGAGCCGTCAAAGGAAGCGCTACTCACCACGAAGCCGTGTGCGGGCACGAAGCAGGACTTGCGAAACATATCATCCTCTGACAGCAGCGGAAGGACTCGCTCCGTTTGTTGGCAAACGTGCACCAAACGTCAACGTCGTCCTTGCGCGTGGTGGTAGTGGTGAACTGCGTGTAGTCGTCGTCGTCGTCGTCCGCTCGTCGCCTTAAAATGGGCCGAATGGTGAGACACGGTTCTCAGTTCAGCGGTCTCTGTTCGTTCGTTCGGTCGATGGCGGACCCGTGCCCAGCAGTCTCGGCTCGCGTGCTCGGTGCCTTTCTTCGGGAAAAACGGATCAAATCCTAGCTGCGCCGAATTTCTGCCACCGGCCGTCGGAATGTGTTTGGCCGCGCGTGGAAGCTGCGGTTCGGTGGAAATGGCAGCCGTTTGCTAAACGCCAACCCACCCGCAAACCTAAAGCTGGTCAAGGTGAACCGATATTCTGAAAACGGCAAGTTTATATACCCCCGTGTGTGTGTGTGTGTTTGTGTGAATGTTTGTGCGGCAGTGGTGGAAAATTTGTACGGAACAACACTCCACACGGCACACGGCGGTGGCTCGGGAAAAGTTCGTCAAAACGGAAACTGGCTGTCAATTGACCGTACACATACCGTGCCACCACCATCTGCTCTTGTGTGTATGTGTGCGCGGCCTATGTTATTGTTTTCCGATGTGGCTCGAGCAGGAGTGGAGCCTAGCCAAGAAAACTGGTGTGTTATTCCCAGCCTTGCCGACCATGAAAATGTGCCAAAGTAATCGAACGAAAAGCAAAAGCTCGTAGTCGCCGTATGGAAAATGAAAACCTCCTCGGCTTTCCCCCCCCATCCCTCACTCGGACCCCGTCCATTGTGTTTGTCTTGATTATTATGAACGGCAGGAGGCAAAAAGGGTTCCCCAAACAACGAGATCTCGTAGCGAGAGCCAAAAACCCCCCGTTCGAAACGCTTCGTTAGGAGTTAGAGGGAGCTCGATTTTTGTTTTTTATCCAGGCTTCTCGATTGTCAGGCGCCAACTCGCCGCAGGCCGCCTTCGGGTCGAACACCCTCTCCGCATGGGATTATCTTTAGGGGCGCACGGAGTCCCGTCGTCGCCCGCACGGCTGCCAGCTGGTCGGTTCGTGTTGGGCGGCCGTTAGTTAGTGTATTTTATTGGAAACCGATAAGTAGCGACACGCACCAGCACACTCGCCAGGACAATGGCAAACATCAACACCGTCCGATGCGAGGGGGACGCAATAAATTTGTAAATTTGTCGCTCCGCAAGTAGCCTGCGTGTAGCATCTTCGCCCTCGGTGGTGGTGGTGTCTGTGGACGATAAACGAATGTTTATGAGCGGAGGAAGTGGAAGCTCTACGGGAGGGTCGAGGGTGCCACGCCAAGGGAAAATGTGATAACGTGGTCGAGCAGCGACCGTTGGGAAGACCGACTTTCTTTTCTGCGCCCTCTTTACTTCGGTGGACGATGGCGTCGGGGTCGTTGGTCCGAAAAACAGGCGAATCAAAACAGAATTCCAAAGCCAGAAGCGAGTCGTTGCAGTCGCCTTACATGTCCTTTTTCATTCCCCTTCCGTACGGTAAAGTTCGGCGGAAGATGTGGAAGTTCTTCGAGTTGTCTGGAAGGCGCCTAGATTAAGGCGTCGAAAACTTGATCCTCGCAAAAAGGCAAATGTTGTTTGCGGCGCTCTTTTCTTTTAAGGGAAACAGTTTCCATTTAGTTCAGCAAGAAGGGTAGGTGACAGAAGAAAAAAAAACAAACACAAAGCTGTACGGGTTGCACAACGGAACGTCCTGTCCCTGGCATTAACGAGGAGGTTCGATGGGCTCTTTTTTTCTGTCATTCCATGCTGATGGATGCTGCATACCGAAATGGAGTGCGTTTGTAGGCTACAGTCGCAATCCGTCGCAAAATTTCGTAACGTCACGGTTGGTGATTGTCAACTTTTGGCACATTTTTATCGCAACCATTTAGAAGGTTAGCATGCAGAAGAAGTAGGCTGGGTGATACATTGGGAAACACAGCTTGGTTGGACCATGTTTAGCGCGCATCGAGGTTTCTTTCGTTAGTTCAAAGCTCTGAAGTTCGACCTTTTATTATTCATTCAACCCCCAAAACACTCGTTAGAAGAGTTTAATTTATGAAATCCCTACTCTTCCCTTTCGCCAAACAGTGTGTGTTCAACGGTATTTTTCTAGTTTGGTGCCCGAAGTAAATGTGTTCAAACAATCGCAGCGTAGCGCAATACGAAATAACGGAATAGGTATTGCTCCGACGCCACGGAGAAGGGGTGCCTGAAAGTGAACCTAGTTTGCGATGATGATGATGATGATGATGATGCTGGTGAAGGAACCGGAGGCTTGAAGTTCGAAAGCATCCCACCACCCACTCTTCCGCTCAATCGAGGTGGAGAAGACGGGAAAACGAGCGACCACTTTCGCAGCGCGTCAAGTTAAAAAGTGATAAGGATTACCGCTCTCGAGTTCGGGGCCACAAAGCACACAACAGCGTGCAGGGCAGGAACGAGGAAGGAAGGAAGCGGAAACACAAACTCCCACTCGCCGACAGCTTGTTTGTGGGGTGTTCGTGGAATTTGCGTCAGACGGAAACGACACACGCACGCACACCGGGCCGGGTAAGTAGCTATTAGTTAATTAGAGAACAGAACGAAAAGGGACCGAAGTTGGGCAAAAAAAGTCGAGAGGGCATGGCAGAAGGAAGGAGGGGATGGAGCCAGTGGAAAAGAAATCGCACATAGACGTGGGCTTGCCCCGGTTTCTAGCCGTTTCTGGCCCTGACGGCTGGACCGCCGAACCGCCAAAGATGCGTGAACAGAACATTTCAGCAACTTGGACGTCAATCGACAAAAGCTTGGCGTAACAGATGCGGGAGGGAGGGGCGGGTGTCCGGAGATTTTGTCTGAGCCGCCGAAATTAACTTCATGCATGATTGCGTTTGGAGAATTTCAAGAACGTCAACGACTCGGTAGCTTCCGCCGTGAGTGGATCCTGTCGTGGAAAAGTGGATCCCCCGTCGTTTGCAGTCATCTCAAGTTTGGCAAGGAGGGTAGGGGACCGCTGCTTCTTACATTCTTGACGTTGCGATGGTCCTTTCTTGACACCAGCCGTAACCAGCGTCTTGAGCGGACGGTTACCTGTTGCTTTCAACGTTGTGCTAAGGCCGAAAACAATGTCTATCAAATGAAAAGTTATATCGTGATATCATTAGGTATTTTCATGACACTTTACATTTTTTCTTGATTAATATTCAGCTAATATGAAGTCAAAAATGAACATTCCTCAAATGCCTATAACATCAAATGTATTTAATTGTCCTAATGTCCCTGATAGTCGATTTTTGCTACTTCTTTATTACAACAACCGGCAGATTTTAAGGCGGAAGGAGCTGGTCTAGCGCACTAGTGAATGCATACAAGAGATCTCCTGGAAGTGCTTGGCAAATATTAACTTCTGGATGTTTCATTCCTTGCCGTTTGTTCTACTTTATCTAGTAAGCATACTTGTTGCTGGAACTCTTGATAATATTGCGTTCAATATACCATTCAATCGCTTTTCTACTTTTTGATGAAAGCTTGATAATATCATCGAAAACGGTTCCTTTAAGGAGCTTTGATCCGTCATTCTTGATTTTAATCAACTCTACCAATCTCAATTGTAGAGATTTCACCATTACGAATGTGTTTGGCTCACAATTTATGATCAATCAATAATAACCTTCACTAGTGTAGCGTTAACATGCTCAAAAAGTAATATCATTACTAGAAGTCTAACAACGCTTTGAGAAGTATCAAGCGGTATAGCTTTAAAGAAGACAATATTTCCAAACTAAAATTAGGTTGAATGTGTCATTCAGTTGAAAATATACATTTCTACGAATAAAAACCAGCAAATGCTTGTTCCCTGCCATTTTCACTTCATTTTCCCATTAACATTTATCCTTCAAAAAATTGCCGCTAGTTCATTACAGGTTGACATTAGAGTTGTCGTTCTGAAAGGCACTCTAGTACTTTGAAGCGTTATCGTTCTTTAGGCTAGGGTTTAAATCACTTCAGAAATCTCCGAGCGGAACGGACCAAGGGCTCAGTTACAACTAGTAAACTGATTGCACTGATTTCATCCCGTCCCTCGGGGTAAACCTGACCGAGCCGAGGTCACCGAGGCACATAACCAACCATGCGTTTCTCGCCTTCCCGTCCGACATTGAGGTGTGCCATGCCTCGACTGGTGATTAAATCAACATTCACAGTGAATTATACAACCGGTGCGGAATTATAGCTCCCGAAGGAAATATTTTATTTCAAGTACACCTTTGCCACACACACACACGCTTCACTTTCCCGACCGTACTCTTTGTTGCAATCGCTGCAGATGTGAAGAGTCGGGCAACAGTCGCCCGGATGGATTCGTATAAATCTCACCCGACCAAGCGTTATTTAGTGGGCCGGTCCGACAGACCGTGAATCCTGCACGGATCAACCCCGAGCACATCCCTCGGACAGGCAGACGGTTAGTCGGAGCAAGAATATCCGGAGGCGAACAGCGCCCGGCCGAGATTACGCCATGACTAAAACCACCTTAAAACACGTTGTGCAATCGGTGGGAGAAGATTCACCTAAAAGGTTTGATATAATAGGGTAAGCTGGAAGAGTGGGTAGAAGGCCGGGACAAGCATCAATGCCTGTTGGTTTTTCTCATGTGTTTTTCATCCGTTTTTCATTGATCCAAGCGAAGTGAACCGATTCGATTGATTAGCGAGTGATCCCAGTTCAAGGACTCAAAGGCAGGCTTTCAAGGTTGCTTTGCTAAACGGCGGCCAGTTGCACTCGTTCCTCTTCCACTGCCGGTTTTTCACATCACACACACACACACAGACACACGCCCACTCTCTAAAAGCTACTGATTTGCTTTCAATCCGTCCTGCAGCTAGCGGACAAAATTCTGACCCATCATGGCGCAGTTGCATAAAGAACGGAAACATTATGCAGATTACTTTTATGCATTTCGCATCCAAAGCCAAACGGTCTGACGCAAACCGTATCCAAACGGGCACGATGTTTTATTCAACATCGATCTTTTCCATCGGACTTTTGCGACCACGGGACAAACCGGGCAAACAGTAGCCTTTTCACGGACCCACTGGATGCCGCGGCGCTCGTCGAGGCACGAGCGTGGCCGGGAAAATTGTTGGAAAAACCTAGCTCTCCTACTTTCGGATGTTTTTCGCAGCCGAAGCCGGGTGGCATGAACCTGCCGAAGACGGTTAGTTAACTATTTCCGTCAAATGCAACACCGACACTCTACTCGCGTTGCAACGGCGGAGGGAAGTGAAACAGGACGCACGGTTGATGGCTCTATCTAGGCCACGTTCATTAACGCGAGCGACAACAAAGTGCCCGGCTTCGCCCGGGGATGCAGCGACACACCATTTCCAGTTCACGGCGTGACAATTCACGTTACATTTTGTAACGTTAGCTGCGATTTGCGTCGCCATGCTGGACATTGCGTGATCGCTCCGTCGATAATGATTGCTTTCAGCCGTCGGAAAAACTGTCAACAGATTATTTTGCTGTGTGTGTCGTTGTGTTTATGCCTGTCCGGTGGAAACGTGAAATGGTGTGCATTTGCGCCAGGTTGATAAATTATTTCTCCGATTGCAGCTGACACATTTCGCAAGGGTTTAGTGTGGTTTGAGCAATTTGCTGCACTCGGGTTCTTTTTTGTTCCTGGTAGGGATATGTTCGTCATACTTTTTACAAATCCTGATAGCTTAGATTTGACATGTTGACAATGTTTCTGGGGGCGAGAATTGTGAATAGTTTATTTCTTTTCCTTCTCTTGACGGTTGCAACAGTTAGATGGTTGGAATGATAAATAAATCCATCGAGAAAATGAAATCAATGCAGGAAAGTCACAAACCACAAGCATGATTCATGCCAAATAGTGAAGAAATATTGCTGTAGAGTATTAGTTGGGAAAATCTTTTAATTCCTGACCATTAAACTAATGCTTTTTGTCTGCCGAAAAAAGTTCGAATATTGAAAAAGTTGGAGTAAATCCGAGTACATCCTGGAAGTTGATTTGTTAACTTTGGAAATTCAACGGAAATATACAGTCATGTGAATCAAGTTCTTAAATTTGTATGAAAGCAAAATCAATTGGATTTATCATAACTGCTTACCTACTTTCGATTGTTTAGCTACGAAGTAAAATAGTGACCACCAAAATTCGGTTTTAAATCTTGATATAGAATTTCTCGAATCTTATTATCAAGGTGAAATAAAAATAATAAAGAAGAAGTTAATGTAACTGCCTTTGTTAGGTAAGAAAAGGGTGTAAACCTTTCACGACAGGGTTCTATTATATTACGTTAGTTTTTTCATGCACTGAACCGAGATTACTGGGAAGAGTACTCCAGGATAAACAATTATTCGCTTCTTTTCGTTTATCTGTTTCTAAGAACTTGTTTTCCTTGAATTATTTGCGGAAGCAAATGCATTGACTATTCATCAGAAGCAAATTAAAATGTATGATTAAGATGAGTTTGTGCTGTAAAACATAGCAATAACCTTGGTCAGGCACAACGTCCAACGGTTTCCAGCAAATTCTCAGTGCCATGCAAAGAAGTGCTTATAAATAGAGTGCTCAAGTCGTATTAGATGGGAGCAAGTCAGTAACAGCTTTCCACGGAAAAATCTATTTTCTATCAAAGAATTGATGCTAGATTAATGACTATAACATAATAGTTTCTGGAAAATAACGTATGTGAAGCTGAAAATAATAGCACTACAAATAGTGAACCTATACGCAATGGCGTTCGTAATACTTCCCCATTTCCCAACCCGCTTACTTTGGACAATTTTCCGATCCTAAAGGCCTCTCCAACGGCATTCGGCCGGTTTTTCACGGACCCAACAAAGGCAGAAAATTACAACAAATGTCAGTTCGCTTCAAACGTGCCACTCGACACTGATGAACCTAGGTTGTAGAAGTTTTCGCGATATGTATCTCTATTTAGGTATTTCCTAGCATTCGTGGGAAAAAGGTCACGCGGATGAAAACTCGGTTCTGCGTGAGTTCGTAAGCGCACTCTCGTGAGTCACTTGCATGGGGCGAGAAGAACGCTTTAAAATTTAATGAACTCCCAAAACCCACGCACTTCCGCGTGTGTTAGGTAGGTGGGAGGATAAATTTTCTCTTAACCGTTCGCATGCAGCAAAAATCCCATGCACTGCAGCCGGCGATGATCTAACGCTTTTCTCTGAGGGGCGCGCACCGCCCAAACGTTCACATACGCCTTCGCACGGGTGTGTGTCACATTTCGCACGAAAACTTTTCCTTTCCCGCAGCACACCGAAGACACCGAGCTACCCGGATCGCCCGGTTGAGGATTTTCAAAGGCACACAAGTTTCGTTGCGCACCGGGAGTTCGTTTTGTTTTGACTGAATTTGTTTAATATAATTACAAAAGTTTATCATTTATCGCATCTTTATCTAATTAAATTCAAATTCTGAGGAGCCCCCGACGTGACATGACACCGGGCTACCAGAGAAAGTGGATGGGTGAAGGTGGGGGGGGGGGGGGGGGGGGAGGTCACAGCGATGAAAGCACCCCCTCGGGAAGGAAAAGTGCTCACCACAAGCTACAGGCGGTCGTCGCTGATGAACAACTTTAGGAATTCGTCACTCTTCTCTTCAGAGTCCATCAGGGTCGGATCCAAGGGACCTGAACCAAGCTCCGGAAAGGACATCACTTCATCTAGATGTAGATAATGACCGGGTCGGTGGTCGCCGACCGATCTCTGCGGCCGGCGGCACCTCAACACTCGCTCCGATGGAGGCGCCCGGTGGTTTGTGAGTGAGTTAATTTACGAAAAGGGTTCGGTCTGTGCGGCGTCGGTGTTTGTCCTTGCACCGTGCAACATTACTACACCGAACCAAAGCTGGAGAATGTAGAAAAGGGAGATGAAAAAGGAGACACACGGCGTGGCAGCCGGTAATGCGACGACGCGACGATCCCTTTCGTCCTAGACGTGCAAGTTTCTGCTGAAGTTCATCGAAAAAGTTTGACCTGCTGGAATGCAAACTTTCGTCCGTTTCGTCCTCGGTGAGCATCGTTCCAAAACTCGAGTGACCGAAGGGAAAGGCTCCGAAAGGGAGTCGCGCAAAAAGACGAAGATTGGGAAGAAAATAAAAAAGGAACTCCTCCCGCAAAGGTTGAAGATTGCCGGACGGCAATTCACTCTTGCACCGTTCCAAAGGAGGAAGGAAGCATTGACACTACTTGCGCCAGAGGGAGGCAGGCTTCGAAATCGGGCCTGAATTTTTGACAACGATGATAAAATTCTGCTCCACCAACTTTTCCCAACAGAACACGAACCCAAGATCGTTCCGTGGAGTGGAGTGGAGTGGAGAAGGTGGATGAAAATGGTGACACTTGTACGGCTTGTCAGCTGTGCCAAGGGAATCGCCTGCCAAAATAAAAGAAAAAAGAGAAAACATGGGGAAAAAATCGGCGCTGATGAAGGAAAAAACTAAATATTTTGCCTCCAAGGAAAAGAACTAACACATTCGGCGAAACAAACGAGGATGCTGGGTAAGGGGGTGCACCCGCAGCGCAAAGAACCAAAAAAAAAAAACGGACTAGATCTAAAGTTTGAAAAAAGACCCGAGCGTAGCTAACGAGTTTTGTTCCCTTTCGGTGAGCCAACGAAGAAAAGAAAAAGAAAACCCGAGGAAAACGGTCACATCCGATGCTCCGAGGAATAGCACGCGCCGTCTACGAAGCCGCGAAAATCGGCATCAACGACACTGAAGCCACCCACTCGGTTCGACGACCGGCTTTCCTGGCCCAGCTCTCTTCCCCCCCCCCCCCCCCCCCCATACACTTGTTTCACACCCCTTCCGGCAAAACACCGCGGAACTACGATGAGCGCAAATCTTCCCGGCACCAAACCGTTTCATTTCTATTTTAATTGATGAGTTTACTTTTCCAACACTTTCCCGGGCAGTGCAAAAGTATTTTCCCTATGTGTTGCCGTGTGTCTGTGTGTGTTTGCCGAGGCGAATGTTTCGTGAAGTTGCGCGCTTATTTTGTTGTTCTTTCCCGTCTCATTTAAATGCTGGAGCACACTGTTGACACATAATTTAAAGTTCAACCCCCGAAAACTTGTGCTTTCTGCCGCGCTCTGCTGCTGCATGATTCGTTCGCCAGACATAAGCGTCACATTTTTCCACGTCAGATTTGGTTTTTTCGCCTCGCCCTCTGGCTGGGGAGCGGTTTTGGGGCGGAGGAGGTCGGGAAAAACAGCAATGTGGCAATAACGAGCAGGCGTGGATGGAAATATATCTATTTACCTTTGGCATTCTAGCCTTTTTCTCGGAAGAAGTATAAATTGGACTCATCCGTCTGCTGGGTGGACAAATATTTCCTTGAAACGGAGTGAGTTTCCACACTGACACCGACATTCAAAAAGGTTACCTTTTTACGACGTATCCGAAATGTTCGATTACATAACTTCGGGTGGTTTTCCACTCTTCCATTTTGGTTTTCCACTCGTCGCACGTAACGAGATTTTAATGAGTCTCCCGAGCGATCGCCCCGTCATTGGAATCCCAACCCCCACCCTCCCACGAAACGATCCTCACTTGCTGCACCGACGATGGATTGTTTTTCCAGCTCCGCGGGCGGAGTTTTACATTAATTTTGCGCGGGTGTAAATTAATTTCCTATTTCCATCTTATTCCATCACCGCAGATGGATGGGGCTAACCGAAAAAGAGGGTGGGATGGGGAAGGGGGAGGGGGGGGGGGGGGGGGATGAGTTGCCGACACGCGTCCGACGCGCTTATCAGCTCATCATAATTTTAATTTAATCTAGAATCTCGTCAGGCGCTAGATATTTGTCCTCTGCACCGCCCCGCCACCACTCCGACGTCTACCGCTTCGCCTGCCGTATTTTCCCTTCCCGACATGCCCGAGGCCCGAGCTACTCCGGTGCTGCAATTGTGGCTGTGCGCCCGGAAATGATTTATTTTTGAGACGAAATTTAATAAAACTTTTCCACACCCGTGGGTCACAAATCGTGGCTTTAGGAGCAGGAGTAGCAAGAAGCATGACAAACAAAAAAAAAAAAAACAACCCAGGAAAACTCGGAAAACGGCCCGAAGAACCACAGAATGCTTTTAAAAGGTGTAAAAAAGTGAATAAAAACGGGCAAATGCAAACGCGTTATCTTTTGGGGGTTACGTTTGCCATGTTTTTTCCTCCTATTTTTCCAACCACCCAACCTGAGCTTCGCCCACTTGAGCGGTAGAAGCTTTCCACCGGCCCTGGGCACCCGCTACGCCATCGCGTTCTATTTCGGCACTTATCTTATGACCACTTTTCCATGCCGCCCCTTCGTTCGTTCCCCCGAACACCCTTCTTCGCGGTGCTGCACGAACATATTGATGAGGAAGTAAATTAAATTTATTGATAAAGTTTTGCCACTTTCGTTGCGGCGGTGGGGCAGTTTTTCCCGAACCGGGGTTCTATCTTCCTTCGCGTAGTTCTGCGACACTACGGCCCTACCAGAGGGCAAGAAAAATAAAGCATAAATTTTCCTTCCCAGGTTCGAAAATATTAAGCACTCGGGTGGTTCTTATCCCAAGCCCGAGTGGGAGCACGAACGAGAACTACTTGCTCGCCTGCGCCTCCACAGCGCAAGGAAAATTTCCAACGGAACCGGCGGGGCGAGGGTGTGATTGCGTGTGCGTTGCCGTTGGTACTTTTCTTCGCAGTTTCCCTTTTGCCCTGGAGACGTTTTTCTCCATCTCAACCAGATCGAAACCCGCACGCCGAGAATGATAAGTTTTAAGCGCCTAATTTGTTAAGGTCTGGTAGACTTTATTGGATCATTGGGCACCCCGGCGCGCACCAGCCGCCGAAGGATTTCCTTCTCTCCGCCTTTCCAGCTATTCGCGGCCGATTGGGACGATACAGTTTTCCTTTACCATTATGGTTTCGTGTAGCTGCGGTAATAGATCGAGTTTGGGTAATTTATGAAATCTTTTCTCCAGCGTTGTCAAATACAAACGAACGGTAATCCTTTTACCATCAACCGGAGTTTGAGTGGAATAAATTGTTTGTCGTCAGTAGATTAGATATTGACTAAAGATAAGACACTTGAAATTTAATTTTTTATCATTTTCACTTCTTCAAAAGAGACATGATTCAAGACGTTGGCGCAACATGCTTACATTAATCCTGTTAAAATAAAATGGTTTCCCAGCTTTTCTATTCTATTTTCAATTTTTACATATAATGCAGTGATATCAAACTCAGTTCAGCTCACGGGCCACATTTCCTGCTAAAATAGGTTAGCAGGCCAAAAGGTAGCATTGGTTCATGCAAATAGGTTTTTATTAGTGGGGTAGTAACTTAACAATGATTCATGTTTTACTATTTTAAATTTTTGGTGTATTATATTACGTTTTATATATTTTCTATGAATCAGATCCATCTTTTCATTAGCTATATGTTATTTTCTTGAGATAACCACTATCATTATATCAACAATATCCAGTACAACAAGGCATAATATAATATAAGATTCAGTATGCCTGACGGCGAGTGCTTAGTGCAATGTACAATTTCTATAAGAAAGTCATACTCCCCTTTTGACATCTCTGTAATAATGTGTTGTTACGAGTACGAAGCGTGTTTAGGCTTCATGATTAGGAGCTCAGCTGTTTAAAGCGAGTTGTCTTGTCGTGATGAGTCCGTTGTCCTCGCTCTATCAGTAGCTCAGTTTTTGTTATTTTATTTACACACATGTTAATGTGTGTGATGTGTGAGGGACACCGGCGCTCGAATCCATTTGTAATCGTACGTTTCTTCGTTACCTTCCGCTTCAATTTAACCTAGAGCTTCGTTTCTTGTTCTCTTCATGTAATTAGTTAAGTAAGTATTTATTTTAACAATCAAGGACATAAAAATACAGAAAAGGAAAACATAACGTAGGGATAATTTTTCATTAAAATGTTTTGGGATAATCTAAAAAATCTAATAAATATGTATGTTTTATTTCTAACATATGATTCACGGTATTTTGTAATCGAAGTAACGCATGCTGCGGAAGTGTTTCAATCAGCATAGATAACACAAGATAGCACAACTTTCAGTAAAGTTATCTTTCTTCCCAGCTGCCGTTGTATTTTGTTGATGAAGCTTCAACTGAGTAGTTGTAAAACCATCAAACACAATGAAAACACATACCGATTGTTGAGTTCGTTTTTGCAAAAATGGAAGCGTTACTAATGGAGTTACGTAACGTTACTAGTTTTCGCTTTCACGACTTTTAGCTTCACAGTTTTTAATGTTTCAAAAACACCTTTTAAATAAGGCTATACGATTTCAACACATCTTGATTAAGAATAGAATCGTCTCTTTCGTCGAAAAACGCTGTTTTGGTTCCATTGTCTTTGGCTGATGAAAGCCCTGGATTTTACAAATCACCGAGAAAATTTCCCCTACCAACCGTTGGCAGTGTGAGTAGCGTTCACCAGCGTGCAGACACAACGATAGGATTCCCAGTGCAGACACGGTTTGGATCACACGCTGCGTGAAAGTGAACTCAGTGCATTATCCTGGCGGCAGTAATACAACCGGGCCTGTCCCAATCCTCGCCGGTGACGATCCGACTGAAGCGACGGGATTTGGCTGGCTCGGGACCTACCGTCCTGGCAGTCCTTTTTTGCGGTGCAGTAAACACCCATACTCACACACACTCGCACGCAGGCTCCATTGCAGGATGTTGGAAACCGGAGTAGCAGTACTCTGCATAATGGATGCAGAACATTCTTCGGCCTCGAGTTTTTGGTGCCTTTTCGTCGGGTCGTCGGGAACCAGAGCCGGGCGCATCGGGAGAGGAAGTTGTTCACATTTACAAAAATTTCCCATCTTGACTCCGCACGCTTCGGTGGCGCAGAATGCGCGAAGCAGTTGCAAGACTAGATTTAGTGCACCGCTGCACAGGGCGTCTTTTTAAAAGGTGCCATTGCTCCCCAATGTCACCCGGCGCCCCTTGCCCCACCCTCTTCCCGCGAACGCCCGAAACTGTACAAAGTTTTTCCCACGTTCGTACCCCATTCCAGCGTATGCCGTTTGCTTTTGATTTTCCACCCCCGCCGAGAGCTCCCATCTTCTGCACTTTTCCAACTCGCTCGTTCCCCCTTCAACCGGGTGTCACTTTCCACGGCGTAAGTGCTTTCATATGTGCAAGTGTGTGTGTGTGTGTGTGTGTGTGTGTGTATGTTTACAAACTCCCGCTGACACGGAAGCATCACGCCAGAAGGCGGCCTTCTGTTGCCACTGCGGATGGCGTATCGCGTTACGGTTCGCTGGTTCGGCAAAACATACTTCCTGCACCGCTGGGAAGCATAGTGGGTAGATTATATATAATTTTTTTCGGATCCTCCCCTTACTCCACTTTTTACCTTTCCAGTCGGTGTCATTTTTGATAGTTCTCCGGTTTGCGGACCTGCCCCATGAGGTCGTCGAGTGGGGCTCCCGGAGAGGAGACATTAGAAAAGGAAATCTCGTTTTGCTTTTCCACCCGCCAACATGTTTTCAAATAAATTGTTTTATCTTCAAGCCAGCTGAAGGCCTGGATCGCACTGGCAACGGGTTTCCTTTTCCGCTCCAAACAGTGTTCCCGTGGGAAAAAGCTCACCAGGTGTAATTCCGATTGCTCTACTCTACAGAGCGAGTAGTTTGAAGAGAAATTACATGCACGGTAAAGGTAGATGTGTGCTACACGGCTAATGTGCGTTCTTTCGCAAGTGTACCGAAGCCGATGCAAATGGCACAAAATGTTCGACGGAAAAGCACCATCAAGAACACAATTGTTAAACATCGTTTTTCCTTCCATCGTGCTTACGCGTATTCCATGGTCACGCTTCCAATCACCGGAACGATTATTGACGATTAGTCAATGATGTTTCCCCGAATTGGCATATAAATGGTATATGTAGAAAGGCATTTTCCCGAACAACACGTGCTGCACACTAACGAACATGCACAGTTTTGTTTCGATTAACGTTTGCACCGTTTCCAAATTTTAACAACTTTTCATACAAAAAGCCGAAAACGCTAGCAACTTTCTTTTAATAAAGCAATATAAATAGTAGCATTTCTTTTAAATTCAGCACAAGTTTGTCATCTTCAAATTGACTTCGCCGTAGCCAAAACATTAAACCAAGTACGTTTGATTTTATTTTGGAACTTCCAGCTTTGCCGCTAAACGAACTTGTTTGATATTGTGAGACATTTCCTGTCCGCCGAACTCAGCTGATTTGGTTTTTGACTATTTGGTCACTTATGGAGAAAGGTTAAAAAATCATTTGGAAACCTTGGTCGCTCCACGGACCGCACTACGGGACCCCAAATAAGCAGGCAGAGGAAAAATTTTTTTGGGAAAGAAGGTCGCCTCAAATGACCTTATAGTTAAAAAAAACCTAGAAAAGTTCCTCAAACAAAACGACTCGAAGCTTCTGTCAAACATATCATCGGGAAATCGCAACCATCATGGATGTTGTAGCTTATTTGAGGCAAGACGGTGACGAGTGGTAACCTGGTTCCATTTAAAGCATTTCACAGTATATTTAAAATGTATCGGAGTTCCTTAACTCCCATATCTTTGCTGAAAACCAGGGAGAAAGCTAGCCGCTGGTCGATCTACCAAGACTTCCAGCGTATGGAGCGTGTATAGTGTGCAGTACTTTCCGGAATTAGACAACTTTATAAGAAAATTTCATTAACAGTACATACCTGGCTACAGTAAATCACACCCAAAGATGATCGGAGGAGTTGAACCGGTCAAAAATAATTAATAAACCTAGCACTGCAAACCCTCCTCAAGACTCTGACGTCCGGATACACGCATAGGTGTAATGAAGCCTTAACGGTTTTCATCCGCTCACATCACTTTGGTGTGCAGTCAACGCTGTCACCTGAAACGCACCACCGCCTACTGGATGTAAACAAATATCAAATGGAAAGTAAACAAATTTTAGGGGGGGCCTTGCTGTTCGTACGCAAATTCGAATGAATAATGAAAAAGAATTTCATTCCAAGAATTCCGCCGGTCATAAAGCGTTGCGACACCGTGAATTGTGCTGACGTCAAAGTGTTAAGGTAAGACCTATTCCAACATTTTAAAGTCCAAACAGAGCAGCATTTGTACATGTGGGCCACACAACAACTCAAAAACATAATTACAAGACTGGTATGGCTAAAGTTTCGGTCAAGTACCGTAAGACCGCCTAACTGACCGTCGCAATATTTTTTGAAAGTACTTAAAAGATATAACTTTACAATAAAAATGTATTTCTTTCATCAACTTGGTTAACTTGTTTCTTATCACCGATAAAAATTGTCCATTTTTTTTTTTTTTTTTAATGCAAACGTTATAGAAGCAACGTGGAATTTATATCAAAGAACCTTTTAAATACGGCATTATTAGCGAGAAAAATTAAATTTGAATTGCAGCATAGCGAAAACACTCGGAGGAAATGCAACTTTTCTCATAACAAATTTATCCCCAAACCGGTTGCAGGTCGTTCTCGCAGTTTCACGCAGTTTCTGCTAGCAAGCATGTATTTATTACCACAATAAATAGCACCCGGAAAGCATATCCTCCATCACTATCTCGTCCCCGTTAATGAAAGTGTGCGGTTCGCGCGAGGCTTCCGAGCTTTGCCTGATCCCGGCATGGCCCGGTAGTGTCGGAATAAGAGGTTGATAATTGGAAACAGCGTCCATGCTTTGAACTCCACTCTTTCGTTTTTGAGAAAGAAAGACGTGAGGGAGGGGACGGTGCGGAACTTCAATGCAAATGGTAACCGATAAACAACAATACGAGTAGGAAACGCCACCGTTGCGAGAAGCGCAGTCTCTACACTATTGAGGTGAAATAGTTGTTTGCTGCACCGGAACGGTTCCGGAAGCTTGCCCCTGCTCCTTGAGTTTCCTTTTTTTCCATACCCTGCCTCTATCAGCCACGAACGTTCGCACGGACCGAAGTTTTCGGAGTAAGAAGAGCTCTCTATCGGGTTTGTCCCGTGCAGTAGCCTAAGTTATGCGATGCTATTAAAATGCGAACCTTGGAGCAGGCCATCGGTGTAGCCGGATGTCGTTGGCGTATCGAAAGGATTCAATCAGTGGAAACCCGACCGTCCAGCCAGGATAGGGCCGAGCGTTCGCCGGAAACAATTTAAATCTCAATCTCGCGTCGGTTTCGCGGACCACACGATGTTGAGGAAGCTCAGGTCGATGTGTGGGTGTGTATGTGTGTGTGCGATTTTGTTTATTGTTAGTTCAGACATATATCCCTTGGAACCGCAAGCCCAGTTGCCGGTAGCCTCTACAAAAGATAGCCTGATGGGGAGGAAAAGGATACTTCGGCGCTCATATTGAACAACCAAACACCGTGGTGCTGCACCGCATCTCTCCGCTCGTTTTCTTCGCCACTATCGGCCACTAACTCTCCCGAGCTAGTTAAGGTCGTTTGGTAGTTGTGGCACGAACACAGGTTTAACGTTATTGACACGAATCGAGTTAGGTTAAACACGAATTATCACCTCTTCCGATCCTTTCGACCGACCTTCAGCGAAAGCGCCGCTCGCAAGGGCCATCGCATCGGGCAGGAACTTTTCGCACGTGCCCTACGCACACCGCCCGCCCATCGTGGGATCGATATCCACAGGCCAGAGTGCACGCACGAAGCGCCGGCCTCTGGTCTCGAGCTGCCCGGGCTGACCGAGGCAATAATTTAATTTCGAACTGCGCTCCACTTAGACCGGCCAGCTAGCTGGCGGCTAGCGGGATGCAGCGTTCCGCTCGAACACTCCAACGGAATGACGAGATGGTGGTGCAACCCACTGCCCAGTAACCAGCCAACTGTGTTGGCAGTTGTTTAACAAAATGCGCAACGACCCGAAATGGCACGGTGTCAAGATCATCGTGTCAGTGCGAGCACTACCTGCAGGTGAATGCGTGTGTGTGTGTGCGGCTGTCTTCGAGTGAAGTTCCATCGGCAAATGTGCCACCATTACAGCCCGGTATTTTACGGTCGGTTCGAATACGCGAATACGATTCCGTGTGGTAAAGTAATTTGATTTGATTCTAGTCTTACCAGTCGCTAATGTATGCCAAAGATGGGCGATGGAACCGGTGCTGCTACACCTACCTATGTGTGCGTCATTTTCGTGCACCAAACCCTATCGATGAGGGTGGTTTATCGATGGCCGCGTCATGCAGCGAGCATGGACGGGGGTGCGGTGAATTAATTAAATTATTCCCGGCGATCACAAAGGCGCGTAATTTATTCGACACGGCAGCGCAGCCGAGAGTTTTCCAATTCCAAAGTCGTACCAAACAATAGAACGTTATTAATTGGTTTTATAGGCGATGCTGGTGATATAACCGGGGTGGAAATAAAGGACCCATTGTTGCTTAGAGCATTGCCGAACGGCATAAATCGTATCGAAAGGTGTGAACCCGGGCGAAATGATGGTGATGAATATTTTCACATTTAAACCGCTTTTACCGATGCAATGAAAATGTTTCAATGTAAACAAATTGTAGCGCTATAAAAATCAAAGGTGCATGTAAAATCGGACCATGCACAATACAAAAGGCTATTCTCATTGTTGTTTCCCACCCCCACTGGCACTCTGGCCACCATCCTTTCGTCCAAACTAATCTAAATTGCTCCCACTGAAACTCCCAGGCGCACCCATCATTGCAAAAAGCACTTTTCCCCGGGAACGAAACGGGGGAAAAAAACCACAACATCAAAAATCCACTCTTCTCCGGTGATTCCATTTTCCAATCTGTATCCATTCCGGGCTTGCAGCCTTCCCACACCCTCCTCCACCATCCGTTACGTCATCATCCCCTAGATGGTGCTTTTGATGGCAGTTTTCCCCCGAACGAGCGACCGACCCAAAATGATCAAAAAACTCGTTGCTTGTCCTCCGCCCGGTTTGTGTTACATTTCGAAAATACATTACGTACAATTCATCGTCGTTCGGATAATTTCATTGTGAGCGAGCGCATGAAAAGCAAACGATCATTACGGGACATCCCAGCGCGACCCGAACCGCCGACGACAGTTCGGCAGGTGGAAAACTCCCCTCAGCTGGGTGTTGGCGGGATGGTGGGGGAACTTATCATGCCACCTTTACTTCTTTGGAAACGAATAAAAAGGAAGTAGGAAGGTTCTCGCGTGTACAGACGTTGGATGGTAGTAAAGGAAAACAAAACAAAACTGGAAAAAATGAGCCAAATCACCATTTCTCACCCTCATTCTCCTACCGTTCCGCTCCACCGATTGGGAACGTAGAGGATGAGCAAAGTTTTGCCGTGCGAAACCCAAGCCGGGGACCCCTCCCAGAAAAAGGAAAAGAAGATTTAATTTGGGATAATATTTCGCCCACCTGTACACCTTTTCCCGCCCGGGAGTTTCCAGTCCCTCCGAAAAGGATCGTTCTCCACCGTTTATCGTTGCTTCCACGGAACCATCCACGCACCTTCGGCACGCAAAAGGATGTTTCATAGTCGGCGCCAGAGGTTCTTAACAAATGTTTACGCCGTGACACGTGTTCACGAATGAAAACCCTTGATATGCTCTGCTTGAAATAATTTTGTTTTCCATTAAGAATTTTTTATTCAATTTTTTAAATAGAAATGTAGCACACACTAATTTGCTAGGACACAACTATTAATTTTATCCATTTTTAACGTTTAGCATTCATCATCATGATGCATAAGCATATTCAAAACGTTGCATACTTTCAACGATTCTAATAGGTAAAAATAGCTTTCTTGCTATGTTAATCTTGCTCCAGATTGAATTTGGACTGAAGGTCAAGTATTATACCACACTTGTTGAGAACCACTGTTTGCCACACACGCATGCACACACACACACACACATCCATACAGATACAAAAACAGGAAAATTCTCGCATCTAAACAGACACTGCAGCAAATTGATCCCTTTCCGCGCCACTCGTAATGTTGAATGGTTTAGAAAGGCAGAGATTGAGGGGTGGCAAAAAATACAGACCATTCTTCCCTGTTCCAAGCGGTGCCACGCTGTTCCCCCTCGCTTGCTGCGGATGTCCTCCCTCCCGCCGAAACGGGAACATGTAATAAGATTATAAGGGATCAGTTGTCGTTCGAGTTGGCGGTTGGATGGATTGCCACGCTTTGGTTCCGTTCCGTTCCGCTTCGCTCGGTTCGGTTCGGATGCCGTTTCGGTGGCTACCGATTTGTTACTTCATCAGGATTTAGGAGACACATTCCCGACCCGGACCCGGTTCCCTTGGTTTCACGCTTTGGTTTCATTGACGCTTGTGTGTGTGTGTGTGAGCGTTCGTTCGGTGGTAGATTCGCGCATTGGAACAGGATTATCAATTCGGAAAAGCGTCACACCATTACCTTACCTGCACATGCTGGCCTGCTTATCGTCAACACCGGGGTGAAATAGATCGGGCCACCAGGCGTCTCCATCCACAAAGCACCGGGCGCCTCCATCCACAAAGCATCGGGCGCCTCCATCCCACGCAGTGACAGTTGCTTTTCCGAGCGCAAAGAAAGTCACTTTTGCACGAATCCTTTCCGTGACTTCCCGAGACGCAGCGCCCGCGAGAGGTGCCTCAAGGAAGGGAAGGAAAGGGATTTTAAAGTTCTACCCTTCAGGACGACCTTATGCCGTGTTCGAGCTTTCCCGCTTCGTTGCCGTTGTGTCGGGTTGAATGGGTGGAACTTACCGTTCCTGCCAACCGTCGGGACAATGTACTTTGTTCATGGTTTTTCGTCTGTTTTGCTCTCCCTCTCTCGTCGCTCCATTCCTTACCTTACCCGGCAAAAAAGGGATGTTGGGAGATAAAACGAGAAACATGTTTTATTCTTCACGGCCGAGAGCCAAAACCGTTAACACCACACGCTACCCCATGGCCTCATTCTTTCGCAGTGGGTCTCTGTGCTGAATGTTGGCGAGTGTCCTTGATGTGTGTGGGCCTGTGTGTGTTTGCTTTCCCAGATATGGACGATACACAAACACACGGCTTCGTGCAACGTAGTCGGCTAATCTTTGACGATCATTACTTATTCATCTGGCACTAGCGCACCCGAATGCCAGCTACTTGCCAAACAGCTACTCCCACACTACTCCGTGACTGGCCACTTCTAGCCCTTCCACCTAGGCCCCTCCCTCGTTACTGCTCGAGGTCATCGGTCAAGTCTCAGAATCCTCTCCGGCGTACGTGGGCGACTCTCGGGTACAAGATCCGGCACAATAGTTTCCAATTTACCTGCCCCACCCACAGTTCGACGTTCGGAGGATTGTAATTTTATTTTCAACCTTCACCCTCGCCCGCCCAGCTGCCCTTTCGGCCGCGGGACCGTGCACGGGAAAGGCCAGTAGATTAAAAATTCAACAGCCAATTCTAATCAATGAAATACAAGGCAGCGATTTGGGAAACGGCAGGATCACCGCTTTCCTGTGGCCCGATCGTAGATTTACCGAGGTTTCCGTACTCGACAGGAGTTGATGTACATTCCCAGATTCCGCTCTTGCTCTCGCCAGAGGGTTACTGAAATGTTTGACCTTAAATTCGGGCGAATTGATGCAGGAATGGAAATACTAACTAGAGATGGAGACGAGAGAACAGAGGTAAGAAAGATGGATGGATGATGGAGAGATGGAAGGATTGATAGAAAGCGGCTAGAAGAAGCGAATGCGAAATACAGATGTTGGATAACGAAGCGCAAGTTACCTCCTAGGGTGGGATTTATTTCTCCAAATTGTACTATTTTGAAAGTCTTGTCGAACATGACTATGCACAAGTTCTGAGTAGCTCATCCATCGAATTACAGTACCATTAATATGTTAAAATAAATCCTATTTATCAAACGATTCATCAACAAACGTACAGAAAGTTGTACATTGAAGTGACAAGGTTTTGAAGACAATATTAATAACTAAAACTAAGACAGCGTCACGTAGTAAAACACAACGTTTCCCAACATATTTTGTTACGGTACAAGGCGTTCATTTCACAAACACTGATGAATGTTCTTTTTGCTATAGTATCAATACTTTTTTTCCACACTCTAACATAAACTCTTTAATTAACACTCTTTCATAAAACTCTTTTAAGGTTGATGCTATTCAAACGTTTGTTGATGAACCGTTGGGTAAATACATAATAAAAAACCACGTTTTAATATAATTGTAAGTTAGAAAATAGTCAAAACAATAGCAAAACACCCAAACACTTCCATAACATTAACAAATAAGACACACGCATCACTTTATGGACAAGGTGTTTAATATTCCCTTATCCCGTAAAAACTTTTCTTCTTATCATACGCTGGTATCACATTTTCTTCCCGTGGTATAGTTTTTCCAGTGCGATATGCCTCGGATCCACTCGTATCTATTGCCTTTGCCGCTGTTTCATGTTCGAACGATCGATGGCTCCGAGCTCCAAAATTCGAACACACCAAACCATACCGTATCGACGCAGCTGAGAAGGCGAGCAGGGGAAATTCCCGCCGGAACTAGGGTGAAGATCCTTCGGGTACTTTGTCGGCAGAGCTGACGATGATTGAAATCGGATGACAGTATCGAGGGACTGACACGACACACGGTCGACGGTCGACAAACGTGTACGTGACGAAACCGGTCATTAAAGGACAAAGTCGCCATCCGCGATCAAGCGGGACGGAGCGGAATGGAGTGTGCGAGGGATGCGGGGTTGTTTGCTGAGGCACCACCATGCTACAATATGGTGCGCACGGAATGGAGGAGTCGGCCGAGGGGTTCCGTTGTGGGTTTGCGTTCGGGAAGCGGTCCTCGTCCGTTCGCTCTTTCGCCATTCCACTCTCCCGCTCGCCCTCTGCAGGGGTCTTCGCACGTCATTGACCATCATTGGGGTATTTTTGGGGCAGCATAATGAGATGTTGTGTCCAATACACTCCCCGGTCGGTTAGGAGTCAAGCGGTTAACCTACTCGTTTGCGGCTGACTTGACGTGGGCGCCACCGACTTCCGGCACGTTCGGTGGCGACGTGAACCGAAAATGCTCCCACATGGGGGGATAAATTAGTGCATCGGGAAACGATGCGGCTGGCAGTGACCCAAACAGGCACACACTCTCATACACACACACACACACACACATACAACTTCCCTTGCGGGTGTTCTCGATGGTCACGTCCACGCCGAGGGTGAATCGAACTCCGGGTTGAACCGTTCCATTTCCGCAACCCTTGGGTGCCCTCTTATGGTGGTGGTGGTGGTGTGGTGGTGATGGTGTAATGGCGATAATCATAGCTATCAGCGGCGTCGTTTACACTTTTTCTGCGCCCGATGTGTCGCTGTGCTGTGGAACGTTGGTTCGCTTTCGGCACAGCTCCACGATGCTCTGGGAAAAGGGGAAAAACACACTCGTATGTCACTTGGGATCATTTTTTCTTCCGTTCGCCGCTAAGCAAGGATATCAACGGGGTGATTTAAATGAATGAGTCTTGAGGACACTGTGCTGGCTGCCAGTTTGTCGCCCCTCCCGAGTCAACTTAGGAATATAAATCATGGTAATATTTGCGTTACCACCCTCATCCTAGCGCACTCTTGCCGGTACGGGTCGTTTGTTGAGCAAAATATTACTACACATTCACACCAGCACCACCACAAACACTAGCAATATACCAATATTTTCGAATGTATGCGTTTAGTGTTCGACGACTTAACTGTTTTTTTTGTAATCAATAAGAAAATTTGTTAACGTCACACTAGGGCACCGATGTTTGGTTATCAGCGTTGTTTTCAAACTGTCACAATACGGTTTTTGCATTTTTATCCTGAAGTGAACCCTTTCACCTGATCGATTCCTATTATTTGACTGGTTATTTAAATTCCTTCGGTAAATTTCATTCATAAACTAAATTTTGTTATTTTCCAAACGATAATTCAATTTCTTACTCAATCAAGAAGCCATCCTCTGACCCAATTTAACCTTTTTCTTTTACTTTTATTAAGCCAATGATTCCAAAGTACACATTTTCTTTGAAAACTATTTAGGTATAAAATACCCACTTTTCGAATCCCAGCAACAGGCTTACACTTTTTTAGCCAATAATTGCTCAAGAATGAAAAAAAGACAATGTGCTACGTAAATTGAGCGAAAACCGGGTAGCTTGCAGGGCTATTTCTAACACAAGCCATCGTGCAAGCAGTTCCTTGACTCAAGCACAACAATTGAGTTAAATCGCTTTATGATGCAATTAGACGACGAAAACTGTTCATCGATATACGATAAATTAAGATGAACTTTTGATTGAAATCTGCTTCCCAAAATTCTAAATGAATTTTAAAATTTCCTAAAAAATTTACTATTCCTTGCTTTTCAATTAAAAACCGTTACTTCTCTGCTTCAAATACAGCTAAAATTTATTTTAAATGGAGCTCTTTGATTAAGGATCTTTTCTTCTCTCTTGTATTCGCCATCATATTTAGGCTTACATGTATAAATTGTACTTTTACGAATACTGTATTTATAGAATAACAGTGTACCTACTGAATGCTTATTTAAATCAGTGCAGATAGTCCCGACGATTTTATATTTAAAATATTTCCTAACTGAAAGGAACCGGAAATTTGCACCCGATTGAGTTTAAGTCTAGTTAATTTGTTAAACCTGTTTCACTTACTTCCCAAATTCAACCAATTAATATCCAACGTTTCTAGAATCAGCTAAACATGACGAGATTTTTCCAACTTCTCTCTTTACTAAAGAACATTGTCTGTGCTTGCATTTATTTATAGAATGATTCGTTCATTAAATATTTAACCTCGGTGATGAATAAACAGCAAGTCCGTGCCATTTCTCTGCTGCTGTGTCGAACGGCACTGGCGAGGGGGTCGGGGAATTGGGAGGGAGAGAAAATGTGAAAAATCTCCGACCAAAAGCTGGGCGGCCAAATAATTTAAACAAATCTTTTCTTCGCCATTTCCTGCGACGCCTCCCCTTGCCCCCCTCGACCCCACCGTGTGAGCCTGTCTGTCCACACTCGAATTGCACTCGAGCCGTATCCTTGTTGCATGGCTTTCAGTCCGTTTCGTGGCCACCGCAGGCTCATGACCGTGACCAGATTAGTTTCATCCATACTCGGCGCGAGACTTCGACGTTTCCGGGTCGGCCAGCTGGCCTGCTGGCGACTGAGGCGAAAACGAGCGGAAGCAGTGGGTGGCGGGTGGAATCCCCCGGGTCCTTTACAGTTTCATTATCAGCCTCGCTTCGTTTTGTTTCGCCCGTTCTTCCTGGCCTCGTCTCCATCGAACCCACCGTGACTGGCTCGGAATGTTCGGACGGAAGCGACATCAAGGACATATCGCCAGCAGGATCACCAGGACTTCACTGTGACTTCGCTGAGCGTGGGGGAGGAAGGTGAGCGCGTGTGCTATGAATTTTGAATGATTCATGTATAAATTATCCAAAGCGCTTATGAATATTTAATTGGCGTGCAGAGAGAATTCAAACATTATTTATTTGACTCGGGAATGCAATAATCCGTGGAGGATTGTGCCTCGAAATGCGTTGCGGCCTGCATGTGTTTATGTGTGAAGCTGGGTGTGTTTGTGCGATCGTGTGTGAAAGTGTAAACTGGCTGTTCATTTGGCAGCAGGCTCGTTCGCAGGAGTGTGCAGGGACGACGACTCCGAACCTGATCAACCTACTCTGCCCTTGTCCTCTCCACTCTCCTCCAACGTGGTCCATTCTCTGCCGTCGTGTTTACCGAGCGGATAAAGCGTGTATTTTCCTTTTTCACGTTTTCTTTTTGTTGCCTTTGCTGCTATGTTGTTGTTTCCACCTTTTGCGCGCCCCATCGTTTAGAGCGATTTTCAAAGCGATTGCCAACTAGTAGCTACGTACCTAGCCGGTTTAAGTCGCGCAGCAGAGATTACTGCTGGTTCGGTTGTGGGGTATTTACATGGTAAATAGCACGTAAATCAGCGCTGAGCTAGGCCGCAGACTACAGCGCTACGATTGCCTGCAATTACGTCGACAAACCCGGCTGCGATATGGCCCGAACGTACAATACACCACTAATTGCCTCGAATGATGTTTGGAGGTGATGCAAAAACGTAGCGATGCTTAAAGTTTGACATGAAATAGTAGTGTTTGGTATTGATAATCCCCAATTTACATCAATATTTCTCTGAAAAAACTTCTTACTAATTGAATTGAGCATGAGCCTGCTGTTTTTTATTTATTTTTATTATTATCGTTGCTACTATTTTTTTATCTTCAAGCTAATTTGGGCAGCTGGCTTTCATGACGCTTATAGAAGTATTGTATATTCCATGAATTAAATTGGCTTTGTGGTGACTTTTCACAAAATGTTTTCTTACCAAAACTAATAAATCAAAATCCGTTAGATCCTAATAGTTTTAAATTTTGTTAGCAGCACTCGCGTTTAAACATTTTAAACATTTTAAATTTTGTTTTTTGTACATTTTGGAAATAAAATGAATTTACAAACAAACTTCATAGAGTAGAAATAGAAGCTGTAGATTAAAGTAGAAATTGTAACCAAGAATCCTTCCATGATGAAGATGAAAGGAAAACTTGCAATCGGGATAGGAAAATCGGAACGTAAATAGTTTCATATTCATTTGATTTTTAAAATCGCATCATAAGAACGTGTTCATTCCCGATGAAGAATTGATTTATTGTTGACTTTCCAAAGAAATAGAACGTACCCATTTGAAAACTAATATTTACTTAAACGCTTCTGGCTTCGAGCTGCCTTCGAAGCACAAACTTCCAATATTTATTCCATTTCGCACCGCGCGCTATAGTTTTGAATTCGGTACTATTTTTCTTCCCACCGACAAATCGACAGTTTTTGTTGTTCTTCCCCGTTCTGTAAACGGCTGGGGCTACGGGTTTCTCGCAACCCGTCCGTCATTGTCGTACGCGTGCCGTTCGTGTTGCTGCGGAACAGCCGGAAACAATTTTCCGACACTTCCCGTTTGCATGCGAGCAGCCGGCTTTCATCCCGGTGCTGCCCGTGGCGCTGCTCGTTGCAAAAATAATTCCACTGACCAGCAGGGGCGGGATCGTCCATGGCCGGATATATGCCATTTTGGAACAGGAGATGAATTTTCGTCCCCATCCTCTGACAGTACCTGCAAAGGGACACTGAGAGAGTGAGAGACGCCCGGGGTTCGATTGGGTTATGCTTTTATTGGGCATCCGCCCCCTTCACGGCAAAACCTGGCGGAAGTGGTGGTAATCCAGGGGTGGGACGAAAACGTAATACCGATATGATATTTCTCGACGTAAGCAAGCAATAACTTTTGCCGGGCTGCAAAACTGTGAAGCTCAATGGGGCCCCGGGGTACGGCATGCGAAATGAAACGCAAACAGGCCACGGTTGAATTTGCGAAGAGAAATATTCACACTTCGTGTTGGGTCGTAGTTTTATGTGCCGGGCAGCCGGTTGTGCATTCAAATATTGATGCGAGCCGGGCCGGACGGGGGCCGAGCGCTGTGAGGAAATTTTCTTTCCTTTCCTACCCGACAAAAGCTGACTGGTGCTGGAACATGCTGCAATCAAATTAATAGCGCTCGTCCGGCGTCCGAAGCCCGAGGTTCAAATTCTGACTATTTGCTCGGCATTTCTTGAAAAGTACTCTCCGGTCCACCGGAGGGGCTCCGCTTTATCGATATTTGATTACATTTTCCCGTTGTTTTTATTTCTGCTTAGATACGGGAATAAATCCCCACGCTGCTAAGATCCTTGATCCCGGCGTGACAGTGAACACATTTTCTTCCCAACATACCAGTCGACCATCCTAAGGAACGCCCTTTTCCACTGAGACTATCTGAGATTGTTTACTTTTGTCTGGCAAGACGATTTCTTACTAAGAATTCCATTCCATAATTAACACAACATGAAAGTTATTTAAATTTATCATAGCATCACTCACAACTCCGCACTCCGATGGCGATGAACGGACACGGCACGACAGGTTTTCTTTATTTTGACTTTTTATCGTTTTGATTTGCACTGACCGCACGATGGAAATATTTATTCAACGAATTTTTCACAAGCAAACAACATTGGTGATTCGATCGTTCTGCGTTAGATGATACAATTTTAGGGCAATTAATAATATTCCATCTTTACTTTCATGCATTGAAACCTTAAATGAGGCCAAAACTATGTTTAAGTTTAATGAAGTATCCATACTACGTATCTAAAACCATGGACATTTTAAAAGCAACCCGAACCACAATAGAATGAAGTATTTTATTGTACAGTTTATTTCTTTTTCGGTAAATTTATAATCACATCTTATTTATAATTCATAATATTATTTACTACACATTGCAAAAACGTTGGAAACGTGTCCTTGGAAGCTGACAGATCGTGATGTTATCTCATGATAACCTCAATTATTGGAAAACTACTACATTTAGCTGCAATTTGAGATTCAGATTTGTTTTCTGTGAGGATAGCTGTGACATTTTAATACAGGAAAAAACGTGTTTATATGATTATGGTTATACTCTTCTCTTTATTTTGTAAAGTGTGATTAAATTACCATGTTGGCTTCTGGGGAGCCAAGTTTTTCTTCTTCAATGGTGGTTCAACAACGCCTTACGCGAGTTTGTTTGACTTTCCCGTCTTTTCTATATTTAATTTTATTGGTTCTACATTGTAGTTCTAGCTGAACTGAATTAGCATGCTGCGCTTCCTATTACTTCAAACTAAGCGTATTTGGTTGTTAAGATAATGTTCATCATTACAGTTTGCTAAGACTCCAACAAAAAGCTTAAGGGAAATTACTTAATCGATATAATTTGCAAGACTCCTCTCTAACTGTACAACAAAGTATTATGCACTATCACGGAAGAGGAACTACAAAGTTACTGTCTTGTTCTTGTCTCTAATGTAAACCATCATTTCCATCACATATCCTACACGCTAAGGTACGTGCCAGCGCCCACAACCGCACGGTACGGTTCTGTTCTCCTCTCCCTCACCCACCCGAACCGTGGCTATTCTTTATGTTTTCTAAACGCATGCGAAAAGGCAACTCCATGCTCCTTTGTACGATGTACTCTCGAGCAAGTGTGCCGCCTGTATGAGGCGTGTGCGTGTGTCTGTTTGTGGAGCGCATGTTTACGTATGTAGTGGCAATCAATTTTGTCGGAAGTACACACATAATACTTGGCGCTCCATTACTGGGACGCGCGTCGGGACAGGCTTGAGGCTGATAAATTGTTTCTCCCGTTGCCCCTTGCTTCGAAAGGGGCACGTAGAGGCACGGTGGGATGGTGGCGCCCAATGCTGGATGGTTTTCAATAAACGTTGACCAGATTAGTCATGGCAGCCGGCTTCGACACCGGCGCCAACAAAAGGGACAATCATAATCGACTTCCTTCGGCGAACCGTAATCCCTGGAGCTTGGGCTGGGCTGAGCCAGGCACAACAAGCGTCCCGAAGAAGTGCTGAGCGCCGGGCTCCGGCAGAAGACGCTCGCACCGGCCAAGACGGTCCCGTTCTGGGCGTACGACCGTGCCACGAGGGAAAACGGACACGCAGTGTTAATTTATCACTGCCACGCTAGCGAACGGTCCGGGCTGGCGAAATACGATCGACTCCTCCGCAGTTCATGTACATCGCATTCGATGTCACCCACTTGGCCCCATGGATGGAGTCGGTGTGACGAAAACAGCTGTGCGAAGGAGTGACGACGAGGAGTTCACCGGGGTCCCGGTCCGAACGGCAATGTTTAGACTAGCCAGCTATGAAAATCGAAAACATTAGCTAACGATTTGTCACTTGATTAACTTGACCTGGAGGTTCCAGGAGAGAGGAGGGGTCGTGGAATGCCAACGCCGCACCACTATGTCTCCTAACTGACCGTAATTGATCCTTCTTAAAGAAGCCACCACCTCGAAGTCTGCTGCTCTGCTGCTGGTCGATGTTTTTCCAGATTTTTCACCCAATCACATCGGAGAAGGTTTGTCGGTGTTTGCCCGGTACGAGACGGGTCTCCGAAACCACCGCACAAGAAACACATGCTAGCAAAATAAACAAAATACCTTAGCCAAAACAGGAGAAACTGCAGGACCAGCACTGGATCGGTGCAGTACACAAATGGAGATGGACAAAAACAAGCGAAAGAGGAAACGCGAGCAAAATGCAACGATTTACTGGCCGAGACTTTGCTCTCCAGCACATGAAAGAGGGAACAATAAACAAAAGATCGAACGAATGCCGACAACGATGGAAAAAGAAGGGGGAGGACAAAATCAAATAAAATGCACACTTTATTTATCGCTTTCCTTTCTCTGTTGCTGCACAAGCAAAGCGCTGTTTCAACATTGCAACAATTTTGATGATTATTTTAAAGCCCAAGAAGGCACTAATTTTCAAATCCTGTGTTATATCTACTCGTAAATGTGTTAGGTCATATGAGTAGCTAATGGATTTAATTTCATTGGATTGATAAATTTCCATAGCAATACAGTCTCTGTAAAAATAAAATATTCACATTAAAATGGCGCTTGAGTATTTAATCTTTCGCCTTTTCTACAACTTTCAATTATTAGAAAGGCTCGTTTGCTACAAATAATTAACAAATTATTTTCAATGATAAACCCTCTATTCTAAAAACTTACGTTGTTGCTACAACTACAAATGGCTAGAAACTGATTTCTTTTTCTACTCTTTATTAGAAACTCCACGACCAGGAGTTACTATCGTTGTCGATCTGACTTACCTTGTGTAAAATTTCCTTTCAAAAAAACATATAAAAAAGACATAAACTTGATACTCTGCTAAAAGCATTCACGCAGCTAATTGCTTTTACAGTGAATTCAACCGTATTCAAAGTTGTACTTCTAAAGTAAGCGTTCATCGCTCGAAGGCACTCAAACCCAAACCAGAGTGGAGCAAATTCTCACAAAAACACTTTTATTGAATTGTTGTTTCACCTCATATTTATATGAAAAATGAACAATTCAGTTTGCAACAGAACAGGATAATCGGTGTGTACAATTTTAAGACTTGAGAACAACAAGAAAGCTAAGTAAAACTTTACAACCCATTTTCTCGTCCGTATCGTCGCTGCCGCTCATAACTGTGTCGTTCGTTCGTATTCATGCACCGTGGGTCAAAGCTAATTAAGTGCGCCCGAGAAAAGGGCTTCAGCTCACTGCGAAGCGGCAGGACTTCCCCGAGGCCAAGTCCCAGTAACAAGGCGGAATGAGAGCGCACGGCGTCCTTGAGCTCGTTGTCGGGGGGGGGAGGGTCGGTTCTAAAGTGTCTTTCCGGCATGTGGCACTTCTCAACGACCGCCGAACCGCTCGACTCCATTCGACTTAATTTCGTTTAACAAGGATAACGGCTTCATGTACCCCACGGGCAGCTTTTCCACTTTGCGGGAATCCGGGAGGCTGCACATGCCTGTTGGCTAGACGGAGGCAGTGTGTGTGTGACGCAAGCGGTTTGGGCACCGCTCAAGGACGGGATGAGGCTCCCGTTTATGGCCTCGCCGGTTTATGTGTCTTTGCCGATTTCACCACAATTGTTTCGCTGTTGGCTCGTTGCGGGCTGGTCGTTTTTCCCATTTTATTTCCACCCGTCTGGCGAGGCTGGCGTCCGTCCGGATTTTGCCAATCGAGTGGAAACAGCTTCAAACCGATTTGGCATCGTCGCATGCCGGCCAGCAATGGCCCGACTGCGGCAGCGTGTGTTGGCGTGGACAGGAACCGGTCGCCAGTGTTTATTTGCCCTTCTCCGGCTGGCTTAGGGGAGGCGGCCGGAGGAGACGATGGCTGGAATATGCTGGCCATATTTTCACTCTCCAATCTTATCCGACACTTTACTTTATTCCTTTCGTAGCGATTCCATTTCTTCCTAGCTTGCGCTTGTTCTTCTTCCATTTATGTGACCCTTTCGAACTCAAACACACACATATGCCTTCCATTTCCACTTGCTGGTTATGAAGTGTTTGTTGTTGTTCGGCTATCATCCGACCCGGGGTTTGGGTGATGAAGTTCTCGCCGGAACGTGGCGTAGTGCGCAGCCTTCGCTGCCGAGGGATATTTTGCCACCTCCCCCTGGGTTGGGGACGAGTTTATCCCTTCACAGGATGCGGCCGGTTCGGGTTCTCGAGAACGGGACAAAATATGGGACAAGAAAACGTATAAAAGAAATATACACCCGACGCCGTAAAAGCGTGGCGAGGCGACCAACTCAGTCATTCGTGCATGTTCTCCGCGAGGAGGATCAACGGAGGGCGGGTGGACAGTGGAAGGAGGATGCTAACTTTATTTCTTTCCCTCCATTTCCTTCCGGGAACGCAGCTTTCTACAGGACATTTGTACAAGCTTATCCTCCACGCTCGAATGTAGGAGTGTGGGCACGTTGGAATGCAATTCCTTTCCAGCTCACAGGCAATTTCTTAGCGGTTTTTGTTTTTTTGTTTTAGTTCCGGTTTTTTTCATTCCCTTCGTCCCCGTTCCGTGGAGAAGTGATCTGTTTAAGTATTTTCCAACCGATGGCTCCCTCTTGACCATCACACTCTCAAACTCCCCTCGCCGATGCCAACGGGAAAACGATCCGGTGTGGGTACGAAAGCCCAGATGAATAATGTCTCGTGACGTGTGTGTGTGCACAATGCACCTACACCAACAAACTACACAGCGCCCGACGATCTAAAGTGCATCCATTTACGAGGGAAAAAGGACTTGATGTGGTTAAGGCGCTGGAATAAATGAGGCAAAGCACAACGTTCACGGAAACTCAAAACGGGGCAGATTATCACGATACACACTCACCCATAGGTCACCGCAGCTGGGCAGCTCTCACCCCACGAGAAATACGGTAACGACATCGTTTGTCGTGGATTTCCACGCGCGCCGGCAAGAAATGGGAACAAACATAAACCGGGCCCGGCGTGTCTTTATCTGGCCGGTTTGTTGGCTTTGAGTGTGTGTTTTTTATTTCTCAGTTTTGGCCCGGTTTTTCCTCTTGGACGGTTGGAGATTGTTGCATCACGATTTGCCTTCCGTTTCGGCACCGCATGAACCGCAACGATGCCAAGTGAAGAAACCGGAACAGTTACGGCTCCGTTGACGGGTTGGTATTATTTTCCCTAGCACGGATCGTTGCACCAGTTTATTTCGGTAGTTTAGTCCTGACCAACTCTTCCCCCACTACCACACACACACACACACGTACACAAACAGGCACACATACGTTGCAGGTCATCGGACTGAGCCATAAAGCTATAGCGTTGTTTGCATAACGGTGTCTGTCTTCGAATTTTCGGGCTCGTTCCGCTGTCGTCGCAGTTCCGAATGTTTTCCGGTAGCCCTTCAACGGTCCAGCGGCGCTCTGCAGGGGAAAGAAGCTAACAGTGATTGAGAATAGAAATAAAAATGACACTTTGTGGTATACGATACTTCACGAAAATACAAAAAACACGTCAAGTGAAGTTACGGAAAAATCTATTTTCAATGGGAAACCATGACCCTTTCCGTAGGTTGGAGCTCGTTGGTTGGAAAAGTGGAAAATAGTTTAAATATAAATGACGTCCAGTTACAAAACACACCATTGAACGAGTTTACTGAAGCGAGCTCCACCGACGGACGAAATGTGTCGAGTTCGTTTGACCGAGCGTTTGCATAAAACATGGCGCCCAAAATATAATAAAGACCGATAAAGGCCAACTTTCGGCAGCACGATCGGTAGAATCCAGTGTTCGCATCGCATGCCTCGATGTTGGTATTGCACCTTTGTACGAGAATGCTACCGCTTGCGAGAACATTTCGTATGGAAATGGAAATTGGAGATTGTAAACTTTTATCTATCTTTTTTTGTTAGTTTTAAAAATGTAATAACAGTACCCTCGAACGAACGGTTTTTTTTAATTTAAATTTCAGTAGCTTCTATGATGCTTTTTGCACACTTACAGTCATCGTCATCATTGCACTTTTCATCATCTTTTTAATGACATAAAATGTTGGTACATTTGAATGTTACTACCATGCGTGAACTCATCAAAAACACCTCTTGCACGTCATCGATCAAAATAACTGTCCTCACCTTGGTGTTGATCAGTTTAAGGGAAAAATCCCGTTTTCTCGGTATCAACGTGGAAACGGATTTACACATCGGATCTTGATCAAAGCCGAATACTCACATTGTTACCGTTGATTGAACATGAAGGGCGAGAGGAAGATGGAATGGTGTGAAAATAAACCCCTCTCCCGTGCCATGCGTGTCGTAAACATTCGTCCCCGTGCGAATAGGGACGGGTTCGAGTTGGGTTTGGGTCTCAGCCGACTAAATGATCCCGATGGCCCATTTCCGGTTACGAGCCGATGGGTTCCGGAAGCGCGAAGACCACACTTATCGCTCTCCATTTGGGGCCATTTCGCGCGAAACGACATCATCCTGCCCAAAGCCGGCTGCCTCGATTGGGCCACGTCATGGCTTCGCGGACATTTTTTCTTCGCAAACCAAAGCCGTCGTCGCTCGTCCGACGGCACCAAATGCAAACACTCAAGTTCCGACGGTCCTTAAGGCCCGGATGCTGGCGGAAGACATGATGAGACACTGCGTCGCATGGTACCGAATGATCCAATCACACTTTCACACACGCACACACACGCACACGCACACCAGTCGTCACAGGAAGTGTTTCGTGTTTCGGCAAGGACGTCGTTTTCCTCCCGAACGCCCGAAACGTCTGCGAATGGCTGAGCGAATCGATAAAGGTGAAGATAAACTCGGCTTTTATCGCACTGTCACTGTCGTTGTGTATTTGCGCGTCTGTTGTGTTGTTTTACCGCCCGCAACTTCCGCCCGCAGTTGGCAGGCACACATACACACACACACACGCACGCACGGCCACATCCGACGGGCGATACATCATATCATATCATGCAGGGCTGGATATCTTCTCGCATCGGGGCGATCTGCTGCAGCCATCCTTAGGCTTGGTGTCACTTTTGACAGGAATTTAATCTTCTTCAATAAAAACGACAACACCCACCTTCCCTCGCGTCCCGGCCGGATGTCACCCTTGTGATCCGTCCTTGTTTGAGTGTACGATATTATGCCGTTCGTTCCCCTTTTGAAAGGCGGGAATCTTCAGTGTGTGCCGCGCTACAGTCGGTAACATTTTTTATGCGTATGAGAGTTTCCTAGATCGAATTTTAAATCAACCTTGTTATCGACAACCTACTCAATTTATTCATATAGTACAACAACCATGTAGAAATTAGCATTTTGGTGGTTAACAATTCGGAGCATAAACATTTCCAATTTCAATCATCCTTTAAAACTGGAAAACTCATTTTTTTTACCTTTTTGCACTGAGCGTCCGTGGGAGGGGGGGAGGTTAAAGGATCCCCGTGATGAAAACCCAATTCCGCAAAAGTAACTACCGATTTTATTTATTCTCGGAGTGGTATACGTACTTTGATCAAAGTTATGATAGATATACTTTGATATTGCTTAATCATTGTTAATTTTCACTTAAAGTCTTGGCAGAATATGTTTTCATTAGTATTATTTCCTTTTTTTTTGTTCCGTTTGAATTAAATTGCTCTGAATTTACGGGCCACCAGCAAAAATCTGCATTGTTACCCTTATAAACTGTTTTCCTAATCTCATTGCATTAACTAACTAATGTAAATTCTGTGATTAACTAATCAATGCAATGGCAGAATATCTATTTGCTATCAAAGAAGATTGGGCACAATTTTAACTACTTCAGAATTAGTCTGACTAAGATAATTCTTATTTGCAGATTCATTCAATCATTTTTATTTTGTTAGTAAGGCATGCAAAGCACATTATTAAACAGTTTCAGATTAAAAATATACTTTGTAAAAATGTTTGACTTTGACAAACATTCGCATGTCACAAAACTCGAGACGCACTGTTGCCTTTCCGAAATATCCTTTATGTGTACGTACACGTCTGAGTTCGCGTCGTTTCTCCATTATTGGCATATGGAGCATTGGCAGCAGCATCAAACGAGTTGGCAGGCAAGAGGCGCGTCCTGCAGCGGACGGATGGATCCACCATCGATGGATAAAGTCATAAAAATTGACAACCCGTAATCCGGTTTTCGGGCGGGCCCGTCTTTTCCGGCTGTCCGTTGGCGGAGCGTTTGATTTGACAATCGAGTTAAATCGCGCCTGATTTGACCCTAATGCCCGACGCGCTCCTAATCCATTATCGTGCGACGGCGGCCGTCGGTGGGGGGCGCGGGGTTCTTTTTCCGGAGCCTTTCGGCGGGAGCGGGACATTTAATGGAATTGTCGAATCGCCTAGCGCGGTGCTGCCTGTCTGCTTTGTGCGTAAGCACTTGCGAGTGGAAACCGAAACCGAACGAGACCGCGACCCGCCGCAAGTGGGAAAATGGTGGCCTCTTTTCCACGCAGCCGGAAAAGAACCGTTCCCTACCTCCACCCGGTGGCTTTTGTGTTGCCAGTTGCGACCAGTGCCATTAAAACTATTGACCCGACCTCGTGCAACGTGCAATAAGTCGCACACCTCGTTGTTTCCGGTGGAAAAGTTTGCCCATAATCTTTCCCCACCCCGCGTGCTTCCGTGAAGAAACGCTGACCGAACGACCCTTGTTCGACCGATTGTCATTTTCGGGGCGAACGCTTGTTCAAATCGACGCGGGTCAAACGCTCGACCGTCCATCGCCTTCCGACCCCGGCTTCCACCGTGCGCACCGGACGAAATTGAAAACAACGCCGATCGAGGCGAACTGTTTTAAATAACAGTTCAGGGCCAAAGTTTGCACATTCTCGCCCGCCGGGAGATTAGCTTCGCGCGGTGCAGACGTGGCCCCTCGGTTCGGCCACGCAATCCGCGCACATACCCCAGGTTCCCATTGCGGCCGCAAAAGTACCGACATTTCGACAACGGAACAGCCCGAGACACGAGGCACACATGAGAGCACCGACGGACCGTCTTCCCGTCGCCGGTCGCCGGATCGCAGCATCCTCCGTACGAGCGAGTTCTGGCCAGCCGGCATTACCTTCCGTTATCGTCGGCGCAACTTTCGGTCGAACTTTTTTGGTTTTGTCGTATACTCGCCTACCGTCCGCTTGGTCGGTGATGAAAAAGTCTGGCTTTTTTATTGTTTCGTGGAAATAAGCTTAGCTAGTTGCCGACACGCTCGGCTGGCTGGGATAAGGCTAAGAAGCAGCGGGTGAGGCGTTGCGAGTGGAAAAGCCAACACATCCAGCAGCGGAGCACCAGATGCCAAACGGGTCCGTAGTATCGCATGACATAATCGGTGCTGTTGTATAATGGCATAAACTTTCGTGACTTTTCGGTGGATTTCCGGTCGCGGGTCAGGGGACCCGGGGGAGGCACCGAGACTCCGAGGGGTCAAATGGTTCATGTGGGGGGTAGGATGGGGGATCTGTTTGCCGAACGGGCTAACGAGGGTATTAATTAGTTTTCGGTGTGCCCGTTATCTGCAGGCAAAGTGTCGGGAAGCTCATTTTGTGATATGATTTCATTTTTCGCTATCGTGCAACTTTTGGCACCGACTGTAGCTTACTTGGTGCGGCTTGGGAAGGGCTTTGAGCCGCGTGTGCTGCTTTGGAATCGAGTTACTGAAGTGAAGCCCGTTAATTTACGTTGCCTTATGCCCGGTGTTCAATTGTTGCTAGGGAAAAGCTAATAACATTAACCGTTTGGCATACTGGTTAAATTATTTTTCGGTATTTAGCATATCGTAATAACTTATAAATGAAATTGAAACCGGCGTGCAAATTGGAAATCCTCGCAAGTTCAGGTTTATACCATGTGCGATTATCACGCCCATCGCTGTTTCAGTTCGAAGCGATAGTGAAAACCCCATGTGGAAACACACAGTTGAACGGTGGCTTATGAAGGGAAACTTTTTCCACTAATCGCCAGCTGCCGCTTGCTGCTCGGGCTACCAAGTGCCAAGCTGTTCTCATTGTCGAGATATTGAGTTTTCCAACCCATTTGGGGTGTGGGTGACGTGTGTATCCACATCTCTTTCGTAGTTTTGTTTTTTCAAAAGGGGCAAAGTAAGTGCAGAGCCGTATGGTTAAAAGGAAGCAAAACAAACCTCTGCCACCTAATAACCACGGGGCGAAGTTCTACCGCTGGAAAAGTTAGACAAAATTAATAAAATGTGTCGCGTTCGATCTGGAGTGCAAGGTGAAGTATCCGACAGGTCAGCATGCTGATTATCCATGGCATTATTAGCACGCACCGATGGCGAAACGTGTATAAATATACAAGCGATGCCAGCCAACTTTGCCTCGAAAGCAGGTGATTTTGTCTCTAACGCACTTGGTTTGAAATAACTCATCAACTGTTGTCTCTAAAGCATCTGGTATTGAATTAGCCCATCGACTGTTGTCTCTAACTCATCTGACTTTGTCTCTAATCCATCTGGGTTTGTCTCCAGCCTTTAAAGCATACACAAATATAAATGGTTTTTGTTTTTCTAGTTTAAAATGTATCATAACCACAATTACTTTGTTTATTCCCTGTTTTTTGGTTGGAGACAATCCCAGATGGTTTAGAGGCAAAGTCAGATGAGTTAGAGACATAATTCGATGAGCTATTTCAATATCAGATGCTTTAGAAACAACAGTTGATGAGCTATTTCAATCATCAGTGGGTTAGAGCTTAACATAAGTGGCAAACCCTATAAGACTTAACACTTATCACACTGAAAAAAGTGTGAAGCTAATCTGAGTGATTATGCTGGCAAAATTGTTTTAACAAAAGAAAGACCCTGATTTTTGAGAAACAGCTTCCGACTAAAAATGTTAGGTCAAAAAACTTTAAACACTGCATAGCTGACGTAATAATACTTATGATTTTTTTTTCTTATATCTCACGAAAATAAATGACAACACAAACAGATCTGGATTTGCGTCACATTGACGCAGTGATAAAATTAGAGTTAAACCATTCTTAGCTTCTCTGGTACGTGTAGGCCTCCATAACGAATGTGTTACGGTCATTTGATTCGAGAAAATAATGTCCTGTTTGCTGCCGCTCCTCCATTTAGTTTCCCGTCAAACTATTGTGGGTTTTCAAGCACGTTAGCATAGAAACAATGATCCGCACAGGCGTCCCGTTGAGAAACCCTGTCCCACCCGACTCGGGTTCCTCTAGCAGTACTCAGTTTGAATCTCTGCGTTTAGATTACATTTGCTTTGGAGGTGGGAAAATGTCCCGGCGCACACCTCCACATACCATCACGCTGTCAAAGCAAAATGTCGGTCAAACCACCAGGACCTGAGGCTGGGCAGAGTCTGTGGAATCTTATTGTTCCTGCCAGAACCGTGGTCCAACCAACTCACGCTCTCCAACCGAGCCCTCGTTCGGCGTTAGTAATCAAGTGCAACCGCAAACCTAATTGTCTGCAGTGTGCAAAATCCCCATTTCGATCTTCACATACAGGGCGTGCTGCCGGTGGAACGCTTGAGGGGCGCAGATGGCGGACGCTGGATTGATGGCACTTCATCATTTGGAGTCGTATCGGCTCCATCAACACCGCACAACCGCCGGTTAAACGAAACCTTTGTACTCGGCGGCTCTCCGAGGGCTGTTGCCCGGCACGCGGGGGCCACCCCGTGTTCACGTCAATCGACATCATTATTAATGGCCGTGTGGTGTAAGGTGGGTTCTGTGGAAACTCGACTGTATGTATGTATGGGATGAATTGGTGGTTACGGCTTAATGCGCGTCACGGGCGGGTTGAGTGGTAGAACCGATGGCAATTATTCAATAGAGGAGTAGCACACCCTGCGAGTGTGTCGATCCGAGAGGATGCCGTGATGGATCGTCATCGATCAGCCGGGAAGTACCATTAGTGCAACGAATGCTATGTACAATGTTATGTATAATTCACTTCAAGTGTAATCCTAAATCAATCAGATGGCATTAATTCCCAGGCGGTTGCATGTTAGTGCTCATGGTGTATGTAAATGACGTTAATATTTCAAACGCATTCGGCGCGTGCTGAATGAATCAGCTTTTATACGGTTAGCAACCGACTTTAATCATCAGCGCCTCTTTAGCTCAGTGGCAGAGCGCTGGTCTTGTAAACCAGCGGTCGTGAGTTCAATCCTCACAGGAGGCAAAATTTTCGGAGCTTTTTAGCTCTAGCCAACATTCTTTAAGGGGAGCTTTTTGCATTTGTCTTTGACTAAAAGAGAATTTTCATGACGAAAAAAATGATCGATCATAAATTAAATTGTCGTCCGGACGATTAAAGTTTTTACTATTTTTTACGCCTTTTGTTATGTAAATTTGCGTGCTCTTTTCTCCCTATTCGCGGACTAAAGAACCAGATCCAATTATGATACTTACCTTATACAAATCTACTACATATTTTAGCTTTTTTATGTATGGAGTTCTATGTACACTAAAAACTCGAAAAATGTTGAACTGTCACAGCTGAAACTATTCACACACATAGTTTAAGCACTGCAGATGTTATTGAAGGCTTGTTTGATCACTATTTTTCGATAAAACCATCCAAATTTTACAATTTAAACTCAGTTTTTCTAACACAAACAAAACAAGCATGTAAACAAATGTGAAGGTGTACCCAACATAGATACCCTAAGGTTTATACATTACGGGGAAATTGATGAAATATCAAACATTTGAAATATGCCGTTATTGTTACTATTACATTAAATCGAGCTTTCAGGTAAAGAGTAAAACCATAACTCTTTTCTCAACATCTTCTTCACCGAGCAACGCCGGGGAGTCAAGCTAGTAATAAATATGATAAAAAACAAATTATCAAAACAATTTGAAGCATGCAATCAAACCGATAGAGCTGTCATCACTCATAAATGGCAGGGTTGGCTGTCAATCTGTTGCTTATTAATCCGAATTGTAACTATACGAAGATATATTTAACTTGTTGATAGTTACTTTATATTATTCACATATAAAACTAAATAAATCATTTAATCATAAGTAATTGGTGAACTTACATTGAGTTGATTAAACATTTCATTGAAGTAAGTACATCCTTTGAAAATATTTTAATTACAAACCATGGTTTTATCTGTCGGCATCGATGGAGCATAAAATGTAGATCGGATGATACCCATATTTAGATGTTTATGTCACGCGTCAAATCCCCTGCGAATGCGAGAGATACGATTAAAACTATGTTTACAAACGCAGCACGCGTCCGGGCTTTCCGGTGCGGGACGGGCTTACAGCAATTAAAAAGGCAAACATCGAGCGTCCATTTCGCTGCAGTGCATCCGATTCTTCCATGTGTTGCAATTTAGGCCAGCTTGTTCTGGCCCCCGAAACTCGCCGGGTGAACAATAATTGTGTTAATTGAAACCTACGCCAGGCGCGTCTGTTTGCGCTGGAGATTAATTGCATCACACTGTTTATTGCACCGCAAATCTAATTATTGTGACAATTTTCCACGTTTCACAAAAAAAAAACAAATACGCAAAGCTGGATGGCGGCGGCTTTTGGGGCAGGCCGACAAAATCACGGGCTGACGAGGGCGGGTGCGAAGTTGAGGCACGTTGAAAAACGGCCGGTGATTAGTGGTAGCAATTTTGAGTTTCGGATGGATTGATTCACATTATCAAGCGGTCGTTAGTTGCATGTGCAAGAAGAGAGGGAGAAGGTGGGAAAATGCGATGTAGCAAAACAAAGCTCATTACTATCCCTTGCATATAAATGAGCGTACATTATAGGTATTTGGCAAATATTGTGCCTCGCCGGGAATGAGCGATTGAAACGCGTCCAACTATTAGAACCAACCCCAAACGCTCCCGCTGGTTCTAACCCACCCGTCCCTTGGACAAACTTTATCCTTCTCCTTTATCCATTAGGCTCAATCACAGTGCATACTAAGCAGCACGATTAGTTGCCTTTTGATGGCGAGTGAAACAGGATAATCTCCCCATTGCCATCGGAGCTGTGCAGCAGGGTGTATGTGCTAAAAATTAATCGCAGGATTTAGTGTGCCACTTGAATATACGGACCCGGTGCAGTGCTTGCACGGGACTTAACGCCTGACCTGCCATGGACCTGCCAGAAGCCTATCCGGCTCTTGGCTCTCGTGCCAAACCTCCACCGGATGCCCGGGTCCTCCGATCTCGATCGAGCCGGCCCATTAGCAGCGGTCTAATCCGACGTCAAATTCCGGTTCAGTTGCCGCAAAGATCGGCCGGCCGCCTACGCCAGCTTCCGACGCCCAACTGGTTCAAGTTTCTACCGGAGATAATCAACCAATACATTGCTGCAGTCGATGCTAAACCGGGCATTATTTTTCATTTCATTGCAGATACGTACACCGCAACCAGATACCGAACCCGGACCTGGACACTGGCTCCGCTCATCATGGTATGTACTGACCGGCCAGCTGTGCCATTCCTTCCTTGCTCTCATGGGTAGCTTGCGGCGGTGGGAAGGGGGCGGATTGAACCGGAACATTCATAAATAAATTCCTCCCCGTATGGCCTCCCCGTTGATGCCAGCAAATCTGCCGATGCATAATTTAGTGAATGCATTGCATCTTTGCATGGTTGCCGGGTGCCACTTTCCCGGCAGCTTTCCTACAACCCTGAAACTAATTCGTCGATTGACATAGGTCGGAATTTTACACCACTAATCCCATTTTCAATCGACAGGGAAAGAGAGGGAAGCAGTAAAAAGAATAAAGCAGTTGATCCATGTTGTCGACTTAGCACGTTGTTGTTTGTAACGAATCTGAATGCCGCTTTCCTGAGAGTAGTTGTTAAAATTTGGTTCACATCCTAACAGGAAGGCTTGCTGGCAACGTTACAATATTTCCCGTATTTACCGAGTGCCGGTGCGCTTGGACTTCAATTGCCTGCATTATGAAATGTTATTTTTAACTTGCTGTAAAAGTTTAACCTATTATCTTTGGCAATACCTTATTGAGTCATACCACTTGATTTCTTCTCAGAACAATCTAGTTTCATTTCTGAAATGTGATATTTCTTCTATATTCAACTATTTTTGGCTCTTTGCATGTGTTTTGGATTTTGCACAAAGAAAAGTTTAAAGAAATCTATAGACGATGTTATACCATTCTGCTTTCGTAGTAGTTCACTGTATACTATTTTGCAAATATTACCCATAATATTCATTTCTATCTATGTACAAGTACTGATGCCACCCTTAGACAGATATAAACTGTTGGAAAACAAGAACCAAGGAATTTCAAACTTCAAACTGATTCTTCAGGGCCATTTCCGGTATATATCTTCATAAACTTTTTCGGATCACACTCATTTCTACACACACTTATTTCCACTGATTTTTACTGCGATATTTTTTTTAATTTTTTAGACATCCATAACTGGGATGTGTCTAACTTAAAATTGATATGTTTTAAATCTCCCCACAAACATAGAAATTGATTGCCTAACTTATACATATCAAAAGATTTGCTTTAGCATTAACCATGCGAAAATATGGATTTAACAAGATAAAAATATTGGAATTATTCCTTTTATCTCTCGAACTTGTTCGTTCAACATGAGCAGATATTTGAAACAAAACTAAATACTCTTCTAACAGATGTTCAGCTGGACATAGCAAATATTTGTTAAATCATAAATTTGAAATCTGCAAAATTTTTATCCGCCAGAGATTTACTTATTTTTTTCTCTGACGTGTTGCCTCCTCGCAAGAGCTGCTTAGGTAGATTAGAACTGACTTCAATTTAATTCATTTGAATCGAACTTCTGGGACAAATATTTGATTACCTTTCGGGTAATTTTTCACCGAAGGGCAACCACCCCTAACCGGTCGTTATGTTCGACCAAACCGGACCAGATGGATCCGCCGCTTGTGGAGATGCCAAAGTTTTGCTCGGTAAACATTTACGAACGTCGACGGTACCGAACGGAGAACCCGTGGAGGTTTTTCTTTCATTTTTTCCGCCCAATACCGACACCGCGTGCAGGGACCCTCGTCCGGCGTACGCCGTTCGATAAAATATTCGCCATCGCCACTTTACAGCGTAACGTAGGTTTTTACATGCGCCCGGCAAGTGGAATTAAATTTTAATCACACGCCCTTTTGGGTGCGATTTATCGTTCGGATTCCATTAGCCCCGCACCGCATTGCATGCATCCCAAGCTGCAGTCTGGACCGGAAGGCACCTGGAAGAAGATCTGCCACCTTTCGCAACCCCCTGCCGAATCTCACGGCACGTCCGCGTTGGTACATTGGAAATAGGAAAATTATCGAAATCAATTATAGCAAATCACAGTCATTTTCTGGTCCATTATGTTCCTGCCAGCATGCAATCCGGCATGTTCGCTAAGTATCCGGGCGCCCGCGCTAGTAACAGATGGGAGAAGCGAACCCGTGCCCGGTTGCAGTCCGATGCTGTTTCGTTTGCCGGGAAATTCCCTACCGACGCCGGAAGTGTGAAAATCGGGAAAAGAAGGCGAAGGGGAAAGAAAAACCGACTCGCTTCAATTAGGGGGGGAAAAAAGCATCCCGAACGCTGGTGCTCGCTCGTTATCGATGGATGAAAAATGTGTGGACCAAGCCGAGGGAAAACAGTTGGCACGGGGAAAAAGGAACATGTTCAAAGTGTCAGAGATGGATATTTCCTTCCCTTCGGAAGATGGCACAGTTCGGGGTCATGATGTGGGTCCTCGTGTATTTTTTTCGTTTCTCCGCTCCATTTTTCCGTCCTTAGCTCCTGCCAGGCTCACCATGTGCTCCCATCGTGAACAAGGCTGCCAATGGTAAGGATACGGCAAGGATACGGCGTGCCGACTTCCGACGCGACCTTATGAAACGAACGGAACGTCGAATTGAGTTACCTCCTTCCAACGGGTTTCCGCAATATCCACGGAACGACTTTACGTGTGTGTATGAGCGTGTTCGTGTGCATTTCCATCTCGTTCCTTGCCGTTCGCAGTGAGATTTCCCACGAAACAGCCAGCCATATATGAGCCCGAGTCGAGGAAACGGCCGCCTCGAACGGCAGGCACCATAATATACTGTTTCGCTAAGGCTTTTATCTTATTTTCATTCATTTATTTCGCCTAATAGGATTAGCGATTTGTTACTCACTTTTGCCCTTCCTTGTCCGTTTCGTTCCGTGTTGACTTTTCTTTTTTCTCTCCCTGTGCCGCTTGCTCGTAGTTTCGAGCCCATTTTTGCCGTTTCATTTTCCCGCCTGGCGTACGCCGAACGGTGGTTTGTTTAATGACGGATTTTTGTATCGTCTGCCTATTTTCCACAGCTCCGTTTCGTTTGCTTTCCTTTTCATGCGCATTTTTGTTTTTTTACTTAAAGGCAAAAGTTTTTCACCATTCAATGAATAAAGCAAAGCCGATCTGTTCGCACGTTGGAGGTAATCATCCGTTCCGGGTGGGAAGAAAAACTGAAGGGACGGGGGGGGGTGAGGTGCCTCAGTAAAATGTCGATTTTTGAGTAGGTCTAAAGCTTACGAAGGTATTGTGAACGATAGAAAGTTTCTTCCTGAACCATCAACAATTAAAAAAACTATTTAGGCGGAAATTACAAAACTATTTAGGATTTAGTTGTTCATTGTTCTTGGAAAAAGTGCTGATTGCAAATTCATACAATCTCTACATACCGTATGAGTGATAATGTTTGCACCATTTAGCAATAACAAAATTTGAAAAAATGTTAGGATGTATTTTGTTATGTACAGGGCAATGTTTGTCAATGTTTTTAAGCATGTAAGTCTTCGATTGAGTTGCCATTTGTGGCTTTCGGAATCCACTGCAGGTCCTACAAATGTTACTTAGATCCATTGGGAAACGTTTTCCGGGTGCGTGTACTTGGTTGCCGTAAGCCTTGGCCTTCATAAAGCGCCATATTGAGTAACCCGATATCCACGATGGCGGCCGCATATCTTTCCATCAGAACATAAAATGTTCCTGCAACCAGTTTTGTGTGCGTTTACAAAATACAACTTTTTGCTACTGACCGCAATGTTAATTTATCCACGAGAAGACATACTTATTTAAAATTTCAAGGGCGATGTTCGAGTTAATTTTTTTTCTCCATGTGGAATGAACAACGAATCGATTCACAACCATTCCAAACACCATGACACTAGCAGGTTGATTGGTCCGATTTACTGCGAAAACACTAATTTAGTGGTCGGTTCCAGAATTAAATACTGGCACGGTTATTTAGCAACTTTTGTCAGTAAAAAGGATGACGCGATTTTTTCGTCTAAGAGATTCAAAATTTTTAACATTTTTCATCCCATAGCTCCCGGATGCGGTTGGTTATGTGAGAATGTTTTTCGAGTCCTTGACTTCGCTCCACAATCTTCCTGTATGATTTTCCTTACTTTAAAGTAATTGACACCGAGTTCTTTTGCCATTTTCCTCGTCGAACAGACTGAATTCATTTTGACCTTCAATTCTACCTATCCGATAACCTGAGTCCAAACTGACGATGGGTGCAATTACTAAACTAAATAAAACGTGATTTTTCGTTCTCAACCGATATTGGTACGAGTTAAGGATAAATTGGATGCAAAGAAAGTCACAGATTTGTATGCCCAGGTCAAACGGGAAACATCTACTACATATTTTAACATTTTTTATGTATAGAGTTCTGTGTTCACTAAAAACTCGACCAATACTGAACCGTCGCTTCTGAAACTTTTCACACATTAAGTACTGCAGATGTAGTTGAAGGTTTGTTTGATTACAATTTTTTGATAAATTATTGCAAATTATTGGAGAATTATTGCGATTTATCACAAATGGAACCTATCCCAGTCGATCATGACAAGTTTAGTTAAGCAACTTACCTACCCTGAGAATAGAATTTGAAGTAATAACCTGGGTAAAATGTCTATCCTCTATTATGGATGTAAATAAATATTTTAATATCATAGATGGTATTTCGGTATTACCTCGTGTTACGCTACCATTAAAAGCAAATATCATTTAATAAAACCTTTAAACAACTTTATCAATGCCAATTTAAAACAACAACTCAAAAATAAAGCATAAAAATAAATTAAATTTAATATAGTGTATAATTTCATCAACTCGTTAGTAAATTAGTTATCAACATACAATTTTGTGCTTTACTATCAGTTGCAAATGGTCGACATAAACATTTTTCAAAGCTGATGAGAATCGCTGGGTTTCTTGCTTTTCTTATCGTACAACCGTGTCCTGCCTCTAGTGCAACCTCCCTGGCTCGAAATAGATCCAATTTAAGGAGTGAATATGTGTTCCCGGCCTCATTGAATCGATAGTGAGCCAACCTCTAATCAAGCCAACCGGAAGTACGTTCGTTCTATCGTCTTGTTCATCTCGTGTACATGTTATCGGTAAGTCGAAGAATACCGGCTCCACAACGAGCATTCAGCTGCAGAACTGTAATCATGTTATGTTATGCTCCAAGCACGCACTTCGCTTCCAGCCACAGCATATTTCAAGGGGCGCACTCTCTCGAAAAACCTACACCGAGCTGCATCTTCACCAGCAACCGTCCACCTGAGCAGCGATGAGCCGGGGTTGCCGGCCGTGCAGCTACACATTCTACATTGTAGCAAATTTTCGAAGAGCTGATAAAATGTCTAGAAGCGAAACGCAATCCTTTTGCAGCCGTTCGCATGCATGCCGGTCGAGATGGGGATCCTTCTTTTTCCAGCCCTCGGATGCAACTTGATCCTCTTGCAACAACAACCATCACAACAGCAACCGGTATCGTGTTTTCCAGTGACTCCGGTGTGGGAAACGCACCTCCCATCGCCGCCCCCCATCTTTGACCTTTCGCTCAACGCCTGACAACGCAGATTACATTTCGAACATATTCCGAACGCATCGGAGCCGGTGTGGTCCATCGTTGGAAGCTGGCTTTCCCGGTGCCACTCGCCAGGGGAGCACTGAAACGAGATTCCATAATAATAAGGAACCGCATCGGGAAGCGAGTCAGCACGCGGGGTGAGGCGACGTCGTCGCCTTCTAAAGAACGCCACCGATCCGCAGCAGTCAAGACGAGCGATAGTTAGATAGAGTGAAGCGATAAAAGGAAACGGCAAGACGGCAAGCAGCTATTGGTTCCGATATAGTGCCATGGAGCAGAATAATAATCGAATTATAATTCCACTGCAGTTCCACTCGATGCCATTGTCAACGGATGACTATAAGCGGGAAATTCAATCTTGTCGCTCCGAGGGATGCGTCCGGGAGTGGACGGTGGAAGGGCGTTAAACGCACCGAAGGCGCCTTGTTACTCCATTTTCCACCGACCATCGCTCCAACGAAATATACCTTACCTGGTCGGTGGGAAAGTGGATGAAAATGGCACAAGGAAAAGAGTGCCACCGAGCGAACTATCAGCACTAGCTGTCACCGCTACCGGAAAAATAATAGAGGCCAAAGAGTCAAGGCGAACCATTGGTTTTTCCCACACAAAAGAGGAAACATTTGCCAGCACACAACGCTGGATCCTCAGTTGCCTCTCGCCTTCGGGCCTTGGTTTTTATTTCCTCGCAAGCAGCTTATTGCTCACCTTACCCACTTCGGTGGAAATTGTCCGAGGCCCGGAGAGGAAAGCCATCGGCCGAGCAACCGTGTTTCGGTTCACATTTTAATGCACAATGGGACATTTTCGACTAAACGACGCACGGTTGGCGGTGGGCAGCGCGTAGTCTAGTCTCTGTATGTGTGAGTGTGTATTTAGTTTCCAGCCCAAGGATAGCGACTTTTGGGCGGAAAAACTGGAGGCCCCAGGAAACTACACTTCGAATCAACTATCCTATTGCACACTCCGCGGCGCAGTTAACTTTTATTCCACAGCATAATCCCATTCGCACCACCCGGTCGACTTTTCTTCCTTGCCCGCCACGGAGCATAGCGCTTTCACTAGCTCGCACGCTCCGATTTTCCCACCCTGCCTCAAGCGCCCCCTCCCCGCGGAAAGCCACAGTGGAAACAAAGAAAAATCTTTCGCCATGAAATTTACATAACTGTATTCATCCCGTGCCGGGATTGTTCCGCTGAAACAATGGCACCGTGGCCACCACGGGGGCGGAAGAAAATGGTAATACACGCGCGAGCACATGGCGCCGCGGCACCGGGGTTGGCGGTGCAAGTTTTCTGCGCTGTTTCAATTTTCAATTTCGAGTGAAAGAAAATGAACCGTTCGCCGGTACGGGGCCGGGCACACACAAACGGCGTGGATACGAGAAAAAAAAGGATCTTTGTATTGAATCGAGTACAAAGCGACGAGAGAAAGGGCGATAGATATGAAGGAACGCAAAGGGCGCGGGGAAGGGAAAGGTGAACATTGTAACAATAGAGAAAAGAAAGGCTCCATAAAGGGGAAACCCGAAGTGAACCGGGAAGGGTGCGTGGGCTCGTTACGACTGTTGCCAGCACTTATTCGCATTGTGGGCTCCGGCATTCGCGCACCTTCGCCTGGAAAAGCAAAGGGTGGGAAATTCTAGCTCCACGATGGGGGCTGGTGTGACGGTGTGGTGGTGGGTCGGCGTTCGCACACGGATCGAATTGGCCCGATGGATATGGGATACATAAATGGGATGCCTTTTTCACCCGGAGCATCTCGGCGTTGTTTGGGGGTAAAATGCATTTCCTATCCTATCCATTGCTGTGGCATACGGTTCGGTGCAGTTTGTCGGGGGAAAGTTTTGTGTTTTCTATTGTGCTCCCCTACTTTCCCATCCGCGGTACATCGTTTTACTTCAACAAGAAGATGTCAAACAGCTCCTCGCACGATGCTCCGGATTCTTGAGAAGAAATGTTGGATCGAATGACGCACGCGGGTGTTTTTCTCCAAGCTGTCCTAGTTTTAATATTACTGCTTCTTGTATGGCATGGGAATACGTGCTGAATTAGCCACGGGTTCATTCACAATGGAAAATCGTAAGGAGGAAAATTGGGAGCACCAACATCTGGAGCGATATTGCATCTGACAAAAGACTTGGTTGGTTTGGGGAGTACATCAAATAGGCACATGTTGAATGAAATGCTGCATTGTTTCGCACAGCAAGAATTCTCTTATTCGAAAGCACCCTTCTTTGGCACAAGAGCAAACCCTCACAAAATGCCCCGCAAAATCGAAGAATTAACAAGAATAGCTTTTTTACAGCATGTTTTATTCTAAAAAAATACTTCGCAAAGAAATGAAATTGTCAAAACTTAAAAAAACGACTACTTTCGACAAATGATTACATACGAAACAAAAAAACTAACTTTAATTATCAGGTTTATCGTTGTTTTTAGAAATGCAAGAATAAAAAGAGAGGTCGAGTCAAGCTATTTTCTGCTCCGCCATTGTTGCGACAGTTGGTTGGAAAAGTGTTTACAAACCTACTTTCAGTATGTGGGAGATCTTCCCAAAAATCTCTTAAACGAAATAAGTAATTGCAAATTCCGGATCACAGTGTCCATGGTCTCGCTCTTCTGTGTGAAATCATGTGATATGACCGTGTTGGTCACCATGATTGACGAAATTAAGTGTGATGGTCACGCGCAGCCTTCCTCCAGAACATATACCGAACGCCTCCATTGCTTGCTTTGATTAATCATACCAAATTTGCAGTTTTACCCCACTTTCCTGACTGCTCAAAAAAGGTAAACAAAATTGCCACCAACTATCAACAATATTCCCACGGTTTCTGGCTCGTTACATGGTACGCTGCGATCACTTTTCCGTTTAACTTGGAAAAAAGTAAAAAATAATCAAAAAAGAATTATTTTGAAGCTTTTCCATTTCGTTAGCCTTTTTAGAAGATTGCCTATGCAGTCTAAGTAAACAATAATATTCAAATGTCTAGGTTATTTTACTTCAAACTATGGTTAATAGCGTCAGATTACACTTATTTACAGCACTTATAAATTTATAACACATCCAACAAGCTGTTAGTCGCAAATTTTAAATTAAAATTTAAGAGCTGTATTGTTTCTGTAGATATCATCAAGAGGTTTCACCTGAGTTCTAGCATTCTAGCAAATCCAATAAACAGTATTTCGAAAGCAATATGAGCAGAAAATCTAATCAACAATATTAGTCCACTCGTAAACAGGTTGTCTATCGACTTACCTATCTGCTCGCTAATCCCGTGCAGAACCCCCTCCAGTCCACATTTGGCCAAATTTTACGTGATTTAAAATCCTGCCCATTATTCATCGTGTACCATTGCGTTCGAAATGGCAAACCGTTGCAAACCCAGAAGAGAGCACGACGAGGACGAGGGATGCAAAACAGGGTCGGCTAGGGCCCGGCGGTACGAGATTCCCCCGGACAGTCGGATGTTTTGGTAACTACACGAAACGCTCTAAAACGATAATCACCCGGAGCGTTTTGCCATTCCGACGAAAATCTGAACGGGTTGTGTCGTTCGGTTGGACGCAGCCATTGTTGCTCGCTTTTTCCCGCCCGCGCTAACCCTAAAATCTCGCCCGAAGCCGACGAGCCGAGCGGCGTGGGGTTTTCGGGGGACCGTGGTGCTACGGGGAAAGTATGTTGTTTGTAATGAATATTTATACGATCCATCCGAAAGCTCCATTCCGTCGCTGCCCCGTCCCTTGGCCGCGCACCAAGCACCAGCACGGAGCGTAACTATAGCCCTCGCGGGGATGATTAAGTTGTTTTAAACCGCTTCTTCTACGAATGCCCTTCCGGGCGCCTGTCATGCTGGCATGCTGAAGCCATTGGTGTGCTGTTTATGCTGCTGCCTTTGCTGCTGCTGCTGCTGCTGCCGTTCGCGGACGGCATCGGAAAACGCAGTCAATTAAGTTTGCGCCCTGAAGTGCCCGGAGTTGTTTCGCAATAAAATCTGCCTTCATCAGGCCACATGCATGAAGCCGCCGCGCCCCGGGAGTGGGTGACATTATTAAGGAGCCATTTTCTCGTCGCACTGTGAACGATGGGCCGCCAGGATTCGGGCCAGGCCCGGGCTCGTTTGCTGCCATCACTCGGCCTCGTGCTCATCATCACGCTCATCATCGTGAGCATCATTGCCGCGGTTATGATAGCGAGCCACCCTGGCTGTCAGCAAGACACGACTTCCGGCCCGGACACGGGCACCATGTCCACGGCGAACGATTCAACATGCAGATTACTACGTACTTAATTGTTTTTCACCGTGGTGCCGTACCGGTACCGGGACCCGGCCCATGAATGGTACTCTGGGCGACCATTTTCCACCCGCCCGCCGCCCGATGGACACGGCGCACAATACGCGCGAAGCGAGGCGCACGCTCATCGCGCCATTCGTAAGCTTCGGCCCACTGTTTGGCCCAACTCAGGGCCACCCCCCCTAGGCCCCCCGCCCCCTGGTTGTGCCGAGCGCGCATCGGACGGTATTCGCAGACGTTGGTCGCATAAAACTGTTATCGCAGCCTGCACATCTATATGATTAATTTTTATGTTCTGGCAGATGTCGCGCTCAATTTTGCGCAAACAATAGCGAGCGCGGGGGGCTGGCCATCGCCATACCGTCGTGCCGCCATGCTATTGCCCCTGCTGTGCCAAGTAGTTGTCGTGCGTATCGTTGAAGTGGAGCAACTGCCTGGCAGTCATTTTTAACACTATGGTGACCAACATATTTCTCAGATCTGTTGTAATAGAGCTGTGTGATTTTTTAAATTTAAATTTTATCTATTTAGGTTTTTTAGACTTTTTGTCTGATTTAAAACTCTGAAAAGTTTGTCTGTCTTAGATTTAAAATTCTAGGGTTGAAAATGCATCCTCATTAGACTTTCTATACGGTACGATGCAAATTAATGCATAGTGAATTTCATAACAATAACTTACTTAAAAGCATTTTTAACATATTTTTAACAGCTTCAAAACAGGGGGGAGTAAAAATTTATAATTGATACATAAAATTATAATTTAATTTGCTATAATATCGTACAGTCACTTAGAAAAAGAAACATAGAATGTTTTAAAAAAGTTATATGCTTTCATAAATTATTCTTTTATTTTTGTTATATGCTCGATAGCGTTGTCCATCTTGAGAAAAATTTGTTTACAATTTCATGGGCCCACAAAAGTCAGCACACAATGACCAAAACAGAAGCAAAAGTCATTCGCTTTCTGAGCTAATTGTTCCTCCAGTAATTTAGCGATGGAAAAATGAGAGCCGTGTTAAAAATGTATCAACAACTGGACGTTATATTGTCATATAGAATCGATTGAGGTGTATGATTAAGAGGATTTGGTTGTTGAGTATAAATTAAGTGTCTCAACTTTAGTGAGAATTCTCTGACTCCTAAACTCGTATCGTATGCGCAATAGTACAATGAACAAGCACTCATTTTGTAGTGTAGTGTAGGTTATTGCTATGAATTTTCAAGGGGATGTTTCTAATAATCTAATAAATAAATAATAGGAGAATGAGGGATGTTTCTAATAATCAAAGCTACAACAAAAAGTTGCAAAAACAATCCAGACAATTTCAGAACGCCCAAACTCTCTTCTCGGTGTGAATTGGTTAGCTCGATCCAACTACTTCAGGTGTAATAGATGGTAAATAGTATGATTTGAAAACAAGTTATGATAGTTCTACCCAAAAGTTCAAACCAATGATATGAATCGCCCACCAACCTACCATCATTGTTATAATTTTCTAGATTTTAGCAAAACACGACCATGAAATGGAAGGTAAATGAACGGATCCAGTCGTGCAAGTGTAAATGGAGCTCCATAAAACAAAAAACTTCTGCCAACATTTCTAAGGGGTCGGAACTGGAATAACCGAACTTTTTGGTACCCCGAAGTTCACTGGCCAACGTGTAGAGTTTTTTCCTTTTTTTCTATTATTTGAGGTTAGCAGGATAGATGATCGTCCTATCGCTTGCTTACGGGTGTTGGTCATTTGCCCCTTCGCAATAAAGTGTATTACAATGCCGCACTGGCGTTTATTTTTGCGCGCCAATATTGGATGCCACGCGATGTTGATTGACCGTTGTAAAACCATCCGTGTCGTTTGCGGCTGTGTACTCCCAATAGGCGTACGTTTATAGGCAGACGCATAATTTATTGAGCAATAACTGAACCACAGCATCGACCACGGATTAACGAGCAAAAAAAAAACATACGCACACAGACACAGGATAGACAATGATGCGTTCTCGAATGACCATCAATTTTAAATTATCTTGGTTTACCACAGGGCGTTTCCGGGATGCTTGTGCTCTCTAGTGCTTCGTTTGGTTAGGATTTCATACACACATAACATTGGAGGTGATGGAAAAGGTTGCTGTTTTATGCATTTTTAAAAGTAGTTAATAGACACCGACGTTCGTGTGGTTTTTTAATGGAAACGAAGAGCCGACATAAATTGTTTTACAGTCACTTTGGCCTTTGTCGATTAGAATGGGATGAATATCAAGTTTTCCTCATTCCAATTTTGCAAGCCTTAATGAAGGTTCAAAATCCAATCTGCTTATTCATATTAAACACAATAACACTTTATGGTTTAGATTTCAGTATACTTATGTTCCTTGGCGACAGTTAACCTTAGTTTATGTATCGTAATGGGATTGAAAAAAAAATTAATTTCATTCATATTTTAAACATTAGTTACAATACTACCTTATTATTGAGGCTAAACCAATTCATAATTCATTCATTCATTTATTTTTAATTCGTGTCCGCCACTTTTGGCTTCACAAGATGAAAAATAAGGACGCGTTATACTAGCACATACATTGCCTACATTCAAACAGGTAGGCGCACAACAAAAAATTATGAACAACTATAACGAATAATAACACTTTCTAATGACGCAGTAAAATCTTTCATTAAATAACCATTATATCATTATATATATATATATATATATATATATATATATATATATATATATATATATATATATATATATATATATATATATATATATATATATATATATATATGCTATGAATTTTCAAGGGCATGTTTCTAATAATCTAATAAATAAATAATAGGAGCATGAGGGATGTTTCTAATAATCAAAGCTACAACAAAAAGTTGCAAAAACAATCCAGACAATTTCAGAACGCCCAAACTCTCTTCTCGGTGTGAATTGGTTAGCTCGATCCATCCATCAATGTATATATATATATATATATATATATATATATATATATAAGAACAAAAAAGTCTGTTATAGCATGTTGGCTCTAACAATACGGCAGCGTCCGTCATACCCCAATAAATAAATATCATAATATATTTGTTTTGAAAGATTTCGAATTCATTCTCTACGGAGCATGAGATGTTATCCAGCAATTTCGTAACTTATACCAACATTTTGGCCACGCATAACGTATGAGTCGTCCCTACATTAAAAACATCGAAAAGGGATTTTCTATTAACACAATCATATAAAGTACAAATCCTCATTATAAAATATAAGCATTGATACATTCGATCATAAAACAGTGTTTGATGGATTATGTACGTCCAATGCTTCTGTGTTATGCGCCAAGCATAGTCCATTGGAATAGGATTTCTGAGCGTGAGCCACTAGTTTAGGGTGTGTAGAACTTGCGTGTGATAATGTTTTCTCTACATATTCCATTTGCACGATGCTTCCAGGCGGTTGGAAACTCTGGTGTCGCCCATGATGAAAGCTTCCTTTGAGCGCATTATTCCGCACCCCATTTTCGATCATAGAATAGGAGCATAATTATTGAATACCTTTACCCGTGTCACTTGCGGTGTGGGGCTTGGCCCACGGGCAGGCTTAAACTACGTCTTCATTGCCACTACTACTCTTGTCCCCGGAAGGTATTCCTTCTGGCCCGTGCAACAGGTGGTAATCCGTGCACATTCCCACGGCATTTGCCCAGCAATCTCCTGCTGATGCTGAACCGAGGTGAAATGGCACTATGTGTATGTGTGTGCCAACGGTGTGAGGATTTACGCTCGGTCCAGACGCTTCCGGGACGGTTTCGAAGGGCTCTTTGTCTTCAGCGATCATTCGTACGGCTTGAAATGCCATGACACTTCGCGATGACTGCCCCGTGGCGGGTGTGCTCGTTTTGTACAAACATCCAGCATAATTATTCAATCAAACATAATTCCAAACACACATAATTCGAGCTGCCGTACGACACCATGGATCCATTCGCGAGACATGCCATATCTGTCCGAGACACTTCCGCTCGCGAAGTAGATTAAAGCTGATCTATTCCATCTAAATCGGCTCACTTCTTAGTGTGCATCTGTGAATTATGGTGTGTGTACGCATGGCGTATATAATATGGCCACGATACGTGCCTCATTCGTCACTCGCGCGAGATTCAGGAAAAAAGTAACAGCACACAAGTCGACCATAAGAACTGGAACGTCCATGACCAACCTCAACGGTCCGCGGAGAGAAAGATTTGACATGATGTTTGTACCACCAACACTATCACAAACCAATGGGCAATGCTACGAAACATAACACATGGCGTTCAAATCATTCAACGATCACCGTACCAGAGGAAGCGTGTATTGTGTACTTGCTTATCAGCTCGCCTTATCGTGGTATTTTTTGCGGACGTATACCGTTCCGATAGTGATATGTAAAATAGTGTTTAGCTCAGCCACAAAGATTCCTCATGGAAAAAATCTATGTAAAATTCTACGTAAACATGTACAACATATCTTTTATTTCGTGCTGTCAACCAAAAAGGACTACTTTGCATATTGCTTCCATTTTATCTGACATATGAGGCTTAATTTGCAAAACTTGCAACATGTTGGCATACACAGAGCATGCATCCATTGTAAACGTTGAATTAAAATAACATCAGTAGAGTTAGAAATTTTTCAGGATAATCATTAGTGCAGCAGAACAGAGATTTCTGTCAAGATTTTAAACATCTAATGATGGAAAGTTTGCTTCCTCCCCAGCCTCTACAGAACCAGACAATGAAAAGGCCTTTCAAAATTCAACTTTTGTCAATCGCCCGTCGCTAACTTTTTTGGGAATCCTCTTATCCCCAAAAGTCAGTTTTGTACGCCGTTGAAACTTAAATCTTGGTAATGTACAGAGCTCCTTTTGGTGAAATAGTGCTCATATCGTTGTCGCAAAGAAGAACAACGATGGGCATAATTGTAAACAAACCAGTTTGCCGGTAACCTTATCGAATGCTTTCGTAGTGGCAATGTTCACCACACAAAAATTACTGCACAACCGGGTGAAGCATATTTGAACAATATTCACTGTCAGCCTACCTCTTCTTATCGCGACCAAGACGACTACCACTACCGTCTACCATCCGGTATGTGGTGGAAATAACAAATGATTCCCCCGGCAATGATTGCCCGGTGCGAGCGATAAGCGAATCGCATACAAACACATGACGAAGCTACCCTAAACAAACCATTACGGCTCGGTAGAGATCTGTCGCGCAGTACCCTCGGAAGCGGAATCAGTTCGATGCAGTCGCCAGAGTGCCGAAGACTGTCCGAATGACACAACGTTGGCCGCGTAGTGCGGTGATTCTATAGACCTCGGAACAGTGTACGTAACCCAAACGCACCCGGAGTGCCCGGGAATCAGAGTAATCCAATCCGAAATGGGATGCGCCACGACGGAGACTATGGTGGGAAGCGTCATTAGACATGCGGAGGACGCGTGCTGATAATCGAAATTTATGCCAGCAAGCGAGACAAGTGAAAGGTTAGACTTCGGGCCTTGCCTTGCCTTGGGCCGCGCCAACTCTGATCCATTGAAGAGATTGTCTCTCGCCTCAACCGCGAAGAATCAACATTCGTGAAGGAAGTTTTAAAGTGGACAGCAGTTTACTACAAATCGCTTGAGATTGGAAATCGTCTGCATACTTAGCACCAAGTGACCGCGTCCGTGTTAAAATTCAACCCGCAAGCAAGTGGAATGTGCTTATTACTCAGATTTGTTCGGCTCTAATCGCCCAACGCCCCGTCGGAGTAGCTATCGACTTACCGTTGGTGAATTTCGTACCAATGTGTTATCGCGTGATAAGCGCAGGGAATAAGACATCGGAGTTTGATCAATTATCGGGGAGTGATATCAGATAAGGAAAGCCAAAATCGCCCATACGTGAATCCTATTGCCACCCTCGAGGCCTCAAGATTAACGAGCTGCTATGGTCTGGCGTAGAGATAAAATCCTACGATAAATGTAAAGTGAACCAAAGTTTATCGACAGTTGCAGTGAGAAGTACCTTATCGAGGTGAAGATAAATGCAGTCGTGTAGTTGCTGTCTCGTTACATATAAACTACCGGAAGTGATATCTGGCCGTGTACGTCGAAAGGAGATGTTTGGTATTTGCCTGTTGACAAGTTTGTTGGTGAGTGTGGCTGTGAACTGGCCATTTGCACTGCATATCGCTTAGAAAGTCATTCTATTACTTCCAACCAGTGCGTCATACGTTGTACCATCATATTGGAGTGATAGAAGAGTAGAGACTTCGTACAGGTTCTATGCAAAAAACAGGTAAGAACAAACTCTTACCTCGAGCAATGTTTGATTTGTCGGTATAAATTTCACTCCAACTCGAGTGTTAACGGTTTTCCCTACAGCAAAAATCAAAATGGAGAAGAACGCAAACACACGGCTAAAAGCTTTTCAGTGTAATGAAATTACCTGACCGCCGCCTACCGGGAGGACTCTCGGCCTTACCAATTCTTCATGACGATCGTTCGGCGTTAGAAGTACGAGATTCCTCATGACGAATAGGCTTCATTCTGAAGAAGGGACTTTTGTTTTTCGACGCTAGAGAAACCCGTCATAATTGAACCACGAACGAAACAGAAAGTGTGCCAAACCCAAAAAAGGCAAAAAGCTTCCAAGGAATCGGAAGGACACACGAAAAACTCGCTCGATAAGTTAACGAAGCTTCTCGGCCGCCGGAAAGCGATCGATAATTCATTCTTCACTCTCGGCAAGAAAACCGATTGATCGGAGGGACCATGGAGGGAACGGTAATCGCAGCACGTGTGTGTATATTGTTGTGGGTTTCTTTTTTTCCACCCCGACGACGATCTCGAGTCTTTTCCACGAAACGACCGTCGAGTGTCTTGAGGAAAAAGAAAAGCTCGAACGAACTGTCGAAGCCGAGGTTTGAATGGTTGACGGATCGATTAAAATCATTTCATTAATGGTTGGCCCCGGGTTGAGGATCATAAAGCCAACCGTTTTACGAGTTCGCTATCGATACCGTAAATGGTTGTGTGCGTGCGTGCAATGTGTTTGGTCTATTCATCCACAAGCCCGGCTGAAGTGGATGTCGTTCGAGGAGCGATTTATTTATTTCATGTCTCAAGGAATCAACGATTCCCTCGGCTGCGATAAAGTTCCGTGCGCCATAAAAGACGTTCCCAACGCGATCCTTGATGCTGCGTGATGCCGCTTCCACCCGGCACGCTTCCGACCCCCCCGGAACCACCTCCAACCGAACCACGATGAACTCGCGGAAACCACGCGGAAGGCACGTTTGATATTGCACGGCCGGTTTTTGCGCGATGGGGGTTTTATTTTCCGCCGCGTGACAAATGCGTTGTCTTGGCGCTGTCGAAAGCTGTCAATTTATTGCCAAAGACGGAAGAAAGGACACGGTTTTATGCTCTCCTCACCTGCCTTCCACCCTTCCGCCGAAGACGCGTACAACACCGGATCGTGAGCTGGCACTTCTTACCTGGTGGAAAACGAAATATTCATCAGAAACGCACCCACCGTTCGGCACTGTCCTCCAAATTAGTGCCATCAATTGGCGCCCCGGGGCTATTAATCGTTTCCGAGAAGGCACACGAAGCTGGTACAGCTGTCTTCCGTTGCCGAGCGCAAGGCGCTTGGTTTTACAGGTATTTGTCTACGCCAAAGCCGGAAAACTAACTAAACGTCGTAAAGTGTGACGTTTTCGTCCGGCAGCCTTTCCGTCTCTCGTGTCCAAAGCCTCGGCGCTCGCCCCGTCCGTGGCATGCAGCATTCTGTGAAGCGCACGGATAATGCACAGAACGCTGGCGTTTGGCCTGCAGAGCGAGAGCACAGTCCAAGATCCCGGCGTCTGTCAGGAGGGCAAAGTGTGAAATAAATCAAGCTTTTCACGGTTGACCCAATTTTCTTTGCTTTCTTGCGCCACCGGCACCTCCGTACTGCTTCTCGAGTGGGGACTCCGTTTCCCACTTTTCCGGAACCTGGTCGGCCGGGCATTCTTTTCCCTGGTCCGGTCTTATTTGGATGAGGAATAATAATTTCAGCAGTTGTGTTGGAGGAACGGGAAGGCGGAACGGGAAAGTGAATAAAAAAAATAACCCAATCCCCCGCGAACCGGTGGACGGTGGGGCTTTGAGGTTTGCCAGTTGCACTTTTGCACCTGATGTTCGTCCTCGTGGCAGACTACGGTGCGGTAGCTTACGTAAGGACCGATTGTCGCCCGTGTTTGGTCAGGGATGAAATGGCTTTGGCCTTGGCAAACTTTTCCCACTGCCAACTCCGGTAGCGGGGAAAAGAAAGCAGAAACAAGGTGTTCCATTTGGATAAGGGGAACGAAATGGCAATGGGAAAGAACAACAAAAAGAAAAGAGGAAAGCAAAGAAGAGTTTTCAGATTTTTCAACTCGTTTGCCCGCCGAGAGGGTTAAAGGTCCCGGCGGAACCAGGTGTCCGGTGCTTGGTTGGAAACTGTTTATCTTTACCTACGCGAAGATAAACTCTAATGATGCCGTATCCCCTGTGCAGAGGCGGGTGGCCTTTTTTCTTATTCCCTCTCCACCCCTCCCCCTCCTTCCTTACCCCACTTTTAGTTGGTATGTTACTCAACAACTCGCGGAACAATTTAACCCGTTGTCTTTGTGTTTCTTTCTTCCGGTGAATATTTTACCCCGATGGTCCAATACTGCAGATGCAAAAACTCGGCCAGAAGACGTGTGCTAAGGCGCCCGCCACGATACGCAGGGGTTATGGAGAAATGAGGACTGCAACCGACGCAGGAAACCTGAAGAAAATTACAACATTAAGAATTTTTGCGCTTCCTGCAATCATAATGGATTCCCTGAGTGGTGCAGTTTCCATTTCTCTACAAACTCGTACTTCCGCTGCTTGTGACCTTTAAGTTTTGCTGTGCGAGATGAAATTATAATTCTAGCATCAACGTGAAAAAGTTGCTCCTTACATCCAAATACCTTTAATTTCATTGTATAGAACGTCTCAATGTTAGACATGAGTACAGTGGGAAGTTTTTCACAAACACCTCGTGGGGAATTTTGATCAGTGCGCCCAACCTTAAATTTTACAAACATAAACATTTCAATCTTTTCCAATGTTGTTTATTAAATCTATATTTTCGTTTATTGGACTGTTCGATAAAAAAAAATCATAAATGGAAAAAATGGATACATGGACCCTTTTTTTGTCGCATGCCAAGCCACGAATCATGGAGATTCGTGAAAGATCTATGAAAGATCCATGAAAGATTCATGAAGATTCATTAAGGTTTCGAAAAGTTCATTAACGTTTGAAGATTCGAATTCCAAAAGATTCATGAATCCATCTGAATGAATCTTAGATGAAACATTCATATGAATGAAACTCGCCAAAAGATTTGTAAAGCACAACACTATTTAAGACCAATTAAAGAAATCTCATACGGAAAACCTTATACATTATTCTATAGTAAAAGCCTTACATCAAATCTTAACATCAATTGATGCCACTTACACTTAAAGTAGCCTCGGATGTGGCTCAAGTTTTACCTCACTGGCTGTTCGGCGCAACCCCTTCTGGACAGATGTTCCTTGACCACTGAAACAACCCACTTAACCCAACTGTCCGAGTGTTCCAAAATTATGCCCCTCCAACTCTTCCGATCATCACAGCGGTAAAGGACGGATGTCCCATGGCAGTTTGACCACGAGTCCGCAAAAATGGTTCACCATTGCGTCGTCGGATTTTTTTTAACCACCTCTTTGGCGTCTTTGGTTTTTCATTCAGCGAAAAATAAGCTTCTCGGTGCAAAATCCCATTTGCGCACAATTGCGCCTGAAAGTAGACTCGTGTCCGCACCGGGTGCCCCAAGGGCCGGCAGATAAAGGATACTCGCTGGGTCGAGCTTTCGGGGTGGTTTTGTGAGATGACTCTGAAGGGACACCGTGGCCGGGTAGTGAAATCGGAGAGAAGAGTGCTTCACCCTTAAATAAAAAGGAACACTAACAAGAAAAATCCAATTCAAATTTCCCAAAGCCTGGCCACCGTTCCGGAGCATGAGTACTGAAATAGCACTCCCCGGTAGGTTTTTCCAGTTTGTCTTTTTACCTCCACTAGAAGCCTCCCCCTTTCCCCCTCTCCCTCTACCCCGCGGATTCTCGATCATTTCCCCATTGGGCGGCCTTTCGGGTTTCCTTTCCGCCATCCCCACTGATACGCCCTTGAAAATGCTCAACGTCCCTGGGATGGCTTTTCCCTTTTCTTCCATTTTCGCAATTCGATTTCCCTACACCCAGCATCTTCCCTGCGAGCTGGCCGGAGGCGAAACAAACGAACGACTTAACACTCAATCGAAAGCAGCACTTTGCGATGGAGTGGAAATGTGTTTAATTAAATCTCAAACTTCTTTCCGGTTGATTTGATATTCAAATTTCGAAAATCCATTCCGTGCATCCATGTTTCCCATGTTCCTTCCGATCTTTTTCAGTATTTTTTTTGTGTCACCCTTACAATAGCTCAACCTGATTCTTAGCGGCTCGAAGCCATTCTTTTTTTCTCTCTTCTTTTGTTTAAGTCCTATCTTTACAACATCGCCAACCGTTAAATGACAAAACGTGCGCGACTCGAAACGATCACTTCAATGGCGCGTACTTCTTCGTGTTCCGCGAACGACCCTTCCGTCCCCGGGATCGGTCTCTTGCCGCGTCCTGTTGCTTACGATGGGCAGAACATTTTCCCTTCACTCAAATGACATTTCCCTCACCAGTCGTACGAAAGCACCGACTATTGTTGCCGAGTTCTGTCGCATTTTTTTTTTTTTTGTGCGACGTACGTTCAATTTCACACCGGTTCAAGATTGGCGCAAGACTTTCATTAAGTGTAGATTGTATTTCCCCCCGTCCCGTTTTGAGTGAGCTCCGCAGGGAGAATCTTTTCTGCTACTCCTAAGGTACATTTAACCGTACAGTGTTTCATAAAACGAGACAATTTTGAACCGACCGGAAATTGGTTTGGATTTTTGCTTCGAATTGAGAAGGAATGCAGAATTTCTCGATGATAAACTAGATTTTTAATTTTATTTCCGCAGAAATTGAAAGAAAACGGAATTTCTATGAGTATCAATGATAACGTCTGTGTACTTATTCGATAAGCGTATACAAATTCGACTCCATAACCATCCATTACCAAAATGGTCAAAATGTTCATTATGGCTATTTATTTTTACAGGCGCAATTCGATGGTAATTTGATTTGAACTTAAGATAATTTAACATGATACATTAGTCTGCTTTACTCTAAACAAATTACTGCAAGTTGGGAAAGGGAAAAACTGGAAAATTTGGTTTTCAAAGCCATTTTTGAACGGAATGTTTGTACTGACCCGCATGTGGATATTTTAAAATGAATAAACTACGTAAAATATGTCTGATATAATAGTTCTTCAAAACAAAGTTATACTCTTATCAGCACTATTTTACTAAGTCCTAACAACAAAACAATTAAAAGATTCTCCTATAATTATATATTTTATTTTTCAGAAAGAACGGCCTGGCCGTATTGCTGTAATTACATATTTTATAGATTGTATAAATGTGGTATCACTTAACAAGCTGATCAACATCACAAATAATGATCTTGGTTGTGAACTACAAATAAAACAATAACACTGATAACGATAATTTTATCCAATAAAAAAAGACTCGTTCCCAATCATTCTACTGCAGATGTGCTAGTAATGAGAGTCAATTATTTTATCTGTTATGAATGTAAGTTGCATCAGTCCTAACGAGGTTTTAACTAATTTAAAAATCAAATAAATGCACTCCATTAAGGTAACAAACTAGCAAAAAACACTACCAAACCAAATGAATGCGCCAGCAAAAGGAATATCATGGCGCAATGTTTTATGCAACGCAGTATAACCCTGGTTGCTTACAGTTGTTTTAACTAACCAAAAATTGAACACTCGGAAAAATGTGGGAAATTTCATTACCTTCCTCCCGCGAACAAATTCCATAAAGGAAAACAAACTCGATTGTGCATCACCACCGGTGAGTAACCGTTTTCACCCGGAGCAACACTTCCGGAGCGGAAGCGCAATGTTTAAACCATCCTTGGTGGGCCGGCACAGTTTTTTTCACGGTTCCAAAATTATCCAATTCGACTCAGCGCTTCCGCAGTTCAATAAGTTCAATTTTCCTGTGATTATCGTGTGTTGCAAGTTCGACCGGGATTATTTTTTGTTTTAAAATACTTTTTTTATATTTTAACCAGAGCGCTCACTATTCGGGCACTCTCACAAACTGGCAGTGTGTCGGACGAGGTGAAACATCCGGCCTTTTCACTGCAGAACCGAAAGGGAACGCGAACCGTAACGAAAGCAATCAATAAGTGATTATTTTTGCAGCAGCACTGAATCAAAAATGCAAACAAACGAAAAACGGGAAAAAGCACGATTGGGGTGAAAAATGGTGGCACGAGGGAAAAATGGTGCTGGTGGTTAAGGACTGCGCCAACCGAGGTCCGCACAGCCGAGGAGTGTTTCCCAAATTTTCACCTTCAGTTTCCCTCGCTCGCCATTCCGAGCCCCGTTTGTCCGGTGTGTTGTTGTTTCCACAATTCGTGGGCAACAATTTATAGCCTTTTCTCCCACCCTCCGGTGGCGGCCCGGTTTGACCACGAACCTTACAATTGATTATCATTCGGTTCCATGATTGTAATTCCTTGCTTGTGATTTATGGGCATTCCGCCACCCGGCGCAACGTTTCCGCCAGTACCCGGATCGGTGCCCAAGGCATGTAGGCCAGCGATTCAAGAAGGAGGACACACAACGCTGAACGCAATCACTGCCCCGAAGCAGCCCCAAACAGTTTGCGGTGTGCGCCACCTTCCGAAACGTGCCAACTTTTCAAAACGTACCCCGGTATGCATTTAATTAAATTAATCTCCCTTTCGGCCATCGGTCGCTAACACTTTGTCGCTTCGACGTCCGAGTGGAGCAACCGTGGCGAAAGTACAATTTCATTTCTTCCCCGAACAGCTCGTGGTGTAAATGTGCGAAAACCAACGTAACACGTTTCCACATCGTGTCGGGTATTTCATTCGAACCAATCATCGGAAACTTCATTGCGACGTCAGTTGACATTAATCTTTCGCATCCCGCAAATATAATAAATATACAGCACAACACATTTCTCATTGTTTCGTGCACTCTTTTTCTCATTTTTATTTTTGTTTCTTCTTCCTCCCTCGCAGAAACACCCTCAGGAACGGCGCTCGTCAAGGACATCGGAGTCGTGGGCAGACCGACCGTGGATTGGCAGCATTTGAAGCGGAAAACTCGGCACGGGGGAAATCGGAAAGCCGTTGTTTACAGTTCCAACAGTGACAGAGAGGCAGGGAGAGGGTGGAGCCGTAACGCCCAATCAAACGCCCCGTCCACCAACGATCGATAATAATGACAAACTAACAAACGCGAGCGCGAGCACACGCGTCCCAAAAGGCCCTGTAAGGTCAAGGGCGGTACGATTGCGTGAGAAGGAAAAAATAGCCGAAGGGCAAAGCAGCAAGCACGCAAACACACACAAAGAGGAGGTCGTGTTTCGAAAACCGCCCGCGCAAAACATTAGAACCATCCAACCGTCGGAATTTTCCGAACCGTGACATTCGAAAAGTCCGAACAACAAACCGGGCGGTGTGTGGGGGCTCTCAAAGAAAAAGAAAAGGAAAACACCTCCCACACACAGACAACAGCATGGGAGCGATGTGTGTCACAAGTGGTGCCACCGGAAGGACCACGTCCACCGTGGCCCTCGGTGCCCTTCTCATCCTCGCGCTCGCCATCAACCGAAGCCTTTGTAGTGTAGCACATCCGGCCGCGGAGAGCAACAGGGATGTCGGTGTTGCCAGCGTCCCGCCCTCCACCAGCGTGACAGCAGCAGGCATCAGTAGTGATAGCAGTAGTAGCAATAGTAGTAGCAGTAGCAGTAGTAGTGCTAGTCTTACCGACAACAGCGTTAGTTCCTACGATGGTGACAGTGTCCCGGCGGGCAGCAGTAGCAGGTCGGGGACGGAGGACGACGAGGGGCAAACAACTCGACCCCAACCACCCACGGTGGAAGATCCGGTCACACCAACGGCTACGGCCGGGCCGCGGAAGGATGCCAACAGCTACGATGGCCCCGTTCCGCCACCGGAAGGACAGATTCCGCTGGAACGGTTGCCCTCCAACACGTTGCTCAAGTACACCGCCTACAAGGACGTCTCGATACTGCACTTCCGCATACCGACCGACACGCGTACGGCCTTCTTTAGCTTTAAGGCGTACGAAGAATCCAAAGGTGCCTTTCGTAAGTAGCGCTTCCATCGATCCCTCTGCCCGTGGCTTCGTTCTTCTCTCCTCAACCACCTTCTCGCCACTTTTCAGAGCGCAACTGCAAACCTAATGATATTACGCTGCACCTGAAAGCGGGCAGCTACCCGGTCATCAGCCCGGAAAACATTACCTTTCCCAAGCACTTTCTGGACGCGGACGAGAGGTAAGTACCGCGGGGGCTGCTTTAAATGAGTTTTCTTCATTATAGACGTGCATTTTTACGTGCGTCGGCGAGCGTTTGCTCGTTTCGCACGTCAGCATTAACCCTTACATGCCGTAGTGTCCCGTTGTACAGCTATAACAGCGTATCCTTACGATAAGATGGTTAAACCAAATATAACTTTTGAAATAATTTCTTGGCAAAGCAATGTGATCTTGTTTTGACATTGGCTCACGATAATAACAAGAGAACGTCGCCCGAAATCATTGTTTCCATCAGAAATGCTATATAAAACAATTCTACACATGATAAAAATATAAACTGCAAAAAAACATAATTCTTTATAAGAAACATTTATCGTAGGTTTTTATACTTAAAATTCATGGTTATTCATCATTATACACTTGTATCGAAGTATTAAGATGTATGGCATTCTTTAGTATACAGGATCCATGAAGGTTTTTTTAAGTAAAGTTTTTTTTCTCATGTTACAATATTTTGAAACAATATTAAGATTAATCTGACAATGCTGGAAAAGTTATTGTATTAGGAATCAGAAAAAAATAACCAGGAATTTATGTCAAAACATGACAATGTTGAAACAAGAAAACAATCGATAGAGCCACCGTAATATTGTTTCACGCTGGAACAAATGTAAAGGAGTTTGTTTAGCCGGTGAAACTGTTGGAATGATCGGTACACTAGGTATTTATATTGATAGACCAAACTTACACAAGGTGAGCGTCCTCTTAATCTTCGGAAAAAACTTTCAACCTGAGTGGGGCACTGTTTAGCCCATCGTTAAACTTTTATGCAGAGTCGAGCGGTACGGTATTTTTGAACTTTATCAGCAAATTATCAGATAGTAGATCGGATTGTTTCACTTTTTACGGATTACGGATACAAAACTAAAACAAACCGTCCTATAATTTTCTAATTACGTTTAATAATACTCCATCGATGGTATCGACTTTTCACCGAAGTTTGACGATACCCTGATAAATTTAACAGTATTCTAATGATGTTTAATAAGGCTAGACGCTAGATGCGTTTGGCGTTGCTCTGTAGACAAAAAAGAACTTCAAAACTGTCCTACACATTTATCATCAATCAATCAATATCCCTTATTTTTTTAAATCCGGTGCAAGATAAAACATTTTTGACCAAACGAATGCTGTCTTAGTTAAACATTGGCACGTTTACTAATGTCGGATTTTTGTTTTCTGAAACCTAACACAATAACCTTTCCGTTAATGTCAAAATTCTCAGAATATTGTTACTGCCAAAATTTGCCATCCACCCTGTACATAATTCAGAAAATATTTCCTGCATTCAAAATTAGACGGGCACGCCAAAATGTATTATTGTTAGGATATAATTTAAGCAAATTTGTTGCCATATGCTGGAAGGCTAACGTTTAATAAACGTTAATTACGTGCGTTTATCTAGTATTTTTATACAAAACTCAAAATCAATATGGCAATGAAAATAATCATTCGGCAGAACTATACATTATATATTGCATTGCTATATAAATTGAAGTAACAAAACAAGTGGAACTTTCGTAAATGTTGCTTGACATCAAAAGAAGAAAAATTAGGTTCTTGGCTAAAAGAGTGAATATGATTTCAAAAGATCAAACACACGCAAATCAGTTTGCAGACACCCATGTTGTCTTGCTCAACGGCAAAGTTGAACGATATAATCAAGCACGTAACAAATGCATGGGATAGGAAACACCTGCCAGGGTGAAATTCTTAACAACACTAGTTTGCAAAGTGCCTAATGAATTTAATTTATTTTAAAATTTTGGTTACGTACGTACATTACGTTGCATTCAAGGGCTAGCGTTTTCACCACCGACCGTAACTTACGACGTGACGCGATCGTTGATCAAGCTTATTTTCGCTGACTGGAGGGGCAGACATTAACCTGCTCCCCGAAACCGAAACAGACAGGGGCGAAGAAGAATGTGGCGACAAAGAGCGAGCGTACCGTCCTGGAGTTACAGTAAAACTCATCAAAAATTACGTGACAAATGTGGCAACAGCTTTCATCAGTCAAGGGCCGCAGCGGCGTACTCATACGTGCCCGACCGAAAAAAGTTCCCCGTGCCAAAGTCTTTAACGAAACCGGGCGGCAAGCTGTGGCATGAGAGGCTGTTCCTCGGCGGGACGTGGTGAAACTGAATGAAAAGAGGTGTGTTTTCCTTTTTCTCTGTTTTGGTTACTTCCACAGCCACACACGAGTACAAAATCACGGATTTTATAAATGTGCCGTTCCTGGTGCGGAAGGAAGCCCTCCACCCTCCCCAATGGTGTCAACTGCTTCATTTCCAGGGAAAATTATGCCAATGCGGCAGGACGGCTGGGAAATGCCGGCGAAGCGAATGGAAGCGAGCGTAAGACAACCGCAGATGGATGGCATTTTGGAAAAGTTATTAGTTAAGTTGTGCGCAGGTGGGGCAAGTGGAAAATAAAACACCCCATCGTGGAGGCCGAATACGGGATGAAGGGGAGATGGGTATGGCGCTGCCGACGGTGGGGAAATAAACAAAACTTTTCGAATCGGGTGAACATTCTGGAAACCGAACCGAAGGGAAAAGGGAAATAGTTCAATGGTCTGGCGGGTGGCATTAGGAACGCTAAAGTTTCGCGCTAAACAATTTCTGCCCGTCCGCTTTTCACCAAAATGCGTCCTTCTCGCGTCCAGACCGGTCGTTGCTGTCGTTGCTTTTTCATTTACTTTTCCGCTACGCCGTGAAAGCATCGCATGGTGAGCGACAGAAGTGAAAGCATTCAATACGCCTCCGGGGCGAGGCGCAACAATTTGTTTACTTTCACTTTGAATTTTTCAATGGTCTCCTTTTGGCGCCGGAAAATTCAGGCCACTCATTCGCCCGCCCAGCCGCGTGGCTGCGTTTACTTTTCCCGGGGCCAGTTGCTTAGCTTCCCCGTCCCCGTTACCATGCTGCTCGAAAGACTACGCATCGAATTTTCTCGCCCCTTGCAAAGTTGCCCAACAAACGATCAAACGATTTCGGCGAAAACACCACCGATTGTGCATTATTTAATGAATTCAGCAACCCCTCCCGCTCCTCCAACACCAGGCGCCTCCTCACCCGGTGACCCAACGGTTTGTGTACGATCTTTACAAAGACAGTTTTCTGACCAAACAAATTCTACGGAAAACTTGAAGTCGTTCTCCCGGTCAGACATCGCTCTTAGTTACATTTAACTTTGCGAACGAATGCTCGACAGCTTAAGCACCGTTCGAAGAACGTGACGGAATATTTCGGCTCAACTTAGGCTCAAGCTGTCGAGAACAGATCAACGTAAATAATTCTTTAGCGATGGTATTTCATTTCTATATATACATAAGGAAACAAGGTTATTGTTTCACGATGGATTGTTGTATCGCAGCCATTTTTTGGCAAAATAGTTTAGATACCGTTTTTATAAAATGGCGTTCGAAGACTAAAGTAAGGTCGTACAGCGATGTAGTAACGGAAATGCTTTTGGTACCGTATAATGTCTATGAAGTACCGAAAACTTTACGATTGCTTCTGAAGATATCTCCAATATAGCTATCGTTAGGAATTATTTAGGGCTCTTCTTTCCGGAAGAATTCAAACAATTCAATTTTGCTTATTTATCCATCTAGCATAAAGCAAATGTTGAACTCTTGTTTTGTAGCTCTCATTAATTTTTAAGGACCGAAGCAAGACTCGAGATTTTTGCTTCAGTTTTCTCCAGTTAAGTTAGCTGTAAATTTTTTTTCTGTTAATTTAAAACTAAAAGCTTAAAAACAAGAATAGAAAAAAACTAATGAAAGCTTAAAATAATAGCATTTTGCCATGCTGATATTTCTTTTGGAAACCATTTAAAAAAAAGGTATTTAACTAATTGTAAGCATTGACATGTTGCTTCATCATAAGATTATCAAGAAACACAAGAGGAGTAACTCCTGATAGACAAGAACCCTGGGAGGATTAGAAAACAAATGTGATATCTCCTCCATTCGGTGCTTTAGGCTGAGCTATAAAAAGGTATCAAAAGGAATCATTCAAAACAGTTTGAAAAATTGCATGGAAAAACACACTCTTTATTGACATTAAACTCAGTATGACGATTGTGATCCGATGCGCACGGAAGGACACTTTCTACCACCCGGTGAAGGGAAACCACGGATACGGGATAACACTCGACAAACAAACATAAAACAAAAAAAGGCCACAGATTCCCGATCAGCTTATCGATAGACCACTCCTGGCTGCCATTTGCGAGCAAATCCGAACGGGAATCGAATCACGGAAAATGACAAATTCTATCACATTACGATACGGCGAATTACGATGTCGTCGGTGGACGGAAAATCCTATGAATATCAAAACGTCCTAGTGATGCCCAGTTCCAGCTGGCAGCTAGCACAAATTTTCTTTTCCCTTTCTCCCGTCCTCGCCTCGCCGAGTGATATGAGACCGGTGCGGTTTCCCGAGGGCCGCTTATTGCGAAAGCAATCGGGAAGCATCGGGATGGGACACAAATTCGAAAAGTTGGTCTGCAAAACTCTCAACCGGGTTTCTGTCGAAATGGTTCGTGAAGTTCCTTTCGGTGATGTTTTTTTTTTTTTGTCAGGCGCGGGGTGGGTTGGAAAAGAAAAGATTCATCATAACCCGTGAAAAGCCGGCACTCCTTTCGCAGTCAGATGTATGCATATAAAACAAAAAAAGAAATCATTCCTGGGCACACCAATGCGCCTGCAGGACTCGGGTCCTGTTCCACCTCCCGACCAATCCTATATTGTGTTAGTTTATTATATTTTCCTTTTTCTCCAATGCTTCACTCGAGCTTGAGCGGCATCCGGAGTAGCCGGGAAAACAACGGGCCATCCCGAGCAAGGTGACTTTCCTTCGCCTCGATACGGCGGATATGAAAGTGGAGGCGCACGTATTTGCATAGCGAATGCGATCGGGAGCCGCCGGGTTTATGTTCCCATTTTTCCGCAACTCGAGCGAACCTCGAGGACGCTCCCCTGCAGAAGCACGCGGACATTCGAAAGACGAATGGCGTTGAAATTTGATTTACAGCCATGAGTTGACTATCCTGCCGGGCGTACCTGGCAGGTCGGACTGGGAAAGCCGCCCGACTGGGACTTCCCAGCAGGACAAGGCTGCTGCCACCATTGGAATTCCATTTTATTTCACTCCCATCCGCCCGTCCCGTGTGTTGGTGAATGTTTGTAAGGGAATGTTTTTCCTTCTTCCACTCACCCACTGTGAGGATTGAGTTGAGCTCGATTCCTCGCACTTCGCCCTGGAGAAAGTATGTTCCTAGCCAAAGCTGAAGCGACGAAATTTAATCGTATACGGTTGAACTAGCCCATTTTATACCATGTACATGTTCTAATCTTTTCTTTGCACAAAAGAAAATTTATACACTACGGTTTTATACACCACATGGAATTCAGTTGAATATAATATTAAGCAAACTCGATGAGTGCAACTAGTACCGAAACAGTTCAAACTATACTATTTTTTAGTAATTTTTCTAGACAAGTTTTGTTGATACTTAAAACTGTTTCAAAGCTGCAATGTAAATCATTTAGATATGCTTCGTATTTACAGGCACTGTCTTTAGTTTTTACAAAGGAAAAAAGCAGTGTTATTCGGTTAACTCTATCTGTTACAAACAATAAGTAAAATTAACCAATTTCAGGAAGTCTCAACAGTGGTTGGGAAACAACCTATACTTTAGTCTTTTATTGCACAATTTGTTTGTAACTGAAAAGGACCGTTGTCTTTTTTCCGCGCTTATATGTACATTTCCCAACTCTTTATAAATACTTTCATTATCTTGGAACACCTACGTTGTTTTCTGTTTTTTCTTTTAATTAAAAAGACTTTGTTTGAACAATATTTACTTTTTATGTCATTCAATGAACTTCTTCGAAACTTATTGGTCCAAGAAAAGCAGACTTTATACACGTGAGGTAAAGTTTTATTTCGCACAACAAATTAAAGCGATAAAAACATTAAAAGTTTTACCAAATAAATTATTCGTAGAAACTCGTTCTTGTTGAAAATAAAGATGCATAAATTTTAATTTCGAATAAGGGTTTCATTTCAAAATTATTCCTTTGGAACTCGTTCTTGTAGAAAATAAAAATCCATATATTTTAAATTAAAATACGGGGTTGGATCAGTAACAATTGGTATGATTTTATGATCCCAACTAAACTGACCATAGCCAAACAACGGTCTTCATTTTGTCACATTAAATTCCGAAGCACATCTGACTTACGATTCTACTCCCCCTTTGGTCGTCTCTCCTGCCTGCAGGTTTGAAATACACAGTCTACAATTCAAATCGGACAGCACGACGCGCCGGCTCAGCATCGATGGACCGCACCCGGGCAATTGGTTCGCCGTGGCCTTCATCAGCTGGACGGATCCGAACAATGAACGCATCGAACAGCAAGGTAGGTATCCGGAGATCCTACCGCTTTCCAGCGATTTCATCGAAGCTCTCTTTGATCGAACCATCTCATCACAGTTTGGCGCTGTTTAGCCGTCAAAAAACTCCCCCGACCACCACCAAAAGTTGGCACACGACGTTAAGCCTTTGCCGGTGGTGTAATTAAATCACCGGACAGTGGCCAATATCTCGTGCAATTTTTCCTTCAACCACCACCAACGCTTGATTGCCAGATGAACAGCCATCTCCGGGTCTCTGGTTCGGGGCGTCGGAGCGATGGACAACATCACGACCGAGCGATATTTGGGGTGTTGTTGCCGGTTGCGAAATGTCGCTTCCAAAAGCGGTCATTTGATTGACTGTCATTATTTGTAATTAGGCCGCCCGGCGCCGGGACGCGTCGCCCCGTTGGACGTTGGAATGTTCAAAATTGACCAACCAAAGCGAACCCGAAACCCAGCACGACGATGTCGATAAGGCTGATGAGGCCGTTCCATGGCCGCGAAATTGACAGGCGAAATGAGAGTTTCTCAATCACATTAAAAGACTGACCGGGTTCTCGGATCTCGAACACCGGGAAGCTTATGCCAGCAGCGTGCAACGTGTCGTGGAATTCAACCGTTCGCCGTTTGATGCTAAAAACGCGAATTTGCGCCCCATTCTGCTTCTCGTGCAAAAAGGCACACACAGAGTTCCGCGTGTCTGTGTGTGAATTGTGTCATTAAAGCTGGTTGTTTACATAAATTTATCGTTCCGCCACGTTCGATCCCATCGACAAGGATCATCAATGCTTCGTTCGCCCGTGACGTTGGTCATGTTTTTTGTCGCCCCTTTTGAATTCCGCAAAAATAGTAATTAAAACTTAACCCAAATTTGTCATCCTGATTAGAGCCATTTGCAACGATCTGGCAACCGATACCGTTGGTTAAAGCAACAAACCACGCGCACACGCGATTTTCATCGATAACTACCGATATCTGATTGATTGCTATTTTTTTTAACATCATTAAAATCGGTGCTTGGCTGTTGAATTCGTTTAGTGAAATGGAACCATCGCAATTAGTGTATTTGCATCATCGTTCTGAAACGAGTTCGTGAAGCAATGCAAAACGGAATGCTATATGGAGGAAAGTTAATCTAGCACTGGAATGAAGAACAGCTGCTGAACAAGAGAAATTCAATTTCCGATTGACAAAACCAAAAATAGAAAAGCTGTTACTTATCAAAACAAAGGAAAACGAACAGTAGAAAACAAAAAAAATTTAAATCAGAGATTCTCAAATAATTTCCTGCGTAATATGAACATTAATCTCTTCATCGTTTTGTAGGTGGCCTTCGTTGATTCAGAGATTCATTTCTATTCATTTATTTGATTCTTTTCGATGCAATTGAACCAAACATAACACAGTATCCAAATCACAGGAAATCTATAAAAATAGGGTTAGTAAGAGCTCTATGAAGCTGTCGCTTTTTCAATAAACCTTGCTGTAAGTAGATAGTTTCGGGTTCGAATCCCAACCGAGACCGAACCCTCCCCTGTACGAGAGGACTGACTATCCACGTACAACAGGGAAACAAGTCTCGTAAGCCCTTAACGGGCAGGCATGACCAAGAGGTCGTTACGCCAAGAAAAAGAAGAAGAAGAAGAAGTAGATAGTTTGGAAGCTATCTTTTTTTTGTCTTAAGCTTTGAATGTTTTTAGGAATTATCAAAACGTTACTTCAGTTTTTTGAGTACGAGAAATAATTTTAATTTCGATTTAAAAGTGGGACAAAATAAATGCAAGGAAATCTGGTTTCGACTGGAACACAATTTGTATGCATTCTGATACTGACAGCTGTAATAGCAGTTTCAAAATTATTTTAAAGACTATTTAAACCATACAATACCTAAAATAAGCCTTTTTAATGTGGGCCAAAACTGGTACACAGGTGGGCCAAAATAGAAACAAAGTGGGCCAAAATTGCTACAAAAATTGTGTTCGGAGATTAATAATTGTTCAGTGAAAAGATAGAATAAACTAAACACTACGTAATTTATTAGATGCTTAGATACTCTACATTACTATACCAAGTTTATCGTTATATGATTGATACTATGAATGCAACGATTTCTTTTGTAGTTATCCTCTCCTAAAAGGGCCAACTTTTTCCCTTTTGTGACATTTTTTTGACTATTTCGAGATGGCAAGACTCTGGAGGGATTATTGCTATTTTGGCTATGCAGTTTAATCAATTGAATATGTGAATTAATGCTTTGTTTATAATTTATAATTTCATCACACAGTAGTATTGACCTAACGAAGCTCTATCAGAAACCTCTCATAGCCGCTCACCAAATTGATCCGATTTCCCATCTCAATATAATTTTTGTACTCTTTTCAATAAACATCTACGTCTTTAGTTGTGATACGGAACAAATCCGATTATTTTTATTAAATTTATTACACCACAACTTTTGGTATAGTTATACTTATAATAATATGGTATTATTTATCAGAAATATTAAAAACAAGTATTTATAGATGTGTTGGATTCTAACGGTAAAGTTTTTAAATATCTGCCTAAAAGGACGAATGTTATTAACCAAAAAATGTTTGAATTCGGCGCAATAAAAGTAATATTACAGTGAATAACATCTTTAAAATATCTATACCATAGAGACTAGCTATTGATAGCTTTTCATGAGGTCCAATTTATTTTCTTTTTTTTAATTTACGGTGAATAGTTAAGAACCTGTTAAAAAAAAGAAGAAGTTAAGAACCACTGGGCTAAATGAAAGCTAGTTTACCATTGTGTGGCGGAAAAACAATCGACGCTAAACCAGACGGGCTAATCTTGGCCGAGTTCTACAAAGTACCCAACGAAATCCACCGGTAGCACCGGAAATTAATACTTCTAAACCAGAAGCAATCAGCAAGCATTGCCAGCGTTAAATTCCCAATTCTTCCCAACCATCCCGACCGGAGGAGCCGCCAAACGGCTAAACGAAATGCAAACGGCTCGGATCCACCCATCCACCCGGTTCACCCGAAATGACTAAATTATCCTTGACTTTATTCCCCCGGTTCATTCTTCTGTTCGCTATCTATCGAATCTGCGCTTCATTTTCCTCCGTTTAAGATAAACGCTTCACCGTAGACGCTTGCTTTCTTCGCTCGGACCGGCTGCACAACTATCGACACTTTCTAGTCCGCCGGTCCGGACGGCAGACTCATTTCACTCCATCTTTCTCTCTTATCCTTGGAGCGTACGGGTTTTCGAATTGGAAATTTAATTCCTCTTCCAGTGTCATACTGTCTCGGTGGCCGATTTTCTTGCTCCTCCTCCCCTCGATCGGCCGTCTCCATCGGGGCGGAAAACTTTCCGACGCGATAAGATATTTTAATACCACGAGAAAGCGTTCAACTGGTCGTTTGCAGCGGAGCCCGTCGGGGGTTGACACTGTTGAAACGGTGGTTTTCCGATAAAGTTCCACTAGAAATTGAGTGCTCCGGAAAGAGTCACTAAAAACGTACGAACACAAACGGTTGGCGGCGGGGGGAAAGTTTTTAACTTCGATGCCGAGCGAAAGATAAGCCGAATGGCGGTGACTACATTTGTGGGTTTGGGAAAACTTTTTTATTTCCTTCATTCCACCGACGACGACAACGTCATGGGTTCGTCTTCTTGGAGTCGATTGAAATCGGTGGGCAGTGATATGTGAATTTAAAAAGAAAATTATCCTAACCTTTCCCAATCCCTTTCCGTTGTCGCAGAAGTAGCACAAGCTAATGTAAGTTTTCTGTGAACTCTTTTCGCCTACGACAGGACTGGCCGCATCGTGCGAAACGTTGCTAATGTCGGAGATGTCGATCGTTGCGGCGAAACCGAAGATGCTCAACACGGACGTGCGCCATCCGGGCACCCTCGCCGGGGACCAGAGCGAGCCGAGCAGCTTCAAATTCTTCGTGCCGGCCAACGTGTCCATCGTCACCTGGCGGCTGCACCTCGCGCAACCCTGCGCAAACTGCACCGACGTCACGTTCCACGTGCAGGCCAGCGCCCTGCCGACGCCACGCGACTACCTGCAGCACGCCATCATCTGCCCGAACCGGACGGGCGACGTTAGCATCGACTTTTACCCGCACGAAAGCACCTGGCACTACGTGGACTTGGACTTTCTGCGCGAACCAGCGTCGACGCAGGCAACGCAGACCGGAGGGAACGAGACGACCGGACGGAATACGTCCGCCGAAGACAACTCCTCCGAGGGGCCCAAGATGGAGCTGCCTTACACGGTGGAGCTGATTTTCCATCCGCTCGACGAAACGACCACGGGTGTCGACGAACCGGAAATGCAGGAGGATGTCATTACCGAAACCTCACCACCACCAACCTCTTCGTCGCCATCGTCGTCGTCGTCGTCGAAGGAAACGAAGTCACTGCCGCATCGAAGCTTTGACCGCTACTCCGTGTTGCGACAAACGTACCGCGAGTTCTTCATGTTCGACTACGATCTGCTGCCGGATGTGAATGGGACGGTGCCGGTGACGCTCAACCTGACCGCCGGTGTCCCGGCGCTGATGAAGTTCGACGTGAACGACGTGTACGACATCGGTGGCACGCTGAGCTTTGCGGTCGCGATGCGGCAGGACCTGAAGGGCAGCCTGATCGACGCACGCCACGAGTCGACGAACGAACACGCGGGAGTGGTGGCGGAGAAGCTGGTCGACATGCAGGAGGAGTTTGTACCGGAGATGACCACCACCACGTCGACGACGACCACAACAACCACCACAACGACGACCACGACGACGACGACGACGACTTCCTCCCCGGCAACGATGGCGGAGCAGGTGGCTCAAATCATCCGCTCCGGAGCGATTCCGACGGTCGCTCCACCGAAGGCGAACCAAACGGTCATCGTGTGCCTGCGGCTCGAGGAGCCCGGCATCCCGACCTGGCCGGACCGGTGCGTGTACGGCCGGCACACCTACCCGGCCGCCATCGTCATCAACAACACCGACGCCGACACCAACACGGGCCTCGTGCACGTGCCCTTCCCGGAGCCGGGCGCCTGGTACGTCACGCTCGGGCTCTTCTGCCACCAGGGCGTGCCGGGGACGGTCACGGAGACGACGGCCCGCACCGCCATCATCGACAGCGTGAAGGAGTTCGTGCGCACCTACCGGGGGACGCTGGCGGGCATGCGGCCGCCGTGTGCGTGCGCCGAGCGGATCGCCCACTACCGACGGTGCGTGGCGGACGAGGGGTGCCTGGCGGCGCTGAACGAAACCGAAACGCTCAAGCTGAAGGAGTGCATCATGGACGCGAAGTGCACCGGGGGTCAGCGCCAGTCGGAGGAGATGGCCCGCAAGTTCGAGCTCCACCACAAGCACGCCACGGAGCAGAGCGTGCAGAGTGCGTCGGCCGAGCGGGGTACCAACGGTGGGACGTGCAACGCCAGCGTCGTGTTTACCATCTCCTCCAGCCCGTGTGTGGCCGGACGGTGCGGACGGTTCGGGCGTTGCTACCACTACATGTCGGGCGGGTTCGTGTTCTCCACCTGCCTGTGCCTGCGCAACTACCGAGGGTGGGATTGCACCGAGGACTCGCAGGTCCCATCCAGCGCCTCGATCCTGCTCGCCTCGCTCATGCTAACGCTCTCGAACCTGCTCTTCCTGCCGAGCATCTTCTTCGCCGTCCGCCGGGGCTACCACAGCGAGGCCATCATCTACTTCTTCGCCATGTTCTTCTCGGCGTTCTACCACGCGTGCGACTCCGGCGAGGAGGAGTTCAGCTTCTGCCTGGTGAAGATCGGCGTGCTGCAGTTCTGCGACTTCTACTGCGGCCTGCTCGCCATCTGGGTGACGCTGATCGCGATGGCCAACGTGCGCCACCAGTTCGTCTCGCTGCTGCACATGCTCGGGGCGATCCTGCTCGCGTTCGGCACCGAGCTGAACAAGCAGTCCCTGTGGGTGTTCCTGGCCCCCGCCCTCACCGGCATCTGTCTCATCTCGGTCAGCTGGGGCCTGCGGTGCCGCAAGACGCGCCGCTGCTTCCCGGCCCGCAGCTACCTGGCGCTCTACCTGCCCGTCGGCAGCGTGCTCGTAATGGTCGGGCTCGTCTGCTTCGCCTTCCTGCAGACGAAGCAGAACTACCATATCGTGCACTCGATCTGGCACATGGTGATGGCGCTCAGCATCCTCTGCCTGCTGCCGGACCGGAAAACGTTCCACCCGAAGTGCTAGCATACGGTGCGGATCTACCTGCTCAACTCCGGCTCGCCGTCCACCTCGACGCAGTCGACCACGTCGTCCGGTTCGGGGCCGGTGCTAGCGGAGTTGCCCAACGCCGTCGACGGTGGCCCCACCGGTGGCTGCGCCCTGTCCACCATCACGGACGAGCGTGGAGCGATCGCGGCCACCCACGGTGATTGAGCGCGCCGTCCCGACCCGCCCCGTCTATTGCGTCCAGCAACGTATCACGAAGACCTTCTGCATTCCTAAACGCACCCAATGTTGTGCACCGAACACTCTTGCACCAAAAACACACACCCATTCGTTAGATGTATCCCTTCAAAAGAATCCCCCACAGGAAATGACCCCGATTTCCAGCACAACTTTCCCTGTGTTAACACACACCCACACCACCCACAATGCCTGCATCTCGATGTGATGTGAAGTTGATGTTTAGTGTCATGTTCCGGTGTTCCGTTTAGGTGTATGGATGTGCGTGTGTCTGTCTGTCTGTTTGTATGTATGTACGCGCTACGAGTGGCAGCCCCCAGCAGTAGTGGACGAATTAGAACTTTAGCGATGAAAATGTGATCTACTTAGTCGAACCGGTTCCGGTAGGCACGTGTTTGTGGCCGACAAAATGGTGGACCGGGGGGGGGGGGGGGGGGGGGGGGGGAGAACTGGCCCGTATTTGTGACATGGAACACCTGCCCATACCGAAGAGTACCGAAAAAAAGAACGTTTTAAAAATGCTACATTGCACCGTTTTATTTTTTAAGCATTATTCACCTTTTTCACGCGACAAGCAGACGCGGAACTAAGGGCCGGTCAACGGGGTCAACGTAATAGGAAGAACAAAATTAGATTAAACGTAACAAAACAAAGAACTACCAAGGCGGGGAAAAGGGCGCGTAGGTATAAAATGTATATTCTCATACTCACACTATCTTAGGCTGATTTACACCGATCGTACCACTGTTTGATAAATTCATACGTGCCTTGCCGTGTAGACGACGCGGGGGAGGGGGGTGAAGCGATGGGGATGGCGATAGTCGATGTCGTGCCACGTGAGGGCGGGGTACGGCGAAATACCGGCCCAGTACCACTTTGTCAAAAGGCAAACCCCCGTCGCCCCCGGAAAACCGAGAGGATTAAGAAAACACAAACTGAGCCGCGGTTTGTGATAGCGAAGCTTTTACTCTCCTCATGTTGTTCGGTTCATTTTTTATCTGTTTTGTGTTCTCTACACTGAGGCCACGTTGCGCACTACCATTTTGTAACCGTTTTGCACCTACTACCGAGATGGTGAGCGAAGGGCTAGAGAAAACTAGTGAACATAAAGTGAAAATAAAATTACAGAGCGTAACACAAACAAAACAAAAAGAAAACACGAGTAAAACTAAGGCAGAAGAAGAAAAAGAACTATTTACCAAGTAGAGCAAAAACGGACAGCAAACAAGATAACACTTTTTGTACCCAAAACCGCTTACTATCATGAAGATTCAAAGGAAAACAAACACTAGTTCATCGTTACAGTCGGCCCAAAAACTCAAATAGTAAATGTAACGTCACAGAAGAGATTTAACGTCCACGCAGCTAAAAGGAATCATTGACGAGAAACGAGGAGCGAACGAACCGTCGCAAAGAGAGCAACACACAATTCGTACATGAATACAAACCGCACAAAACCGGCTGACAACAGTCGGGTGCCCCTAGGTAAGAGTAGTTAATTTCAATTAAAAAACCAAAACCAAATGGCTTGTATGTGTTCCCGGATTTTGCCGGTCTTAAAATTGGGGTAGCAATTGGGGAGCGGATTTAGAGGGAGAAGACCGCGCAGGTGATCAACAGATGACTTGTTTAAGACAGTCCACTGAAACTATTTCTAGGCTACCATGTGAGCGGGGAACTTAGCTGGATAATGTTACCACGAGAAAGGGGAGAACGAAGGTGTTTTTATTTTTCATGTTTTTGCATCCCATGCACCACAGGCGTATTCCCTGTACGTAAACTACCAGGCGCCTCCATCGTTGCGATGGAAAGAAACGCAAACTGCCGTGTTTCACCGGGAGCGCCAACCATTCGAACCATTGTAAAGACTGTAAAAACAAAACAAACACAAATAAACGTAAAGTTTCATAAGTTTCACACCGTGCTTTCTTTCGAACCGGAGTCTAACCCCCAGGCGCAAAGTTGCATCGTGTCTGACTTTAATCCTAAGAACTACTGATATTGAGACAGATGATTACCGTTTCTGCGTAATTTTTCTTGTTCGACGGTGTACCATGTTTAAAAGATACGCGCAAAACAAACGCATCGTAGCCGATCGTGGGCGGCCATGCAACCATCCATCCTCGTTTAACGGGCGATAAAGAGCACTATGATTATTAGGAAGCAGAGCAGAAAACAAAAACAAATCAACGTAAAAGCAAATAAAACCAAAGCTATCGATGCTAGGAAACAATTGTTCTTAAGCAGCCACAAGTGTAGGATACTTAACGATGTGTGGAGGAACAACAACAATTAGGAAGCTATACTACTGAACTTCAATGCCATACCTTTTTAATGAGCACCTCCCAACAACCCAATCCAAGACAACCCTGCACCATACACCTACACACAAAGCAACAGTTTGGCAAAGAAAATTACACACTAACAAACCAACGCGAAACGATCCTACTGAACCGAGTCAAACCAGAAGGACATTGTGTATGCTTCTATCACACGAAACGGCCACTTAAACGTAGAACAATTGAACTGGATATTTAAAAACAATTGAGAAAAATCTATGTGTAATAGCAACAAAGATCTAATAAACGTTTTCTAAAAAAAACCATGCCACAAGACCTAGACCAATGAATTTAATAAGAACCTAACGAAGGCCACCCATTCACCTATATCACATTCTGCTACTCAAAAATCCAAAGGCGGATCTACCTAAGCGATGTGGGTCCCGAGCTTAAGGACCACGAAATGAACACATGAGAGCGTAAAAGAAACTACTGATATTGTTTATCACTTACATTTCACGCTATTTTATTTGTCATTTGTGTTCCAACGTCGACAACATGCATTCGAATGAAAAGCGACCAAGATCAGCCATCTTTTTTTTCTAGCTTGAATTTTGGCATACTTTGATATTGCTTTTTCATTGTTATTTTTTTCCCTGTCCCCTGTTAATTAGAGAGACTTAAAAGCAATTATGTGACCATGAAAAATCATCAAAGTTTTCTTTTTATAAGAAAGAAACAAAAGAGCTATTAAATTATTTAGAGAAAAGTATTCAATGGGTATTGTACAATTATTAGACCGTCCCGGTTTAGGATTCGTAGCCCACAATGGGCAGCATGATTGGGATGGAATGGGATTTTCGTTTACTTGTTTAGGTTTGTTTATATTGCTTATTTGAATATAATGTATTTCAATGTTTTGAATTACCTTTTCAACAACTTAATGAAACTGATGAAGAGTTACAGAAATAATTGAAACTAAAATCTAAATCTAAATCCAATCGAAAATTGTTAAAGAAGAATTATTGTGACTATAAACGACGGCATCATTTTAGATTCTTTTCCCATGTAGATCAATCAACATTCGTTATAAGATAAGTAAATGATCGTATATAGAGAAACAAGTGTTAGGATTGTTTTAAAAACAACTTCAGGTGAATATAGAAAATTGACTCTTATGCGGACCCAGGAATAGATTGAACCGTCTGTGGAAGCACCGTAGTATACCCCTTGATATCATGTGATATGGCACTATGGTTTTTCAATTTTAAAACACACCGGCAATTCGTTGCTTATTCATTCTACGGGGCTTTACGCCGTCAGCAGCGTCAAACATGTTTTTATTTAAATATAGAGATTCATAGCTCCAAAGGTCATGAAGGGTACGGATGTTGTGGACGGTTAAAAGGGAAAAACATAATCCACTAAAAGTAAACGAAATGTAACGTGAACGACCGAACTATGTCGTGTTTCTTTGCCTCCTTGCATCTAAACGGACAAACAAATCGACGGTAGTGATCAATTTAAGAAACACGAGCACTTCCGCGTTCTTCGCCGCAAGCTGATCCCAGTTGTCTAATCACTATTTTGTTATTCTTTGCTACAATACTACTTCGGTTCCCGTTACCTTTTCGTTCTTTTTTCGAACCGTTATATGCATTGGAATCTATGAAGGTTGTTTACTTCCAAATCTCTTTCTTACCGCATCCTCTACTTACTGGCGTTTCGATCGTAAATGGGCGACTAATTCTTGGAAGAATCGTAATTTTCTTTGAATGTTTTGGGTTTGCATACTAATTGAGCTACGTTTATACGATGAAGCATAGTTCCACTTTTCCCATCACTCATCCCGCTGTGTACCGAACACTACCTCTCGTGGTTTCCTGTTTAAACCTTTTACACATCTTATATCGTTTATCATTCCCGCGAATCTCGAAAAAGGTAAGAAAATCGAATCACCTAGTAAATTAGTATATCTGAAAATTCTAATACTTACTACTACGTTACTAGCACTGTCAAACGCTGTATCCTCTTTATTCGTCATCCTTCCTTCCCCGTCGCACTGGACTGGACTATTCAGTTCTCTGAACCTCGGAAGAGGCCGCGTGGGGACACGTAATCATTTGCATTGGTTTTTTTTTTTTTTTTTTGTTTGCTAATAGAATCTTAAAGATTTGTCAACACATTACGTCGTAGCTTCGATCCTCGGATTTTCGCCGCTATGCCGACGTTCGTGCACATTATTTAACTTTTAATAAGAATTTGTGTTCTGATATTACGTCTTTTGTTGTCTACTTATTTAAATATACCTATCTAAATTTAAACGTTGTTTTACATGTTCTATTAATTTAATCACAGCTGAATCCAATGATTTGCTCATTTGTCGTTTTGCTTTTGTATCCCACTGAACCGTTTTCAATCTTTTGTTGTTGTTTTTTTTTCTCTTACGCCCATACTATCGTTGTCTTTGTTACTAGCGGAACCTAATGTTTACATATCCGTGTCCTCTTTCTCTGATACGGACGCAAATCTTTGTGTTTTGCTTTTTTTCTTTTATCACCATCATCCTTGCTCTAGGTTGTGCTCTATAAACGGAACAGTTGTGCGATGGGTTGATTGATGTCGCCCAAGTGATAAAGATAAAAAGATTCTATTAAAATAACGATATTTGTGCGTTGTGTCACGGCAAACACAGGATAATATTCTAAAAGGCAGCGATACAAAAGCTGGAATATACTGAACGAGAAATACCCTGGTACCCCGCGGGAACGATAGGAACATCATTCGTTAAATTAAAATTGCATTGCGTTAGCTCGACAAATGGTAAATCATGTGCAGTATATGATTTGATTGCGTGTGGGTGTGCTTGTGTGCGTACGGGTAAACAACGGTGTCTACTCTACGTAGCCAGTCCCACCTCACTGTGGGTGGCACAAAAAGGCTCTTGCGACTCGATGTGATTGTGCTACAATACAAACTTTCCTACCAAGTACAATAAGTTATTACAATGTTAGTAAGGACGTTTCTCGTTCTCTTCTTGCGGTTTGAAGGCGAAGCTTGGCTAATGGTGATGAAACATAATAACCAAATTCCCGCCCCCCTAATCCAACTACTATGCCTCTACCTTTTTTAACGAGATCCCATCGGTGTGAAGGAGGGCGGGACTAATGTAACTCTATTATACTGCATATTCAATCATGTTTCCTCGGTTGTGAACCTGTCTCTGGTTTTACGTGCATATAATCGAATTCGAAGATAGGAAGCGCATCAGCAGACTTAATGTTTACCGTTTTATCTAATATGCCCCACGTGTTGTTGCGGAACTACCGGCCTGTTTCGGGTCAGACAAATTTGAAGCATTTTTCAGATTTTAATCTGGGTTTCGCATCGTTGGTTTTGTCCATTTTATCAGTTAATCAGCTAATCTTCTTTTACTGCTTACGACAGTCTGAGAGTATTCAAATGGCTGTGCGCTATACTTTTACTGGACGCACGTGTAGATCATCGTAGCTTTCTAAGTCTATTCTTTTTCGGTTGTTTTCGATCGCCATTCTGTTTATCGGTGGAACAAAGAGTAATTTACTCCGTTTTTGTGTATTTTTCATTTCTTTTTGTCATGCTTACTACGATTTGAGATTCGAGAAAGAGCATCTCCGCCCGCAGCAATCCGTGACGATGGTTATATGGGTGTGGTTCATTTTGAAGTAGCATCACCGTTCACCAGATTGCGAAGAAATGTCGATAGCGTCGTTTTGGTCGGCCGGGTGCGGCTCGCTTTTTCTTCTGGCATCATTGACACCTTCTGCTTTGCTGCAACTTTAGCTTTCCACCGACGGTGAACTGCTTGTCGATGCCGGTGCACACAATGGTGCTGTTGGTGACGTAATCGAACGCGTTCCGCAGTTCACTCGGCGGCAGCTGATGCTGGGAGATCATTCCACGCAGAGCGCACATGTCTCTGGTATACGCGTAGAAGAACAGTGGATGGTGGCGGCGCCGAATTTTCACTCGCTCCGCCACGATCCCGGTTAGATAGACATCCTCCAGGTGAAAGATTGGCGTAGTTAAGCTGGTCCGGTACAGCACCTTGGCCGTCTCGAAGTTCATCACATACGCGGTTCCAGAAAGATAATGAGGGTAGACGTCCTTGTCGTACATGTATGTCGGTGAGTACCTGCAAAATAGGATCACAATGGAAGGGTAATCACGGTGTTGTCATTGTATTATATTAACTTCAACGCGATGGGAGAGGACGTTTTGATGTAATCCTTTAAAAGTTAATACTAAACAATTATTTAAAAATAATTGCCGTAATAATTGGTTGAAATTGGAGCTTAGAGAAATACTAAATGTTATCAAATAGTCTCCAATTCAAAGGCATCTGAAGGATAATTTTGTTAAATTAAAATTAGAATTAGAATTGCTTCTGATAAAAAAATGATCTTAAAAACAATCAAATGTAATGTAAAATAAAAAATAATGTATCACTAGGATAGCATACACCTATTAGCTACACAAGACCACGCCCGCTTGCGTCGCTACGAGCGATCAGAGAAGACTCCGGTTGGTAGAGTCCTAGTTCTAGAAAGTTCTAGTTGTACAGGAAAAACCTCTTTGATTGATTAGTTTAATTAAATAAACCACATCTGCTACAAACAATTGTTGCATTGATTATGTTGATAACAAAATCAATTCGGCTCAAACATCAATTTTAAGCTACGAATATCTTCCTGATATCCTAGATCTAGGTAGATCCTAGAAAGGTACGAATGATCTACTTGGCCCGTTTGATGTTGCAGAAGTAATGCATCGTTTGACATTCAATGTACACTGCTCGGGTTGCTAGATGATATATAAAACACTGTATTGGCGTATGTGATGTATGCTTAAACAGATCAAAAAAGCAATTAAAACTACTCTCATGCCGTTAATACATACCATTTGCTGCTGGTGTCACTTATGGGTTTTGCATCGCAAAACTTAAATCCCGTCAGGAGGTGTTTGCCCTCGACGAGCCGGTTTTTGGGTGACTTCACCAGGACCGTATTGTTGTCGTAGAATGATACCGCGGCTTTGTATAGGGGAACCGTTCCGCCGAGCAAAACCTGCAGCAAGTTCGGTACGTTGACGAACGTGTCATCATCACATTTCATGAGAAATTTTACTGCGAAGTGGAAAAGTAGAAAGAGAGAAAAAATCGCACCGCACACACGAAAGCCGATGCACGTTAGAAACATTTCAGTGGAGAAGCATCGAATGAAACATTCATGAGCTGCAGACGACACTCCAAAAGCACCCACACGTCACATACATAAACACAAAATAGTCAATGCTAAAGAAATAAACAAAAAAAACCCTTATAACATAACAACGAAATGTGAATCAAACTAAAAACATAAGCACCCAGACCGTAGACCAACAAGAATTGTCGCAACCAACACCACACCAATCCGTGACCATCCATCCCATTCTGGATGAAAGCTGTAACGAAAAATCGGCTTACAAATTGTCCTCCGTTCGGGTTGTGCACCACCAGTCGGCGGGAAAGATCATTGAACATCTCCAGCACCACGTACTTGTTGGAACGCACTTCAGCCACTTGATCGCGTGCTTCCTGGAACCACTGCAGCACCATGTCAGTCACGTTGAACTCGACAAAGCGTCCATCACCCTTAGGTATCGATCCCTGGAAGCGGGCTACCTCTGGGCGGGGGGCATAGGTCAGTTTGGCGATCGAAAATGTAACCTCCGAGGGCGAGGAGGCGCCACCTGCATCTGGACGACCACCATTCTTCTTCCACCAGTCCTCCCCGTGTACGTACACCATCATTCGAGCGTAAATATCTCCCGTGTATTCACGCGTTTCGAATTGAAACTGCAAGTACTGCTTGTTGCGCTCCTTATTCATCAGGCGACGCTCCTTATTGCTTATGTTCTCTGATGCGAGAAAATGGACACGGCGGACCGAGAAGATGGAGTGTGAAGAGTTAGTCGACAAAGTGGCACCCGCTCGGACCCCTTGATCAATCGCACCGTTGAAGGAAAGCAAACCACTAGCTGCTCTTTGCTTGGCACATGCCAGACATTCGATGGCGCAGCACAACATACTCGAACCACCACATCACCACCGGAAGAGTCCACATTGCCCTAGAATCCCTTGTTAACTAAAACTGAACTAAACTAAAAATCCCTTCCCTACGGTTAGTAAACAAGTCATAAGAAATAAACGTATACCGTCACCTTCCTGCATGCAGCGCCGTGTCCACCATCCTTCAGTGCACTCTCACTCTTAACTCACCTTTGCCATCACAGTTGGTGGTAACCCATTTCAGCATCATGATCGTCTTCAGTGTCAAATTGTTGTATCTATCTATAAAGCTCTCCTGTATAATATCACCGTACACTTCGCTCTCGTTCACGATACGCAGCTGCAGCTCATCGACCGTAGTGGCTCCCGGAGCAGCATTAAACGCAGGATCTACATCCGCACCGCTCGGGAACAGTGGTTCCGAGCCCACGAGACCACCGGTAAACGTTTGTGGCACCTGGTGCTGCTGTTCATCGGATGACGGTGGGGTCTGCTGTTGCCGCTGGTGCATATAATCCGACTCGGACTGACCGACAAGGAATACTATTTTGATGTTTAAATTAGCATACGCAAGGCCACTCCGGTCCGGTTTTGCACTGTGACTAGAGTTCGGCTTGGAGCGGTTCTAGAAAGAGGATGATGAGACGCACGTATACACAATTCATAATTCTGGTAATGAAATCAACCTCCCGATCCCGCCTTTCTGGTTAACTTCACTCGTTCACTTACAATGCTTTCCGTATTGCTCGAAGATTCTTCGGTTGAACCGACTACCGGTGTCGCAAGCGGTCGCTCACTGACCGAAACCGGCCACCAGATGTAATCCTTCAGCTTGTCCCGGACGGTGGCGACCGGATCGAGATACTTGCCCTGCTGCCGAGCATGCAGGAGACGGAATTGATCGTAGTTAAACTCTCGAACATTGCCCCAAGTTTCGCGGATCGTCTGGCGGGCCTCAAAATTTACGGCCGATGAACAAACGACGATCAGCAGGAACACCTTCTCGCTCTCATCGGCCAGTCCGGCCCGCTCTTCCGTGGTACATACGTTCAACGGATCGATCAGGGTGGTGTTTTCGGAGGGCAGCACATAATCGATCGTCTGACGCGACGTGTTCACGCCCCAGCCAGCGATTTGGCCTACACGAGAAACACAGAATGATTCGGAAATGAAAACCTAACTTTTTTACGTTCAGCTCATGTAACATTTGGATAAAAAGAGTAACATTCAATAAACCAAACTTCTCTACAAAAAAACGATTTTGATTTTTGAGAAAAAGATTTTTAGTTTTTTTTTCACAACCCAACACGTTTTCAAGCTCGAAAATTGTGTAGCATTTAAACCACGTTCGGATCGCGCTTCGCCCGGAAAAGAAGATCCACAAACAGACTCCTCACGGAATATCTGCCAGCCTAATTTCAACCAAAGCCAAAATGACACTGGCTCCCCGTTCCGCGGTACAATAAAAATTAACTACTTCAGCCAGTGTGCGCGCGACACTCGTCTCGAGCAATAGCAGCAGCAGCATAGGCAGCTGCGGAAACATCTCAATTGAAACGAGTGTGCCCCATTTGGATCCACGCGCAACATATCCCTCCCCCACCAATCCTCTCAACACCATGACGGGCGAGCCACCCTTTACCATGAATGCAGCCGGCGACGGGGTTCGAGATGGCGGGACCGTGAGGGAAATCCCAGTTGACAGATGACACGCCACCGCCGAATGTGAGAGCAAGGAAAGCATGTCCCGCTGCTTTTGATGCCCGAATGAGTTCACAAAAATTGCAAACAGTCAATCATATGCGATGCAGTGAGTCTTCGTGGTCGTCTTGAGAGGACGAGGGCGGAAAGGATGGTCCACCATATGTGACACGTCGTCGCTGATCGCGTACGTTGACAGTATTGAAGTTGATAATGATGACGATGATCGCGACACTATGCGACGGAAAGTGACATCAGAGTAGAGCGGCCATTCGAAAGGAATTCGCAACACAAGCAGCAAAGAAAGAGAGACACGTTTCCATCCGAAGTTGTGCTGCGTATCTGCAAAGCCGTCCAAACTAACTAATCAAACCATGGTATGCGATACTTAGGGTCTTTCGGGGCGCTATGTATCAGTAGGGTAAGGTGAACTAGTTTGAATTAAAGAAACTAACCGTACGTAGTTATCCACTCAGGACAAGGTTCATGTACCTTTTTTATCTACGCATGGTCAAATTCCTCAGCAAATCGAAAAAAGGCTCTACCAGAAACCGATCAGAGTAGCACGCTCACGTTTAATTCCAGGCTCTAACCACTTTATTTTATTGGAAATACTTTATGCCATTTACTAACCAGCCCATGTTGATCTAATTTGGACGCGATACGGGTTTGGGTTTCCGAGATATGCTCAAAATTGTGCCGTCGCACCATGAACACGTACCAAAAAAGTGAGTACACAGTACAATATTTCATCATGTTTTGTATTGTGTGAACGTTAAATATAGTTCAACTGCTGATAACAAATTGACTTGTCTTTTGGCTCAAAATGGTCTTAATCATGCACCTCCTGACGATTCAATATGATGGTAAAACGACCGGTTCTTGAAAAAAATCCAAGATGGCTAACCTTTTACCATAGCGAAACTAATTTAGCCACCGTATTTATACTTACATAAAAAAAACAACTTTATTGTACCGTTTTCCTTCAATTTTGTGCAATCGGATGATATCGTACCTCTTCTGCAAAGGAGTTCCATTTTCTAACCATTTTGGGCCAAAAACAAAAGTGAATTTGTTATCAACAATTGGTTTATTTGGCTTTTGTTTCTGTTTCAGCCTACTGTGTACTGACTTTATTGGTGTAGTGTATATTTTAAAAACATATTCAACACGTTAAACGTCACGTCGATCCCCGGAAAGAATGAATTAGGACGACCACGGTTTATTGATGTGGTCCATACCACATCCTAAGTAATTGCCATAATGGATTACGACTAGTGTTATGCTTAATGAATCTTTCGATGAGATTCATTCATATGAATCTTCTGCAATGAGTGATTCGATTCACGAACCGAATCTTGAATGAAAAACTCTCGATTCATGAACCTCTACGATTCACGATTCTCCACGATTCACGATTCTCCTCAATTCTTCGGAGAGGCGTAGATTATGCGACCAAAAAAAAAAAAAGGAGGCCCTCAACCCAGTTTTGGCTAATGACTTTTCCTCACTTGGTGTTTCTTGAGGATTTTCTTATTCATGAATCTTAATCAGATTTACACAACTTTTGTGCCCTCTCATTTTTTTCCTGCTCGTTTTCAAGCTCTAGCAAAGCCGGGTTTCATTAATCTTGGAGATTCTTGAATCGTTAATCTCTAACATGGAGATTCATATTCATTCATTCTTTTCAAAGACTCATGAAGATTCGTGAATCTGAATCTGATTCGCACAACACTAGTTACGACTGGTATTTGTTATCTGAAAAAAGTTCAGATGATCCATATTACCTCCGACGCCCTTACGCACTCCTCGATAGCGCGCCCAACAACCGTTGCTCTTTCAATGCAAACCTGCCTTCGAGACTGGTGTCGGATACAGTCGGTGCACTCCATACAAAGCAATTGCCCCTTGCGATTGGATCTGCGTGTGCGAACTGCGCTTCATGCGCCTCGAATATCGTTCGCCCCAAGCTGCCGCCGACCTCTCCACACCAACGATTGATTGAAGAGGCTGATGGACAGCCGTACCCCGTTCGTGTTGTGAAGCAGCGTTGCAACAACCTTGGACCCGTTGTTTTACTGGCCCGATGTTAGATTTCGGTGCGCATCCGCATGGGGGCCATTTGACCCCGAAAGCATCAACCAATCACCGTGTGCCGCAAAAACTTGCTGTCGTCGACCGTGGCGACTAACGCAAACTGTCCGACGTTGGCGCCGGTGCACACGATCGTTCGATCTCTGCGCTCGCCATCCTGCTCGCATGCGTCTACCTTCGGCAGACTGATTTTTGCTTTCCTCGGACAAATATGAACCCAAACCCCGAGTCAACCACCCTTCTTTGTGTCCCGCACACCCCGGCAGGCCGATGTGCTGACCCAACTGCTGGTGGTGCCGGTTTCAGAAATCAGAGATGTGCAAAATGGTATCAATAAAATTAAAAAGTTTTAAATTGATTCCAATCAACGCGGACCCGGGGAAGGAAACGATTGACCTCCTCCGCACGATGTGTCACAAAGTACAGCTGGTTGGGAGCACCTTGCCGACGAGGGATGGTGGCACGTTTTGCGCATTCCGTTTTCCTCCCACCGCCACCAGGAGCAGGTCACCACGAGATGCGTAAAGTTATGACACACGCATGAAATTTCGCGTTCCTTCGTCACGCACAAAGCAGACACCACTGGAGGCGGTATGAAAGAAATCCTTCATGCCACTACGACGTCCCACCAAACGGTCAGCACGTTTCATTCATGCGTTTATGGCTTCCCAAAACATTCAGCAAGAAGAGAGGGAGGGCGAAAAGCCAAGAACTCTATCCCACCGCGTGGAACACGCGCATGCGCCGCCGGTGCCGCAGAGTTCATTGATAGATTCTTTTGATTTGTGATCGCGTGCAGCAATAGACAAACGGCGGGCTTCGAACGCTTTAAAACCACCCCGGTGTTGGGGGTGATGAGAAGGTCGGGACTGGTACGCCTTTCGGAAGTCCAAAGATAGCGCACCACACGCCTCCAGCACGCGCGTGGCAATTGGTTACTAATCGGGGGAAATAAATTATTTGGAGGGTACGCATTTTTTTCAGTGAATTGAGCTCATAAAGGCACAATTTGCTCGTGAATTCATGTCGTTCATTTGTATTTTTAAAGCAAACACAAATGTACGATAAAAAATTACCACTACTAATATAAAAAAATATTATCATTAAAACAGTTTTTTATAATGGATTCATCCCGCAATCACATAACCAACATAGCATGGATTTTTTTGCATTTGTTTTTCTCCGAATGCGCTGGAGAAGATAGAGCGTTCGTTTTGATAAAAAAAACATTCTTTTTCGACACTGGACTGACATTGCATTAAGTAAATTTGCGATTCTTTTTTTTTGCCCTCTGCATCATTTTCGAATAACAGTACACCTTTCAACCCAGGATCCTATTGCTTGTTTTAGCCGGGTTGGTCCAACTTTATAAATAAAGAACCTTCTCATTGTGTGCCAATTCGGAACAGGCTCGTCCGTATTTCGCCAATTGAATCAATTGAAATTCGTTGAATTCAATTCGCCTGTTCCTCGTTGCCGTAGAAACCGCGATCAAAAGAGCGATTGATGCAGAAGATATCTGCATTATTGGGGTTCTTACAGTACGACAAATTTCTTTGTCTTGAAAACGGGTGCCCTTGTTTCAGCCTGTATTTTTACACCGCAAAATAGCGGAGCACTGACGTAGCCGCATGAAGACGCCCCACCAACGAACCATACCGTTTGTTGTATATCTTGGCGGGCCGATCGGTGCTCGTCATTTAAAATACCGGTGATAACAGAGAGCGGAGGAAATTTGCATAATCAAAACTTGCAAATGTCAAACCGTCTAGCCAAAACATACCATACGCCACTGGCCAGAAAACGACCGCCAGTACGGGGGTAATGGCCGCAGCAGCATACGGTGCGGTCGTCGGCCGTTTAGCAAACCAATCACATGACCAATCCGATACATGCAAACTACTGCTGGCCTGTGCGATACTCTTGCTCTTCTTGCTGACGATGGGGAAGCGGTTTACTGGGCAATGTCAATGATTTTCTCAATCATCTTTCGAGGCCAAAGTAATATTTTCGATCGCAGAGCACACTGCACGAGGCCCAGGGGAATTAGTATGTGTATTTGGGAGCCTCTTTGGACTTCCATATGCCTAAGATGAAATAAGGGACGTAGTTCGAGATAGTTGACAATTTCTCGATTTGTCACAGCTCACACCGACAAACGGCAAAGCTTAAACCATCCAATCAGTATAAATTGACTGGAAAACTTTCATACACCGTTAAGCAGTTAGATGTTGCACTTACCCACTCGGCCGTGACTATTTCCATAAGGAAGCTTTGTTGCTAGCGCCAGCAGCCAGATTCCACCAAACAAGACAATGGACAAGAATATTTTGTTTTTCCTAGACCCTCTCTGGTGCCGGTCGCGGGTTGGCGTGATGTTTTCGTACGGCCGAGCACTTTTCACGTGCGACTCATCCAGCAAGGATGTGTACTCGGTATCGTTGCTGGCAGAGCTGCTACTGCCGCCGTCCGTGTCCTGCGGTCGAAAGTAGACACTGCTGTTCCCATTTTGTGTACTGCCGAGCCGGTCGTTCCAATCTGATTGCTGTATGCCGTGAGGGTACATTCTACTCTGCAAAATATCAACACAGTGCGTTAGCAACAATGTTTGATCCGGCAGCCGGCCGCAGAGTTACTTGGGATGCATGGCAGCAATCCCAACTCGTCCGTAACTTACCCGACCCGAACACCGTGGAGGACGAGAGGAAACTGAGCTACGGCTTACTGTTTTGTAAATTCAATATCTGGACCGGATGCTGACGAAACGAATCATATTGATCAGGGGATATTGCGTGGTTGTTTGAACAGTATTTTATGTACATTTCTTCGTAATCAAATAAATTAACGCTAAATCCATCGTCTCCTGCGTATTCTGCACTGTCAAAACTCTGATTTTGACACTAATGTGCAACGCGTTTAAACTGTGGAATCGAAGGCTGCAAAACAGAGCAGCGTGCCCTCGCGCAAGACAAAACTTCAATTCGAAATAAAACGTGACATCAGTTAACGTGCGGCTGTGTAGAAAAATGTACACATTTAAAAAACTAAACAATTCTTTTCAAAAAGAGGAATTTAAAATGCTACACATATTTAGAAACAGAAAAGCAAAGATTTGTAACAACCAACTACCTGATCTTACCCCATTAGTTCATCATCGTAACAATAAGAAAACATTTCTTTGTTTTTTTTCTATGTCTTGCTTTATTTTCAACATTGAATTATTATTTGTTTTTTTTTTAATTATCGACTGTTTTTAAAATTTAAATTTCTATACAAGCGCTAGATAAATATACTTTTTTTCAGAATCATGTGTAAATTCAGCAGCGAAGAATTAAGCAAACCAAAGGCAATGATGGTTTGGCGTTTTAAGGAAAATACTACAACAAAACTCTGATACTTGTAAATCTAAAGTTCAAGTCCTGAGTCCATGAAAATAATAAAGAATCAGGGGTCAATTTTGCTAAAAAAAAATCTATGCAGAATGCAGTAAAGGAACATTGAATTCCACGAATAGAACCATAAATAAAAATTTAAACATGTCAGTATTCTAGAGTACACATTGAAAAATGATTCTATACCAAATCGAGAAAAAAAATCTTACAACAATCTAATAAAGGATACCATAGCTAGGGTAGAATTGTTACACACCCCCTAAAGCATGTGTCAAGCTCGTCTGCTCGTAAGTGCTTCACTTTTTTACTGGAGTGGATGCATTCAAACTGAATATGGAAGTAATCAACAAACACGACTATAGATTAGCATGGCGACTATGGCCCGTTTTAAACCAGTAATACGTAGCCCTCCTGTTTCTATTTCCGGAACACGCTGATCGTAACAGCTCGTGTCACTGGTTCAGTGTAGTCGCGCTTCCTCATCGTACATTCTTGCCCATTTAAAGATATATCTAACGCTAATTTTATATGGGGTTTGTCAGCTTGGCAAGGTGCTTTTGGGTCGTATGGTTTATGCGAAACAATAATTTAAACCCTATTGATGAATTTTCTTGAAGACCTGCGACAGCAGAGAAAATTTGCCTGCGAGTGCCGAGGCACTCCCTCCACGTCCCAACCGAGACCGGACCCTCCGCTTTATCAGAGAACTGACTTACAATCCACGTACACAAAGGGAAACATTCTAGTAAGCCCTTTATCGGGCAGGCATACCGGTGGTTACGCCAAAGAAAATGAAAGAAGAATTTTCAATCTTCATTTAATTTGCCAATAATGGATTATTTTTTGTTACGGACAGCTACCAACCAGTAGCGTGTACTACATAAACAAACTATTTTATCTAAATTTTCCACGTCGTACTCAAGTGCTTGGTAAATTTGTATCAATGGGACAAACTCATATGCCCAGTAGATTCTGCTTTAAACAACCACATCAACCAACATCATAAGCTTTCGAATAATTATTTCGAAAGAAAAAACATCAAATCAAAACAATAAAAATTATTGTACGGTATCTTTTAAACGGCCCATCATGGAAGATAATTCTGCGATTACGTAATAGTTTCCCAGGGGTAACAATATCAAATGCGCGAAACGCTCCATTCCAAACCAACTCAAACTATTTCAACTCTGTTCGCGTGCGGTGTGACACCGATTAGGCGATTAATTGTTTCATGTTGGACTCCAGATTTATAATTCATATCCTGACCAAGGGTGTGCGCAATGTACAGACGCGAACGTGAAGCGTTAGTCAACGAGGAGAGTGTCCTCCGCGGGTGTTTACGAGTTCGTCTGGCCGGGACTGATTGATAAATACAGATCCGCAGGGAGGAGTATGACGTGTACCAAGTGCACGCTGCTGCTTATATGCTTGGCCTATTTCCAAATTTCCATCCCTTCTAACATGATAGCTATATTTAGTATGTATTCGCTTTGTGTAGTGTGTAGTTATACCCTTCCTTTTTCATTAATGCGTGTGACTAAACGCTTCTCCATTCTGCTCCTAGGTTTAAAGATTTTAATATTGTTTTTACCCCCTTAGCTCTATGCGGTGCTGGCTACTCTGCTTTCTCCAAACCAATCTATAGGGTTTTGTTTTGTTTTTTTGGTGATCACACATAATAATGTTACGTTTTGTTATTCTTCATTTTTGATGTTGGTTTGTTTACACATTCTTAGATGGCGCTGGGCGTGGACACATGATTGAAAAAATACTTCCTCTATGCGCACTCATGCCCTGCATCGGTACATAATTTATTTTCCTTCTATCCGTCCGTTTTCGGGGTTGCCTGCATTCATCTGATCTTACCATTACATTCCAATGGATTAAGAGACAAATATATTACGTGTGGTTGTGGTTGCTACACTCCTGTGTTTGCTCTACTATTACTCTTGTTACTTTTGCTGCTGCTGCTGCTCATGCTGCTAAATAATTTATACCATCATTTCACCGATCAAACACTACCTGGAGTCGGGTACGTGGTGCTGCTGTCTCGACGACACCGGTGTGGAAGTGTTCGACGAAGAGTTTGCTTGCTTCAGTTCGCGGGATTTACCAGCAGCATTACCACCGGATGACGGGGGTGTTTGGCGCGATGATCTGCGGTCAACAGCTCCTCCACCACCACCACCTACGGCGGCTCCTAAACCCACAGCCTTGGCAGAGCTTCCTTTCGATTTACCGGAAGCGGCATGCTGCCCACGAACCAACGGGACCTGCCCCGTCGGATGCATGTTCGGCGACTCGTCTCCGTTGGCCGAATCGGCACCGCCCCGCTTCAAACTATCACAATTTTCATCCTCCTTCCCACCCCCACCATAGTTACTATGCGTAGCACCGCCACTGCCATCCTGCTCTCCTCCCACTTCACCACCATCGTCGGCAGAGGCGGTCGGCCTTTTTACACTACTGTTAACGCTACTGCTAGTATTTCCAACGCCTAGATTCAATGCACTCAACTCCTCAGACAGCTCTTCGTCGTGTGTGGGTTTGTTAAACGGTTGAATGTTTGCGATGGTTGATAACATTAAAGCTTGAACGAATTGTGATCTATACCGGAGGATGGGATGAATGGAAAAAAAGGAAAAAGAGAAGAAATTTGCACGTTAATCTTCATCTGTTCGAAATCGATCTTCTCTTCGTTCGTCGAACCATCCTCATTACCTGTCGGCTCTGGCTCGCTCCTGCTGCGCCTGCTCAGCCTCGTCCATGGTGGGCACCATGAATCGGGCCATTAGAAATTGGGACTGCTGTTGGGAGTTGGAACCGGAACCACCGATCCCACCGCTACCACCAGCACCAACCGCCGATCCCAGTATGTTGCACACACCGACCCCGGTCGACACCATTGGCAACGAGGAGGAGGCAGCGATCTGAGCATCGCGTCCGCCGGCATTCAGCGTGATGATTGTGTGGTTCTGGTTTGCCTGCGTCGTTCCAACCGCATTGTTGTTGTTGTTTACACCGGTTGCATTCGGGGACGAGGAAACGATCGGTTGCTGCTGTCGTCTTGGTAGCCGCTCCAACTGTTGACGGGCGGCCTTGGTGTTGTACGAGAAACGAAAAAAGAAAAGAAAAGTAAGCACGTGATCGAATCGCAATACTATCTCTCTCTCCACCCAGCGTGCGTTCCCAGAAGATGTTTTTCTGGTACACACCGAAATCAAAAATACTCGATAAAATATTGAAATTATAAAACATATGCTGGAAGAAAATATGCAATGTTTGGAAATATGCACTGAATCTTTTGCCGAAAAATGAACCATAAACCGGTGGAATGTGGAAAATTAAACACCAACACCATATACTCTTGTTGACGAAACCTAGCAACGATCCAATATTAAGCCCTAACAACTCGATAGATACGCTAACATTCTTTCTCTCTCTCTATCACTCTCTTTGTAGGTCCTTATTTCAGGACGGATTGCCCCATAAATTTCAAACTCTAAATCATGTCGCATGTTTGTGATAACTCTAGTCCTCACTCCTTACCTCCCTTGTAATAAGCAAACGGACTAATCGATTAACGTTTGAACGTGGTGGAAATATACGAACGGTGACGAGTGCATGATCTAGTGTACAAACATGAAATCGAAAGCGAACGGGAAACACCTTACAAATTCTGCCATATTTTTGTACTACTAGAAATAAGGATATTCCGACGATATCCAACCCCATACCACAAACTTGTGCCCATGTTCCAATAGAGTCTATTGAATAGACCATAGTCTATAGGAATGCATAAATATAAACTTAAAATAAAAGAACACTTGAATTACCGTCGTTAAAATACAGGCATACAACGCGAGAAACGTGTAGCAAAAAAAAGCTAACTCGAGAACCAATGCCCATGGATGGCGCCAAATGTGTACAGCGATTGTTTCGTACATTTTTTCATTGCTTCATCTACGGTGCTCCTTCTACCACACGAAAAAAATAACATACACGTTACACGGGGATTTGAAATATTGAAGATCTGTTTCATTCCCTTTTCGACAAACTACAAACAGTACTTTTCACTCACGAACACACATAAACGTTAATTTAAACGAATGATTTACTACATGAAAACGGGACGAGAAAACACTTATACATTTGTGTTTGGCAGCTAAATTAACACAATGCATTATGGGAAAATGGTTGTGTTGTCTTTGCAATAACAAAACAGGAAAATCTTTAATCTACCAAAAACGCAATCGAAGGAATCGCCGGAAGATGTGCACCCATCCCACCGCGCCGATGTCTATTGCTTCCACCGCCGGAATGCATCGAAGGCAAAGGACACGCTATTCCACTTTCTTCCTTAGTCTGTTCCGAAAAGCAGAACAAACACAGAGTTTACTTCCAGCCAATCTTTAGCCAAACGTGAGGGTATTTTTGAATTTTGTCACAACTGGTGGGCTGAGTTGTGTCACTTTGTGCAATTTTCCAGCGCAACACTGTGCGGAACCAATAACGCCTCCAAACTAAGAAACCCTATCGATATTGCACTACTGGCATGCAGAAGCGCAAGGTCTTCTTTGATGTGCACTGCTGCAAAGGGATACAGCTGCTAACGTGAACTGTCAAATTTATCAAACAACAATATGGACCAGAGCTCCACCGCGGGGTCCAAACTTTTCGATTACGCGTTTTCGTATCACACCAAACGGGGTTGGCGTGAAACGGGCAGTCTGAACGGCAGCGGATAGGTTAAACGAAAACGTTAAGCGCGGGAATGCCAAACTATCTATCGATACCGTTTGCAATGTAGACGAGTTGCCGAAAATCTAAATGCATCGCACCACGCCAACAACACCGAAACGGTGCGCTTAGTGAAATACGCAGTACAACACTCAGCCGATCGGGTGGCACACAACAATGACTTTTGGCCACTCGGTCAATAGTGTTAGCCCCATACCAATACTAGAAAAACCGTGGGAAGTTGTGTAATTTGTGATGCGCGAATTTTGCGAATGTTCGTCCACATTGCGCATAAGTTTAAATTTAAAACTACTATATCCCTGCAAACACTTTTCGCCGTTGCTAACCAACACTAACCATTCCAACAGTGTAAATCAAAAGCTTATAGTATAAGATTGCCAGTGTCTTTTCTTTTAATATGGTATTCCATTCATAAAATCAGCTGAGAGAGCGAATGCACTGGCTTTTTAACTAATTTTCACTTCGAATTCTGGACACACGATTGAAGTTGGATGAAATAGAACGATATGTAGTATCAATTATTTTATCCTTTTCACGATTTGAATTAATAATTTTTCAAACATACAATTATTACGTGTACATTTATTATATGTAAGTTATTACATGTACATTTGAAGGCTACTATTGAATATGTGCTATTGAATACAACAAAATTGTTTGCCGATACACATGGTTTTATAAGCCCATGTCAAAGTCTCTAAGTTCATGCCGGCTCTAATATTAAACAAGCTTTCATGAATACGAATTTACGATTGAGAAATTCTATGCCTATCTATAAATCATAGGTTCAAGACATGCTTCGTATTGATTCCTTAAAGCACACTCCATTATAACTAATAAAAAACGCAGCGAAGTCAGGAGTGATGTTTGGTTGGTCGTTTGTTAGAATGTTTTACACACTTACAGTGACTTGCTGTCGCTCGAGCTGTATTTGCATTTGCAGCTGCTGCAACTGCGACGGTTGGGGTGCGCCACCCCGGCGAACATTGGACAACTGCTGCAATAGTTCTGCGATCGGATCGACCGACTCGCGTCCAGATGGGGACAGCGTCGACAGTCCGCCGCCGGACGAGCTGAAGTGCATGTTGGATCGTCTCGATCGGGGCCCGCCGAGAGCACGGCCCGAATGTGGCATCCTTCTGACCCCTCCATGGCGGATCGCTGACGGCTCATCGTAAACCGATCGAAAACATTTCTTGGTTAAGGATAATACTATGCTTGGACTGTTGCTGCTGAAACAAAGAGAGAAAGGCATTTTCCCCACACAAAAAGTGGTCCATAGATTTAAAAAGGATATCAGAAATGAGATGAGATCACGAGAGCCGCTGCGGTGTTCCAGGCTGAGATGGCGAGCGAAGTCGTCGGTCACAAAGTTCGGCTCTCCACCGGGCAGGGCCGCACAGACCGGGCAGACCACCTCCAGCCCGGTATCGGTGTGTTCCGCGCCGACGTGCTCCAGCAGGGCCGCATCGCTCAGCCCCATCCGCTTGCAGTAGGGACACGTGAATGATTGTGGCTGATCCGGAGGTAGCACCTCGCCACCATAGTACAGCTCGAAGTCCGACTGCGTTAGTATGCACTGCATGGGATGATCGGCGGAGTGGCGGGTTGTGGTCGCTCCTTCCTCATAGCAGTTCGCGCACAGATCATAATCGTAGCAAATCAGACATTTGTACCTTCTTCCACGAAAGTTACTTTTCAAGCACGAATCACAGCTGACCCCTGGTGTGGAAATGGGAAAAAGGTGAGAAGAAAATGAGAACGGCATAAATTCCACGTGAAAGACAGAGAAAGCACGAAAGAAATGGAAATCAAATGCGACTGTTGTTGCCCAATGGCTATTAGTTAGGCGTTGGGATTGTTTCTGCTGGCTTTACTTTTCACACGGGATGAGTAGGCGAGGAAGAAAAATAAAAATAAAAACTCTGCCCATTGCAACTTTGATAGGGAAATAAGGAGGTAAAAAACGCAATAGAGTTGGTGTTTATTTTATTGCCCGTCCATCCACGCTTCACGTGTGTCCCACCGTATAACCCCGGGAGTAAACTTTGAGTCAGTGAATAGTACACCGACAACACTTTCACCGCCAGCACTACCACCAATAGCGCCCTACATATGGGAATGTGCAGTCCGAGGAAGAAAAAAATCCGCTATATTTAGCACAAAGAATGCTCTTTTCGTTCGACGATTTCTAGGTTGGCTCGCCATCCCATTCCGAGTCCACCAACGAATCGTGCGGCCAATGGACGCATAATAACACGATACAAGTTGTGACGAACGGGGCATCGGGGCAATCAATATTTCTGCAACCGATTTTGCCCCATTTGGTACACAAGGGCCTACTAGATCTATGGTCGATAGAGCGGCCCGCCGGTCCAACTATTCGCGCAGATGTGACGAAATGTCATCCATCGGGAAAACGTCGCCATTTCTTGCGCCGCATTCGGCGGAACCCGACGTTCTTCGATGTCACAAAAACACAACAAATAAAAATGAAAACGGAAGAAAAATCGCAACAACGTTTCTGCTCCCGGGGGGCGGTAGCAATCTAGAACACAAAGCGCAGTGGCGACACTTGGGAAATAGGGACATTTCCTCTTCCGGCGAGGAACAAAAAAAATCAATGACAGTACACAGATGGACAACACGGGGCACGGAATTGCCTATTGCATAGGCATAAGCTGCGAAAACCTTTTTTTATAGCAAGCCTGTATGCCCCCATTCTAAATGTGTCACACTTTTGATAGGACTTTTTAGTAACGTTCTCACTTTACCTTCATGGCGACTCATTATTTTTCACTTGGAGGCCGTACCAAGCACTGGCAAAACACACACGGCACCGCACGCACAGTGAAAGGAATCAATGTACCCTTGCGCACACACCACTAAACGATTCCCACTATTCGCAAAACCACCAGTCAGCGCTATTCGATTACACGATTGTTTTTCCTCTTACAAATTCGCTCTGATCACCGCAAACATGCACACTAGTGTTTTGCACCGATTATGCTGTCTGGTGGCAAAAACGGAAACAATATGATCGATCGATCGCTGCTGCTGCTGCTCCTGTTATTGCTGCTGTTGCTGCTAGTTGACAAAATCGGAATGCTTTCCGTTTCTTGTGCAATTGTTTGTCAGCAGAAGAGCCTCCTCGCAATTTGGTACGACGGTTTCTACACAGGCCCGCGATCAGGTTGACACAATTTTTCGGTAGGAAAAAATTACAGATATTTGTCGATTTGCTACGCTCCACTACGAGCTGCACACGACAAACGCACGCACGGTACGCACTACAAACATACACACGTAACGGGCCAGAGGGGTACTTTGATATTCACATAATCGCTAGGCGAGAAATTTAATGCACAGGCGTTGTTGATTTGGTGTCGGAGCTCGATCGTTTTCCACCGTTTTCCAGTAGCACTGCAACAACATAGTATACCTGCCCTTTACATTCGTTTTTGGGGTTCTCCCCTTTTCGTATCGTGAATTGAATTGGAAAGGGGCACAGTGGTATTTGCTTTTTTTTCTTCACTTTTTCACTATCGGGAGGACGGTATTTCGCATGCCTTTTACGGCCCACGATTCTGGACACAGATAATTCTCTGAAATTTGATTTCGCGCTCACTATTTCGCAGTCTGTGGGCAGGAATCGGGAATGCAAATGAAAATGTTACACACTAGCGAAAACCATTCCTTCGACCCGATGACTCTTTGCCAAAGACAATTAACAGACAGGTCGCAGCATACCATGTAACGAGCCGAAAACCGTGGGAAAATTTTTGACAGTTGGTTAAAATTTTGTTTACTTCTCACGAACAGCGACGAAAGTGGGATAAAACTGCAAATTTGGTATGTTTCATCAACAGAACAAAGAGTTGAGGCGTTCGAAATATGTTCTGGAGGAAGGCTCCGTATAAGGCAGACCAACACACTTAATTTCGGCAATCACAGCGAGCAAAAGGATCCATATTCCATGATTTCACACAGAAGAGCAGTTTCTATCCGCAAAACCATGGATACTGTGATCTAGAATAAGTATTCTGGAAATTTTTGTAAGCACTTTTTTAACCAACTGTCACAAAAATGGCGGAACAAAAAACAGCTTTGACCCGACCTGTCTGTTGATTGTCTTTGCTCTTTGCTTTGATCCAAAGTAGTGTTGGCAGAATCGGGATTCGGAAGATTTGAAGATTCGATCCCTAGAGGGATTCCAAAGATTCGAATCCCATTTGACGGATTCCAAAGATTCGAATCCTATCTGACAGATTCTAAGAACCCCGCTACACGACCCGAAAACTCAAAAACTTCTCGGCGAGAAGAGGGGAACAACCGAGAAGTTTACGTCAAAAACTTTTCAGCTCCGTGAGCTGAAAACTGCACCCGAGAAGTTTTTGGCAGCTAACCGTCCGTCCACACGGCGCTGCGACAATTCTGCGACCGGGGTTTCTGCGACCGATTTGTGCTCACCGGAAGTGTCAAAGTAATCAAAAGTAGCCCAAGTCGGCCATCTTGCATGTCAAAAGTGTCGCAGAAACTCCCGCCGGCACTGGGTTGCAGCGTTGGACAATCTGGCCAACGTTTTTGTCGCAACTTTCTGCGACATTACAAAAAGACCGTTATTCGTATGTAAAAATGGTCATTGTCGTGGTTTGCTCGACGAGAAGGAGTTTTGATATAGTAAATAAATATACTGGCGTGCTAATTCATGTTTTTAATGCGTTTTTTATTTAACTATTGTGTTAAAATGAAAGAATGTAAATAATAATTTTAATGTAAATGCATATAGCATATTTATATTATTCTAGAAAGTCAACAGCATTAAAGTAAAAACAAGTAACGACGGTTTGTTCGACGAGAAGAAGTTTTAATATAGTAAATAAATATACTGACGTATTAATTCATGTTTTGAATCCGTTTTTTAATTAAACTATTGCATTAAAATGTATGAATGTAAATAATAACTTTAATGTAAATGCGCCCTATAGCATATTTTGGGGAATCATTACATGGGTAAGCATTTTAGAAAGTCAAAAACATCAATGTAAAAACAAGTAAACGTTAAAAGCGTAGTTTTGGAAGCGCTTAAGTATTGTTAAAACTTTTCGATATGTCCGTTATCCGTATCCTTTTTAGCTCGACTAGAAAGAGTTTTATTCTGGAGTTTGTGTTTTTGTTCACAAATAACATAAAAACAGACGTAATAAAAACGATGCACAAGTCGATGATCAAAAGCACTTCTATCGACTTAAACGTTGGTTTCGACATTCTAGAATAATATAAATATGCTATATGCATTTACATTAAAATTATTATTTACATTCTTTCATTTTAACACAATAGTTAAATAAAAAAACGCATTAAAAACATGAATTAGCACGCCAGTATATTTATTTACTATATCAAAACTCCTTCCCGTCGAGCAAACCACGACAATGACCATTTTTACATACGAATAACGGTCTTTTTGTAATGTCGCAGAAAGTTGCGACGAAAACGTTGGCCAGATTGTCCAACGCTGCGACCCAGTGCCGGCGGGAGTTTCTGCGACACTTTTGACATGCAAGATGGCCGACTTGGGCTACTTTTGATTACTTTGACACTTCCGGTGAGCACAAATCGGTCGCAGAAACCCCGGTCGCAGAATTGTCGCAGCGCCGTGTGGACGGACGGTAACCGAAAACTCAAATGCGTCAGAAGAAGAAGACGAAAAAGAAATAAATGTAAACATAACAAATCTCAAAAACAAAATAAACGAACATATGGTGATACAGGGTTTGACAGGCCAACATACAACTGGGGCAACGTTCCTTCTAAATCGCACCTTCTTTCAAAACAATAACAAAATTGAAGTTCTAACGTCAACTGGCTTATCGATCAGCATCACGCTGTAACTCGACACGGAGGGCGTAACCGATCAGTGTCAAAAAGGAACTTGTCAATGAAATGAGTGTTCTAGACACGGCAGAAAATCCCATCGCTTCTGACGTTTCATATGGTAAGTACTTTTTCATTGGGGTTTACCGGTGTCAACATTTTTAAAACCGTGATTTTTTCGCGCGCTTTTTGTACATCTGGTTTCACATGCTTGGTGAAATTGGCAAGAGTTGGAAAAGTGTATTGTCAAGCTTCTAAGTTTTTCGTGTTAAACTACAATTGATCGAATAATGGAAGGAGAAAACGTCGTCCATGAGATCTTAGAAATTGAGATGTTGGATAGCGAAGAAGAAAGCGAAGGTTTGTGTGAATTTTTATATATTCATGAACAAACATGAATTACTTAGGTGTAACCATACGGTCTATGTTTTTAGCAATGCTGAGTGCCGCAAGTGTAACAAGAGTACCACGTGGAAAAATTAAAACGACATCGGACGCAGACCGCGAGCGAGTAGTAGATGCGAACGCTCTGGGCTACACGCCCACCCAAATTTTACACCTAAGTAATTCATGTTTGTTCATGAATATATAAAAATTCACACAAACCTTCGCTTTCTTCTTCGCTATCCAACATCTCAATTTCTAAGATCTCATGGACGACGTTTTCTCCTTCCATTATTCGATCAATTGTAGTTTAACACGAAAAACTTAGAAGCTTGACAATACACTTTTCCAACTCTTGCCAATTTCACCAAGCATGTGAAACCAGATGTACAAAAAGCGCGCGAAAAAATCACGGTTTTAAAAATGTTGACACCAGTAAACCCCAATGAAAAAGTACTTACCATATGAAACGTCAGAAGCGATGGGATTTTCTGCTGTGTCTAGAACACTCATTTCATTGACAAGTTCCTTTTTGACACTGATCGGTTACGCCCTCCGTGTCGAGTTACAGCGTGATGCTGATCGATAAGCCAGTTGACGTTAGAACTTCAATTTTGTTATTGTTTTGAAAGAAGGTGCGATTTAGAAGGAACGTTGCCCCAGTTGTATGTTGGCCTGTCAAACCCTGTAAATTTACGTGTTTCTTTTGTAGTTACGGTTAGTTAATATTTTGTTATTTTATAGCTAGAATATCAATTATAAATTCACTATAGATCAGGGGTTCGCAAAGTCCGGCCCACCAACTGATTCCAAAATTTAAAAGTTTCAAATAGTTTAATGATAAAGATTAAAATATTTTATTCTACCACTTTTTATGTAACTTGAGAACATCAAAATCTTCCTTCTTCATGCGAAGAAAGTTAATTATAGTTTCATTTGCTTGCTCTGCTACAGTATTGTCCAGCAAACGGTTGCCATCTTCTTGCCTCCGCACAATACGCCTGTTGCGTTGTTGCAAGTTTTGGGTACTCAACTCGATGACCCGCGATAGGGTAGTTAGCCACACTTCAACAGATTATCCATCTTTTACTTTTTGTGTGAATTGAAATAAGATCTTGTTTGCTTTGAAGGAAGATTTTTGAGTTAACTGAAAAATCAAAAACAAAAACCTCGTTGCGCCGCAAAGTTTTGAGTTTGCGGCTCGTGTAGCGTGGCTCACAGAATTGGTACCACAAAACGCGGCTACACGAACCGAGAAGATTTTGACGTAAACTTATACGGTTTTTGAGTTCTCGGTTGGAGTTTTCGGTTCGTGTAGCGGCCCGGTAAAGATTTGAATCCCATTTGACGGATTCTAACGATTTGATTCGATTAGGATTCGAATCAGATTTGATAGGTTTGGGACTCGATTTGTTTCGATTCTAACTTGTTCCTAAACTGTTTGAATCGACTCACAATGATTTGAGTCGAATTAGTCACATAAATAGTCGATCTAGAGATTTCCTGACTAGTCGATCTAAAGAGTGAAAAATTCCTGGAACCTATTTTTTACGAAGAAATACAGTAGAATGTCCATTATCCGAGTTGTTCTACCCAACCAAACCCATTTCATCAGGACCAGACCATTTTTACCGAATTCTGAATCGGATTCTGGGGATTCAGATAAGGATAAACAATTTCCAGACCGACATGGATTTGTTTACATGATGATGATGATGTTGATGATGATGATGATGATGAGTCCCACCGCCTACCCCTACATAGGTTTGAGAGGGACGAAAGTATCTTGCGATATTAAATATAAATCATCAAACGAGAGGGGGCATTGGGGTAATACTCTCCAGAACAATCGCATCCAACTCTGCTCCATTCATACAACGGTCGCCATCGATTGCACAAGCGGGTACATCTTAGATTTCCCAACTAGCAAAAGGAGACCACTTTCCGGAGTAGGGCAGGTATTTTCGCACAGTTTTGGTTAACACCGCCAGCTATTAATGGTTGATAGTGTGGAGAAATCCACCAGTACTACTTAAAGGACCTCATCTTGTTCCTTCCATATAACGGCCCCGAGCAATCACCTCGAAAGGTAAATCGCCGAGTCCCCCAAGGTTAACGGGGCACCACTTTCCGGAGTGTAAGAGGATATTTCTACTCTGTTTGTAGTTCCCCCCGCTTATTGGTTGATAATGTGGTGCCACTATCAAGAACAGAATGGGTCCCAATTACAGCGAGATGTGTAGATACTATTAGTTCTTTTCGTACAGCCATTACCACCAATTGTCCTCATTTACGCGCGCGTGTAACAAAATTATGTAGACTCATTCATTCTATTCAGTTTAATAAGATAATAAAAATAAAAAGTCCCTGTGCATTTTTTTACTCATCATCATCATAATTGAAGACCATGTTGACAAATTCAATACTACGGGCTCAAAAACTACAACATTTACTAAATACATTGTAAGCACAGTGTCAGACTACCCGCTTTACGTATACGGCGCATAGGCGTTTGAACTCCCTAAGATTTCACGCTTGTTTAATCTCTCTCGGCATCCTGTTGTACCATTGAGGAGTACCCTTTGCAAAACAACGAATTTCGGGCGTTTCCAGACAGATAGCCGGGAAGTCTTGGCTCACCGGCATTAGGAGTGTGAGTCCTAACTACTATCCTTTCCCCCAAATACGCTGGTACCAGGCGTTTCAAAATTTTGTACACAAAGACCACAGTTCCAAAGGAACACTATCCACTGCTTGGACTGTTCCGACTGTTTCTTGGATTGGGATTCAGATTTGGGGATTTGGTTTACCCATCACTACGAACGAAGCTGCGCGCCAAACTTTGTGCAACAAGCTTCGAAAATCAACTAATTTCTCAATAACTTTTTAGTGGCTTGGCCAATTTTAGCGCCAGACCCCTCAAATGAAAGGTTTTAAAGACTGTCGTGCTCAGCACAGACTACGATCGGAAATTATCCGTTCGACGGTCGGTGAAAAATGAACTCTGTGTGTTTATACCTCGTATGTTCAAAGGTTCCTTTGAAGCCTCCAGCTTCGTTTATACCTAAGGCGCTCAAGTGTTTCCATGAAGTGGATGATTGTTTCTTTCCGAACGAAGTCGGTGGTAATCATTTCAATAATTACACAAAATGATAATAAATTCATAACAAACTACAAATAGGATCTTCGGAAAAGCAATTTACACTCTTTTTTTGAATAAGAACCTTCAAATATACGAATTCGTTGAGAATCCGCGGCATAAAACCTCGCGGATTTCTTCCCATACAAACGGGTACGAACGGATTTGCGAAAAGAGTTCATTTCGTTCATATTCAAAATGGCAGGTAAAATGAACACATTTGAAAGGAGGTGAGTGAAACTTGACAGCCAGATTTGCCCGCGCTTTTCAACGTGAGTGACCTTTGACAACTCGATTCGAACGGATATTTTCCGATCGTAGTCCGTGCTTAGCCCGTGTAACTCTGTGCAACAAAGACTCTTCCGTAATTCTTAGTTTATGAAATTCTGAGGCGTAGGTGCAGAAACCTTGGTTGGTATTTTCTGCTGAAATAACTATTTTGTGAATAACTTTACAATTGCTGAACCGATTTGTACATGTGACCCCTTAAATGAAAGGTCTGTTCAAGATACACAACATTGTCTTACAATAGATCCATTCATATTTTCTATTTTTTGAGAAAACTAATTGTGTGGAAAAGAGACAGCATTCTACCGGGATCAAGGTTGATAAACCTCGATTACAGAAACGCAAATAATTACCAAATTGTTAATAACTATTGATTCTCTTAACCGATTTTCACAATTGACCCCTTAAATGAAAGGTCTTTTCAAGACGCACAACTGCGTTGAAGGTAGATGTTTCCGTACTTTCTTGTTTTTGATAAAAAAAAAACACACCTGGAATGTAAGTAAATCAGGTTGATTGGCAATTTAGGTTAAAAAAAGCCAATTCTCGCATAACTTGTTAGTTCCTTGACCGATTTCCACGAATGACCCCTCAAATGAAAGGTCTTTGCAAGACGCGTAATTTTGTCTCAAGGAACATATTACATTTTGTCCATATTTTCTAGTTATTCGTTTGAATATATAGTTTGAATACAATTAGAAGAATAATGTCAACTATATTGATATTCTTATGTAAACCATTCATTGAATTAAACACATCATATGAAAAATCGACATTAGATGAGCATGTATGATATGACGGATTGGGATTCAGATTTGAAGATCCGGATCTCAGAATGGATAAGAATCGAAAGATTCGAATCCCTGTAGGGATTCAGTTTTCTCATCACTAATCCAAAGCTTTGACGACCGACGGGGAATCACGAATCTTTGGGGTACTTTGACGTCTGACAGATGTCATTCCGCGGACTACCAACCTAGCAAAGCCGATACAAATAAAAAATATGTTTTATTAAAAACGTTTCAAGTGCATTTCAGCACAATTGACGAGCCAGATAAATAATTTATTCGATGAGTCGAAACTGCGCAATTTGATAATATTAGGCTCGGTATCCTTATTTTACCTCAGTTCAAAAATAATATTTTGCGCCCTCTGTATGATAAAATATGAACACAATCTGTCAACATTACCCACTTTAATTCAAAGTTGTTGACAAAGGCCACCGTTAGTCAAACACCGAAGAGACTACGAGAACGTTGTAATCAAAATAATGCGCTGTGAAGCTTGCTGAATTAACTATGGGAGTTAAAGACTTGTGGAGCATACTTACACCGTACATGGAACGAAAACCACTATTTGAATTGAGCAACAAAGTCGTCGCTATCGATCTTTCCGGATGGGTGTGCGAAAGCTTGAACGTTGTTGACTACTTTGTACATCCACGTTTCTATCTGCGGTGGGTAATGATTAATCACGGTTTGGCAAGCTATCTAATAGTGTCGCTACTTTTCTTATAGGAATCTTTTCTTCCGAACATGTTATCTACTACAAACCGGCATAACACCAGTTTTCGTTCTAGAGGGAACGGCACCTCCTTTAAAGTATGGTGTTATTGTTAAGCGAAATCAAATCCAATTCCGTGGAGCCCGGCCGAAGAAAATAGCAAACTGCGACAAAGCGTCCAGCACAACGACAGCCACGAAAGAAAAAACCGACAAACCGAAAGAGCAAAAGCGTAATCGTTTCCATCACGTTTTGAAACAATGCGAAGAATTGTTGAGCGCCATGGGATTAGTGTGCGTCCAGGCTCCCGGCGAAGCAGAAGCCTTATGTGCTTATCTTAATCACGACAATCTAATCTATGGCGTCATCAGCCAGGACTCGGATTGCTTTGCCTACGGTGCTGTTCGGGTGTTTCGAAATTTTTGCGCCTCACAGAACGGTGGTTCTGTGGAGATTTACGACTTGCAACGGTTGGATAACTCACCATTGCGTCTGGGACAGGAGAAGATCGTGGCAATGGCTTTGCTTTCCGGTTGCGACTACTGTCCCGCGGGAGTTGTAGGTGTTGGCAGGGAAATGGTTACCCGTTTCCTAGCCTGCCACGAAAACAACGAAATCCTACCGAGAATCCGATCGTGGCGGAGCACGGCCAATCGCTTGACCGAGTTAGAAATCAGAGCAGAAGATAAAAACATCTGTTCGGATTGCGGGCACGTTGGGAAGCTGTTACAGCATCGCAAATCCGGCTGTATGGATTGTCGTATGAAGCCGGGATGCGATGAAACCCGGTGGAAGCAACAGCGAGCAAATGTTAAAGCCGAACTGGATATTAAACGGAAGGCCCTGACGGATCCGGCCTTTCCCCATGAGCCAATCATCGACGAGTTCCTAGCGCGCCCTTGCGAATTGCCCATGCTGGATTTATCGTGGAGGCAACCAAATCTTGTAAAATTTATCGTAAGTATGGATACGGTATGGAAGGATCTGATTATTAACTTTTTTTTTCTTCCTTCAGAAAAGTATGTCCTCCTGCATGCAGTGGAATGAATTATATTGCTTCCAGAAAATACTACCACTTTTCACTCGCTGGCAAATGGGTGCGGCAAAGTTAACACCTGCAAAACAGTTGAACATATTCCTTCAGCCAGACTTCATAAAAAAAAAACGTAACCCCAAGGGAATCGCTAGCTATGAAATCGTCTGGAGCGATGCACAAAATATGTTCCATGGGCTAATACCTCAAGAACAGATAGATGCATATCTCGAAGAAGCCGGAAATAGTCTGGAATGCTTGTGGAGCACCATCGAGCCTCAAGAACTGGTTGTACAGTCCTATCCGGAGCTAGTGGATACATTTCTGCAAAGAACAACGAAAGGCAAGAAAAAGAAACCATTATCTCAGAATAACGATCAAGAAAAGCCGAAAAAGAAAAGAGAAACTCAAGCAGCTGGTAAAGAGAAAAAGAGACCGTACAAGAAAAAAGATGTTCAACATCCCTCAGTGAAAGATCTTATGACCAAAGCTGCATCACAACAAAAACTGGAAAAAGCAGCTAGTCAGGATACTGAGAGTGTTGCACAAACCGCCATTCCTGTGGAAATACCGAAAGATGTAGACCATTTTTTAAACATCACCGCCGAATTGGAGGCAATTGCTGGCGATTGTACCGCCAACGAGTCTTTTAATTCATCCGTTGTAATTGATCGTCTATGCCATCCGAATTACCTTCAACGGGCACTGCAAGAGTATACGGCAATCATCGAGTCGGAAAAGAAAACAACAGCTTTGCAGAATCTCCTTTCACAAAGTATGACGGTCGTGGATACGGTTGAATCTGCAGTGGAAGAGAACGGTGTCCAACGTCGTCTCGTCTTAAAACAGGATATCCTTAATGCATCGTTGAACAACTCCCAATTGAATCATTCCATCGTGCGACCGAGGAAAGCCAAGCGAATGAGTTTCTTCTTTGAACCAATTGATTTTCCTCCGCCAGACAGCACAGCCCAACAGGATTATGAAACGGATGCGATGGATATGTTTGAGTGTTCACTTATGCTTAAGGATCAAATTGTTATTGCACCAAGTCCATATGATGATGATGTATCCGACCCGAATCAGACTATAATTTATGATATAGATTTTTAAACATTTCTTTTGTGGACCAATTTAAAGAGTAGATCATAGGTTTTTTTAAAATGAAATAAAGACATCCACTAAAATAAAGAAATCTCGTCTTCTAGGCGATGTATTTTCTTTGATAAGGTTACATCAATCTATTTAGGATCGTGAGGGAGCTTAAATCCGACCATATCGGCCGTATCGCGAATGCTACGTTCCCCCTTGCCACGGTAGCTTTCATTCAATTCCTTCAGTTTGCGCGTGCTCTCCAAGTAGCTCAGGTACGTTTCGGCCGTAAACTGCAATTCTTCCTTCGCCCGGCAGTGTACCTGTTCCGTGGTTTCGAAGCGACGGTATTGATCCACAATGTATTTTGCCGCTAAAGAGCTTGAGCCCATATTGATGCTTTTTAATTCGCTCAGAAGGCGTTTTAGCGTCTGACTGCTCGTCGATAGTTTCGTTGCCGTCGTAGCCATGGCTGTACAGATCAAGAGAATACGAGATTTTCCACCACCTCCTTTGTAATCAATTCTAGATCTTCTGTGTCGTACGAAGGCTCGTTCGTGTCCTGCCACAAAATATCGTCAAGCTTTACGTCGATAGGAAGGTAGTGTAAGGACGTGTCGTTGAATATGTCGGTGAAGCGGAAATTATTCCTCAGCGGAACCTCTTGAAACACGCCCGTTGCTCGCAGTATGTAACCTGCACTCCTTTCCAAAAAGCGCCGGGGGTGGTTGTTAGTGATAGAGCAGAAACTATTGCACAGTAGAATTACATTGGTCAAATGTTCCTGTTGCCAGTTTTTCCACAGCACGTTATTTACGATTTGCTTCGGACAGTGTGGTAGGTAGAAGAGTGTTCTACAATGCTCGGCACTGTACTTGCCCTCAACGTTTTCCTGCAGCACTGCCTCGGCAAGGCTCTGTAGAATTTCTACCTCCGAACTGCTGAACACCGGGTCGTAAAACTGTATCCTTTCGTTCAGGTTAGCTTTGTCCCGCAGGCAACGGATGAAAGCGAGCTGGTAACGTGCAATAGAGCACTCGGAAAATCTACCCAAACCCAAGCAAATGATCCGTTTCACGCCTGCTAGAATGGGTTGCAGCTCTTCACAGCATTCGCGAAAAAAAAGTGACTGGAGCAGCTCCGATTCTGCTGCTTGCAGTTGCTTTCTGAAAATGAAACAGGTTTATGTAATCACTCGGTGCTTAAATATCGCAGCTAAATGCGCTGTGCCATTTTACGTACGTCACAGTTTGGTGACACACTTCGATTCGTTCGTTGAATTGCTTGTGGGTACGATTGAAGGATGTCTGTAGTTTGGCCCTCGATTTCGGGCGATTTTTTCCTTTCCTCGATACAACAATCCGAAATTCCGAATCTTCTGCTCGAGGATCTATCGCACTCATGGCATTGTTTACGTTTTAAATGCATGCTTTTTGTTATTTTTGCTAAGCTGTCACAAATGACATCAGGGGTAGCCAACTATACTTTTCGTATCGCGGGTCATCGGATTGAAAATGTTGATGGTAGCAAAACGAATAGCGGCACAAAGAGGTTCCTGAAACTGATTCGAATCCTTCGAAATTGTTAGCTAAGGGTAATGGTTGTATAATTGTACAATAATGTGATTATATTCCTCTTTTAAATCAAACACTTCGTCTGTTGATGTTTCACGATTATTCTTTATTTGATGTTATTTTCCAATTTCGATTTTTTTTTGCAAAGAAATGTTAAATCTTATTGGAGCAGCTAATCGTTTATATTTTCTCCACCTTCCAAGAAGTCATGATGCCAACTCTGGTGTGTTCTTTTAATGCGACAAAGATGTTAGATGTCCGCCTGTACCGTGCTAATCTAAACCATGAACATTCCTTTGTGACCTAAGTAACTCACATATGCTCGCCCGGTCTGTATGGGAAAGGAACGAGAACGTCGTAGCGGTCGAGTTTGCTGAGATAATGATAACATAACAAAGTTGAAGATAGTTTGGGCGAGTATTACACAGACTTTACGCACAATTATAGATGATTGTATAGAACGCATCAAACCGATCGAATATTTGTGTCTGGCGGTGAAATTGGAAATCGAAATGCATTTTTAACCCTGATCAAATCTTGAATAACTCTCTCCTGACAGAACTCTGCTGCTTACTGGATAGTCTAACATCTCAAAAATTTCCTGATTTTATTCGCAATAAATACCCTCGTAGTCATTATTAGTCTTGTTTTGTAGTGTCGTTCTATGAAAGCTAAATCAAAAGTAGAAAAATGCCAATCTAACTCGACACCAGTCAATCCCACCATCCTGATTTAGAACTTCTCCTCCTCCAGACCGTGCTTGAAGCAGAGCAGCACAGGAATGGATTCTCCGTCGATATCACGGTACTCGAGCATAGCGATCAAACCTTCACAGTCCATCGATTCACCGGTGAAGAACTGAAGGTCCTTGAAGCGACCGAGCAGATCCTTCATTACTTTGTTGATGTTCGTTTTGAAGACCTCGACCTCGCTGGGCGCCTTTTCCTCCAGTCGGGTGACGAGTCTAGTGTTTTAAAAATAGAATAAAAAAGAACGAGCATTACCTCTAATGTGAAAGTGAACCATCACTAATGGGACGAAGTGTGGAAATCAATATGGCAGGTAAAAGATGGAGGAACATTTTCTTCTAAGGTCTTCCGTTTCTTTGTGCCCTCTAGCAGATACTCACTTCTTCATGTAGTCCTTCAGGTAGGTGGTGAACTGTTTCTTGTCGGCAAATCCGGTCTCGACGAGACGGTGATTCAGCACGATGTCGACGCCGCTTTCGGTGGCGGCATCGGTTCCTTCGTCGGCTTCCTCGGCGGACGGGTTAGCACCATCCAGCTGCACGTCGCCCAGGGTGCGGGAAACATGCTTTCCGTAGACCTCGTAAATGACATCGTCGACAAGCTTGACTTTGTAGGTGTCCGAGAACATCTCGTCACCTAGATAGTAAGTAAAAAAAAAACTGTCTTAGACATACGTAACCTACATGCTGAGTCACCTCTAAATATCGGTTGCTTAAAACACACAGCCAACGCTAACCTTTAATTAAAGTTACTCATATCCTTTTGTTTACATTTTCACTGCCTGCTTTCTTGGATATCCAGGGAGAATTATCCATGATTTGCAGACAAAAATGGGAGGAAAATCACTACTTTTAGCATCATTCGACAGCTTTCCGAAAGCGGTAAAGCAGCACCACCTTGCAATTCATCACCATTTTAGTCAAAAATCCGCCCGGCATATGACAACGCAGGGGTCGCAGAACACGTATACACAGTGCTGTCAGTAGCCATTACTATACCCCAAGCGTAGGGAAGCGAGATTTCTCGGCACTTTTTTTCCACAAAATCCACGTTCGATCGCCCAAAACTGTACGCCAATTCGTAGCAAAGCACTATCCCAAGGACTTACCGGTGAAAATGTCCTTCCAGATTTTCATTTTGTTGGAAGATGGAGAAAACTGTACTCTAACTTAGAATAACTAACGTCCTTCCACCTGAGGATCTGACCGGAAAAAGAACGACTGTCATGTATAGTTGGCAGCATCGGGATTCGGAAGATTCGAAGATTCGATCCCTAGACGGATTCCAAAGATTCGAATCCCATTTGACGCATTTTAAAAATTCGAATCCCATCTGACCATGCGTTTACACGGGCTTGCGACATTTCTGCGACCGGGTTTTCTGCGACCGATTTGTGCTCACCGGAAGTGTCAAAGTAATCAAAAGTAGCCCAAGTCGGCCATCTTGCATGTCAAAACTGTCGCAGAAACTCCCGCCGGCACCGGGTCGCGGCGTTGGACGATCTGGCCAACGTTTTCGTCGCAACTTTCTGCGACATTACAAAAAGACCGTTATTCGTATGTAAAAATGGTCATTGTCGTGGTTTGTTCGATGAGAAGTATCTTTGATATAGTAAATAAATATACTGGCGTACTAATTCATGTTTTTAATGCGTTTCTTTAATTAAGCTATTGTTTTAAAATGAAAGAATGTAAATAATAATTATAATGAATGAAAATAAAGATATATTGTAATGGATGCAAAGCACTAGTTTACTTACCTGTCTAGCTTTAAATACATCCCGGTTGACAAAAATTCAAATTTTTTGCAGCTGTCATGTAGTACCAGCAAGTTTTTCCATGGCAGATTGCTGGGACTCTT